>NC_136071.1:781763672-782363672 GCF_964261635.1 Lissotriton helveticus
TGAAATGAGCCAATAATAGATACGTATATGTGTGTTGTGAGGGGCAGAGTAGTATGTGAACCCACCCACATCCCTGAAGCGCATCGTCCAAACATCATCCAACTGCAACTGTACTGATATGTCAGCGATCGCTCTGGCAGCAGCCGAAGGAGGCCCAAGTGGGCCCTTGGAGCGGTCCAATGATGAATTCAAGACACAGTTGAAATCCCTGCCCCACACCACAGAGGAAGGGGAGTATGAATTAATAGCACAGGATAGAGAGTGATAAGACTGTGGATCATCATAATTTGGGCCGTAGGAATTTTCAACCAGTACATCAATAGAGGAATTGTAGCAGCGGGTGATCGCATATCTACCAGAAGGGTCAGTTTCATGGCAGTCAATCCGGAGCTTGGCAGCAGGATTGACCCAGGTCAAAACGCCCCTAGAGTGTGAGGTGAAACCGGCAGCATGATAAACCCCGAACAGACGACCACCAGTCAGCAAGCTGCAGTGTGGGTGAAGATGCATTTCCTGCAATAGAGCGATGTCTACCTCTTTTCTTTTCAAATAGGCTAGGACTTTGCGCACTTTTCTGTGGTCATTAAGACCTCTAACATTCCATGTCAAAAGTTTTAAACACTTCCGATTAGCCGTCCTGCCCAATAATTATTATGTAGAGAGAACGAGTGCCAGTACCGCATGCAACACTTACTAGAGACACCTCCCCTTGGTACAAGAAACAGTGACCGTAATACAGGACCTGTAAAAAAATAAAATCATGTACATAGAAAACAAATCCCAACAACGCCACCCCCCTCCTACGCCTTGCACATCCCAACCTAGCAAGAGCGACAATAAACCCTCCACCCACAAAAACCCACACATTATACACATATAAAGAAAAAAATGTGAACACTAAAAACAAACTCAAAAACATTGTCAATAGCAACGGGTAACGCTTGGGGGCAGATGTTACCCAGCAATCATGCAACACATTCTCCAGTACCACGCCACCTTGGGCTAAAACTAAGCATCAAATACTGAGAATAGGTTTCGGAAGGAGACAAGAACCAATAACAAAGCGTTTATGAACGCCCAAATAACGTAGATCATCAGGGAGACAATGCTCCAATCAGCGAACGGCATCCTGTAAAGGGGAAAGAAAGCCCCCCCTCGCACTAGAGTAGGAAAAACAACAACATAACTGTGATGAGCCCTGCAGAGTACACAGAACAGCAGGAACAGGGCACAGTTCCTACATTCAGTCATTGTAGTTCGAGAAACATCCTTTACGGCGCAACTTTTACCACGCAGTGCCTTTACAACGCAGGCTTTACAACGAAAACCATTACAACGCATTGCACTGGGGGGCGCTCTAGAATAGGGAATAGTTTTAATTTACTATCCAACACCTTCCCTACTATCCATGGGGACTGGAGTTGGAATAGTAATATAAACTATTCACTATCCAGCACCCCCCAAAGCAAAGCGTTGTAATGGCTTGCGTTGTAAAACGTGCGTTGTAACGGCATGCGTGGTAAAAGCATGCGTTGTAATGACATACATCCTTGTCGTTCAGAGTATGGCGCGAGGTATCATCACCTGTGCGATCACCCTGAGCTCTTTTTCGTTTACCCACCACTTCCCAGGACTTCATAGCCTTCTGCAGAGATTGCGGGTCAGAGAAAATTTGCAGCTTGCCATCAAACAGAACTTTCAGCCATGCCGGGTAGAGCACAGGGTACTCAAGGTGGTGATCCCGCAGCCTGCGTTTCAGGGGAACAAACTGCTTCCAGGCCTTCTGGACCCTGATGGTGAAGTCAGGAAAGAGGGCGAGGAAGTGCCCTCATAGTGCAATGCCCCCAGCTCTCGTGCTTTACGAAGTGCTACATCCCTGTCACTGTAGTTGAGGAGCTTAGCGATGATGGGCTGAGGGGGGTGCCAGGTCGGGCTTGGGACCTAGTGAACGATGTGCCCGCTCCACTACAAACATAGCGGAGAAGGTTTCAGCCCCTGGCAGGGTCTTGAGGAGCTGATTGATGAAATATTCCATGGGCCCTGTAGCTGTAGTTTCAGGGAGTCCCGTAATACAAAGGTTGCATCGCCTCGACCTGGCTTCCAAATCCTCTGGTGTGGTCCCACTTTATTACGCAAACGTCAGACAGGATATGTGGCTCCATGTTGAAAACTGTAGCTTTATTTTGAGATAGGTCTCATTTTAACTGTAAATTCCTTGTTGAATTCCATCCACATCTCTTGTTTCTAATGATGCTTCTAATGCAGCGGAAGTATGGGTGAAAAATGAAATGAAATGAGGTACAAGTTATTTCTTTCATCACTATTCGCCACTGATATATGTCATATTCTCCTCAGCTACCATAAACTACTATTTCACAGAGTTTGGCCCATATAAACTCCACTGAACCAAAGTCCATATATTCACAAACCATCTAGGTCCTCCGATGGATCTTTTAACTGAGCTAATAGGGGCTCAGGTATTCAGAGACAAATGGTCACTTCTCCTAAGGACCTGAAATAGAGAAGTGCCTTCCTAAGAAACATAAACCCTTTAACATATTCAATGACAAAACAATAAGAATAGCACACACAAGCAAATCTTTATCTAAAACTTCAGTTTGAATGGTCAAAGCACAAAAAATACATTTAGAATCATTTAATTTCAAATTATCAGTTTAGTACAGGTAAAATCACAACACATCATAGTTCAGAGTCAAATACATTTCAAATCAAGTGCCTGGTGAGAATGAGAGAGAGAATATAAATACAATTTCAAAATACAGTTATGAATCATACAAACCAAGAATCGGTTACAGATTGTCAGGAATACGGAGACTCAAGGTAAGCTTAAAGAGACACTAGAGCTTGACTTCACCAGCTGGTAAGGTGCAGGAAATCAGGAAAGTTCAGTTCAGGGAAATCAGAGTTCAGTATGACAGCATGACAGGCATATAGGAAAATTTCAAAGATAGCCGGAACAGTCCTTTTTTCCCCGGACAGTTATACTTCCAATTATGCATAGAGCCTTCCCACAAAAGTATTCTTTAGGAAGTTTGTACAATTTCCATTGGTCAAAGTCTATGGTCTGTCCATGGGGTGATCATTACCTTTACCTAAATAATTTGGAAATTATACGTAATACCATTCATCCGATGTTCTTCCTTTTACCAAAAGTTCAATTTTGAACTAGGAATTCTTTTGTATCATATCATGCCTGTTCCCAAGCTCTCTCTTCTGAGCTTGCAACAAAGTTGACACAGTTTTGTACTAGCAGAGAGAGTGTCCTTTATTCAAACCTAGAGAAAATAAACTTTATTAAAAATTCTCACAACTGGTAGGGAAGTCATTCAGCACATTCTAGTCATATTCGAAGGAAAGAATAAAAAATGCATGTTAAGGCCTACATGAAAATCTACTAAGACATTGGGGCTTATTTACAAGCCCCTTGCGCCACCCATACATCACTTTTACATTGTTAAAAATGACGCAAATGTGGCGCAAGGGGCTTGTAAATAATGCCCCTTCTTTTTACAAAAAAGGTACTAACCTTTCAAACGTTTAATTGAATATAGATGAAGATGTCTCATTTGTGATTTAATACTCTTCGTAAAAAATAATAATCAAACATCTTTTTGTATCCATTAAACATTAATACATTTGCGAAATCATTCATAAACAAACAAGCACATTTCTCTTGACATTTGAATTGGTAGGTTTTCATAACAGTGCTAGTACGTGAGCAGAAATCATCTTATTCATTTTCAACTCATGTTAATCAATGTATCTATTAACTGAGCATTTTATCCTAGCGTTTTCATACTCATGACTATATCAGTACGTCACACATTATGGCATTTGTAGGTTTTCATTGCACATTGTTTACTGTGAATTTTAGTAATATAATTAGCTTTCTCTCTCTTATGAGTATTCTTCATCTCAAACTGGTTTGCGACCATACTGCATGCTTTTACGAGGCAGGTTGAACTCTCATGTGTTTTATGAGTCACATTGTTAGTCATATTTCTTAAGTATGTATTAGTACCACACTATTCCATGAGCAGGAATTGATTTAGACAAATCATATTAAGATAATTACGCTCCATCACTCCTCACAGCTAAATAGGGACAAACTTGTAGCAGCAACAACAAAGCCATAAAGATGTGTGATGTTTCAGCATCTTGCAGTCATAAGCAAAATGATTTAGAAAAACAAAATCATCAGACTTAACATAAAGGCTTCCTCCTCTTATCCAACAGAGTCTCCATTCAAACCCCTCAACCCTACCATTGAACAACTGACATTCTTTAGGTATACAATTCTGCATCTCTTTGTAAATCAAAATGTATACCAGAATTAATTATGGAAGGCAGTCATCCCTGTACTCACTTCAGTGCCTAGGTCTCTTCCCTCCTGCTTTTGAAACTTATGAAATATATTTCTGTGTCTATGGTAAAAACCTCTCCACCATCTTTTGCAATCAAAATGTTTTCAACTTATATATTAGTCATCTCCTTCATGAAGAACTTGCATATATCAAGCTACCTAGAAACACACACATGCAAAACATACACTCGGGAAGTCAGTGTATTGAACTGTGAAAGAGCTCAGAAGAAGAACTTTAAGTGAAAGAATGGACCTCAACCCAAGAGAGGGGGTTGGGAGTTGATGCTTCGGCAGAGTGACGCAAAATGGATAGTGAGGCTGAGATCACTGGAGAGGGCCTCAATACGGAAAATGAGCTGCATTATTTTTTGTAAGACAGGATATGGGGTAGAACAACTCTAGGCCCAGGCTTGGGAACTAGGACACACCTGTCTTCAGTTATGGTATTGGTTTCAGGATAGATAGAAAAGGAATGAGAAGGTGATGCGATGAGTGAAGGGTCTAGTAAAAAAAACACACACACACCAGGTGAAACTAGCTTATGAGGCACTTTAACAATAAAGAAGAAAACGTTTTTGGAACTAAACACACTGGGTCAAGAATTACATTGGGTATGTAGCGAGAATGATACGTAGAATAATACCAAGAGAAGAGGGCAACAATATGTATTGGTATCACTGAAAGGAACATCTAGATTGTGCCTGGTTGCAACTAGTGTTTGAGACCCTTAAACTAATCAAATTTTGGTATGTAGGAAACTGGGTACATAATGCACTAGGTACACAATGAGTGTAACAAGTAGAATAAGATAATGAGGAGAGGATCAAAATCAGAATTGACATCTCCGGAAGGAACACCAAGGTGGCACCCGTTCTAACCGCAATACCATTGAGTAGAAAGATGGATTGGGTGGAGCTTAGAAATGTTGTGAAGGGATGTAGTTATTCAGAGATCAATAGATATAATTGAAACGTGACATATTGAATTCTTATTGAGTCGAGTGAGATCACATGGGTGAAGATATTAGGTTTGCAACAAAGAATATTGCACCTTGAGGGGTTAATACGAGGAGTGGCATCACAGATAGGAACACCAAGAGGGTGTCCGATGTGACCGTGGTACCACAGAGTTGGAACGGAAATTGACACAAACTCAGGTATGGGATTGGAAATTTATCCCACGTGGGTTTACATGGTGGTGCAGCTTCATGCACTCTTGATTCCAAGGGAAAGTGGGAGCGTTTCTTTGCCCGACGTAGGAGCAACATTGCGGTGAGTAGGGAACATTCCGTAGTGTGAATCCGGGTGGAGGAATGTATGATAATCCCGATGTTTTATACAGTTAGGGGATGTTTCTTGATAAATAGCGGAAGGTTTATGTGCTTGTTAAAGCAACATCGCCGGTAATATTGTATCATATATGGTAGTAATAGACTGCAATACAGGCAAAAGACTGAACTGAGAGGTACTGCTCTGTTTGACCTCCTATGCTTTACTTTCGCCCTGCTTTTTTTTTTCAAAAGTGTTTTTTATTGGCATTTTTAGAATAGAACATGCGACAATCCCGCACAACTTCCCACGCAGGGGGCAGAATCAAGATTAAGAGCAGTACAGGGCCCAGTCTCCCAAAATGCTGCCGTGGTACCAGATCCTTGTCAGTCGCCAGTTGTGGGGGAGAAGGGGAGGCTCAGCTAAAGCAACCATCTAGCAGAGTAATGGAAAAGAGCCAACGCTCCCGGTGAAAGCAGGCACCGCTACCAATCACCTAATACATGGGACAAGGGCCAAAGTGCGACCCACAGTGGCAATAGCATAACCTCACAAGTGTGCCGGGACGTCACACAAAAGGAACAAGAAGAAAAAGAGACAACCCCTCCCACCTCCCAACCCCTCCCCCCTCCCCAGTGGTGGTAGCATTGTCCGGAAGAAGTAACCAACAATCACAGCTGAAACAAATGGAGGGCACGTACACTGGAAGGACAAACCGCGGATGGAAGACCTTTGGAAAGGAATTGAACTAGGGGCCCCCAGCGGAATTCGAAGTTTTTGAAGTCATCTAAGAAGATGTCCGCCATTTTCTCCACACTCAGTAAACTCCACAGCTTCGCATGCCAGAGGGAGATGGCTGGGGCCTCCCTCTTCTTCCAAGCTGCAGCCAGAGTGAGCTTGGCCGCCCCTACACAGAGCCATAGTATCTTCTTATCTGCCCTGGTTTGATGTTCAAGGTCTGGATCCCGGAGGCCCAGCAACACTTGGGCCATCGAGTCCGAAATGGGATACCCCAGCACCTCCTTAATGTGGGACAGGATCTCCTCCCAATAGGGACGGATAATGGGGCAGTCCCACCAAATATGCTGGAAATCCCCCAGCAGTCCGCACCCCCTCCAACACCTATCGGAAGAACCAGGGAAAATCTGCTTCAATTTGGCCGGGTAGAGGTACCAGTCCATCATCGTTTTAAGATGCGCCTCCCGCAAGTCTACCGAATGGTTGTGATTTTCTATATCTGATCACAAGTGGGACCATTCCGCCTCGGAGATGTCCCGGCTGAGCAGCCCCTCCCACATGGACATGTAGCGAGGTCTAGGGAATATGGCAGTGGACAGGAGGAGTTTATAGATGAAGGAAATGGCCCCCCACATGGTAGAGGTCCTGGTCAAGAAGGTCTCAAAGGACGAGAGTGGCCTGGTTGCAGCATCTCGTACGCGAGGGGACAGCGCCCAGTGGAATAGTTGGGCATGGCGGTATCGCTCAGACAACTGGACCCCATAGTCCCGTACGCAATTCTCAAAAGTGAGCAGGGCATAGCCGCGGAAGAAGTGCGTGAGTGCCAGGCATCCCCCTTCCTTCCAGGCTTCAAAGAGCCCCTCAATCAGTGCCGGCGGAAAGGCGGGGTTAAAGTGTATGGGCGTAAAGGGAGAGGGAAATGTCGTCCATCGCTCATCCCCAGAAACCGAATCCCAGATCTTCAAGGTAGTGCTAGTGGGAGTACTAATATAGGCGTTCTTGGGCCGGTCGCATTTAGGTTTCCACATTAAGTCCCAGATCGTCCTCCCTGCTATACTTCTTTCCATGTGTAACCAATGTTTTTCCGACGTAGGTTGGTACCATTCCACCAGCACTCGAAGGTGTGCTGCCTTATAGTACAGGTGCATGTCGGGCAGACCTACACCCCCCTCTTTCCTTGGACGGCGTAGGGTGGCAAAGGAGAAGCGAGCTCTACCCCCCTGCCAGATGAAACGCAGCATCAGTGTTTTAATGCGGCGGAAATAGTCCCCCTCAAGAGTGATGGGGAGAGCCTGGAAAAGGTACAAAAGCTTGGGAAGGAGAGACATTTTGATCGCGTGTATCCTCCCCAACCAGGAAATGAACATCGGTTTCCATCGGCCCAGGTCCTTCTGGATCCTCTCGATCGGGGGGGAAGTTAGCAGAGTAAAGCTTCCCGATCGTAGGGGTCAAATGAACACCCAAATACTGGATAGAGGAGAAGGTCCAAGGCAGAGGCGTGAAGGGTTCAAGGCGCAGGACCTCAGCAGGTGGGAGAGTAAGGTTAAGGACATTGGATTTCTCGTAGTTGACCTTAAAGCCGTCACTGCCTAATAGCACTCTAATGCCTCTCGTACGTGAGGGAGAGAATGGGCAGGGTCTGAAAGGGAGAGCAGAACGTCATCTGCGAACAGTGTGATCTTGTGCGAATCCCCGGTGAAGGGAAGCCCCCGAATCTCTGGGTTCTCCCGCACTGCGATGGCCAACCGCTCTATGCTTAGAGCGAACAGGATAGGGGAAAAGGGGCAGCCCTGCCGCGTGCCCCGAGAATGCTCAAAGAAGCTGGACAGATGTCCTTTAACGGCCACGCGAGACCGGGGGGCACTGTAGTTAGCCTTAAGCATCGTCAGGACTTTAGAAGAGAAGCCAAATGCAGTTAAGGTCTGGAACAGGAAGCTCCAGTCCACCCTGTCAAATGCCTTCTCGGCATCAAGACCCAAAAGGACAGCAGGTATTCTAAACTTATTGGCCTTCTCGATCAAATGCACTACTCTCCTGGTGTTGTCATGGGTCTGTCGCCCCTTAATAAAGCCGGATTGGTCGGGATGAATAAGAGTCGGCAGTAAGTCGTTGAGCCTGCCCGCAATGATTGACGAATACAGTTTAGAGTCCAGGTTAAGGAGGGCAATCGGCCTGTACGAGGCGCACTTAGAAGGGTCCTTCCCGGGTTTGGGAATGACCGATATCAGCGCTTCTGCCATAGTGCCCGACGTCACCCCCTCCTCCGCCATTCCATTAAATAGGCGCACTAAGTAATCACAGAGCTCAGCGGCAAAGGTTTTATAAAATACGGCCGTAAACCCATCCGACCCAGGGGCCTTATGGGGTTTCAGGGCTTTGATGGCGGCCAATACCTCTTCCCTGGTGAAGGGGGCAGAGAGCGCCTCGTTCCATTCCGCCGACACCTGGAGTAGCGGCAGCGCCCATAGATACTCCCTCTGTGCCCCAGCATCAAGGGAATCCCCCGCGTACAGCGACTTATAGAAGTCGCCAAAAAGGGCAGCCTTGTCCTCATCCTGATGCGTTAGGGCTCTGGCCCCGTCTTGTATACCCCCAATATACTCCCGCTCTCTCTTGTCTCAGAGCTGCCGGGCCAGATGCCTCCCAATCTTATTCCCCTGGGAATAAGAGATGCGTCGTAGCTTCAGAAGCGTGAATTCCGCCCTGTTGTTGTAGTGGGCCCTGAGTTTGCCCCTAACCGTCGTCAGCTGCCGCAAGATCTGTCTGGAGGGGGTCTGTTTGTGAGCCTGCTCTAGACTAGATAGCTCTTCCTCCAGCTTCTCCCTTTCCTTCCCTCTCAGCTTATTAAGGGCAGAGTTGAATGCCAGGCAACTCCCGCGAATAGAAGCCTTGAAGGCGTCCCACGTGGTGAAAACCGACGTGTCACCCGTGTCATTAAGTGCAAAGAATTCATTGATAGCCGTACGTAAAGCAGTGCAGGAGGATTTATACCAGACCAGGGAGGCTGGAAAGAACCAGTTGCGGCGGGCCCCATTCACCGCTTCCCAACGGAGACAGACAGCAAGCAGGCTATGATCAGAGACCGACAGAGGGAAAATCTTAGCCTCGTGTAGGTCTCCCCGAAGAGATTGGCTCAGGAAGAAGTGATCCAGGCGGGAGTAAGAAAGGTGCACATGGGAGAAAAAGGTATAGTCCCTGGACTGCGGGTAAAAAACGCGCCACCCTTCAAGAAGACCCATATCCGCAATCATCTGTTGCGTCTCGACGGGGAATAGGCCGGTGTCAGATCTCTGATGATGAGTGCTGTCCAGCTCCCTCTGCCATACCAGGTTGAAGTCCTCCATTACAATTAGCAGCCCCTCTACAAAGTCCAGGGCCTTTCGCAGTAGCTCCTGAAGGAACCCATTCTGACCCGTGTTGGGGGCATACAAGACCAGAAACGTGCATAACCTGCCACGCAGCACACCCTTGACCATTAGCCAACGACCCTCCCTATCGCTATGAACTCCTACTGGTTGGAAGTGCAAGACCGAGCGGAACATAAGGGCCACTCCCCTGTGCTTTGTGGGGGCCGAGGATCTATAAATAAGGGGGAACTGTTTATGCTTAAGGCGTGACTCCTCCGACCTAGCCAAGTGGGTTTCCTGGAGGCCAACAAAATCTAATTGGTGATCAAGGATATATTTCCAAACCTTCTGACGTTTCTGGGGAGAGTTCAGCCCTTTTACATTCCACGTTCCAAAAGTGAGCGTCATTCCAAAAGGGGTGACATACTTAGCTCAACTGGGGGGTTCCCACACCTCCCTCCGCCTCCTCCACCCCAAGCCCCACACCTCCCGCTCCCCTCCCCTCTCCCAACCAGGCAATCAAAAAGGAACACACTCTCAGGGACACTAGCCCACCCGCGTTGATCATCCCATACCCCGAACCCCTCCCTCAACTCACTCCATTTCCTGTGAGTGGCATACTTCAGCAGCAATAGAACACATACACACACCCCCCCGCTACCACCACTACCTCCCCTCCCCCCTCTCCTACCACTCCCAACTCCCCCAACCCTCCCTGCCCCAGCTCCCAGGAAATTCAGGCCCCACAGAATAGAACAGAGTAAAACAACAAGAGACCCCCCAGGAGTGGATCGTGAAAAGAGTCTCAAGGGATGGGGGAAATGGCACAAGACAAAGTTCCACCAGGACCGGTAACAGGAATATTTCTCCAGAAAGAACATAGAGTACCCTCGATACCTGATGGAGGTAGGCCCCTCCGGTGCCGGCGATTCATCCTCCCAGGATTTCACGCAGCAGAAGAACCATCCGCCGGCTCAGCCTCAGTCACCAGCGCCACCGAGGCCACCGCGCCCCCCCTCTCCCGGAGGCTTGCAGAAGAGTCCGGTCTCCCCGCCGTCACGGCCCGGCCCACTCTCCGCCAGGCCGGCGATCGCTGTAGTCGCCTCGAAGGTGCTTCCTCCCCCCTGGAGGCAGAAGCAGAGTCCTCCAGGCCAAGGATTTCCATAGCCGCTGCAAGAGACCTGACCTGAACCAGCTTGTTCTGCCAGCGAAAGATGAGGCGAAAGGGGTGGCCCCACGAGTAGGCCACATTCTGCTCCCGCAGGTAGGTGGTAACAGGCCGGAATTCCCGCCGCTTCAGAAGTGTAGATGCCGCCAAGTCCTGAAACAACTGGGGGCGATGCTCCCGGAATATCAGGGGGTTTAGACCACGTGCCTTCCTGAGTATCCGCTCCTTCAGCTGAAAGTTGTGGACACAGACCAGGATATCAGGAGGGGGCGCCCGGGGACCCCGCGGCAATCCAACCCAATGCACTCTGTCCATGCGAATCTCCTTCAGGTCCTCCTCACCCAGGACCTGTAGAAACAGGGCTTCCACGTATTTTCGCAGATCTGAGCCTTCGCCTTCCCATGGCACCGCTCAAATTCTGATATTGTTGCGACAGGATCTGTTCTCCAGATCCTCGGCGTGAGCCTGGAGGTCCAGGTTCTGCTCCGTCAGCCGGATTACATCTTGCTGGAGCTGGCGTACATCCTCTGCCAGCCCCAGGTCGTGCTCCTCCAGGGTCGCCACCCGTTCCCCAATGCCATCCACATCTCTCATAACCTCCCGTAAGTCTGACGCCAGCTAGGATCTAAGCTTCGAGATATCGTCTTTGATGGCCGTGAAGAGTTCGACCATGAAAGCCTTGGTGGCGGGTACGTCATCGTCCTCGCGTCGCGGCGACTTGCTGGTCCCCGGGGATACTGCAGGCGGTGTCCCCTTCGGCAACCCCTCCTTACCGGACTTTTCTTTCCGCTCTCTGGTCGCCATGCTGCCCACGCAAGGGAACCAGGTTCCTGCACTAACCAACTCGCTATGGGATTCACTCCGCCAGCCACCAGCATGGCCCCCACCCTTGGCACTCCCCTCGGGCAGGCCCGGCCAGGACACTCCTCCTCGGGCCAGGTCTCTCTTCGCCGCCAGTCAAGCCAATGCGGGGCCGTCACCGCTGCGCAATCTTCATTCACACGTGGTAGGGCCGCAGATCTTTGTTCCGGGGACCACCCCGGGTCACTCGGGCTGTAGGGGCCCGGCCTCGCAAAAGGAGCGGATCGGGTCACCACTCCAGGGAAGGCGTTGCAGATAAAACCACCAGAAGCCACCGTACTCCAGACAGCACTGGCACCCCTCAGCTCATGGTGGAAATCTGGGGGAGGATCCGGTAAGACCGGACAGCTCAGCAGCCCACGGGATCCAGACCGCGCTAGGCCTCACCCAGCCGCACAGGACTCCACCGGCGCCCAGGGTAGGCCCCCCGGGCCCGTCCCAGCGCAGTCACCGAGCCACCTCCTGGGGCGCTAATCCAAACAGGACACCCGGGCGGGGGCGAATCAGCAGGCTTGGGGCCCAGGGGGGCTCGGTCGTCCACCCCCCGCCAGTCTCCAGGCTCACGCGCCGCCACCAGCCTTCCCCGCTGTAGGCGCTCCTTTGTCGTCCAGGGCCCCCACAACAGGTCGCTCCCAGCCACAGACTGCCCCAACGCGGGCTCCCTCTGTCAGTGAGGCCCCACTGTGGCCGGGGGGGCAGACACTCCAGGCCGTAGGGTCCTCCTCCGTGCTCGCGAACTCGCGGTAGGCCCCGCGTTACAGCTCTGGGGGTAGCTGCCAAGCCCACACCGGCAGCACAGCAGGGGCCCAAAGTCACTTCGAGCGCCACGAGCGCCGGCACAGAATCCCTCGGCAGCCGCCCGGAGTTACGGGCACTATTGCCGGTCAGGGCCTTCTCAGGTCCAAAGAGCCCCGGCCTCAAGTAGCTGGTGTGGCCGCGTCGCGGAGGCCAAGATCGGGCACTCGTTCACTGCCCACTCCTCCCCAGTCGCCGGGCCGCTGTAGCCTCACCTCACAGCCGACCACTCCGCCAGCAAGCAGACACCCACCGGACCACCTCCAGAGCCGGTCCCTGGCTCTCCCGACCTCCACACTTTGGCAGTCACCGCTTCGGGGCGCCCCGCAGCAGGCCGCGTCACAGCGTAGGCCGGGCTCACGAGTGCCGCCGGGCAGGCCGCAGCGGCTAGCTCCTCTCACAGCGTCCCCGTGGGCTGAACGGGACACCGGGGCACCCCAGGCAAACTTCGGAGCCCAGGCAAAGCGGGGCACAGGACGCTAAAGCCCTGGGGGGCAGCTAAATCAATGCTTTATTCCGCTTGGCACCGGAGAGACTTGAAAGCTCGTCTCACTCCGACGCCATCTTGGCCACGCCCCCTCGCCCTGCTTTTTGTTCCTTGTAGGCACTCCAGTGCCAGTTTTAGGAGGTGCCGGGCTCCTATAGTGACTGGGTGCAATCTTGGAGTAGGTTGTGTGACCCTTTTTAATGGGTTTATGCTTTTAACATTTCACACTTTTATTTTAATTTGATTTTGCTTTACCAGTATCTTACCTTGGCAGTGGAGGCTGGTCAAGGTAAGGGGGAGTTGCTGAACCCCGGTTTGCTTATTTGTGTGCCCACACTTTCTTCCAATCGGTACACGTCGCTGGTGTTCTGATTTGGCCACACCCCCTAACTCGACTCAAAACTTCATGGAGGCTATTTAAATGGCTGAGTTGTGCTGTTGTGCCAACGGCACGCCTAAGGCAAGCCCGCCTTCGCACGTCAGCGCCCGGCCCGCACTCAGCTCCAGCCCCCCTGCTTGTTTTCCATCTGGACAAGTAAATACGAAATGGTATGGGTGTAATCAAATTATGGATCTCAGAGAAAACATTGGCTGTTCCAAGGGACCGTTGTTAATCCCTATCAGAGCCTGGTCAAACTTGTCTAGTCTGTGTGCTGACTCTATCCAACACAATGGTAAAACGTTTGGAACTGCATAACCATCCTCTTAACAACGCTATTTCTTATGTTAAGACTTTTAAAGCGTCACTTCTTAATGCTTGTTCGTTAATTAAGAATTCATTGGCTTTTTTTTTACTTCTTTGAAATAAATGTATTGTATCTTGCTTTTATCACTGAGACGTGAGCTGAGGCATCGTCGGGTCCCAACCTTATTAGGGACTTCCCTATAAATGTCAACATCTTTAGGCTTAACCGGATAGGTAAAAAGGGGGCGGTTTAGCTTTTATTTACAGGGAGCAGCTCTTAGTCACCATGTGGGAGTTAGAAGAGACCCCTAATTGTGAAGCTCTGGCATTTGAAATTCTGCTCACTGTTGGACCTGGCCCTGTTTGGCAGGTTCACCCCGAAGCTTTTTGCTTTGTCCTAGCCTTTTTCTGGAACCTGGTGTTGGTGATTTTAGGCCTCTGCGCACTTTTTCACTGGGGTACAGTGTAAAGTGTGTGAGCTCTCTGTGTATGTGTGGTGAGTAACCTGCCCTCCCATAAGAATGAATGGGGAATATGTATGCCCATGGTAGTTCCTGATGTGTGGGGAGTGCAGGGTCGAGTTTGGTATGTGCGAACTCGTGAGATTGAATGCTGCGCAATGGTATATGCGGCATGATTGTGTCTAGTGGAGAAGTGCCACTTCTAGAAGTTGGCATATTTGTGTAATTTGTGCCTGGCGTGTGATTGGCTGGTGAGCCTGGCCCAAGAGTGCCTGGGCCTGCTTGTGGATTGACTGTCTGGTTTGAGGGTGACAGGAGCTGGAGAGCTCCCAGGAGGTTGTCTGAGTCAGGCCGTGGATGAAAGGCTGCATCTGCTGCCAGGGAAGTGGGAGGAGATAGCACCTAGGAGTGAATAGGGCTGTGCCTGCCTGCCACAATGCTGGCTCCACCTCCTGCTGGGCGACTGTCACCTCTGCCCCTCACACTGAAAGAAGTTCCCTATAACCAGTTCTAGCTGGTTCTCACACTGCCTGCACCCTTTAGACAAAGGATTTTATAGTATAAAAAGGGGCTGTGTCCCCTTCCAAAATGTTCTTGTTTCTGACTTGAATCCTGCCAGGGGCGTGCTGCTGCTTGGGCTCAGGGGAAGGCTTGCCTCCCTGAGCCCTGCCCAGCCCCTGGATACCTGATGGATGCCTGGAGGACTTCTGGGGAACCCCTCTGCCTTGCCTGGGCTGATTGGGGGACTTTGCTTTGCCCTGGGATCCTTTGGACCTTCTTCCTATCCCCCAGGACTTGGCTGCATCCCCTGAAGGACTTTTCTGGACTTTGTGTTTCCTTCTAGCGCTTGGGAGCACTGGGGTTTACTTATAGCGCTGGGTGCGCTTTAATTGTCTCCTAAGCGCTTGGTAGCGATTTAATGCCCTTTCGCGGCTGCCCACGCCGCATATTTACTTTTATTATTATATTTAACGAGGGAGCCTACCCCTCGGCTAATTCTCCCCCAGCCTCTGAGTGCCTGAAACGGGCCGCCGCGCTGCCCGCGGCGACCCGGAAGTGCTGGACCGGCCGGCCAATCCTGGCGCGGCCCCCGGTGAAGGACCGGAAGCCCCGCCCTTGGGACTGCGGCGTGAGAGAGGGTTGTATGTCGTTACAACGAATTCCGTTGCAACGCATGCCTTTACCACGCATGCGTTACAACGGAATTCATTTTCCATGCATCACCTTTACCACGAATATTCCTTTACCACGCATAGATTTACAACGATTTTAATTGTAAATTTATGCATGGTGAGGGCATACTCGTGTTAAAGGTTATACCTCTCCCCTTACATGACCCCCGACCCCCACTCCTTATAATTAGCCGTGCCCTTAAACTAAAATTCCCCTTACCTTTTTAACTCGTCTCCTCTTCATCTTCATCTTAGTTGGTTACGTCGGTCGTACGTCGTAAAGAGGAAGCGGAAGTTTATTCCAGCTTCCTCTGTAACGACGCAGATTGCTTCAGCTTCGGCACTTAAGGTTCGTTTGGCTGCATCCCCTGAAGGACTTTTCTGGACTTTGTGTTTCCTTCTAGCGCTTGGGAGCGCTGGGGTTTGCTAAGAGTGCTGGGTGCGCTGTAATTGTCTCCTAAGTGCTTGGTAGCGCTTTGATGCCCTTTCGCGGCTGCCCACGCCGCATATTTACTTTTATTATTATATTTAATGAGGGAGCCTACCCCTCTGCTAATTCTCCCCCAGCCTCTGAGTGCCTGAAATGGGCCGCCGCGCTGCCCGCGGCGACCCGAAAGTGCTGGACCGGCCGGCCAATCCTAGCGCGGCCCCCGGAGAAGGACCGGAAGTCCCGCCCTTGGGACCGTGGCGTGAGAGAGAAGCGGCTACAGGCACAGGCGGAGCTCCGGTATCGTAGAGAACCCCGCGCTGCCCAGAGGAGAGCCGCACTGCCCAGAGGAGAGCCGTCCCAGCATCTGAGAAGCCGGTGAGTGCTGAATCGGGGAGGAGGGCGTCGGGGCACATTGCCGGTGCCCGCCCCTCCCCTCCAGAACGAGTATCCTTTTGCAGAGAGGCCCATGAGGCCTCCAGTGATGCCGAGTCCCCCGAGAGGGACTCCGCCTACCCCCACCATTGTCTCCAGAGCCTGAGAGGCTCCAACGATCCAGGGGGGGCATCTCCTTGTGTTCAAGCCCCAGAGCGGGGCTCCTACGCTGCAGGGAGCATCTTAGTTCAGAAGCCCACGAGGGCTCGGCGGCATTGTGTAGTGATGATGTCCACACAGATGAAGATGTAAAGATGTTTATTTGTAATAAAGTAGTTAAGTTGGTAGTAACGCCCCACCAGGAACATCTAGCATGATGCTCAGCCCAATGCTAACTGTCATCTACAGCTCCACAGAGCCCCAACATTCTACAATACATCATAACTGGAACATTCCACAAGCTGGGGTAGAGAAGGAGATAATATGCAAAGCATAAACAGAATGCAAGAATACTACATTTTCCCCTTTTGTCTGAATTGAAAACAAACAGAGAAAGAACACAGATCAAAAAGAACCTCGGTAAGAAAGAACTAAGGAAGATGAAACAGACAGAAGATAAAACCCATCCTCCTTAAAATAGAAACATGAATAAGTCAGGAAGACACAAAAAGAAGCAAGCAAACTTACGAGAACCTATCCACTCTCCCTTCAATAACAGAAGAAAGATAAGAAAACAGCAGAAAGGAAAACGAAGATTGAAAATACCAACGGCTAACCGACATACACACCTACTGGCCAGACAGGAATGCAGGACGGATAGACAAAAGTATGAGAACCAAGATAGCGTTAAAAGTCTAACCCTCAAATATATATGGTAAAGAACCACAACACGAGAGTGAGAACAATATAAAAACAAGCGAAAACGGATAAAATTGTAAAATCAAAAGAAGTCAAAATTACCCATCCCCTCACCAAAAAGTTAAACATAAGCATGTAGAAAAACTATTACAATGAAGAAAAACTCTCCCAAAAGAGGGATTTAGCATTTCAACCAGAAAAACAATAATTGTAAGGCATATTAGACCTAAAATTAGAAACCTAGGTGGAATTAACACCCCCTAAACAGGTGGGACAGGTATCCCCTAAACATAGGTAAGTCCCTTAGCACTGAGAAAATGGGACTAAGACCAAAATTAGAAACATAGGTGGGAGTAATACTCCCTTGCTAGGTGGGATCGACACCCCCTAAACCTAGGTGGGACTAACACCCCCTAAACAGGTGGGACTAACACCCCCTAAAAATTGTATAATTAGGATATAATCCAATTTAGTGCATAGGTGGGACTCAAACCCCCCAAAAAATATTTGCGAATGAGCCTGAAGTCTAGAAAAACCATAAACTTTAAAAATAGGATATGGGACTTAAAACCCATCTCTAAGGACTATGGGACTGCAACCCATTCCTACAGACAAAAACACACAGCGTCAGCACAAAAATTGGAAATTACATCAAAAGCAAATTCCAAACTGTAAAGTACTCTTTTGCAAAAAATTAACAAACACAATGCTTAAATAATTAAATAATAAATTGAATGTTTTCCTCTTAAAACACTACTACAAGGCAATGTAATTTTTTTCTTTTCTTTGTGAAACGATTGTGCTTCAACATCAGTCTTGTTAAAATAAACTTATTACTGTATACTAAATCCGAAAACCTAAACAGCAGAATGTAAAACACTACGAGTAATAAAGCACTAGTGAAAGACTATAAAATTAGACTTTATGTGAAAAGAACTTCGATGTCTTTTCCAACGATGTTTTGCCAACTCTGGAAAGAAATGTCTTGAAGCACTTGAAAGTACCTTAAAAATCCAAAGTGTGCTACGGCAACATTTGTACTATTCAAAACGTTTGTGAAGTACCTTATCCAAAATAACAGCTTAAATACACGGAGTTGTCAGCCATTCATTGTGTGCGTAAAGTTTGTAGATGATGTTCGTAGCGATGAAGGTTGATCCCCGACATATGATCCATGACATATATATCGCGTAACATCACTTTTTTTTTAACACCGAACATTTTCATAGAAAGTCTACTTCAAAGAAAAATGGTGGCACGTAATGGACGTAATGCCGGTAGGTTCAAGGTTGCAGCGTGCGCCGAAACGTTTGACAGCAGCGCTGTAGTCGATGCGTCACACTGTCGAATGTCGAGAACATGCAGAAGCCTCCAGAGTGTGCACGAGACGTCAGAACTTCTCTGAGGTAAGCGCGAGCACAATTCTTTTTGAATTTAAGAGTGACTGTTTGAAAGTGCGACACATTTGAAGAAACTTTTTCAATAACATTAAATATATCTAAAAACAATTGAAACATGACAGTTTTGATCGAGAGTCTGCCTGGCTTAACAGTATGTACACGATGTCTGTAGTATTGGACCAAACATATGTAAATTTCGTATTACCTCCGAACATTAATGTCAATGAGCTCTACTAAAAAGGTTGGCGCTGCGTGTCCCCAAAACTTATCCCTTGACTTGGCTTCACTCCTTCTGGCATCACAATTGATTAGATGCGGGAAATCAATCAATCAATCAATCAGAACATTTGTATAGCGCACTACTCACCCGGAGGGTCTCAAGGCGCTGGGAAACAGACAAAAGTTACGCGGTTTCCTTTGTAAGTCTATATGTACTCAGATAATCAACAGCCAAACACTTTGGGAAATGCGAGTAAAATAATTAAAATGTTTACTATAAATAAAGAGTGTCTCTTTGCAGTTCTTAACTCGCATGTAGAACTAAATTGTTAAGATACTGAATAGCACGCATCAGTTGATGCAGAATATATTTTCAATAATGTCTTTGTGCAGGATTTATTTGTTTCATAGCAGACACAAAGAAGGAACAAAAACGTGCTTACTCTTGTTGAGTGTCCAGGTGAGCCATGTACAACACGCTTGGGCAGGGCTGTCCGATTTGAGGGACACTGGTGGGGCTTCAAAGCGTGTTGATTTTCTCTTTGTGGCTCCATTGTTCTTGGCTTTTTATGTTCCTTAGTTTCTTCATTAGTTTCATTTAGCTCACGTTTGTTGTGGCTTCTTGCTGAAATCTGCGTCATGTCTAGTTGCTGTAAATTGCGCCAGTTGCTGTATAGACGTAATGTAGAGGTTTATTTAGTTTCTTGTACCTTGAATTAAGCGTATATTCTTCTAGTCCTCGTCGCCATAAATAATGTAGTGATGATGTCCACACAGATGAAGATGTAAAGATGTTTATTTGTAATAAAGTAGTTAAGTTGGTAGTAACGCCCCACCAGGAACATCTAGCATGATGCTCAGCCCAATGCTAACTGTCATCTACAGCTCCACAGAGCCCCAACATTCTACAATACATCATAACTGGAACATTCCACAAGCTGGGGTAGAGAAGGAGATAATATGCAAAGCATAAACAGAATGCAAGAATACTACACATTGCGTGTTTTTGAGCCCAGCAAGGCTCCAACGACGGCCGCACTCGTGCAGAGAGTCCAGAGAGGCTCTAGGGGGGCATTTCGTAATTTTGGAGCCCAGAGAGGCTCCAGGGCCCATTGTTGTTTTAGAGCCCCAGAGAGGCTCAGGGGCGACCTGTTTAGTTTCAAAGAGCCTGTGTGGCTCCCCTGGTCCCCACCATTATTTGCAGAGCCTCGAGGCTCCCACGACCACCGGGACATTATTGTCCCAAGAGCCTGCGTGGCTCCAGCATTTAAAGGGCCATGTGTGATGTCCAGAGCCTGTGTGGCTCCAACGTGCGCAGTTCAGAGCCTGTGGGGCTCCAACAGAGGGTGCAGATTTATTATAGGGGCTAGTGACAGCCCCTGTCGCAGTTTGATTCCCAGCTGCCCAGCAATTAGTGGGCAGCTGCACCGTTTAGGTCTTGTGATTGTTCTCAGGTGCCCAGCAAGTAGTGGGCACCTGCAACGTTTAGGTTTTGCGCCAGTGGCGCACTCCTGTCTGGCGCTGAATTGGCCGCGCGCCCTGACATTCTGGACACAGGGCTCTTTAGTCCCTTTATTAGATGGGGGCTAGTATGTGATTTTATTTAGGCGCAATGTGATTATCTATGTGATGGTAATTGCCTAATGTGAGTTTTGCGCAATGTGATGTGGTGCTAGGAAATGTAATGCATTTAATATGATTACGCACCTTGATCTTACACCTCTGAATGTTTTTGGGCATCATGTGTCTCTGCGCTATTGAGTTATGTTCTGGCACCTCTGAATGTTCTTATGCATCATGTGTCTTCCTGGATTCTACACCTCTGAATGTGTTGGTTTATGCATCATGTGTTTTTCCTTCCCTGCACCTCTGAATGTGTTTATGATGTATCATGTGCCTTAATATTACACCACTGAATGTGTTTTTATACATCATGTGTTTACCTTTTTCCCTACACCTCTGAATATTTGATGCATCATGTGTAATGTGTTCTTGCTGATACCCCTAAATGTATTTTATTCTTAGGTGGTTGTTCTTTCCAGTACAGGTGGTCCTAGTGAGGTCCTGGTCCCCTGCGTGACATTCTCCTAAGGTGGTTAGGGTTGCGTAGGTGGTACTTACCTGTTACCAGTAGTTACTGGTTGTGTGCTATACTTGCTAATTTGTGCTACAGTGATTTTATATCCTTTTATTCTAATTTCTGACAGTATTTCTATTTCTAAAAGTGTTGATTCTGACAGTGGCCCATGTGGCCCTGTCTTGTGAATAATCCCTTGTGAATATTGCCCGTGCCAGCTTTACACATTGCCTCCGAGTTTAGCCTTACTGCTCGTGCCAAGCTACCAAGGGGGGTGAGCAGGGGTTATCTTGGCGTGTGACTCCCTTGCCCTGACTAGAATGGTGGTTTCTGCCTGGCTTTGGCATCAGCCTTAGCCTACCAGAAATAGCCAGTTCTAACACTCACCCACTATTATGTATTTAACGGAGTACTTATTTATAGACCACCTGGTCCTAGAACCAGCTTCCTGGACAATAATAGTCAGCTTCTTGATGCTAAGATCAACTCCCCGGATTTCACTATCCTGGGTGATTTTAACTTACATCTTGAACTTTCCACACATAATGATGCAGCTCTTCTCTTTGATTTTATGGAGAGCCCTACTCATAGCGCGGTTCATAGCTTATATAGAATTTTCTCCGATAATCTGCATCTTTTGGTGACATCCATCTTGCCACTAGTCTGGTCTGGCCATTGTGCAATCATGCTGTCTTTAAATATAGAAGGTGTAGCTGGTTCGGTAGGCCCCCATACACCTAAAGTTAGGAATACCGTCAGCAGATCATGGCATAACGTTATTTCAGACTCTTTCAGCCAACATTTGGCTGAATCAAAGCTGGACTCCCCTCAGGACCTGGAGTCGGCCACCTTAGACTATCATAATTGGTTTCTTTCCATCCTTGACAATCTGGCCCTTCCCAAGACCTCTAAGACTAATAGGTCTGCAAGGACTGAGCCATGGTTTGACGACACCCTCAGAAGTCTGAAACAAGAGTGTCGCAAGCGGGAAAGAAAATGGCGAGTCCTTTACGATCCCGCTGATAAAGGAGCTTACAGAAAGGCCCTTCAGGACTACAAAGCTGCAATTGTTAATGCAAAAGTCACCTATTTCACAGCCATAATTCAGGCTTCTGTAAATGAACCCAAATAACTTTTTAAAATAGTGAGAAAGTTAAGTAGACAGCCTATACATGTTAATAGAGATATTGGTGTTTTTTTCACGAATAAAGATGAATCGGTTTTTAGTTCTCTGACTACTAGTCACCCGAATGTGAGTCAACATCAAGGCTTAACTCTCATACCTTCTGATGAAGTAAATCTTTCTTTAATACCTCATTGGGGGAGCTTGCACAGTCGCGAGGAACACCCTAATTCTTTAGAAGCTACATCATCTACCTTCTCTTTCAAATCTTTGTCCTATCGCAACGAGTTCAGCGTGCTAAAGGCAGACTCAGTACAGGCCCTGCTTATGCAGACTAAGGGCCCGATTAGGATCGCGGTGAATCCGCATCCTCCGGGCCGTCGGAAGCCACCGCCATATGTATGTATTTGTTAAACATTTTATAAATGTATGTTTCTCATAATAATTAGATAAATATATATTTCTGTATACAATTCTATATTACAATTTTAAAAATGAAATTACATTAAATGTGTGATAATTCCTTATATAGAGGCCCGCTGTTAATTATTTAAAATACAATGTGATCCCTCTAGCGATCTGTGTCACTTTGTTTTAGAAATGTCACACAATCCAATGAAAAATATCATCACTTTGGGGAAAACACACAATGGGTGTGGCCACCATTTTCATTTGTTTGTAGTTTAGGAGAGTTCTTGGTTTTGGGATCCATGTTCGTCCCTCTTATATTTGTATTTGTTGTTTTAATGTTTCTGTTTGGTTTTGGCATTAAGCCTGCTGCGTTTATAGAAGGCAGTCACCAGCCCAACTTCAGTGAGAGAGAGTGTTGAATGAAACACCGGATTCTCGTAGGTGATTCAAACGTGGATTTATTGCAGTTCAAAGTAAAATCCGTAACACCCACAACCAGAGCCGTCCAGCCGTGAAGAGGCCAACGTCCAGAAAGACGTTCGGGGAATCTTCACGACTGAAGGCAGAATTCCAGAACACATTGCATAGAACTAGTTTTGGGGTTGTAACCACGAGACTCTAAGCACACAAGAAACATAGAAAGCAATTGTAATAATATGAGTATATAACATCTTCCTCTCTTGAAAGGGTAACAAAGATAACAGACATTTAGAAATGCAGTTCTACTCCAAAACATAGTCTCTCAGTCTACAAGACAACTGTTTAAAACGAAAAGCTCTTTTGGTTGCCACTTCAGGAGCCTCCACCACAACTGTTTCAGTAGGTAATGACAAATGATCAGTGTCAACAATCTGTGAAGCTACAGATTGTCCAGAAGTTTCTTCCAATGGTAAAGACAAATGGTCTGAGACCACGGGTTGTGAAACTGTGGAAGTTTCGAAAGCAGGATTAAAAGAAGGAGGTTGCTCGTAAGTTAAATCAAACCAATCACAGTGCTCAGACTCTGAAGTGACATACTCTTTGATGACATTGGCCTGAAGTGGAGAAATTTTAACAAGAACCCGCTTACTCCACCAACCCTTGTCATCAAGAAGAGCTGAAGCTTTACTGACTTGTGAAACCAAATTTTGAGAAGAGAATTTAGATTTCCCTTTCAAAACTCTTTTGGGATTTATTTATTTATTTTTTTTTTTTTTTAAAAACCTTTATTTGAGCAAGCAGAAATGTACAAGGATGGGCCTACAACCACACGGGCCAGCCGCTAAAAAGGAGTAGACACATATCACATATGCCCGCAGTGGTAACCGTCAATCAACAATGCAATACTCCACTTTATATACAGGACCAAAACAGGTTTTATATATATGAAAGAACAAACATACAGAAAGGCGAGAGTGTATCACTGAAGGTCAGCTCAAGGGACGCAAGGGGGGGACAGCAGCGGAAGTGCAGTAGTAATATCCTAAGCACTAAGGAGTATGGAGTGGGGGGGGGGGGGGGGAGGGGGGCAGAGATCAGGAAGAAGAAGGGGGGAAGAGCCGGAGACACCAGCTCAGTCCCTATATAAAGATTCCGGGAACGCTAGCCTAAGGAGATAGGGTAATCTCAATAGTGTCCACAAGGGGAGGAGTACAAATGTCGCCACGGTATTCGTTCCATTGACCCCACACCTTCACCCATGCCCTGGGTCTACCCCTGGCCACATAGACAGTTTTCTCACGGAACATGGACCAATCCATATTATCCTCCCATTGCGAGAGGGCAGGGGGCCTGGAGGCCCCCCAGAGTTGCGCAATATCTCGCTTCGCAATCATATAGCCCAGGGTGGCCCATCTAGTCTGTGCCACCGAATAGTCCGTGGGCTCCCAAACATTCAAAAGACAGCGACGAGGTTCCGGTCGCAAGGATATCCCTGTCACCACAGTCATCAGATCAAGCACGGCCACCCAATAAGCAGTCACCATCGGGCATTCCCAAAGAATATGCAGGAAAGTAGCACGCAAACCACATCCACGCTTACACAGTCCATCGGAGGAAAAGCCCATCACCACCAGTCGCGGTCCCGTCACGTACACCCGATGAAGGATCTTCAATTGGACCAGACGGAGTCGAGCCGGTATAGCCACCTCCTTCGGAGAGGAGAGGGCCGATTGCCAATCCTCATCATCAAGTTCCAACCCATCTCCCATCCACTGTTCCCGAAGTCGGGCCAATAAGTCAGTCCGATTGTTAATCAACTTTTTATAGATCAGGGAGATAGTGCTATCAGGAAGATGTTCGTCAAGGATACGGTCTTCAAGTGGGGAAGAGTCAGGCGGAATCTCACCAGGAGCAAACACCGAAACCAAAGCGTGCCTGACCTGTAAATAACGAAAGAATTCCCGACTACTCAGGCCGTAGTCAGCCTGGAGGGCCTGAAACGGGCGCACAGAACCCTTAGAATATACATCCCCCACTTTAGAGATCCCAATCAAGTCCCAACGGTCAAAACCCTTGGAAGACCAAAGACCGCCCAGACGTTCCGAAGCATAAAGCGGCGTCGCCAACGTCAAGCGATCCTCCCAGCCCAGGCTCACATTCGCAGCACGCCACACTGTCAAAGCAGTCAAAGTAGGTCCCACAAGATGGCGCCCAGCGGAGCGAGAATAGAGCACTCTATTAAAGTCACCTCCCGGAAGCTGAAGTTTATCCATCTCAAACGCCGGATTACGACCCGGAGAGAACATAGCGTGATTAATAGCGGACAGATGGGAAGCCCAGTAGTATCTCTTAATATCGGGGAGCGCCATGCCCCCATCGTACCACGGGATGGAAAGTTTCGCGAGAGCAATGCGCGGTCGCCCATCCCAAATAAGTTGCCTCTGAAGGCTCTCAATCTCCCGAAAATAGGTCTTGGGGATAGGATCATAATAATTCTGGAGAGCGTAGAGAAACCGCGGTAGTGACATCATCTTAAACAGGGCCGCCCGACCCAGTGGAGACAGGGGAAGTTTGCGCCAGCGGGCAACGTCCAAACGGAGCCTAAGCAACGGGGGAAGGAGATTACGATCAAAACGAAGGGACGGATCCAAGGTAACGAAAACCCCCAAGTATTTGAAACCATCCCGGACCACCTGAAGAGGAAGTCTACTCGGCAACGGAGGCAAGATACCAGATAAAACGTATACACAGGATTTAGACCAGTTGATGACGAGGCCTGAGTTAGCGCCAAAGGACGCAAGGACGTCAAATAAAACAGATAAAGACTTGCGAGGAGAAGTAAGATACAAGAGGATGTCGTCCGCATAAAGCGAGACGCGATCTTCGAAGTCCGGGGCCCAACGAATACCTTTAAGGGACGGTTCCCAACGGAGCCAGGCCGCCAACGGTTCAAGAGCGAGCGCGAACAAGAGAGGGGACAAGGGGCAACCCTGACGGGTACCCCTGCCCAAGGAGAAGGGGGCAGACACTCTACCGTTCACTACAACTTGCGCCAGAGGTTCCGCGTACAACAGCCTAACCCAGCTAATAAACTCGCACCCGAATCCAAATTTCTCAAGTGTTGCCCATAAATAGGGCCACTCCACAGTGTCAAAGGCCATCGAGGCATCCAGGGACGCCAAAATGGCCGGTTCAGTCAAAAGCCCCGCCCTCGCCAGCGCGCCGTGGAGGCGACGTAAATTCAGAGCAGTGTTGCGATGCGGGATAAAGCCAGATTGATCCGGATGGACCAACTCCCCAAGAACCGAAAGGAGACGGGTCGCCAAAAGTTTAGCCAACACCTTAGGTTCAACATTTAATAGGGATATGGGCCTATACGAGGAACAGAGGTCACGCGGTTTACCCTCTTTGGGAATGACGACGATTGTCGCCAGACGCTGATCATAAGGAAGTATGTTCCGCTCACGAGATTCTAGAAACATGGCGCGGAGATACGGCGCCACCTTATCGGGGCGTAACTTGTACAACTCGATAGGCAAACCGTTCGGGCCCAGTGCTTTGCCCGAACGGAGCGATCGAACTGCATTGGCTATCTCATCATTCGTAAAAGGGGAGTCCAAAGCAATACGGTCCAAGTCGGTGACACAGGGCAAAGAGATATCACGCAAAAGAAGGCGGGAGTCAGCAACATCCCTCACAGACACGGGAGCATATACCACACGGAAATATTCCGCGAAACGATCAACAATGGCGGTCGGATCAATCACATTCTCACCACTCGCAGACTGAATCACGGGCACCACACGATTAACTCTTTCTTTCTTGTCCAACCACGCTAGGAGTTTGCCCGCCTTGTCACCCATATCGTACAATCTGCCCTGCTGTTCACGAAACATCACCCTTGCAGCGTCAGTGACCAGAGATTTATATGCAAACTGTTTTAGACCCAGGGCATGGAGTTTCTCAGGCGTGACACCAGATTCCAACTCGTCCTCCAAAGCAGAGATCTCCCCCTCAAGGTCCACCACCTCCTTCCTCCCTGCCCTCTTAGCTTCAACAATCAAGGAAAGGGCCTGACCACGAATCACAGTTTTAAAGGCTTCCCACAGGGACACAGCCGAAGAGACCGACCCCTCATTTTCCAGGAAATATGCATCCATGGACTTGAGCAAGAGGGTACGAGTCTCAGGGGAGGAAAGATACCAAGGGTTAATGGGAGCCACTCGGCCCGCCGCCTCTACCCCAACCTCAAAACGAAGCCAGAGCGGCGAGTGATCAGAAATACCCCTCGGCAAATGTAAAATCTCGCGAACCGCCGATGATTGGGCTGCGGGCATCAGGAAATAATCCAGCCGGGACAGACTGCCATGGGCCCCAGAATGGAAGGTGTATTGGAGCTGAGTAGGATGCAACAGTCGCCAGCAGTCCACAAGGCCAAAGGTATCTAAAAACCCACCCAACCACTGCTGAGCCTGCGGGGTATCTCTAGGGGGATAGCGATCGTGAAGGCCGGAGAGCACCGAATTAAAATCACCGGCAAGGAAGAGAGAGCTATCAGGGAGATCTAACAAAACACGGCCCAAGTCAGTAAAAGTAGAGGCCTGCAAACCCGGGGGAACATAAACATTGAAAAGAGATAGGGTGCGGCCTTCATATCTACCCACCAGGACAGTATATCTCCCACGGTCATCATGAATCACCTCATCGATAGCCAGGGGGAGGGAGGTTCGAACAAGAATACCCACACCCCTAGATCCGGAGGTAAACCCCGAGTGCGCCACAAGGCGGTAGCCCCATCTATTCATTGCATAACAAACATTACCAATCAAATGGGTTTCTTGCATGAAAACAATGTCCGGTGACAAACGTCGTATACATTTTAAGACCACACTGCGCTTAATACGATCTCCCAGGCCATTAACGTTCCAGGAAAGAAATTTCAACCCTCTACCCCCCATCCCAACCGCCCGAGCCAAAACCCCTCGTCCATGAGCTAGACATCAGAAACAGCAGCAAACACAGGAGCAACTCGCCTTGAAAACAACACACAGAAAAGAAAAAACTTCCCAACCCCCCACCCCCAAACTGAAGAGAAACACCCCCCACCCTGCACCCCTACAAAAAGCTAAAGAGCCACCCCAACCTGCAGTGTGCCTGTCGCCCAAGAACCCCTATTCTACACAAAGACCCCGGAGGAGGAAAGGTCTCCGTTCCATCCACCCCCCGACCTCAGCAAGAACAAAAATAACAAACGAAAGACAGAGTGATCACAATGTAGAGGGACGCCGGCCAACACTCCTGAGAATGTATTCAAAATAAGAGATAAGAGCCGAACAGTTAGATCTCCACACCACCTTCGGCACCACCAGGGTGAGCGGCGGAGTCTGTCTCAGGAGGACGGTCAGGCAATGAGTCCAGCCAGTCATTAACAGCATCTGGCCGATCAAAGAAAAGGGTACGTTCATTGTATTCAACCCGGAGTCTAGTGGGAAAGAGCATGGCGTAACGTAGGCCCCGATCCCGGAGACGTTTCTTGGCACCACGAAACTCCATACGTTGTCTCTGAACCTGTTGGGAAAAGTCCGGGTAAAAGTTCACCGTAGCATTCTCAAAGGCCACCGGGCCCTTCACCCGCGAGGCCTGCAGGATAGCGTCCCGGTCTCTATAATGAAAAAGCTTCGCTACAATGGGTCTCGGCGGGGCTCCCGGCTTGACTTTGCCCCCTGGAACACGATGTGCACGTTCCACCGTGAAAAATTTTGTGAGACCAGAGGGGGCCAAATGGTTCAAGACCAGATCCTCAACCAGGAGATCCACCGAGTGGGGTTCAGGGTTTTCCGGTACACCAACCAGGCGAACATTGCAGCGACGCGCCCTATTTTCAAAGTCCTCCAGGCGACGGGTCATGAAGTCGTTCCCTCGACGGAGATTTCCAATCTCTGTTTGGAGCTCCGAGACGTCATTCGTAAGGCTAGAGGATTTAATATCCAGTGATTGTACCCTCTCATTCGTCTTGCCGAGATCAGCACGAATCAGATTCACCTCAATAGCCACGGTGTCAAGTTTGTGGGCCAAGGCCTCGTACTGCAGGCCGATGGATTCCCTCACGCCCGAGATGGCGCCCATGATATCCTGTAGGGAGGGCTCCGCCGGCTCTTCCACAATTCGTTCGGACGCTATACTAGAACCAGGCAGGGCAGCTCCGGGGGACCCCTTAGAATGGGTATAACGGTCCATGACATTGGATTGAACTGGAGCTCCGCGCAGAGGTGTTTTCGTCTTGCGCGTCTCTCTGTCCCCTCTGCCCGCCATTTTGAAGATGCGTCACAGGACAAGCCACCAGGTTCGACGGGCCCG
Organism: Lissotriton helveticus; assembly: GCF_964261635.1. NCBI lineage: Eukaryota > Metazoa > Chordata > Amphibia > Caudata > Salamandridae > Lissotriton > Lissotriton helveticus. The sequence goes on from NC_136071.1 coordinate 781,792,706, forward strand.
ACACCCAAAGTACAGGATCAAAAGTACATAAAAAGGGGGCACAACTCGGGTAGAGGTCGCCAAGCCAGCAAATAGGTCACATGAAAGCCCAACAGCCGATCTGTCTCCAAGTCTCAGTCGCAACACGACATCCACGTCCGTGGCCCAAGTCGGAACGGAATCGAAACCGAAACTTAGGAAGGGGGGACCCACAAGGCCAGATCTCCTGCCGTTGTTGTTCAATTGCAGGACGGCTACAGTACCGCACCCCGTCCCGGGCGCACCTCAAGGGCGGAGCCCAAAAGTTCAGAGCACCATATCTCAGGAATACGAGATCCAAATCGATTTCTGAAAAGTGCCAGGGTAATCAGCCAAACGTCCCCTACACGAATTCTTGCAAGAAATCAGGATTCAGCCAGGATAAAATGTCGGGAGCGGCGAGGGTCCGGAGAGCGCTGTGCTCAAGCGGCCATCTCGGATGCCCGCCAAGCTCCTCCCCCTCTTTTGGGATTTTTAATGAGTACCACATCCCCTTTTTGCAAGGGCTGATCAAAAGAATGTTTACCTTCATCAAAACCTAATTTCATAGAATCTTGTTTAGCCTTCACACGTTCTTGAATAAAGTGAGAGTTATCAGACAAATTACAATCCCTATATAACCAACTAGGATTGAGAGGTGAATGAACTTTCCTTTTCCTAATTAAAGTAAATGGTGCAACACCAGTTGTAGAGTGTGGAGAGGTATTGTATGCCCACACTTTATCATGAACAAAAGGCAAAGGATCCAGCCTAGAGGAAAATGTAGTTTGTATACCCTCCTTGATTACACGATTACACCTCTCAACCAATCCATTCGAAGAGGGTGAATACAATGCAACTTTGCAATGAGAAATATCATGACTTTTAAGATAAGAGCAGATTCTTTGGGAAACAAAGTATGTACCATTGTCAGTGACAATGGTTTTGGGAAAACCTTCAACGTCAAACACAGATTGTAAACATTTTACAGCATTTTCAGTCGACGCCGAATTGCAAAAAGAGTAATACAACCATTTGGTATAATAATCAACTAAAAGAATCAGATACTTTTTTTCAATTGGTAAAACCTCATATGGACCGGAAAAATCCAAACCTACTTTGTCCCAAGGACCTGCCGGAAGAGGAACAGGTCATAAAGGAGTGGAAAGTGTTTTCCAATGTTTGTCAGAGAGTATACATTGGGTACAATTATCAATCATTCTCCTGATGTGAGAGTCCATGGAAGGCCACCAGTAGAATTGTTTGATGCGTTGACAAGTTTTTACAATACCAAGGTGTCCTTGATGAGCAGAACGAATGATATGATCTCGTAAAGAGTCAGGTGGAACAAATAAATCATTACGCATAATCATGTCGTTAACTAAAGAAAATTCCTCTGACACATTTGCAAAACCTTTTAAATCAGAAGACAGGGTTCTGCGCTCAGGCCATTTGTTAACAATAAATTCTTTGACCTTAGAAAGTGCTACATCACTTTTGTAGGCTGAAATCCATTGCACCTCAGAAATGGGTTGACATTCAGCAATGGCGTCAATTGTAGCAACGACACACTCAATATCATCATTAACCACAGAATTATCATCTAAAGGCATTCTAGAGAGACAATCTGCCCTGAAATTTTTGCCCCCAGAGATGTGCTTAATGACGAAATGAAATTCGTGAAGTTTTGAAAGAAGACGAACAAGTCTAGCAGAGGCCCTGTTGGAAGTACTGTTGGAAAGCATGTGCATAAGAGGCTTGTGATCCGTGTAAATCTCAAACTCACGACCCCAAATGTAAGATTTAAATTTTTGTATAGCCCAAACACAAGCCAAGGCTTCTCTTTCTATTGCACTGTATCTAGTTTCGGCAGAAAGAAGTGTTCTGGATGCAAAGGCAACCGTTTGTTCTTTGCCTTCGACCCATTGTCCTAAAACAGCACCCAAACCAGTAAGACTGGCATCAAGGGTTATAAAACACTTCGAACCATCCGAAAAAGGATGCAAAGCTGGAGAATCCTCAATAATCTTCTTAACTTGTTCAAAAACTTTTTGCAAGTCTTCTGACCAAAAAAACTTTACTCCCTTTCTTAAGAGCGCTCTCAACGGCTCAACAATCTGTGCATATCCATGCACGAACCTAGCATAGTATTCTGATAAACCCAGAAATGAGCGAAGGGCATCTCTATCTTTAGGAGGTATGGCATCTCTGATTGCTTTTATTAAGGAAAACTTGGGTTTAATGCAGTTGGGAGAGAGTGAATGACCCAAGTAATCCAACTCTTGAACCCCAAACTTACATTTGTCATGCCTGAGAGTCATGCCAGCTTTTTCCAACACCTGTAAAACAGTGTTAAGAGTGTGATTATGTTGAACAATGTCGTTTGCATAAATCAAAATATTGTCCTGATACGCTTGTACCCCAGGAATATTTTGTAATAAGTTGTCCATCAGTTTTTGAAAAATGCTGGCTGCCGAAGCCAAACCAAAAGGAAGCCTAAGGTACTTGAAAGCACCAAAGGGCGTAATAAAAGTTGTTAATTCTTTTTTTTTTTTTTTTTTTTTTAAAACCTTTATTGAAAGACACGTAGAAGTACAAGCGCAGGCCTACAACCACAGGGGCCGGCCGCAAAAGCAGGAGAGTAAAAAAAAAAGGCAACATCAATGCGTACAATAGAATGAATACAGGATAGACGTGAAATAAAGACGTTAAACAGTCAGCGCCAGGATAAAAAAGGTTTCATTTTACATTTTATAGAGGAGGCAGCAGCCATATCTACCGGGCGTCACGCAACATATACAGAAAACAAGGGGGGGGGCGGGAGGGAGACAGCCCCCCACGCAATCAAATAACCCTAGTAGGGCGAAGCCCAAAGACATCCTACGCCCAGCAAAGGTTCAAAAATAAAGGACAAATGTCAGCAAACAAATAACGTGGACGCCACATGTACAGCCTTCCCGCCCCGGAAAAGGAGAAAGTGCGGACACGTACGAAACAAAGAAGTGAAAACAAAGGGACATAGCCCACCCCCTGAAAAAAGCAAAAAGGGACCATAGAATAAAACAAACTAAAATAACAAACACCCCCCCACCCTACATCACTGTAATGGCTACGGCCTACCCCACTAAACAGCGTGCCTGTCGCCCAGAGTCACCCGAAATATAGAAGAAAGAGAAAGGGAATAATAACAAAGAAAGGGAAGAAGAAAGAGAGAGAAGGAGAGGAAAAAGTAGGACAGGAGAGGAGAGGAGCCAGCGATCGAAACATGGAACACTACCCCACCCGCAGCAACGGATCACCAATCGAGGTCGAAAAGGACATTGAAAAAAGCCCACACAAGGATGAAAAACAAGAACTAACCAAAATAATGAGGCCTGGAGATGCCATTTAAAAGGGTCCCACAGGTACTCCGGCACAATCACCCCTGTCCACTTTTATGAAGAGTCGAGCTTCCAGACCCCGCCACGGCCGAAAAGCAGAATGATACAGTGGGTCCATACCAGTCCAGGAAGGCCAGTGGGATCTCCGCAAAACACCGTCCCGGCCAACAAGAAGCAACCAGGAGAACTCGGCAGCAGTCAGAATGCAAAAGTACCTCAACGATCCACGTGGCCAAGCACAATATCTGGGCTGTCCAGCACGAAGCAGAGAAATCAGGATGTAGGAAACACTGCAGCATCGGCACCGGGTCCACATGATCCCATAGAATCAAACACCCAGCTGGAGATCCCAGCACAGCAGCCGGAGAAGTTTCAACCATTACAATTCGGGAAGACGACACCGCGTCACAAAATGGCGGAGCAGCCATGGCGGAGATCCGCGACTCCAAGTCTCGGCATTTCAAGGACAGGTCGATCCCCAGAGCAGCCAGGGCAGACAAGACAGCACTCCGAGTAGGGGCCGCCCGAATCAAACGAGGGCTGGAGAGAATAAATGCAGCAACTTCCCTGTCTCCAGGAGAAAGACTCTCCGAGGGGCCATCCGCCATCTTAAGCACAGCGCCCGCCGCCATCATCGTGGGCGCCTCCAAGTCCACCAGGAGCACCGGCGGCCCCAGGGCACACAACCGATCCGCGGCGGATGGCGCTTGGCGGAGAAAGGAGAGTCACCAGAAGAACGGGCGTGCTCCCCACAACACTCGGGGGGAGCCCAGCACCGGACCCCGGGCGGGGCAAGCAACAGGAGTGGGCTACCCACTTGAGGGGTGCCGGACAGCGCGGCTTCTCTTCTTCGGGCCGGCAGGCAATCGGACATACGGGGTGGTCCACCCGCGGGGGTGGGTCCGCTACAGGGCTTCCGGCCCGCGGCTCTCAGGCTCCCAGCATCGGGTCTCTCCACCGGTTCCGGACCGCCGGTACTCCGAACATCTCCGGGCAAGCACAGCACTCGAGGCCCCGGCGTCAGGGCCGGGAAGGCCAGCAAGGCAACAAGGGCAGAACGCCGAAATGACTGCACGCCAGAGCCCCGGACAAGGATGGTAAGTGAAAGCTCTTCCTTGGTGACCAAATTCGGAACACCCCGAACAGGATGAAATACAGGATAGGTGGTGGGGAGGAAGAAATCACGGAGCGAGGCGGTTATGCGACTGTTCCGATCGCCATCTTGGCTCCTCCCCCCAAGTTGTTAATTCTTGAGACTTAGGAGATAAAGGAATTTGATGATAGGCAGACCTAAGATCAAGGAGAGAGAAAAATTTAGCCCCGTCCAAATTAGCCAATAGGTCATGAATTTTAGGTAGCGGATGGCAATCCACAATGATGTTATTATTCAGTGAGCGTAAATCAGCACACAATCTCACCTCCCCAGTTTTTTTGCGAACTAAAACTATTGGGGAAACCCATTCAGATGAATCACAAGGAGCAATGATTCCTTCATCACATACATTTTTAAAAACCTTCTTCAGTTCATCTCTTGCACTCAATGGAAGAGAACGAACCTTGTGAATAACAGGTTGGGCATTGTGTTTAAGTCAAATTTTATGCTTAAAATCCAGAACTGTACCAACCTTATCCTTAAATAAGTTTGGAAAACAATTGAATAAGTTATCCATTTTAGGATTAGGAAAAGACAAATCTGAAACATTAAAGTTTCCAGAATCATGACTAGTGTAGTAATCATGAGGAATGTCACCTAAAGCAATGGGTTGATCTGAACCAGGTCTAAGAATTAAACCCATTCTGGCTTGAGACATGCAATGTTTGAATAAAAGAAACCTAGCATGTCGATATCTTTTTTGCCAAAAGCTTTAGGATTGACGTCAGATTTGCAAAGAACAACTTTCTTACCCCAATTGGCATAAAATGTGAGGTCTGATAAAATAGTGATAGGTGAACCAGAATCAGCTTTGACTTGAATTGGTATTGTACCAACCACTAACTCACACCATGGACCCTTAATGCTGAAATATTCAACAGAATCACATTCAATAGACAACATGACATCATTAAGCCTAGTTGAGCAAGATTCTAAACTTTCGTTAAATTCAATATTATTAACTCTAGTAAATTTTTTGCGACCCCTGCACACAGATGGAAAATTTCCAATTTTCTTGCAAGAAGAACATTTTTTTCCAGATGCAGGACAAACAGGCGAATTACCAAGATGATTTCTTGAACCACATCTATAGCAAATGACGGATTTCTTATTCTGTTGCTTAAAAGAATTGTTGACAAGGTCAATTGAGCCAAAACTTGAAGCTTGATCAACCATATGAACACAAGGTTGAGAAATGCTTTCTTGTAAGATTTTAGAGGAATTAGTTGCACGTTCAATCCCTTTTGCGATATCTATTGTTTCAGGCAAGGAGGGATTTTTACAACTCAACAAGCTTTCCTGAATTTTTTTAGAAAAACAAGCAAAAATGAACTGGTCTCTGATAGAAGCATCTGTGCTTGCACCAAAATCACAGGTAGAGGCCAAAATTCTGAGTTGAGCGATATAGTCTTCCACACTCTCATCTATACTTTGTTTACGTTTGAAAAAATGATGACGCTCCAAAACAATACTGGGTTCATCGTCATATTGTTTATTAAGTCGAGCAATGGCTTCTTGATAAACGTTCCAATTGTCACCAGAATCGCCAGAATGAGAAGGAATATGAGGAAGGTTTTCGAAAACTTGTTGAGCAGCAACTCCTAGGCAACCATAAAGAATAGCAACCTTGCGAGGAGGATCATATTTAGTGGCGTCAATAGCTACCAAATAGTTCTCAAAACCTTTGAGCCAGTTACGCCAAATGAGTGGAGGTTTTCCTGGAGTCTGCAAAAATGGGGCTGGCGTTTGAAACTGTTGAGAAGAAGCCATGGTGAAAACAACTTTCTTTGTATTTAAAGTTGTAATGACAAAAATATGTGCTTGTCGGTGAGTTGCAATAAAATAAAAGAAGAAAAATTTTGCGTTTAAGAATGCTTTGCCGTAGTATGGTAAACGTGGTAGGCAACAAAGCGTGCCTATCGCTGAAGAAAAGCCTTGTATTTATAAATGCTTTGGTGTATTGTACATGAACGTGGTAGACAATAAAGTGTGTCTATCGCTGAAGAGAAACTTTGCATTTATCAATGCTTGGTTGCAACGTAGAAGATCATGGTAGGCAGTAAAGCGTGCCTATCGCTGAAGAAAAGCTTTGCATTTATAAATGCTTTGCTGCGCAGTGAAACGTGGTAGGCAGTAAAGCGTGCCTATCGCTGAAGAGAAGCTTTGCTTTGCTTATAGTAGAAGTGGTAGGCAGTAAAGCGTGCCTATCGCTGAATGTGAAATAAAGATGGTAGGCAGTAAAGCGTGCCTATCGCTGAAAAGAAGCTTTGCTATAGTAAAAGTGGTAGGCAGTAAAGCGTGCCTATCGCTGCATGATTATGGACGAAGGCTTGAAAATGGCCGATGACGCCATTGTCAGGGTTACACAGAGGCCGTCGGTGAACGCGCGTGATGTAGCGCGAGCCTGCGAGTCTATGAAGTATGCTTTCGTGCGCGTGGGGCAAACTGTCAAAACATCCTTTCAGATTGCTGGTTAAAACTTGGAAAATACAACCTGATGATGAACTCGAGAAGGCGGAGGGATGGACCGGAGGCAGGACAAGTGAAGACGAAAAGCAGGAGTGTCTCGGTGAGTCTGTATGATTCTCGAAGAGCTTGTCTTTCTGGCGGTGGGTGCAGGAAAGATCCCAATCGTCGCCAAGATGTTGAATGAAACACCGGATTCTCGTAGGTGATTCAAACGTGGATTTATTGCAGTTCAAAGTAAAATCCGTAACACCCACAACCAGAGCCGTCCAGTCGTGAAGAGGCCAACGTCCAGAAAGACGTTCGGGGAATCTTCACGACTGAAGGCAGAATTCCAGAACACATTGCATAGAACTAGTTTCGTGGTTGTAACCACGAGACTCAAAGCACACAAGAAACATAGAAAGCAATTGTAATATTATGAGTATATAACAGAGAGAGAGGTGGAGCTGTTGTGTTGGCTGGTGCTATATTACCTGCCCACTATGCTTGGGAAAGGGAGTATAAAAGTGCAGGAGTATGCTCTACAAGAAATGAGACAGACCTTTAGAAGTGTCCAGTGTTATCTAATGAAGGTTTTGAATTTTGATCGGAGCATCCTGCAGATTCACCATCACTTGGCTAAGTGGGTAGGCTTAGGGAGGGAGACCTTCTTCACCACCTTCATATTGGAACACACAGGGAAGTTGGTAAATATCTTTATTTCTAATTTGTTTATATAAAATTAAAAACAAATAGGGGGCGCTAGGTGCCGCTTGACTACGATGGCCGCTCTGTTGTGAGGCTCCAGCCCGCCTGAGTCTTTAGCCATCCGTCAAACCATCCTGAGGTGTTCAACTGCCCTATATGCACCACCGCTGTGACTGTGGCAGAAAGAGGAATCCAACGGTTCCTTGCTTTCCGGAGTGGATGCTGCTGGCGCCAAGCGCTGCTGAAACTTTGCCGCCCGGAGCTGACATCTGACTCCTTCACTGCCCCCGGCCCGCGGACAAGGCAAATTGACGCCGCGGCTCCCCGGCCCACACAGGCCTGACGTCACCGCGCCACCAGCGGCCTGTGGACAACCGGGCGCTGCCGCTTGGCAGAAGATCGGAACCACTGCCACCACTCTGTGGACCGGGGTAAGGCGATCGCTCGTGTCCCCCCCACATCGGCTGTGGACTGTAATCACATAGGCCGCGCGCGCTGTACAAGGCCACAGGTTCGGGCCCAGCGCGGGCCTTCTGTCGCCCTCACCACCTCCCGCTGGACATATTGAAGCGCTACCAGCGAGTACACACCACCGGCCAACCTACTGTCACGGGGGCACGTTATCTGAAGCGCATTGGATGTGCACTACTCCTGGCAGCCTGGGCTGCATTTGCCTCGCTTTCCTTTGGCCGACCTCCCACCCTGCACCCTTCTGGGTGGGCTTGATCTGAAGTTGGTGCCATTTCTCCCACTTAAGCGCCGGACCGGCTTCTCAGCATCCTAGCCGCCGGACCTACACCACGTGTGTGCAGGTTGCTGGGGCTCACCGGCACCCCCCTTGGGTCGAACTCATTACTGACAAGGACACTGCGCTTTGGGACAGGACACGGCTCTCGCTGCACTGCCTTCCCCTGGCCATCAATACAGAGGCTGCCTCGCTCTAGATTTACGCTGGGTGCTATATTGCCTACAAGTGGAGCTGTGTCTCGTTCCCTAATACTGCACCGTCCGCTTCCCTTCCCCCTCTGGGGACCATCCTTTCTGGACTGCTCTCTGCGACTCCTCCCTTGTGCTGTGGCCGCAATAGACCGCCTTCGTGTTCCGCGCTGAGTGGTACCTGTTGGAGCCCCACTAAGGATCTTATCTTGGGGGACGGCGCGCCGTATTCACGCCCGGCCTCCACTCCGGGACAGACTATCCACGAGCCGCTGCCTACTTCCATAGGCAACTACAACCCGCATTGGATCCGAGGTGACACTGAACTGGCACAACCTTCATTCGCAACTCGGAGGCCTTCCCGGGACATCACCTGCGCCCCACAGTTCCACTACCTGGTTGCATTGGCTCCTTGCTGGCCCACTCTCACCTACCGAGTTATCCACGATTCCAGGATGGGGAGGAATGACGCTCAGCAATCCAAGCTACCTTACGAAGCTCGTAAACCTACCGACTCCCAACCGTTGACAGAGTCGGAGTCTGGAGCTGCAGCACCCCCGGATGAGGACTGGAAGTCAATACTACTGGTCATGAAGCAAAGCCTCTCTACCATTGACGCTAAAATGGACGCGCTCACCACTAGAATGGATGCCGTGGTGTCCAAACTGGACCAACATGATACCCGCCTGAAAGAAGCTGAGAGTTGTGTCTCTGATCTGGAAGACACCTCCACATCCACCGGGCGCCAACTCACCAAAATGAATCGACTACTAAAAGTCATAGCGGACAAGAACGAGGACCTGAAAGCTAGGTCTCGACGCAATAACGTTCACATATTGGGCCTTGCGGAATCAACCAATACAGGCAGAATGGAAGACTTCATAGAACGATTGGTTGGTGACTTGTTCGGTAGGGAGGCATTCTCTCCACATCTCATAGTCGAACGGGCACACTGTTCCCTTGCCGCTCGCCCTCCTCCTGGAGCCTCTCCCAGACCTATCATAGCAAGGTTCCTGAACTACCGGAACCAAGATACTCTTCTCCGACTGGCCCGGGAGAAACAGCTGGTTCCGTACGAAAATACTTCCCTGTCTTTCAACCCAGACTTCACCCCCATGGTGCAGGAGGCGCGCCACAAATTCACAGGAGTGAAGAAAAAGCTACAATCTCTGGAAATTCCTTATGCTATGCTCTACCCAGCGAAATTAAAAATAACGCACCGGGGACGACTGCACTTCTTCACCTCACCGCAGCAGGCAGAGGACTATCTCAGGAAACATGGAAAAGCGTCCTCCGGTGCGGCGGAGCCCAGTGGTCGCTCCAGGTCGCCGTCTCCCCTCTCACAGCAAGATTGACACCAGCGGCTTTCTGAAGAATTGTAAGAACACTCTGCCGGCCCGATATACTGTGCTGCCATAATCCATCCTGGTGATGTATAAGACTGCTTTTTTATGTACTTTCTCACCTCTATGTACCTTTCTACAGCTCAGGTCTCATCTCCGCCCCACTTTCGAGTGCTATGCCTTGGCTGCGGCACTAGTGGGTACAATACAGGAGATGTAAGGGCGGGTCGAGTGCCCCTAGTGAGTTTTTTCCCCCCTTCAGGGCGAACCCCTGCTCCCTCTCTATTGTAACTTTGAAGAACTCTGTTGTTTCCCCCTCTTTTGTCATGGATTGCTATTCTTTGGGTGGGATTGTCTTACCCAGCAAGTTGGGGGTCGCCGGTGTGGGAGGTGGGAGGGGGGATATTTAATGCTATTGTACATTGTGCCGAAGTATGGTCGATATCTACATTGTGATCTAGGTCTGGAATTGGGCCCCTTTTGTCTGCACTTGTCGAGCTTCCTACATGAGCTTGCCTACCGCCCTATGCCATGAATACAGATATGATATATGGGTGACACTAATGCGCGCCAGGTTATTAAACTAACCTCATGGAACGTTCGAGGCCTGAACGACCCCAGAAAGCGTAGACAGATTCTGGGTTATCTGGACAGACATGGTATAAACATAGCTCTCCTACAGGAGACACACCTGGCTCCTGGGAACACAACACAATTCGCTGCCAGATGGGCCACTAGCCGCACCTTCTCGTCCTATTCTAATTACTCCAGAGGTGTTACAGTTCTTATAAAGCGCGGGGTGGCGTTCACGATTAATGGGATGGACAATGATAGGGAGGGCAGATTTTGTCTTGTCTGGGGAGCTTTGCACACACACGATGTTTTGTTCGCTAATTTCTATGGCCCCAATGTGGACAGTCCCGCTACTCTGCTTACACTATGGGGTAAAATCCAAACATTGGGTATCACACACGTTATTTGGGGTGGTGACTTTAACACTGCGCTAAGACCAAGCTTGGATAGATCACGGCCACTCCCTTCGCATTACACTAACACACAGCGCACGCTATGTAGCATAATTGATGATAATAATTTAACTGACGTTTGGAGGTACGTCCATCCCACCCTTCGTTAGGGCACACACTACTCCACCTTACACTCTACCTGGGCACGCCTGGACTACGTCTTCTTCTCTACGGGAGTTACTCCTTGGGTATCACGCGCATCACACTTAGCCCGCACATTCTCTGACCATTCCCCGGTCCTCCTGGAACTACAGATTCCCCTTGATTGCTCCCCATACCTATCTTGGCGACTCAACCCGGCACATCTCCGTGATACGGTCTTTAAGGCCGAATTGGAACAAGACCTACGGGATTTCTTTGAACGCAACATCTCCTCCGTAGATAGTATCACAACCGTGTGGGAGGCCTTTAAGGTAACTGTAAGGGGCTGGTGCATAGCCAAAGGGGAAGGCCTTTTGAAATCCCTGAACACAGAACTGCAAAATTTAGAAACTGAACTACGGGATTTGGAGGGTTCCATGAGCCGCTGTCCTGCAGACCTTTCGATTCATGCCCATATGCGCGACAAACTCTCGGAATATACACAAGTGGCTGACAGGGAGAGTAAATTTCTAGGACGCCCACACATGGCCCGGCTTTATGGCGAGGGAGATAGACAAGGTAAAGCGCTGGCGAACTCAATTAAGCCCCCTAGATTTGCTAACTTTGTCACTGAGATACATGATGACGCCGGCAATGTGCATAGGAACCTCCCTGATCAAGTCCACATATTTCGGGACCACTACCAAACTTTATACTCCTCACACAGGACTGAACCTCTTGACCTTCCTACTTATTTTGAGGATGTTGCACTGGCTTGGCTAGGAGAAACCCAGCAGAAGTTCCTTCATTTAGAATTGGAGCTAGATTAAATAACCGAGGCTATTATGGGCATGCGATCGGGCAAGGCCCCTCGATCAGATGGCCTTCCTATTGATTTTTATAAACTTTTTGCCCCCATTTTGGCACCCATTTTGAAGCAAGTATATTATGCCGCACTCGAGGAAGGTAGTCTACCCCGCACTATGCGCGAAGCCCTCATTACCTCCCTGCTCAAACCTGGCAAGGCCCCTACTCACTGCGACTCCTACCGCCCGCTCTCCCTTTTAAACTGCGATACCAAGATTCTCACTAAAGTGCTGGCCACTCGCCTTAATCTCCTTATGAAGCGCTTGGTGTTACCAGACCAAGCTGGGTTTGTGCCTAACCGAGCGACCTCCCATAATCTCCGCACCCTCCATGCAGTACTCCAGGACATCAACCCTAAATGCGATGCCGTGGCGGTATTCTTAGATGCCACCAAGGCTTTCGACTCGCTAGAATGGGTTTACCTGCTCGGCACACTGCAACATATGGGGATGCCTTTCAGTTTTCTAGACTGGGTGAAGCTACTCTATCACCAGCCCACAGCTACTGTATTACTCAACGGCGCCAGGTCCACCCCGTTCAATGTTCAGAGGGGCACCCGCTAAGGCTGCCGTCTGTCCCCCATCCTCTTTGCGATTGCGCCACTAGCCGCAACCCTCGGTCAAAAACATAACCACCGCTCCCTCATTTACCAGTCCCGGCAACTACTCATCTCACTCTACGCGGATGACCTGACGCTATATATAGAAAAGCCCCGTGATAATTTGAATCCTGTGCTGCGAGAAATTACAAAATTCTGAGGTATTGCAGGGGTGCAGATAATTTGGGCCAAATCCGCGATTTTCCCACTAACTGATAATACTCCCCCATTCCAACTCGACTACCCACTCGTGTGGGAACAAGACGAATTGAAATACCTGGGCATCCGTGTCACCAGAGACAAGGATGCACTGATGCGAGCAAACTATGGCACTGTGCTAGATAAAATCACAGATAATGTTACCAAATGGTTGCATCTCCCCCTTTCCATGGCCGGACGCATTGCTCTAATCAAAATGATACTCCTGCCGAAATTACTTTACCTTTTTATTAATATTCCGTATAACCCCGGCAGATTCTTTTTTCGCTCCCTCAGCTCCCAGATCACGAGGCTACTTTGGGGTGGGAAGCAACCACGTTTCAGCCTCGCTACACTCATGCTCCCCTTCCACCGGGGTGGGTTTGAAGTACCCAACTTTGAGGGGTACTATGATTGTGCGCAGGCGCATTTCACCGTTTATTGGTTCCATCCGCCACCATAAATGGCACACTTGGCCATTGAAAATGGACATATGACTCCCGTGGTCCCAACTGGATACATCCATACCTCGGTAAGCCAAAGAGATCATGACCCCTCCACTGTAGACTGTACGGTGCAGGCCTGGAACCGTCTGGCGCGCACCTTGGACTGCTCGTTTTATTATTCACCCAACCTGCCTTTGATGAATGACCCAAGAGTACGTGTCACTTGCGAAGTACTTTGTCATAAAATGCTCAAAAAGCTGGGAATCCGTATCTGGGGGGATTTATATATACAGGGCACTTTCCGAACGTCGGAGCAATTTTTTGGGGAGACATCCCCCTTTGTTATGGATACCTTCTTATTTACTAGATTGCGGCAAAACGTCCGTGCCCTGACCCCGTCATTCCCCACCGAGCCTGACATATTTGTGCCACTGCACGCCATTGTACAACCAGAAGCCCCACGTCACGTCGTGTCTAGGCACTACAAACATGCACAAACCGCACCCTGCTCCACTACCCTGAGGGCCAGAATAGAATGGGATAAAAACTTGACCGAACCGCTGACCGTTGAGCAATGGGAAAATAGCTGTACTCACACGCATGCAATTACCGGCAACAATAGACTGAGGCTAATACACTACAAATTGGTTCATCGAATATATCACACGCCTGCCAGACTGCATAAGTTTCACCTGCGCGAGTCAGCTTGCTGCCTACGCTGCGGCGCGGATGGCGCTGACTTCTTTCACCGTGCCTAGTCCTGCCCCCAAGTTGCCACTTATTGAGAACAGGTTTTCATTGGTCTTACTGACATGCTGGGAGTAAATATGACCCCATGCCCACTTGAGGCGCTACTGGGCCTGACACAGCCCGTTGACACTATTCACAGGAAACTCTTAGCCCTCAGTCTCTTACTTGCCAAACGCTTAGTTGCTTGTCGGTGGGGACGGGGTTGTGCCCCCAAATTTAAATGCTGGCTCAGATCCATGACCACATGGCAGGAGAGATTACACGATTACGCTGAACTCCTGCACTTGAGGTCGAGCCAAAAGACATATGGGCACCATTCATGGCGTACCTCCTTCGGCAGCGGGCGGAAGAGGAGAGCGGGCGAGAGGGGGCAGAAATGACTATGGCACCGTATTTGGACCAAACCCCAATGCCATCTAACCCGCTCCCTACTACAAGACTGTCTATCCTTGGTGAAATGGAAAAAAATCCCATGGCTTCTCTATGTTTCCAACTTCCTAACAGATCTGAATTGTGTTTTTTACTTCACCGAACCATCGACTCTGTTAGATACCAGTAGAAAGGCGTTGAAAGCTCTCTGTCTAAAGCATCTGAGAGACCTCCGCCTTTTAAACGAAGTTTCTAAGCCAACAAATGTGCAAATTTTGACGGTCCAAACCTCCCTAGGTATTCAGCCTTATCTAACATTCTTTCTGACTAATCATGAAAAATTTGTCTTAACGAGGTTTCGTTTCAACTCTTTGTTCCGCCTTGTTACCTTCCCTAAGGTGCTAAACTGGTCACATGATTTGGCAAAGTGTCCGTGTGATGGTGTATCACCACAATCGACCATCCACCTTACTTTGTTCTGTCCTTACTACGAACAAACTCGCAGACGCTGGATCATCCCACTCCTTCGAAAAAATGGGGCTGAGAACATGTCGGCCAGCTTATCTGGCACTCCAGATGTTAGACACACCACATGTAGCCAAATGTGTAGCTCTTTTTCTAAAATCATGTTTGAGAATGCGTTGTAACATAGGGCTTTCTTCATCTTGATGTACTGTTAATTGCCGGCCTCTGATCATTTTTGAAATTGTTGTCCTTTAGTTATGTCCTAATTATTAGCTTGTTTTTTCTTTTAATTGTATTATAAACCTGTGTTTTTACATTACTTATTCGATTTTGTAAATGTACTTTTTATGATTCAACAGAACGTTAATCGAATAAAAGTTTTTGAAACGATTAAACGACTAATGACTGTGCATCATAATCGTCTGCTATGTATGCTTGATACTATATGTATTTATTCCTTGCTCCTTGTATGACCATTAAATGTGCAAAAGGCCCTGGAAAGTACTGGCCTGTACTGTCTCGCAATACTGGTGATCTACTCCATGTGGAATTACTGGCTTGCTGTACCCACCGGACTGTGTGGCTGCACTGTCCTCTTTGAGACATGGGAGGCCCTCCCTCTCCAGGCTGAGCTTTCAAGATTAATCTATGTTATCTACTTCGGACACTCTTCTTTCACTGTTTCATAATGGGGTATTTTGGGTGGGTGGGAGTTGGGGGTCACTGATTGTTTGGACTTTCATGTAACCAACTATTACTGGAAACTGTTTTGCATGGGAAGATGCTATTATTATGCCTAACCATACTATGTACAAATGCCTGACCTCATTGCATTGATGTACCGTGCTTTCCATACAATAAAGGTTCTTTGAAATTTAAAAATAAATAAATAAATAAATAAATTAAAAACAAATAATATATTGTTTAAAAATATCCTCGCTATTTTAATCTTGAGTTATTTTTCAAACTATTATTTTAAAATGGATATGATATTAAAACATATTTATTTGAATGAGACTACAGTGTTTTACAATATTTAAATTATACATTTTACTAGTTAATAACTGATGACTAAACTATATTACTTATAATTGATAGACATAAAAATTGTTGATTTTACATATTATTCATACAATTATTTGGTCTGGCAAAAAAGAATGGAAGTGAATACCAACTATATCCACTGGCAATAATTAAGCACTATTAAATATATATTAAACTGGAAGAATCACGTAGGCATGAAAGTAATATGTTTATGTGGTAAAAATAATTGTTGACAATCCTAGCTGGGGCCTTTAAAAATATCTGTTTAAACCCATTCATTTAGTTATACATTTTAATAAAGTGATATATGTCAGATAGGTAACTGAAATAATTCTGTTTAACATATTTTTAGAAGATCCCCTCCATTTCAAGCCAATGAAGTTGCATCTTATACCACTGAATCCAACTCATGTAAGTGTATACACTATAGAATATTTTATTTATGATGTTACCAATAGCAGATTCTGTGCAACATTGGATTCTGACAGTACTGATTTGCTACACATTTTTCTTCAATTGTCTGGTTATCCTATTTCTCATAACCTCAAAATGTGAGTTTGGAGCCTGGGCATTAGTTAGTGATGACTTGAAAATCTGATCTTTGTTCCTTCAGAATAGTTGTGATAATTGTAGGAACAGTCCACCCAAGATGCCAAAAAGCCTTCACAGGGGACAAGAAGCAGCCTCAGATGGTTTAGACCAGTTCTAGCGTTCTTTTGCATTTTCAGTATAGTCACGCTTAAGTGTTATGGCACAGAGAACATGGATCCCACCTCTGGACATATATCTATCACAATCTGGGCATCACGGACTGAAATGTGATCCTCTGGATAACCCCTTTTGCATATATCCTCCACTGATGTACAAAACACCGTTGACAAGGCCACACTTGGCCACTGTTAAATACTGAGATGAGAATCAAGGCTCAAGAGACACATGGCTACATGCCCTTGAGTATCACTTGGCCTGCTGTCTTTACTGAGAGATACCAATCTTAAAGGGCTTGTAGTCTGAAGTGGACACACAGGTCTACACCCGGATCTCTTACACATTGCACATAAAGGCACTGGCACACTGTTACAAGATAGATGAGAAACTATTTGGAACATGTGTAGGAATGAACATGGTACTTCTCCCCCTCAAATAAGTATGGATCAAAAACTGGCAAATATTGCAGATATGTGAAACACAACGTCCCTCAATGAGTTGCAGGTTGAGCTCAGCCCATTCCTAGATTCTTCTCTGAAAATGAAGACCTCAAAGTGTTGGGTGGCATAACAGCAGAAATAAAATTCTCCCTAGGTTATGCAACAAGACTCCTGAGACATATCCTGATTAATCTAAGGACAGCTAGTTAGCCTCTATTTATAATTACACAATGCATATGAATGCACAATTGTTCAGTGTTAGTTATAGAGAATGAGGGAAAGAGTGTTTGGAAGCTCTGTGCATTTTTAAGGTGTTTTATATATTATGTAAGATTGATTGTAGAATAACTGTTTCTGTGGGATTTCTACATTGGCATTACTTCATGTTTTATTAAATCAATTTTTCTTAAATATTTAGGGCTTGATTACGATGTAAGTCGAAAAGCCTCCGACCGCAGGCAACATCGTTGCCTTCAAATCCGACAGCCTTATTATGATGAAGGCTGTTGGATTTGAAACTGGCCGGTCAGACCGACCAGTTTCTGACGGGCTCAAGGAGCCAGTCGACCATGTGGAGGCCGCTCATAATCTCCTATGTACGGTGTTACGCCGTGGGGCTTATGATGTCGGTTTCCGACATGCTTTTCATGCAGGGCTTTCCGACATGAATAGTCTTTCAGAAAGTGACTTTTAGGGGCCCCAAGCAGGGCCCATTTGCCACAGCGGCCTCTGGTTGGAGGCCTGGGGGTCACCTATGCCGCACCCCTGTTAATCCCTTCAGCGAGTTGCAGGCACCATCGGATGCCAGCCACGCGGCGCAGGGATTAACACAAACATCCATTTCTCTATGGGAGCTTGTGGTACGGCCACAGAACAAGCTCCCAAAGAGAAATGGGATTGTGCGACTGAACCATGTGCAGTCCCATTCTAATAATGCAGTCGGCAGTGCCAACCGCAGGTTGGTTGGTCCCGATTATGCAATGCCCGACATCATAATGAGAGGCCTAATGTCTGTTATTATTTATGTTATTTGTGATAATATATTTAGATAGATATGTTGAAACACTGAAAACACCCAAGCATATACAATTTATTTTCTGATAATTTGGCTAAATAAATTATAATTCAATGCTCTAAAAATTAAGCTGTAATTATTAAAATAAATTTTAATAATCAACACATATGTCAATTGACATTAAAAATATATTAATTGTACGTATGAATCCAAATTGTAAGAAGTCAATGTTTTATTACAGTAAAGAACACATTAATTACTTTAATGCAAAATATGACAACAGTAAGAAATTTTTTAGAAAATGTAATAACACATTTTAAAAAACAAATTTGCAATTTCTGCTATTCTCTTTTGCCCCTCTTGTGTATCAGAATGCATATGTGAAGAAATTTGAGAACATTCATTATCAATACAATTTTCAATATTTTCTTCAAGGGGTAATGATCCTCTGAAATCAATGTTATGTACATTTGTACATACAACAGTAATTTTACAAACTATTTAAGAACTGTATAATACTCTCCCACCAGTGAGATCGAAACAACAAAATTTAAACTTGAGTATACCAATGGTTCTTTCAAAGATTAGTCTAGTTTTCATTGTGCTGCATTGTAAGAGGTTTTGCTGCTGTTTTAGGATTTCCAAATGCGCATAAGCCATGATCAAAGAGTATAGCTTGGTCAAATAACAACACTTCCCATTAAATACTAAAAATAATTTTGGAAATTTAGACAAAAACAAATGTATTTACATTAGTCTTAATCTCGATATTGTTACACATTTATAAATGTATATTGTATGCAATACAAAGGTACCTGGCGTTGGTTCCATTGCCGGAACTCACTAAGGAGGACGCAGATGGGATGGGAGCGGACATCACCCTGCCGGAAATAAAGAATGCGTCAAACACATGGCCTGGGGGAAACCCCGGGAACAGATGGATTCCCGGTAGAGGTTTATGCAACCTATTCAGAGGAACTGACACCTCTGTTGGCCAGGCTTAATGCAGAGGCCCTGAATGGTAAACTCCTTCCAGCTACCCCCAGGGATGCCCTAGTGGTTCCGCTTTTAAAGGCATGAAAGCCACATAATGACCACAAAACACATAGGCCACTATGAATGCTTAACGTTGAATATAAGATCTTAAGTAGAATGTTTGCAACTAGACTTCTTCCATATATGCCCAAATTAATCCACACTGAGCAGGCTGGGTTTATTCCTGGTTGCAATGTAGCGCACAACATCAAACACCTGTTGACATTGCTGGAAAGTGGTCTTGCTAGTATAGATGATGCAGCCGTTTTCACTGTTGACATTGAAAAGGTTTTAGACATTCTAGAATGGGGATACTTATATGAAGTCATGACTCATTTGTTGTGTGGACCAATCTCCTCTATACGGACCCGAAGGCAAGCGTTAGAACGTGTAAGACCATCTCGGAGAGTTATGTGGTGGAAAGAGGGATGAGATGGGGGTTCACCCTGTCGCCCCTGCTTTTCTTCCTGGCTATGGCGCATTGGTTGGTTACGCGTGACTTGGGGGCCTACCGGGGATTGCACGTGGGAACAGACTGGCATGACATTGCTCTATATTTACAAAATACATGAGGGGATTTGTCAGGAGCCGTGACTTATGTTCTTTATCGTGACTTAAGTAAACTGGCTAAAGTAAAAATTATTTTCGGCTTCTCCGGATTGTGAACCCCCTCAGGGATTTGATGCCCCCAGTGTGTGCCATATCTTGCTGTAGAAACATACCATTACCGTATTGACCTACTGGATGGGAATGTGGGATTGGTAATTTGATCACTCAGGTCCCATATGACATTCTGCTGGACCCTCTTATTGTTGCTTAAAATGGTTGCCTTCCCATGTCTCTTGTATTTCGTTGTTGCACTCCCACTGTAGCTCCCTCAAGCTATAGTCAGTGATTTGGACTATGACTATGCAGCAGGAGGTGTCCGACAGAAGTGGGAGGCCTGATGGTCCCGAATTACGAACTTATCATCTGTCAGCTCAATTACAGTGGTTTGTTCAGTGGCTTGCATGCTGGTGGACATGCCGGATGTTGGTGGGACCCTTTGTTCTGGTGCTCGTGGACCTTATTAAGATACTGTTGTGGGTGTGATGCCACATTACAGAGGACTCCCTGGAGTTTAAAGTGATTATAAGATGCTGGCATCGATGCTTGCAGAAAACTGGTGTTAAAGTTCCATATTCCCCAGATTTGCCCAAAGAGATGCTGCATGAGTTGCCACATGGAGGGGCTTGGAGGCATTTGGAGGAATGGGTGGCTGCTGGGGCTTCCATTTTTTATTTTTTAAACAAACTTTATTGGCCTTAGCACACATTAGGCTCAAGTCATTTTCAATTCTCGGCAACATGTATCATAGAGTGCCCCAACAACCATTCAATCCCCTAAGCTATTAGGAGCCCTGCTATACATCTTCAAGAAGAACTCGTATTGCACAGCTAAATATACAAAAATACAAATACAGGAGGAGGAGCCTAGCCCGCAACCATGATGGCCGCCTGAACCCTCGGCTCCGCCGACCCTCTCGCTTTCCTCCCGTGTCGCCGCTCATCCTGCAAGCTATCCTGCTCCTTACCCGATTTTTCGGATCCGGGAGGTGACTCTGCTCTCAACGCTGTGCTTCCCGGTGTGTTCCCAGCGGGGGAAGCGAAGCAGCGCCCTTGCTCCCTCCTTTGCGTTCAATGGCGGCGACCGGGTCTCTCTTCTTCGGAGACGCCCGACCCTGATTGCATCACCAGCGGCCATTGCAACTGAGTCGGAGCCGCCCGGTGGGTAGTGGCTGTTGCCCTGTGCTTTCCGCCGCAGATATCCCGTCTGCTCCGCAACGCTTCACGCTCCGAGGTCAAGGCGGCTGTGAATGCTACACAGTATCCTTTCCCCAGCTCGTAAGAGATTTTTCCAGCTTTCTCGATGCCCAGAGCTTTGGTGGGTGCCATTTTGTATCTATCACCCGACACTTGCAATTGCCGACCCCGGGCTGCTCCCGAGTATACGAGCATGCCCCGTCACTAACTGGACTTGTGTGAGTGTCGGAATGGAGTGTGCTGCCCCTGTGCCCCAGGCCCGGCTCTACTGTGCGGAGTGGCGGCGAGATGATCGGCTGTCCGCAGGGGAGGTCGGCGGCCGGTCTCGAGGAACCATTGCGGATTGGCGATATTTTTGGGGCGCTGGGTGAATTGCGAGCTGTCTTACGAGATAATGCACGAGAGCTGGGGGACCGATTGGACGCCCTTTTGTCCACGATGCCCTCGACTGGCCACGTTTGCTCTCGAGTGCGGGACACTGTGCCACATCCTGTAACTGACTGCCGTGGATTGCCTATCCGGATGTACCGGGAGGCACTAAAGATACAAGATCCTGATTCTGTCGCGGAATTGACTATTGTTGTTGGGGAGAGCCCTGAAGTTCGTGGACTTCTGCGTTGGTTGGGGGATCGTCTCCGGACGTTCTGTCCGGTAGCTTCTCTGTGGTCTGTTGGCGTGTCTCACTACCTTCTCCTGGGACTGCTCTCACTGCTCTGTCCGGCCTCTCTCGGTGGATTGTTGCTATGTGTTGTTTCCTTTTGTGATAACGTGGCACGCTTGGTTTCGAGATGTACAGACTTTGGTGGACGGTCTCCTATTCTGCTGTGGTCATCCCGTCTGCTCGCTCTGTTCCTGATGGCCACTGTCCAGCTGGACCTTGTCGACACATCGGACCGTAAGGGGCACGGTTGAAGAAGTTTTCTCCTTTTGATTGCTGACGCTCGTATCGCTGGGACTATACTGTACACACGGGGTAGCTACGTGTTGATTCTATGTCGGTTTGGGGGTCCGGAGATGGTGGCCGTGATTGCATATGTTGATTATTCTAAGTATATACGTTTGGCCCTCCTCCGGTTTGATATTATTCCTCTTTTTCTTCTTTCTTTACTTTTTCTTCTATATTTCGGGTGCTCTTTTTGGGGCGACAGACACACTGTTAGGGGGGGTAGGCCATGGCCTCTGCATGTGTGTAGGGTGGGGGGTGGGGGGAGGGTTTTATTTTGTCAGTTTTTGTTTCTATGGGCCTTATTTCTCTTTATGTTCTTATCCTTTTCTTTTTTGCTTTTTCTGGGTCAGTGGGATCGGTTGGGATTAGATGGGTAGCGCTTGGCGTGCTCCGTGTCTTTTGTGCCTGTTTATCCTTTTGTTCTGTTCTTATGCCGCCATTTTGATTATTTCTCACTGCTTGATCGGAATTCTTCTGCTACACGTTGCCCATCCATGTCTTTGGTGAACTATATGTGCTCTGATCCTTCTCGGTTCGTATGCTTTCTTGTAAATTGCATTATATAAATCTTAAAAATGAACCTTAAATGCTCCTGTTTTCTCGGTAGCACCTGTTTATTCGATGTAACTTAGGTTGTTTGTTCTTTTGTACTCTGTGCTACTGAGTCGCGATATACATTGCTACAATGCCCGTAAATATGTCTAGGCCGGCCGGATGGTTGTAGGCCCGTATTTGTTTTATGATACTGCGCAATAAAGGTTTAAAAAAAAAAAAAAAAAATACAAATACAAATACAAAATCAATCGAATACGAGGTTGATAAAATAATTGATGACAAAAATAAAGACTAAAACACCCAATCCTGTTCCTAACTAGCCCTAGACAAGGTTATCCCGCTTCAGACATGATCGATCTATTCTAATCCACCTATCCTCCAACTATCCCCCCTCCCCCAGGCATGTCGCTACTAGCATTGTACCGTACATCAATATCGTCCATCATCACATAACTGGAGTTAATCCCGTGGGCTAAGGATATTAACATGTGTGTGGCACTTCTCCCTGAACACCTACCCTGCACACTGCAAGTGCTTCACCGCCTTTACTGCGGCAAATTTGCTGGATGGTGCCCTGGATCCCATGCAAGGGGTGTAGCATTATCCTCGCTATCACTATCAACATCCCACCAATTGCTCCCATGCCCTGGCCACCTCCAGCATCCTCTCGCTCCCTGTTCTCTTAGCCATTTGCGACTGCACTATCTCATCACATTCCGCCTATTTATTGAATTCTTTCTTCCATCTGGTTATGCTAGGGACCGTTCTCGCTTTCCAGTGCATTGGGATTTCCCTTTTGGCCAGCAATAGCTCCATGTCTATGAACTTACTAGTGGTCTTGGTTTTAGCCGTATGAGGAAACCAGTGTAAGATACATGGACCCATGGCCAGATCTAAGTCTCTGTCCGTCACTACATTTAACAGGTCAACCACATCCTTCCAATAAGGTACTAATAGTGGGCACCCCCATATCATATGCGGGAAGTCCATCCCCTCTTGTCTACAACGCTGACATTCATCCATCTGTTTCTGTGTTACAATATGCTTTAATTTTCGCTGGGGTGAGATAAGCCCTGTGCAGAATATAGAACTGCACCAACAGAAATCGAGTGTTCCTGGTGCTCTTCCACACCCGCGTGAGTATGTCAGCCCAGGCCCTATCTGGTATCTCTGCCCCACGTCCGCTTCCCATTTGAGCTTAAGGACATCTGAGGGAGCAAGCCTCTCTAGGGTCATGCGCCTGTATACGCATGTAACTGCCTTATATTTTCCCGCTGCAGTCACTACATACTGACAACCCAAGGAAGGTCTAGGTTAAGTCTGGCCCTCCTTCCAATTTGTTTGTACGGCCACCGTAAGAGCCGCATGCAGCAAGAAGTCCCCTCCTTGTAAATCAAATCGCTCTTGCAATATGTGGAATGGCAGCATAGTCCCGTCCTCATGTAGATCCCCGATAGTCGCTAGCCCTCTCTGTCAGGCGCATATAGCAATGTCACGCCCGCTCATCTAATACTCCTCCTCCAACATTGCCGCGCCATCTTGAGGTCCTCAGGTAGGTCACCTATTCGAATAGGAAGGTCCAAAAGGAGTTGCGAGAGCAACCGCAGCTCTGGGATTCCCCCTCTTTCTTGCTCTGGGCCCCACAGCCTCATCGGCACTGTCTAATAAGTCTGAAATCCGGGACCGCCATCCACCCTCTGATCGTGGTCGTTGTAATATAGTTAGGGCTACCTGACGCCTCCCAGTGCCCCACAAAAAGCTCGTAATCATGGACGTGAGCTGTTTGAACACCCGCGCCGGTATCCAAATCGGGAAGGTCACAAAATAATAAAGCAGCCGAGGGACGGCCACCATTTTGAATAAGGCCACTCGATAGAATAAGCACACCCCAGAATTCAACGCTGCCCGCCAGTCCTCTCACCGCTCTAAGGACGTTACCCTCTAGCAAATCCGGTCGTGTATGGTATATCTGGACTCCCAAGTACGGGAGGCAGCCATTCTACCACCGCACACCTGCCACACTTTGCGGGCCACCCCTATCTCCGTTAGTTGGAAATAAACATGATTCAGCACAATGAACTCTGAGGCCAGACACCTCTCCCAAGCCATGCAGCAGCTCCTTTGCACCCAATAATGCTGGCCCTGTGTCCACTAAAAACATGAGGTAATCGCGTACAAGGCTATATTATGAAGCCCTCTTTAGTACCTCCCAGTCCTAGCCTTCATTGGAAAGGGTTCCATAGCCAGCACAAATAGGAGCGGGGATAAAGGACATCCTTTCCTCGTGCCCCTGCTCACTGGGCATGCCTCAGAGATCGCCCCACCCGTTCTGACTCACGCCGTGGAGGACAGATAGAGCAGCGCCGTCCATTCTATAAATGTGTCTCCCAGCCAGAATGCGGCCATTGCATGGAACAAATACGGCATTCCGGACTATCAAATGCCTTCTCTATATCGACCAATATAGAAAAACAATGGTCCTCAAACCAATCATTCACGGTCGCAGAATCAATCTACAGTTCTCGAATGCGAGCAAAAAAATGTATTTGCGCTCTTCATAAGTAACAATACTTCAACATAAGACTTTTTCACAGTAAAAATGGGGGTGTGTGCAGAAACTGAGCTTCATATGAAACAGGACAAATTTATTTACATCAATGGATTTAAATCTCTGTACATTTTGATGGTTGCTCCAGAGGGGAACGTGCAAAGAAGGGGTGCTCAAAGATAAGTGGGTGGGGAAAACATTCCCAGAGTGAAGGAAAAAAGTAGAAAGTTTCAGTGAGAGATTGATCAAACGTATCAATCTTGGTGTCCTGCCCCAATGGTATTTTACATGGTCTATTTACATTGATGTGTACAATCACAGATTGTAGTCATCTGTGGCACGTAGTAGGGATAGGATCGATGGGTCCAGGTACAGGAATGTATGGTTGTCGACGTTTCAACTCGACTTGTGGCATGTAGGACGGTTAAGCCATTGCCTGCGAGTCTTCCTCAGGACGGGATATGTGGGGAGAGTAGGGGGCAACCAACCCTGGTTCAATGCACCTCATCTAGTGGGGAAAAAAGGTGGCTATCAGAGCAATGTTCAGACTAGCACATCCTACATAGCACATCCTTATGCCCTCAATATATTAGGCTTACCCGCTCGTGGTTCTGTGCAGGAGTGTTGTGGCCGTATCCTTGGTCCAATTAAAGGCAGTCGAAAGCCCTTCCAGGGTCAATCCACTGTGCAACCCAATTGTTCAATTACTGTATAGGAAAAAGGTATGGATATAACCATATGAAATATCTACCCCTCTGTGTTAAGGGCAATATAAACTTATGGTAGAGCTAAACGAAATTCCAGCTCTTACATAGTCCTGCTCTTACATAGGTAAACAATTGCTTGAATGTGCGTATCTAAAGCAATGAGAAATTACCTCTGGTGGAGCTGACCGGAAGGGTCTTGCTCTATTATCATTAAAACCTGCTAAAATGGGTTATAAGACTGCCTAATGAGTGCCTTAAGCTACCCTGCAAGTGACGGAGTCCTAAGGTGATCCAGCGTACTACGTGTGGAAGGATTAATGTGTTGTAAAATAATGCGGTGATTGTGACCAAGATGCGGATTAATTGCCCCATATTTACCGAATGCTCAAGGTTAAGGCTGAATGCCCGGCCGGAAAACCAGCGCTGCTTCTAATAAAACTTCTCTTAGATAGAAGAAAAGTCGGGGCAGAGGTAACGTGCAGTAATTGAATGGAACCCTCCTGAGAGATGGCACCGTGCAGCACGACCGCTCACCTCCTGATCTGTGGCGTCCTCGCGGTGAAAGAGACAGCGTCTGCCTGACGCATCTCTAATTTACAGCACTGGTTTGTCTCACGCAGGGCGCGTCAAGAGTAAACATGGAGGTAAGACTTCCTACGTGTTGCTCCGCACGGCCCGGTGTTTACGGGATTACTTGGATGGGTGTTATTGAGCTCTGGGGCAAAGTTAATTTAAAAAAACACACGAGCACAATATGGAAGACATGGAAAGACATAAGTAATGCAAAGTAGTTGAATAACCGAAATGGCCTATGGTACAATACATAGCAATTTACATAAGCAGTGCAGAGTCATAGTTTTGCTACATATGTTTACTTAGCTAGTTATAGTGGTCAGAAACAACATTATTTCATGCAGAGTTCACACACATGTTCAAAAGCTTATTTCAAGAAATAAAAAATTCCTTCTTATATTTTGGTCATAACTTGCCCTGTCTCCTTCCAGGTAATCAGTGCTACACCAGTCATTTACGGTGTAAGCCCGAGACAACACTAAGTCTAAATATGGAATACAGAAACACACCGTGGACCACAAACATTTGGGTAAATGCAATTGTTTTTCAGCCCTTGTTACTCCATGTCTCATAGCCATAACAGTTTCTCATTAGGTTTTTCTTGCATCCCTGTTGTAGGACTAATATCTGCACAGAGAGTCAGAACATGAGTCGATCATCAGACGAATTTCTTTATAATTTCTCTGAAAGGGAGATCATTAACAAAGGTAGATCATACTCGTGTAAACTCCCTATATGTGAAATCACAAAAGCTCCTCGCATGTAATATAAGCTCAATATGAGTACACAGTGATACATTTCTTTCCACCTACCAATTGTTTTTTTTTTAACATTCCTATGTCACAAGACTGTCTTTATAATTTCTTAGCTAAACTGTCTTTCTCTGCTAAATGACTCTTCTTAACTCTGGGAATTAAGGATCTAAAGGCTTTGAACACTATGTCACCCAACTATCTTTGACCTCAACACAAAATAGTCCATAGCACAAAATGTACGTGAAATAATTAAGAAATGTATTGCTTATCAGGATGCCCAGTAACTAATGCAGGTATATATGTTCTTATTTCAGATAATGAGAAGCCCCTGGTTTTAGTAGAATGCATGTATCTGTCTGTTGTCCAGTTTCATGTTGGCCCTGAAGAAGGTGAACTAAAGCAATGACACCACAGAAACGTACGTAGGCCGTACGCACCTGAGACCCTCACACAAAATAGAATCAAACCTTGAAGAAAGAAAGGAAAGGATTATAAAAGATCACTAATCCGTGCAAAAATACAAAAAGGAAGACTCAAACCATTGGTTGAGCTACATCTTGAGGAGTCCATTAGAGGACACACTATTTCTTTATTGTGTATGTTGTGTTAGTTTTGTTAAGACAGAAGGTATCAGAGCCTGAGTTAGTATGAATGTTGGTATGAGTGACAGTATATGTATATAGATTGTTTCAGGGGTTCCTGCTAAGCATAGTCTTAGCCCTGTATTTTAAATTTTTGTACACATGTTGATATATTACTGCATGATCATTTTGATAATATGATCACAAAAAAATGAAAAAATAACTAGTTAAAATGATGAATAAATGAAAAATAAAAAAATTCAATGTTTAAGTGAATGATTTCATATACCCTGATGCATCCTGCATGAAATTGCGAATAGACTTTAATGCTACTATGTAAAGACAGATAGGTCTGAATAGAGGTTTCCTTGCTCCATTGTTGTTCGTATGCTACTCCCTCCTCTAGACCTCAAATTACCGTCGGGAGTACCCTTGTTACTTATGTTAACCGTCCTACATGCCACAAGACGAGTCGAAACATCGACAACCATACATTCCTGTACCTGGACCCATCCATCCTATCCCTACTACGTGCCATAGATGACTACAATCTGTGATTGTACACATCAATGTAAATAGACCATGTAAAATAGCATTGGGGCAGGACACCAAAATTGATACGTTTGATCAATCTCTCACTGAAACTTTCTACTTTTTTCCTTCACTCTGGGAATGTTTTCCCCACCCACTTATCTTTGAGCACCCCTTCTTTGCACGTTCCCCTCTGGAGCAATCATCAAAATGTACAGAGATTTAAATCCATTGATGTAAATAAATTTGTCTTGTTTCATATGAAGCTGAGTTTTTGCACATCCCCCCATTTTTACTGTGAAAAAGTCTTATGTTGAAGTATTGTTACTTATGAAGAGCGCAAATTCATTTTTTTGCTCGCATTCGAGAACTGTAGATTGATTCTGCGACCGTGAATGATTGGTTTGAGGACCATTGTTTTTCTATATTGCACGTTACCCAGGTCCACAAACTTGTATTGGGTCACCCCTTACCTGTAATGGCTTCTCTATATCAAAAGCAAATACTGCAGCAGTGTCTTTTGCATACGAATCTGCTTTGAACACCTGCAATAAGCGCCAAATATTTAAGGCCATACACCGGGCAGGAATAAAGCCTGTTTGGTCCCGAGGGATGAGGGTCGGCATGTGTAGCAATAATCGAGTGGCCAATATACGGCTTAGTATCTTATAATCCGTATTAAGCATGGAGAGCGGGCGATACGGAGCCCTGTTCCATGCCGGCTTGCCCGCCTTAAGAAGAGGGATGATAACCGGCTCTCTCGTGGAGACCGGGAGGCGGCCCAGGCGTCTCGTCTCATTATATAATTGTACAAAGTGTGGAGCTAAGTGTTCAGTATAGGTTAAGTAAAATTCAATGGGGAGGCCGTCCGTTCTCGGCATCCTATTCCGTGCCATGTGCTTAATAGGAGCATATATACTGATGCTCATGTGCAAAATGGATGGCTCAGAGAGGACAACATTTATTTTACAGTTGTATTTTGATCAACAATCAAATTCTTAGCAAACATTTATTTATTAACAATCATATTCTTCTTTATTATGCATATACAATATCCTGTACATTATTCCTGCTTATCTCTAAAATAAAAACATTCATTCAATAGAAACATCCTTCTTGTTCTCTTTCATACCAACATTCGTACTTCCTGCACAACCTCGTCTCATGTTTAAAAATATTTCCAAGTAGGGAGGACTTGTCATAAGAACATTCCCAAATCTTTGATTAATTGTGGAGTGTCTGAATATGTTGGAAACATGTGCGTTCCCTAGAAATTTTGTTACTATATTTGTAAAGCAGTACCAGTCATCACATAGTCCATGAAAATTGTGGGGTCGATTCCGATCCGGGAAAAAGCGCTCCGAATAGCCGTTCGGAGCGTTTTTCCCGTACGATTCGTACCCTGCAACGTCCCCCGTATGTACGACGAAGTACGATTCGTACCAGGAGCCGTACTCCGTACGAGTCATACAGAGAACGTACGACTCTAATCTCCTTACGATTGTCCTTCGGAACCCGCTGTACGCGACATCACGGCTGGTTTTTACGACCCAGCAAGTACGATACGTCTCGGGGACACACCGTACGACCCTTATTTTACGGGAGCCGAAAACAGCCGTAAAAGCAGAGTAGAGGGTACGCGCCGTACGGTGTGTATGTGATTGTGCGCTTTTCCGTATGAATCGCCCTTACCTGACGTGGACCGTACGGATCGCGTCTTGATGCCCCAGTCCGGATTGTACTCATCGGGTCGTACAGCGTGTGTACGAGTCGTACGGAGACGGCTCCAGATACGATTCGTACGGACGTTTTTTTTACCGGATCGGAATCGACGCCTGTGTGTCAAGAAGAGTCCGCTCTCGCACATTTGAGATACAATATTCCTTAATGCAGCATACAAGTAAAGAGTGCGACCCTCTAGACTCACTAGAGTGTAGCATAATGCCATAACAAGGTTATAATAACTGTCATTCTAGAGATGGGATGTACCTAATCAAAGATAACAGGAGTAATGGGGGTGAAAGGGGATGAACAACAAAGAAGGGATTTAAGGGGGTTTACATAAAAGTAAAAGGTGCATTGTTAAACAACATAAACTGGATATAACGCTAATTATAACACATCTCTTTCCCATAATAAAGTGGAAAAATTTTGAGTCTACAATTATTATAGGACATAGCTAGGTGAATAAGATTGTAACACATCTTTTATTGGAGAAAAACTACTGTATCACATATTCCTTGTGCCAGTTAGGTGCCCGTCTGGTTCTTTGAATGTGTGTTTGTCTCCCTCTCCTACCTACTGGGTACTTCTGAGGTCAGACTGGTCACTTTCTAACTTCAGGACTAGAGCATTTAGACAGCTCTCTGTTCTTCCATTTTCCAGAACTACCACGTTCTTTTTACCCTTGTTTATTTTCAGTGGTCTGGAAAATACACTCTTTTTTTCCTTTGTATGGAGTAGGTAACTTAACCATTAAAAGGTCTCCCGTCACCCACTTCTGTTCTTTTGTTCTGTTTCATCTCATACCTTTTTTTGTAATTTGATGACGGATTACTCTTTTGTTTACTTCACCTCTTTGTACCCAAACTGGTTCCACTCCATTTAGCCAACTGGGAGAGAGTTTAGTTCCTGGATGCCTACCTTTGAGAGGCAGGAAAGGGGAATACCCCGGTAATGGAATTGGGTGCTGTGTGCTATGACCACATAATGTTCTGAAGCCATTTGTCTGCTGGTTCACCTGAAACACAAGAGAGTTGAACACATTCTTTAATCATCCTAATCACACGTTTGACGAGTCCATTGGCTCTTGATAATAATGTTGTTTTCAAACATCAAATTGAATTTTTGTTAGGAAACCTCTCATCTGAGTTGAATTGCACACAATTATCAGTTACGAGAGTGCTAAGAATACCTTCCACCATAAAGGTGTCTATCAGGTCTTTGGTGGTGATTACATTTTCTACTTTAGTTACTAGCCAGTGGGAGTGGTAACCCACCAACACTAGCATATACTTGTCCACACCATTTAGAGTGTCTGAAAGAGGTCCTATAATATCAAGGGCAATTTAGTCCCATGGTTTGTTAGGGACACCTACTGGAGACAGTGGGGTCATCTTAGTGGTTTTGGTTTCATCACTCATAGAGCACATCACAGTCTCTTACTCTGTCCTCCAGAATGGAGTCCATACCGGGAAACCAATACTTTGCTTTTGCCTTATTCTTTGTGATGCTTCTGCCTAAGTGTCCCTTGTGAGCTAGATTAGCAATTCTACCCCATAAATCTTTTGTTGATACCAATTTCTCCCCCTCTTTAGAAGAGTGTCCTCTATACTAAGTTTGTGTCTCACATCCCAGAAACATTTGATCTCATCCCAATCATTTCTCCCAGTCATCTTCAGTAATACAACGAATCATAACTGATAGTATGGGTTCTTCAATTTCACATTCTCCCCGCTCGTCACTTGCCAAGGGTAATCTGGACAGACAGTCTGCTGCTACATTTCTATTGCCTGGAAGATAATCAACGTTAAAATTGTATCCATTCAGACCTAGCACCTGTGTGGCATTGTGGGGGGTGGTGCGTTACATCCCTTTAGATGTAAAAAGTGAAAGTGAGTGGTTTGTGGTCTGTTTGCAAGACGTAAAGGGAAATTCACACAGAAAAAAACTTAAAGTGAAGCATGGCCCAATAATAGACTAAAGCTTCCCGCTCTACAGTGGAATAGTTAGGTTCTGTGTCTTTGAGTGTAATGGATACAAATGCAACTATTATAATACAGTATAATTGTGTACACCAGACATATCTTACTTCCAGGATGTTACATAGGATCTACCCAGATCGGTAGGGGCGATGCCCCAGATGCAGTGAGGCGCAAGCTGCCTTTATCCATATGGTCTGGTCCTGCTCAGAGTTGCAGCCTTATTCGACTGATGTCTTGGCTACACTACAGGAGATAACAGGTGGGTGATGTTGCGGGAGACGTATGGTGTTGCTCGGTTTGTTGCCCCGACCTAAAAACAAGAATCTCATCAGGAAATGTGTTCTACTGGTGCTGGTGTTGGTGAAACTCTGTATAGCTATCTAGTGGCTGAGCCACAGACCGCCTTGAGTGACGCTATGGGTGCGAGACGTGAATGAGTGGGTGACGGCTGAGGTGGTTTGAATGCAGCAGACACCGAGACTGAACAGGCAGGCTGTAGAACAGATGGCGATTAAGAGAAGCAGGAGGGTACTAATCCTAGAAATACTAGACAGCATACTGGTGCGCACAAGAGGAAGGGATAATGTTTTAAAATAAAAGGATACACAACCAGACATGGAAGGGGGTATGTTTAGTTAGGGGAGGTGGGGGTAGTTTGGTTTATTCATTATAGGATTGTCTTTGGTCATTTTAGATACATTTACCAAAGAATGGTGCCTCATGGGGACAGGAGGTGGAAGGGGGTAATTAAAAATGGGGGTTTATGATTCCCGATGACTGATAGCATAATGTATCTGTGCAGCCTGTACTTGCCCTACTCTTCTTTGTGTTCATGGATATCTGATGTTCCTTAATGTACAAATCTGAGTATGTTCATGCTATACTTGTATTTTTTGTCTCAAATGTGTGATGTTGCAAGTTCATGACAGATTGGCGCACAGAATTGTTAATTTGAGATCAAGAAAATGAATCATTGTAAGACATGAAGTGTTGTGAATATTGTCTCCATCTGAACAAGATCAGTATTTTACTTGGCATGTGAGAATATTGAAAAAACATGAAATACGCTGGTGAAACATAAATGCAACTATTATCTCTGAGCCTTCTATCTTTGTGATTGTGTGCCCCCAATTCCTTTAGTCCTTGCCTCAGTGGTCAGAATGGTTTTGCGGTTGACATCGAAATTTCCTAAGGTAGGGACTGTCCTTATTTCTCGTTTGATTTTATCAAATGTGTTTTGAATATCAGAATCCCAATTAAACTGAATACCTTTCTTTAAATGGTCCCTGCATGGAGATACTAACAGCATTTTCTAAATTGAATTTTGACATATATTCGGCCAGACCCAGAAATGAATTGAATTCTTCCTGGGAAGTCAGCGGCGAACCCTCTTACTGCCTTAGTTAAGACAATCTACGGTTTTACCCTAATGTTGGATATGTTGGGGCCTAAGTAAACACAGGTGATGGAGGGAGCTCTGAAACCTTTCAGACACTCACAACCAGTCACAGAACTGGGTTGAATCATTGTTATTTGGCTCACTGCGCCACCCCAGTTCAGACCCAGCCGTATGCAAATCAGTCTTGACCCTGTCCCTCATGGGAACAGTCCAGCCTGAACTGCCAAGCCGAAGTAATCAACTGAACCACCACAATTTGATACTTTCTTTTTTCAATTCGAAGTCAACCCTGACTTTTTAAGTGCTGCAAATATTGTGTTCTACCTCAGAAGTTCCATAACTAAGATGTTGTCCTGGAAACATAACACTTTGCTTAAGTTTCCTAAAATTTGCTGCATGATTCTTTGAAATACCGCAGCAGCGCACACCTGGCCAAAAGGCATCCTGCGATATCAGTAAAAAACAAAAGGGGTGTTAAAGAATGTAAGGGACCTAGAATCTGGATGGGACTCTACTTGGTCATAAGCAGACTATAGGTCAATAACACTAAAATAAGTTGCATTTTCTTATGACTCAGCATTTCATTAATCTTGTGTAACAGGAATCTGTCGACCCATATATTTGTATTACGGTCTCTCAAATCAACACATAAACTGATCCCTTTTCCTCCTGCTTTATTTGCCACTACTATGGTAGCGAGCCATTCTGAGGTCATGATGTGTTTGATGACTCCCTGTGCTACTAACTTATTGATCTCTTCCTTTAATGGTTCTTACATCAGATGGGGAATGGTCCTGACTTTGTTCACCACTGGCACTGCAATTATTTTGTGTTTCATTTTGTGCTGAAACTCCACTACGTGACTTAATCTGTCTTCAAATAACTCAGGGACTTCCTTACATATCTCCTTACCTTTTATTGAACGTTCAACCAGGTGAAGTTGTTTAGCATTGTTGGGGTTCAATTTCATTCCAAGTTCCTTTTGGTGCCTCCCCCTCAACAAATTGGAATCCTTGCTCAGCAATGTATACCTTGTCTATGGTAGAACGACCTTTAAAGGAAATGTTCATGGTTGACATGCCTGCCGGAGGAATATGATCTTCCTTATACCTTCCCTGCTTATCTTTTCCCAGCAAGCATCTCAAGAAATAATTTTTTATCTATAAGCATACAATGTGAACAAGAATCAGCAAAGACTTTAGCTGCCTCCCCATCAAAATTAATATTACACATAAGGTAGCTGCAGGAAGATAATTTCTCTAATTTCTTGTTGCAGGGATTCTGCTCAGGAACAGAACTATGCGTGGGACCATAGAACATCAGCACCATAACACCTCAGTATCATTGAGCCCAAGTCCGACTAGCTATAGTGCCTCACTTGTCCTCCTAACCTTTCCAACTAGTGAATTGGCACCCCGAAACACAACACTCTTGACCCTCTCAGGGATTGCAGTAACAGGACATATCCTTTTGCTCTCTCACTCATACTTGTCCACAATAAGATAAACAAGAGTCACGAAGGAAGTTTATAATATTTATTTAAACTATTCTGTTCTAAATTGCAGTATTTCAGCCACAATTAGAAAACAAATGCATGCCAAAAATATTGCTGCCATGGTTCCCAAAACATATACCATAAAAAGTCTTGTCTAGTTATAAGACTTAGCCTAATTCCCCCCTTTCCTACTGAAGCTAAATGATTATATATCAAAGACCTCTGGGATTAGTGGCAGACCATGTATCTTTGCATACATAGATGAACGTTCTAAATCTCAGCTGATGTGGTTATCTTGCTTCAGGACCTTCGCTCAGTGTGTTTTAGAACTCTTGTTCTCAGCTATATGACAAGACATGTTTGCTCACAAACAGCAGCTGCATTCTCATGTTATGTCTAGGTGCTAGTGCCTGACCAGAGAGAATAACGTGGGGCATTGTTATTTGACCTTGTCTTGGTGTTCAGGCTAAATCAGAGGAAAAGAATAGAACAGAACACGAAAACATATGCTGGTTCTGTGTGAAAATACAATGTGGCACAAAAGCGAGAGTGTTTATGTAGGAAAGTGTGCAACAGAACTGCGGCCTACAATGCGCACAATTAGGCTAACATAGGAGAAAACGACATTGGGACCAGCAGGAAACGCACAACATTCTCAATTTGAAACACATATTTTCCTATGTTTCTTCAACATTTGAAACACTTGTACTTGTTTGGAATCCATCTTGGAATTGTCCATGTTTGCAGTTAGTATTCTTTTAGGTTGTACTTTCTGAATTGTCTGATGTATCCCCACATTTTGCTAGTTACATCCTTCTCTTGATACCCCTTGACTTTGTGCACGACATCCACCGATGTGGATTGTTTCATTTCTTTAATGAATTCTGCCATCTGTTTCACACTCTTAGCAATCCCTATGGCCTCTCTGAAATCTGGAATGTGGGTGAGTAGTTTTTTTTTTAATTCTCAAACTGTTTGTGCACTTGACAAGTTGGTCCTTGATTAAACATCAATCACTCAATCAATCGGGATTTGTTGAGTGTGGCTAATCACCCATGAGGGTATCCAGGTGCTGTGATTCAGCTGCAATCAGTTGCAGAGCCATGTCTTGAGTCCCTTTCTGGATTCCGTGAGGGGCGATGCTTTTTGGAGATGTAGGGGCGGGCTATTCCAGGACTTGGCAGAGAGGTAGGAGGAGTGTCCTCTGCTGTAACTTCAGTGGACGTGTGGGATGTGAGCGAGGGTAAGTGACGCGGAGCACAGATGACTGGAGGGTTGATGGTAGCTGAAGTGGTGGTAAATGTATGTTGATCCTTGGTCATGGAGGGCCTTGTAGGCATGTGGCAGTATATTGAATTGCCATATTTTATTGACAAGGAGCCAGTGGAGGTTCCTGAGGTAGGGGGTGATGTCGGTCCATTTGGGGAGGTTGAGGATGAGTCACGTTGAGTTCCAAATTATTAATAAGACCTTTTAATACTGCAATGTAACTAGAATTTCTGCCTTTGTAGGACCACATTAATCTTTTGTCCGAAGTGCTCTTCTAATTTGCGATTTGAAAGTTGGTATACTTTGACTCCTTCACTCTCTTCTCGTTCTACAATGGGATCCATTACGTTTCAAAAACCGTCTTGCCCAGAATGCCTAAATGGGCAACAGTATATGTTGTTTTCTAAGCAGAGAAAATGTTTCCCCACCTTTTGCAACTAGGTATGACTCAAAGAGCTTTACTCACTGCTTCAAAGACAGAACAGGATCTCCAATGTCATTCTAAAATGCCTCTGCCATAGTACTATAGGTGAATACACAGAGGTTATAATAGTGATGCATAAATATTAATGCTCAATTTTATAGGTGGTCAATCAGATTGATAAAGGATTTAATATAAATGGCACTTCCTTATCAAGGTACTGTAGTTGTGGTTACTGATCTCCTCATTCTGTTTTGATTGAGTCATTTTAACCAATTCTATTCTTTTTTTTCTATTTAAGAAAGTCCTGTCTCAGTGCCTCCTGATTCCCTTCGAGAGGCAAAGCTGCAAAGGAGTGGAAGGGGAGCATAGCAAGCATCGATAGACTTCTGCAGGGAAATCCTTTCACTTCTTTCAAATGTTTCCTGCAAAACTGGCTGGCTCTTGCACTTTTGGGGGATCAAGTCAGTGGATCAAAAAGTCAGTTCTGCTAGCGGTGCTCTTGTGAGGTCCCCCACTTCAGCGCTTATGAACCCAAAGCAATTAATGAGGCCTCTGGAAGAGCCTCTGAGTCCTTCCCTACTTCTGAACTCCAACGACAATGGAGGAATACCCTGGCCCGCTCACCACACAGACCGGCTCCTGCACTCAGTGAAGACCACAGTAGCAGGGCTGAGGGGCAGACAGTAGCAATGTTCACCAGAAACTCTCCGCTTCTAAGGGGATTGATTCAAACAGGAATCCAAGTCTCTGACATCCAAACTCTGCAGCTTCACTAACACAATCCCTCAGCTGAGTTCTTAATGATGGTCCCGCACCTCTTCAATCGCAGCAGATAGTACAAGAAATCGGGCACTGAGATTGCAAGCAATCATGTCCTGGTCCCATACAGGGACATCCAACAGACACTCAACGTTATAGAAGGCCACAACTTGGCAAAGGACCCAACTATGACATTTCTCCAGTCCTTCGTCAATTTATCCTCAGGAATCATAGGCACTGGACTTTCCCTGAAGACTTGCACTACTTGAAGGTACTCATTCATTCAACTTAAAGTGTACGTGGCATTGGAAGAAATTCCGTAGTGTGTCAGTCCTTATATGTAACCGAGGTGATAGATATCTGACACGCTGTACTGTATTGAGAGTGAGGAGAATACTTAGCAGGGGTGGAGGTGTCGCAAACTGTTCCCTTCACAGATGACAATCCCTTCCTCACCACCAGTGCTAAGAAGAGTCAATTCTCGCACAGGTGAGACATAGGGCCAGATGTACAAAGCTTTTTTCAGGTCATTGGCGACCAGAAAAAAAGCATTTATTAATGTATAAAGCCCTATTTACAATTCAGTAAGCTATTACCGTATCGCAAATTGGGTTTGTGAGTCGCTATTAGGAGGGGCGTGCCAAGGGTATTGCTTCCTAATAGTGAGTCGCACTGGTATGCATACAGGATGCACAGGGTCAAGACTGATTTGTATATGGCTGGGTCTAAACTAGGGTGGCATGGTGAGCAAACAAACGATGGATTTAACCCAGATCTCTTGGCTGGGGGTGAATGTATGATTTATTCAGCATTCCGTCCATCATTTGTTTGCGTAGCACTTTTCACCCTTAGTGAGATGGGTATGCCCATACATGGGTCCCTTGCTCACTGTGCCACTGGATTCAAGCTAGCCTGGCTGATGAAGGGTAATACCCAGAAACCAGTCCCAGGATGCTTGTTTCCGGTCCAGGGAGGACATGGCTTGGCAGTTTGGTCTGGACTGTTCCCATGAGGCACAGGGTCAAGACTGATTTGCATATGGCTGGGTCTAAACTGGGGTGGCATGGTGAGCAAAAGAACAATGGATTTAACCCAGATCTCTTGACTGAGGGTGAATGTATGATTTATTCAGTATTTTGTCCATTATTTGTGTGCGTAGCACTTTATTTAAAAAGCAGACACAGACGTGGTGGTCGGCTGACCCCAACAGGCCACCATCCCCGAGAGTGCGGCAATTCCCAATGGGTTGCAGATTGCGACCTGCCTAATGAATATTAATGAGGCAGGTCCCTTGCGACACACTGTTGTATAAAGCTGTTTGCGATTTCCTAATAGCGAATCGCAAAAAATTGCTATTAGGAAATCGCAAACAAAATCTATGTTCATCTGGCCTATAATTTTGCTTTATTCAGCATACAAGTAAATAGTGGGACCCTCTAAACTTACTCTCAGTTAGCACAATGCCATAACAACGTTCTAACTGTCATTCCAAAAATGGAACGTACCAACTCAAAGGTAACAGGAGTAATGGGGGTAAAAAGAGAACAACAACAGAGAAGGGATTTAAGGGGGTTTACAAAAATTAAAAGGTTTTAAATGACGTAAACTGGATATAACACTAACTGTAACAGTATGTACCTTTACAATTCTGGTGGATAGGAACATTGTCTGCAAGAGTAACAAGAGTCTTCACTTCCAGAATCCACCCTTGGATTCCACCGGACTCCTTCACAGTCTTCTCCACAGGCATCTTCTTCATAGACTCCCATTGTAGTCTATGGAGGTTCCGACGTCGCTTCACCCCTATGCATCCGGCTTCCCTGGTGCAGGTAACCTGGCTCCCGGGGCATCCACGGGAGGGGAGGCTAACCAACCTTCAGCCTTTTTTTTAAAACTGCTACCACGACTTCTCCATTGTCTTCCATTGGGAACACGGCTGTGTTTCCTCTCTGCACACAGCCTCTGTGGGGTTCCTGGTTACTTACCTGGGTGGTTCCCTGCGTCCCCAGCTCCTTTAAGTCTTCTGGTCCAAGTCCCATTCTCCTTTGCAGTTCGCATTCCACTTTCTTAATATATGGTTTGGTCTCTCTCTGGAGACCAGTGCATATTTGTGCTATTTACCTGATTATTTCAAAGTATTCTTGTGTATTGTGTTGATATCTCTGGGTAAGAGATATACCAATGGGGGATGTATGACGTTTCAATGCATGCTTTTACCACGCATGCCTTTACAACGCAAGTTTTACAACGCATTGCTTTGGGGGGTGCTGGATAGTGAATAGTTTAATTTACTATTCGAACTCCAGTCCCCGTGGATAGTAGGGAAGGTGTTGGATAGTAAATTAAACTATTACTTATCCTAGAGCGCCCCCCAGTGCAATGCGTTGTAATGGTTTTCGTTGTAAAACCTGCGTTGTAAAAGCACTGCGTGGTAAAAGTTGCGTGGTAAAGGATGTTCCCCACCAATGGGTGAGTGATTGTGTTGTGTAATAAATAGAACTTATCTATATATATAAAAACAAATGTAAGTCTGTCTGTCTGTCTTTCTGTTTGTCCTTTATGCATTACTACACCATTCATCCGATTGCCATGAAACTTTGGGAAGTTGTTGAGTACACTCCCGGGAAGGTTTCTGGCATAACATTTTTTTAAATATCTGCCCCCCAGGGCCCTCATAATCTTTCGAATACTGATGTACGCACCAGACGGAAAAACAACAAATTGTGTATCCACAAGCACTCGAATAAATAAATAGAATTAAAACAGCATTCATCCGATCGTCAGGAAACTTTGGGAAGTTGTTGAGTACACTCCTGCGAAGGTTTCTGGCATAATTTTTCTTTAAATATCGGCCTCCAAGGGCCCTTATAATCTTTTGAATACTGATGTACGAACAAGACGGAAAAACAAAAAATCGAGTATCCACAAGCACTCGAATAAATAAATAGAATTAAAACAGCATTCATCCGATCGCCAGGAAACTTTGGGAAGTTGTTGAGTACTCTCCCGCGAAGGTTTCTGGATAAAAATGTTTTAAATATCGGCCCCCCCAGGGCCCTCATAATCTTTCGAATACTGATATATGCACCAGATGGAAAAACAAAAAATCGTGTATCCACAAGCACACGAAAAAATAAATAGAATTAAAACGACACTTTGAAATGTTTTCCATATTAAAATGAATAAGTTTCAATAAAAATGACACAATGTAAATTGAATGTTATCATAACGAGTTTCCTTGAATTTCCTTTTTTCGGAGATCGCAGCAACGACGGGTAAGCTAGTTGTTATATAAGCAGTCCAATGTTCATTTTCATTTAACTTACACTATTGATTAAACTTGGTAAAACAATCTGCTTTACACTGCTTCAAGATAAGTATGAAGGCTGCTCTCCACAGCTACCACTTTGAGAGCTTTCTATGGTTATCAAAAACCACTAAAATCACCATAAGGGCTGTCTGGATTAGTGCCAGGCGCTTCACTTGAATAAGTGTGCACCATGTACTAAGCCAGCCTCCTACATGTACTATGTGATAGAAGCATTGCCTCACCTGCTGGTGTTCTGGTCCAGGTTTTGGGAAGTTCGGGTGTACTTCTGATGAATTCAGAAATGTACCCAGGACAGATGGCAGGAATGTAGGGACTGAACTCCCTGATTACCTGTCACTATGGCACATTATATATGGAATGGCACTGGGGTATTTCTAAAAGCGTCACATGACTTTAATATGGCATGTTAACTGCATCTGGTGGCTCCAAACGTAATCCTATTGTGTGCAAAAAATATATGACCTATTGAGTCTATAAAACTGTCCTCATCTCTGTGGTCAAAAGTGCCTGAAGAGCCTCTCCTTTCTTTGATGTCTTCTTTTCCCAAGTTGATGTAGGTAATGACTGTGTCTTAGGGTCGGTACCTCCAAACTGTTATTACTGTCTGAAGATTATTGTCTTCTGTTCTTTATTATAGTGCTAGTGATGTTAGCCATGGTTTGCACCTGACTTGATCTTATATTATTTTCACTGTAAAATGACATTTGCACTACACTACTTGACCCTGTAAGAAAACCTTAGATCCCTTTGTGTGGTTTTTGCATTGGTTCAACCCTTACATGCCAAAAAAAAGATATTCGCCCAGCAGGGCGCAGCTTAGTGTGTTTTTTACCATGCACAGGATTTAAAAGCATGCAATGTTTAGACACCAATGCCTAGAAGCCTTCTGAATTTCTCCTAGAATCGTGACATGAATTGTTCTCCCTCATCAGAAATTAATTTAGATGTTATGCTAAGTAGACCAAACATGAGTTCCGTGTATCATCTAGGCAATGTGGATGCCACTGTTAGCCATTTACAAAGCATATAATGAACAATCTTAGGAAATGTTTGAACCCCCACTAATAAAGTGGTATATTATTTTACTATGTTTAGGTTTAGAATAAAATTAAGAGCTCCTTCCTGCCAGCTAAGGGAGGCGTAGGAAAAGGACATAAAAGCCTTTAAGTGCCTTTTTCCATCCTTTTGCTAGGCCACACAATGTTGAATGTAAGCAGTAATGTGTCATATTCACCTCCTTTGGAGCAATTGCAAAGAATTCTGGTGATACAGATATCCAGCATTTTTAGAGTCATGACAACAGACTGTGGGCAACCTCTGAGCCTCAGGCGTGGGATGGAAATAACGTTCATTTATAAAAGGCAGACCTCCTCGTATGGAAATCTCGGTAGGAATGTTACTATTTTTTTTCTGCTGCACTGCTCTTTCTCATAAGAACCGTGACCATGATTTTGGCTTGGTAACACCCAGTAGAATTATCTAGTGATTGTGGACCAAGGAGTTGAAATAAGGAAGGTGCTTCTCCATTTTGCATATTGCATACCTGGGACCATATTATGCATTTTAATTGTTTGTGCTGGACACATCTATTAAAAGGTGCGCCCGGTGCAAACAATGAAAATGCACCCTATTACGGTGAATGCGTTGCCCCCAGGGAGCCACAAACTCGCACTGCTCTCAAGACAGTGCCTTCATTTGGAAAACATGGAGGGGATGCTTGCAGGGGAATAGGGATTCCCTTGCAAGCGGGTGCAGTCAGTGACTTCACCCGCCTGCAAGGGGATGTTGGGCGGATCCATAGGACATGAGCTATGTGTATAAGTGTTTATACAATTCTTAATTGTACAGAACAATATGTTATTTACTATATACCTGTTTGTTTCCTACATTTACCCTGTAAAGCGCTCTGATATTCGCAAGTGTCTTGTTTGCGCTATATAAAACTTTCACAATAAAATAAATAATATTGTCTGCGGATACTCGATTCGGGGGAGTCTTGTCTTCTTATTCTCCTTGACCTTTCTGCAGCCTTTGACATTGTCAATCACAACACTCTCCTTAACACTCTTTAACAGAGAATGGGTATGGAGGGCACTGTGCTTAAATGGTTTGCTTCCTTCCTCTCTGATAGATCCCAAATGATCAAAAAAGCGAACAGTCTTCATCTCCTTCGGCGGTAGGTCAAGGTGTTCCTCAAGGCTCTAGACTTGCACCCACACTGTTAAATCTCTATTTAGAACCATTGGGAAATCTCCTAAGTAAATCCAAGATCTACTATCATCTCTAAGCGGGCGACACTCAAATCTACATTAAGGTGGCCTCCAACCATGATCTCTCCATCCTAAGCTCTACTCTAGACCCCATTCAAAACTGGATGTTAACTCATCAACTTATTCTGAATCTCTCTAAAACTGAATTCTTCCTCCGATCCTCCTCACTTTCTCCTCCCCTGGTTCCATCATGGATGGATCAGATGAATCTACTTAACAATAAACCCATCCTTGTCGGCAGCGCAAAATCCCTTGGTGTCATACTCGACGAAAGACTCAATCTACTCTCCCACATCAATTCCATTGCAAAGTCTGCTCGATACCAACGGCGCCTACTTTGGGGGATTCAGCGCTTCCTCCCGAAGCAAGACCTTAAAACCCTGGTCCAATCGCTGGTTCTCTCCAGACTGGACTACTGCAACTCTCTGCTTACTGGCCTCCCCAAATCACACCTGTCCCCCCTAAAATCTGTTCTCCATTCAGCAGCTCGTTTCATATATGGGACCAAAAGAAGTGACCATATCACACCCATCTTATCCACCCTCCACTGGCTTCCCATCAAGGCAGGATCTATCTACAAGACTGCCTGTATCACCCACAAAGCCTTCCACTCCTCCTCTCCTCGCTACCTGTTGAATAAACTGAAACTCTCTGGAGGCTCTAGACCAATCCATAATGCGGAAAATGTATTGCTTGAACCTCTCACTTTCAAGAAGGAAAGATCGATGGACCAATCCTTTTCAGGCAACGCAGTGAGAATTTGGAACTCACTCCCGCCTCAGCTCCGGACCACCACCTCTTCCCAGGCCTTCAAAACTGACCTCAAAGCTCTCCTCCTTCAAAGACACGTCCAAATTTAATTCACGCTCTCTCTATTTTCCATTATAGGAAATTCTGTTCTACATGACTATAAGAAGTGGATTCCCAGTGTGTTCTTGTGGTTTGAGTGTCTGCAATCTATTGCAGTATTATACTTCTTCTTGCATTGTATACTCTTTTGAAACATGCACACATCACTTTTCCTCTTGTAATGTATCATTTGCTACCTCTTGTATTTTGTTTGCTTTTGATACATGCACAATTGCCACAATTGCCTCATGTAACGTAACTTTTGTTCATGTGTTTTGAGGATCTGCCATTTAGTGCAGTATTATACCTCTACTTGTACTTTGTACGCTTTTGTAACTTACACACATGTCACTTTTTTTCCCTCTATTAACGTATTTTTTGCTACCTCTTGTATTTTGTTTGCTCTTGATACTTGCACAATTGTCACTCTTGCCTCATGTAACGTAACGTTTGCTTTTGTAAAATGCTCACTTGTAATTTTCTCCTCATGTATCACTACTGTTCCTATTGTGAAGCGCTCTAACACCTTTGGGTAAAGTCTGCGCTATATAAAAACACATAAAATAAATAAATAAAAAACCACTTTGCCCCCTCCAGGGACCGCATTATACATGCAGCTGGGCGCACCTTTAACATAAAGATACTTAGAAAAGTATTCAGGCAATTGTGCGCTGTTCCCACATGAAGAGCATGTGGAAGTACACACGACATATCAAGATCAGAGTTCACGACTAGCCATTATGAGCTGGAAAACAACTGTCACTACAACAGGAGGAATATATGGTGATACTTTGCTCATGCCAATCTATGGTAGGATTATGGAGCCTTAGTCAAGGCATTAATATCAAAGTTAGGAACATCAGTAAGGGCAAATACAATGTCTTCAGTATATCCATTTAAATAATTATACTCTAAAGTCCTGTGTGCATGGTAACTGTCCAAGAGGTGAGGGTTGCTCCATCCATGTCATGTACAGATTCCAGCACATCTTTATGAAGAAAGAGATTTTGTAATTCGTGGCATATGGTAAATTCATGTAATTATCCATGGCTTCTGAAGCTGTCTTTACTGTCTTAGATTCCTGACCAGTTATATAAAGAAGCGCATTCAACATTAAATGCAGCACTGTGCTTTGGGCAGTAGGACTGGGCTAATGTTCCCTGTCTCTGTGCGGCATGTGATGCACGGCTGACACAGGCAGGGAAAATTCTGAATGACTACCACACTTTGGGTGTTTGCTTTCTCTGAACAAAAGGGCTTGAT
Organism: Lissotriton helveticus; assembly: GCF_964261635.1. NCBI lineage: Eukaryota > Metazoa > Chordata > Amphibia > Caudata > Salamandridae > Lissotriton > Lissotriton helveticus. The sequence continues at coordinate 781,837,473 of NC_136071.1, forward strand.
GAGCAGGTGCTTTAAAAATGGCGCCTGGTGGGCAAACCGTCAGTGCTGTGAAGGGAGGCTCTGGGGTGGCAGCTCTTTAAAGCACAGAAATCCCTACATGACATGCAGGGATCTGTACATAGGGCAGACAGTCTTCTGCCAGGGTGGTGGTGGCCATGACCTCCCCACCTGGTGGACTGTCAGATCGTCCACCTGGGTCTAATAAAGCCATAAGCCTCAGGCACAGTCCCGAAAAACTGTACTACTAACTAGGCTTAAATAAATGAACATATAATTATATATAGTAGTTGACAGAACTATAGTAACTGAAATCGCAATCCCAAGATCCAAGTGGAATAAATCACGAAACCACTTGAGGAAATCAGCAGGATGAAGAGAAGTAACAGGACAACAGACATTCAAGGGTTAAGCCAGCAGAGATCAGCCAGATCATGATGAGCCAGGATTCTACGATGCTTTGTGAGATAACATTTTTAAAGCACAATGAGTAGATTCTGAGGTTCCTTTAAATATAAAGCCGTTCGGTTTCCTTTCGACCGCCTCATTACGATGGAGGCCGTCGGAAAGGAAACCGGTCAGTCATTCTGACGGGCTCGGAGAGCCCGTCGGCCAGTCGGAAAGCGGCCTGTAATCCCTTGAAATTACGATGCACACTTTCCGACGGAGTATCCATGCTGGTCTGTCGAAAGCGTGTTAGGGGGACCCGAGCAGGGGGCCCTTTGATGCATGGCCTCCGATTGGAGGCCGAGCGAGCACCATTCCCTGTTGACCCCTGCACCTTAATGGCAGGCACCTTAAGGTGCCTGCCACCGGGTGCAGGGATGAATTGCACCTCCCATTTTAATATGAGAGCATGCATTACAGCAGTTTTTACATGCTCCCATAGTAAAATATAGGAATTGGTCGCATCCTAATGGGGCGGGTGCCAGTCGGACCCATGACCGATGTGGTGCCGGGCAGAAGTGATTCCTCCCGACATCGTAATGAACCCCTAAATTGTCATTCTCCAGTAATTAATGGTGCGAACACCTGCAAGGCGGTTTGAAGTAAGCACCAGAGACCTTCGCTGGCTCCCACTCCAAATATGCACCATATCTAAATTCTGTGCATCATCTACAAGGCTATGCATACAAAAAATGGATATCTAGCAGGAAAAAAAAACTAAATGTCTGTATCTGCACCACCCACAGGAACAACAAACTGATCATAGAAATCTAACAAAAACAGAAAGAAAATATAGGAAAAGTATAACTCTACTCCTTTGATCCTTACCAATGAATCCCCTACATCTAAGCTTGGTATCATCACTCTTAACCTCGAAAAGAACTCAAAACCCTGACTTTCTCATTACACCTTCCACTTCAAGAGCCCCCTTGCAAAACTTGTAATGTGATTAATGTATGTTGTATGTAAAGTCTGTAATTTATGACGCCCTAGAGACTATGTCTGACAGTAACAATGATATTACCATTTTAATAAATGTGTATCTGACTTCCTGTTCCGACTCGTACTTCAACACATACAGATCGGCTTTCAGTATATTGCTCCGCTTTCCTCAAAGGATTGCAATATGTGCAATATAAACACTCCAAAAAATAACCAGTTCTCGGTACACTGAGCAAAACTAAACTCACCGGAGTTACCCTCACTGCTGCAAGAGGGGAGGGCGACTCCAATAGCTTTACTTTAATATCTAAGCCATCAATTAGAATTTGGCAGACGGGATACCCAGTCAAAATTTGGTGGATGCCCCTTCTGCAGTACAAGTGCATAATAATCTAGGCCACTGGAATAATGCAATTCTACAGCTGCGGCGTTTTCCGTATAATTGTGGATTTGCCACATTTTCATCATAATCCATCATCTGCAGCATTATGTTTAGACTTTACCAAAAAAATAGTTTCTAGCGTAAATAGATCAAACGTTACTGAAAACGTCACAACATGTGTTCCCACACAGTGGAAACCCTTCGCAAAAGTTGACTGGCCATCCTTCAGTGGCTTAGTATTGTATGTGGTCAGGGCCGGACTGGGAACAGCAACTGGCACTGGGAGCGGGGGTGGGGGAGGGGTGCTAGCAAAACGCAGTGCTCCCGCTTTTGTTACAGGGGGCTGATATTGCAGCACTGCTGTAAAGTCAAACCTCTGTAACAAAACCGGTCTCCACAGGAACAAAACCTGCTCTCAGCCCTCCGGCCCATTGGGGAAATGCCTGCCGCCCGCTACGCCCAGTCCGGCCCTGTATGTGGTTGTTGAACTGGTACTAATGAGTTGAAATCTTTGCCCAGACAGTATTAGCATGAGTCAAAATTACAAAATAGTGAAGTGATACTGTCAGAAAATGTGTCGCATAATTTAGTGAACCCAGCCACATAATTTGTTCCTCCCTGCTGCATAATTCTAGCGGGCCTGTTTATAGCCAAAGGTACTCTCAATACGACTGTTGAGACATTCTCCACGTTTTGACAAAGTCCCCTGTCTGCTAAACTCTAAATATGGCCCTTAGACATTGTTTAAGAAACCCTGCACTCAGCTGAACCACATATTAATGTGTTTAGTTAGTATGTGAACAGTATGCGTGCATGTTTTTTTCATTTCTTTCAAGAGTTGTAAAATACATGGAGATGTGAGGAAGTGTCTGGGATTAATGAAGTTTTGGTCTTCTGTGAATGCATCCAGGGATGCGCAGCCAGCAGAAAAACAAACCCCCCACATAAAAGAAGTACTAAATATGACCAAGGGGAAGAGCTGGTTCTCCATTGATCTTATTCCAAAATGTCTAGTAAGTGGTTCCTCATTTGCACTGTAGAGGATTCTGAATTCTGCATCACGATTCCAAGTGCCCTGGGGGAACTGGAAACATCTCACACTGTCTCTGTTCATGTGTTCCATCTCTATATCTGAGCCGCAGCACCACTAAAACATCGCAACAGATATCCTAATTAGTATAATTACCACAGCAAGGGAAAACATCACATTTTGTTTTCAATCAATATAGGGAAATTGTGGGAAAGTTTCCTAAAAGGACCTTGGCAGGCCAAATCCACTTTCCTGTGATTTCCCCCACAAGATCCACGTTTCGAAAACATCAATATCAATTAGAAAATGTAAACAACTTAACATCATACAAAAGAAAAAAGTACATAAAACTACAATAACGTCCAATGAGCACCGACTCCACGCTCTCATACATCAATCAGGGACGTGCTTTAGAATGCATTAAATGCTTCTGAACATTCGCATTGAACCATCTTTTTCTTAGTAAAGCCCTTCATCCAGCTGCTTCACAGAGTCGGGTCTGAGTACTGCTTTCCATCACCTGAACCTCTCAAACACCATTGGACCATTGGGATCAAATGGGAAACGAAACAGGTCACATGAAAATCAAAGGATCGTTGTTAGATAGTTTAATACAGGGCAGTATTCCGGGTCCGACTGGGACAGAAAATAGACATGAACACCAAAATCAAAAATTGCCCCCTATTAACGAGTCAGACAGCGAAAAAAAGTGACCCGCATTTTTAAATCAGACAGCTAAAAATGTGGCCCGCATATGCAAATCGAGGCAGTCTGAATTTTTTTAAGAAAGACGAGCTGTATAGGTGTTTTGTAAGGTATGGGAAACTTCATGCCGCTGTGCCTGCTCCAGGCAATATTTGTAGAAATATCAGGGAAGTAAACAGTATAAATTGGCTCACCAGACAATAAAACAGGCACACGAACTGCCAAAAAACAAGTCCACGCACGTCCTGCAGGTACTGCCAGATTGCCCTATGGGCCAGTCCGACCCCGGTAGTTTTGCTAGTGACAGGTGGCCTAGGACTTTTGTGGTGTTATCATCTGACCTTGAGGTGTTACTGCAGTGCTAGTGAGCTTTACCATCTTTCTTGATGAACTATTATAAGAATCCTGTAATACTCTGTTACCCAAATCCTAATCTATCCATTTTTCATTATACATAACATAGGTTTCTTGGTGCTGAAATAGCAGATATATGGTGTTAACCAACTTAATGGTACTCATTTTATCCACCTTGGAAGGAAGAAATACCTGGAGTACCTATGGGCTTCAAACATGTGAAACAGATCCTTGGCAGAGATGCATTAGTCCACTTAGCCACACAACAAGGTATGGATCACTTGATCTTCCTGTAATAAACCCATATCTATATATATATAAAAACAAATGTATGTCTATCTGTCTGTCTGTCTGTTTGTCCTTTATGCATTACTACACCATTCATCCGATCGCCATGAAACTTTGGGAAGTTGTTGAGTACACTCCCGCAAAGGTTTCTGGCATAATTTGTTTTTAAATATCGGCCCCCCAGGGCCCTCATAATCTTTCGAATACTGATGTACGCACCAGACGGAAAAACAACAAACCGTGTATCCACAAGCACTCGAATAAATAAATAGATTAAAACACCATTCATCCTATCGCCATGAAACTTTGGGAAGTTGTTGAGTACCATCCCGTGAAGGTTTCTGGCATGCAATGTTTTAAATATCGGCCCCCCAGGGCCCTCATAATCTTTCGAATACTGATGTACGCACAAGACGGAAAAACAAAAAATCGTGTATGCACAAGCACTCAAATAAATAAATAGAATTAAAACAGCATTCATCCGATCGCCAGGAAACTCTGGGAAGTTGTTGAGTACACTCCCGCGAAGGTTTCCGGCATAATTCTTTTTAAATATCGGCCCCCCAGGGCCCTCATAATCTTTCGAATACTGATGTACGCACAAGACGGAAAAACAAAAAATCGTGTATCCACAAGCACTCGAATAAATAAATAGGGATCACTGACAGAATATCGACAGTCAAAATATAGACTTGCCAAAATATCGAGGTAAAAATATCAAATGCCAGAATATCGACTTCCATTCTACAAACAGGCAAGTACAAAAAATATCGACTCCAAAATATCGATAGGAAAAAATATAGACAGTCAAAATATCGAATTTTTTAAATATCTTAAAATTAATTTAAAACTAATATAATAATAAATATAATGAATATAAACATACTTAAAATGCTTAAATAAACTTAAAATTGATAAATAATTAATGTAACTTTAAAAAAACATATTTAATTTTAAAACACACACACACACACATATATATATATATATATATATATATATATATATACATATATACATATTATTAACAAAACATAAACAATATTTTTTCTGAAGGATAGCGAGAGGGTTAAATTTACTATTCCCACTCCAGAGAGCGCAACAGTAGGGAAAGCGTTGGCTAGCGTAGGGGTAAAAATGACTATTCCCACTCCAGTGAGCGCAACAGTAGGGAAAGCATTGGATAGCATAGGGGTAAAAATTAGTATTCCCACTCCAGTGAGTGCAACAGTAGGGAAAGCGTTGGATAGTGAAGGGGTAAAAATTATTATTCCAACTCCAGAGAGTGCAACAGTAGGGCAAGCGTTGGATAGTGGGAGGGTAAAAATTACTATTACCACTCCAGAGAGAGCAACAGTAGGGAAAGCGTTGGATAGCGTAGGGTTAAAATTTACTATTCCCACTCCAGAGAGCGCAACAGTAGGGAAAGCATTGGATAGCATAGGGGTAAAAATAACTATTCCCACTCCAGAGAGTGCAACAGTAAAGAAAGAGTTGGATAGCGTAGGGGTCAAAATTACTATTCCCACTCCAGTGAGTGCAAAAGTAGGGAAAGCGTTGGATAGCGTAGGGATAAAAATTACTATTCCTACTCCAGAGAATGCAACAGTAGGGAAAGCGCTGGATAGCGTAGGGATAAAAATTACAATTCCCACTCCAGTGAGTGCAACAGTAGGGAAAGCGTTGGATAGCGTAGGGGTAAAAATTACTATTCCCACTCTAGTGAGTGCAACAGTAGGTAAAGCATTGGATAGCGTAGGGATAAAAATTACTATTCCTACTCCAGAGAGTGCAACAGTAGGGAAAGTGTTGGATAGCGTAGGGATCAAAATTACTATTCCCACTCCAGTGAGTGCAATAGTAGGGAAAGCGTTGGATAGCGTAGGGGTAAACATTATTATTCCAACTCCAGAGAGCGCAACACTGGCTCCCCGTCGACAAGAGGATCACGTTCCGGCTCCTCACCCACGCACACAAGTCTCTCCACGACCTGGGCCCCAAGTACCTCAACGACCGCCTGACCTTCTACACGCCCACCCGCCAGCTACGGTCCACCAGCCTCGCCCTCGCAGCCGTACCACGAATCCGAAGAGCCACCGCCGGAGGAAGATCCTTCTCTTACCTGGCTGCCAAGACTTGGAACTCCCTCCCCATCCACCTTCGGCTGACCCAGGACCATCTCGCCTTCAGGAAACAACTCAAGACCTGGCTGTTCGAGCAGTAGCATACCCCTCCCCCCAAGCGCCTTGAGACCCTCCCGGGTGAGTAGTGCGCTATACAAATGGCATGATTGATTGATTGATTGATTGATTGAATGCGTTGGATAGCGTAGGGATAAAAATTACTATTCCAACTCCAGAGAGTGCAACATTAGGAAAAGCGTTGGATAGCGTAGGGGTAAAAATAACTATTCCCACTCCAGAGAGTGCAACAGTAAAGAAAGAGTTGGATAGCGTAGGGGTAAAGATTACTATTCCCACTCCAGTGAGTGCAACAGTAGGGAAAGCGTTGGATAGCGTAGGGATAAAAATTACTATTCCTACTCCAGAGAATGCAACAGTAGGGAAAGCGCTGGATAGCGTAGGGATAAAAATTACAATTCCCACTCCAGTGAGTGCAACAGTAGGGAAAGCGTTGGATAGCGTAGGGGTAAAAATTACTATTCCCACTCTAGTGAGTGCAACAGTAGGTAAAGCATTGGATAGCGTAGGGATAAAAATTACTATTCCTACTCCAGAGAGTGCAACAGTAGGGAAAGTGTTGGATAGCGTAGGGATCAAAATTACTATTCCCACTCCAGTGAGTGCAATAGTAGGGAAAGCGTTGGATAGCGTAGGGGTAAACATTATTATTCCAACTCCAGAGAGCGCAACACTGGCTCCCCGTCGACAAGAGGATCACGTTCCGGCTCCTCACCCACGCACACAAGTCTCTCCACGACCTGGGCCCCAAGTACCTCAACGACCGCCTAACCTTCTACACGCCCACCCGCCAGCTACGGTCCACCAGCCTCGCCCTCGCAGCCGTACCACGAATCCGAAGAGCCACCGCCGGAGGAAGATCCTTCTCTTACCTGGCTGCCAAGACTTGGAACTCCCTCCCCATCCACCTTCGGCTGACCCAGGACCATCTCGCCTTCAGGAAACAACTCAAGACCTGGCTGTTCGAGCAGTAGCATACCCCTCCCCCCAAGCGCCTTGAGACCCTCCCGGGTGAGTAGTGCGCTATACAAATGGCATGATTGATTGACTGATTGATTGATTGAATGCGTTGGATAGCGTAGGGATAAAAATTACTATTCCAACTCCAGAGAGTGCAACAGTAGGAAAAGCGTTGGATAGCGTAGGGGTAAAAATAACTATTCCCACTCCAGAGAGTGCAACAGTAAAGAAAGAGTTGGATAGCGTAGGGGTAAAAATTACTATTCCCACTCCAGTGAGTGCAACAGTAGGGAAAGCGTTGGATAGCGTAGGGATAAAAATTACTATTCCTACTCCAGAGAATGCAACAGTAGGGAAAGCGCTGGATAGCGTAGGGATAACAATTACAATTCCCACTCCAGTGAGTGCAACAGTAGGGAAAGCGTTGGATAGCGTAGGGGTAAAAATTACTATTCCAAATCCAGAGAGCGCAACAGTAGGGAAAGCGTTGGATAGCGTAGGGGTAAAAATTACTATTCCAACTCCAGAGAGCGCAACAGTAGGGAAAGTGTTGGATAGCGTAGGGGTAAAAATTACTATTCCTACTCCAGAGAGTGCAACAGTAGGGAAAGCGTTGGATAGCGTAGGGTTAAAAATTACTATTCCCACTCCAGTGTGTGCAATATTAGGGAAAGTAAATACTTCATATATAAATATAAACAACATAAATATTAATACCAATTACAAGTTAATTAAAATATTTGACAATTTTATAAAAAATATATTAATTAATCAATTAAAATTACAAATTATAATTAACTAATAATAAAAATTACCTACTAATACTAATTATTTACCAATTACCAATAAATTAATTTACAATATAAAATAATTAAAAATTAGACACAAATAAAAATATTTAAAAAATGTAATTACTTACTATTAAATTACTTCCCAATCTATTCCCCTATAAACACACAACCCACTACAGAAAATAATGTAATAAAAGTAACATATTTATCAATTAATCAATTACAATAAATTACAAATTATATTTTAATTAATTACCAATGAATAATTAATTAACAATTAATTCTAAATAAATACCAATAAATAAAATAACATATTTAATTAATTATAATTAAATTACTGCCCACCGTTTTCCCCTATAAACCCACAACCCGCTACAGAAAATAAATTACTAAAATTAACATATTTATCAATTAATCAATTAAATTAATTACAATTATATTTTAATTAATTACCAATTAATGATTAATTGACAATTAATTTTAAATAAATACCAATAAATAAAATAACATATTTAATTAATTATAATTAAATTAATTCCCACCCTATTCCCCTATAAACCCACAACCCGCTACAGAAAACAAAATACTAAAATTAACATATTTATCAATTAATCAATTAAAATTAATGACCAATTATATTTTTATTAATTACCAATTATTAATTAATTGGCAATTAATTTTAAATAAATACAAATAAATAAAATAACATATTTAATTAATTATAATTAAATTACTTCCCACCCTATTCCCCTATAAACCCACAACCCGCTACAGAATTATATTACACAAATATTAAAAATTATTATTAATTCACCCTAAAATCAATATTTTTGTTGTCTATATTCTGTCTAGTCAATATTATGTCCATTCTATATTTTTGATTCGATATTATGTCCATTTTATTCGATATTAAAATTTTCTAGTCAATATTTTGGTAGTCTATATTCTGTCTAGTCGATATTATGTCTATTCTATATTTTTGACTCGATATTATGTCTAGTCGATAATAAAAACTCGATATTTTGACTCTATATCATAAATAGAATTAAAACAGCATTCATCCGATCGCCAGGAAACTTTGAGAAGTTGTTGAGTACTCTCCTTCGAAGGTTTCTGGCATACAAATGTTTTAAATATCTGCCCCCCAGGGCCCTCATAATCTTTCGAATACTGATGTACGCACCAGACGGAAAAACAAAAAATCGTGTATCCACAAGCACTCGAAAAAATAAATAGAATTAAAACGACACTTTGAAATGTTTTCCATATTAAAATGAATAAGTTTAAATAAAAATGACACAATTTAAATTGAATGTTATAACGAGTTTTCTTGAATTTCCTTTCTTCGGAGATCGCAGCAACACGCGACGGGTAAGCTAGTGATACATATAGGCACCATATGGAAATAAACACACAGGCTCCTATAGGAACTCTTTTTTCTATTAAAGTTTAGCAAAGTAGTCCCAGCATCAGCCGTAGCACTGTATGTGCCAAAAATAACAATTGAGGTCCTGCCAGACCTCTGATTGGAAGGAGGCAGGCATGTACAGTTTATAGAGTCAAAGGGAACATCTTTACTCTTGAGTAAGAAAGATAAGCAAACTTGTTTACAGTGGGGTAGCAAGGTCAGGTGGTACCCGGTGCGGCAAAAATATGTGTTCAAACACATATCTTTATCATTTTGTCACCCCCCTCAGTGATGACACTTGTCACCCCCGGCTTGACAAAATGGCAACAATATGTGTTTAAAACACATATTGTTGCCATGTTGCACCCCCATCAGTGATGGCACCCGGGGCGGACAGCACCCACTGCACCCCCCTTCCTACGCCACTGCTTGTTTATTTCCAATGGAAAACATGTTTCCTGCTGGTATGCATTTCATATAGCAAATTCACCTTAAACATTTGGATAGAGATAGTGCACTGTTTCTGTAGTACGTGTTCGTTCAACAACTTGATAATGTTAATTTTGGTACTTTTGTAACGTGCAGGTTTATCAGAATCACTGATGGAGAGCAAAATGATGGCTCTGCCTCAAACCCCTGGAACTTTCTTAGCACATCTACGAGTTCTCGTTTTAACAACACTACTTTACTGTAGCTCTATAATATCAACAACAAGGAAATGGTTTCCGCACCATATTCTCCCATTTCAATTGCTAGCACATAGACCAGGCATGTAATCTATAAGGACCTAACGAGCCTCTGATTCCGTCAGCATTGACCACAAATGGAATTTGCAATTACATCAAAGCCTGTTCATCAATCAAATGCATTGACTGCATTCTTCACTCTGCACCTTGCAGTAGAGCCTGGTGAATACCTAGGAATTTGGAAAAGTTACAGTAGGTTACCTCTTCACTACACATGTTGAAATCAATTTAGCCACACTCTCCAGAAAGCGCCTCCGTTGTTCATTTAATCATGTGCTAGCATTGGTGTGCAGCAGATAACTCTGATGTCACTGTATGTCCACAGAACTAGACATCTTTACTCGGTAAAATATAGAGTTCTTGGTTGAAGATATTTATTGGTCAAAATGTACTTTACTTTTTAAATCTACGTTCTAACAGGAATTTTAAAACATATACCATATTTATGTTGTTTGTTTTTTCCCTTTATCCCTTCACCAGTAATACTGTAGATAAGTTCTGAAAAATACACGTCGCACGTCTTCAATTTGTACTATAGAAGAATGATATATCTCAAAGGGGAGAATTCAACGTTGGACATTCCAAAAGGAATCATTGGTATCTTTTTGTAGGATAAACAACAAGGGCTCACTAGCATCTTTTAATAGGACAAGTCACAGAGCATCAGTGGTATTCTGATGAATAGGTTGGAGGTGCAAGTAAAAGATTCTGTCACAAGGAACTCGAGTCACCCAACCTCTTTGATCCATTAGATGGACTGTACTTTTAGGTGCTGGGTTACTCCTATCCCAGCACAGTGTTGGACCCTAGCAATGGGATCAGGCCGAAAATTCCCAGGTTACACATCAGGCACTGATAAGTTATCCTTTCATACTTACTATTGACCACTAATACCCCACTGCCTCGCGGCACTGGGTTTCCCTACTGGATCCAGTATGGCCCAAAGTCATTTAAACCAGTGGGCACAAGCGGATGACATGCCATCTGCTTGGGTTGTTATTAGTTTTGATTTTTAATCTGAAGCACCTGTCTGAAAAAAAAAGAATTTCTACAGATTCATTGATAACTGGCTGTAATGAAATCCTATGATACGTCATTCAAAAAAAGTAGGTTGTAGGCTGACATCTGATTTGAGACGGGTAGCTTTCACCCCTGCCATCCCGGGCATTTGGCCTGCTGCACTACGCACAAATAAGATGCTTGAAATAGTAGGTGAGAGCGCCTGGAATGTCTGACTGCTGCTGTACCCACCAATGACAATGCAATGACATGGCCCAGAAGAGTGGGATAAAAGTAGCATTTCTCTAACAACCGGATGTTGGAAGAGAACCTGTGCAGTAGGGCTTCACTGTGAGCATGTATGATATCTGAATGTGACTGGCCAGGTGACTAAGTGACAGTGTCTGACTTCCTGGTCTGAAAGTGTTTTGGAAGGGGGAGCCAGTTCAGTACTGAGCCTAAAGAGTGGAACCCTGCTTCGACTACCTGCTGTTGCGGTCCCTGATAGAGGTGTTGCCTTTGCGAGACCCTGCTGAGAAACGGGCTCTCTATAGGAATGCCCTTTCAGCGCTGAGAATGATTCCAGGGAGGGAAACCAAAGAGTTTGAGAATATCTGTAGGTATAATGATTCTGAGTTTAGCTAGCAGAATATCCACACACTAGTGTGGCTGATCGATGTCGTTCATCACACTGATAAGCTGGTGGTGCAAATTCTCATGCATTTTGAGTTTGTCATAGTGTGACAGTTGGTGTTGCTCCTCAACTGTACACGTCGCTGGCAGGCTCGATAGGAGAATCCACTTTAGTGGTGACCAGTCTAGTAGAAATACCATCAGCAACAAATGGTGTAACATTGTCAGTTCCCACAAGTTTAGTCTTTGTGGCATGCCATGAGCATTTCCAAGCATGTCGGGGACACTATCTTTAACTTTTGGTGAAGGGCCGTCCTCATTTCCATGGCGACTTTTCTTGAACTTAACCCTGCCAGATATGATGGGTGGCAGAGCAGTCACTCTACGGTGCCTGCCTGCTCTGCCACCATTTCTGGCAGTGTTGTTACCACACCATGATGTACTTGATGGTAGAGAAAAACAAAACATATGGAGATTAAGCAAAGTATGTCAATTCAATCACTGGAGGCACTGAAAGAAGATAGGCCATGCATAGGCAGATTCTGCATCACCACTCTCCTTTCCATGAGGCCCTAGGTCCACCTGAGATGCTTGGGAGACATCGTGATTGATGCATCTGGTACAGCTGGAGTAATCTTAGATCCATTAGGTGACATGAAGCTCTTATATCCTATGATTTAGTTTAATTACTTTAGTTTATTTGCTTTACTGTTTATCTTGGTTATTGCAAATGTTTATGTCCTTCAAGAACCATTGCTTTATGCATTTGTTAACTATGTTCTAGTTGCTTAGCAATATTGGAATGTTGGGGCTCCTGCTGGTCAATTGAAGTCTGGAGCTTGACAGATTGACACTCTGGCAATTTGAGTGCTGTACTTATTCCTGAGAATAAATCATCTTTCAACCTACTTTGTTGAACCTGTCTTTTCTGGATGTAACATAAATTTGGCGACGAGGTGGTCAAGACAGCGCTCATTGAACCCACATTCAATAATTTTGAAGATTTTCAAGATTTTTGAGGAACTGCCAGACTACAGTGTCTTCTCATCAACAGTTATTTCATGGAAACTGCTTCAGATTGTTTACTCTGAGTCTAAACTAAGCAAGATAAGTCAATCTATTCATCTATTTCCTATTGGGAGCTTCGCTGCATATTATTAATTGTTTTTAAAAATATTACTTATAAGCTCTGCTGGAAGCTTTGCTTTATTCTCTAACTTAATTTATTAAACTGTTTCGATGCAGGCTCATAGAAATAGCACTTCTTAAAATTAATGACTTATCTCCATGAATTTTTCATCGATTTTTGCTCTTTTGTTTAGCGACTTCTTGTGTACCCAGTTCTTGCAGTTTTCTTCAAAACTGTCATGTATTGCTACTTTGATTAACTTGTGATCTGCACAGCAATGAGTTAATTTCGTTCAACTTAATGTGATGTTTAAATCTTCCAAGAAAAACAGCCGGACATCAAGTAACTCAGAGCGACATTTAAATTTTCGCTGAAAGCTTTCTGGCTCTGTTTGGAATTTTCTGACGTCTTCTTTCAACCAGCCCCCTCGGAATCCTCTCTGCGGAGTCTTCGTCATCCTCCTTGCAGCCATATCTTTGTTGTTGCATCGGTCTACGTCTTCACGCTACGGTGCATGGCAACGTCATCGCTCAGTGCTTATCTCATCACGTAACTTGACGGCTATTTGATGGTATCCTGGCAACGGCTGTCAACTCGAGTTTCCTGCTCGTTTTCATTTTACGCAGATGCGCACAGCTTACAAACTCGTATTTAAAAGAAGAAATATTAGCGTTTGGGTTTTATATTCAATTGTGCATTACCTTCGCTGATGTGCACAGCTGCAACGATTTTGGGTGTTTCTTCACAGTCATCGTGCCTTTCATCACGCTGATAGGCACAGCTAAGTAATGATTTCAGAGTTGATATTTTAAACTGAATAGTATTTATGACTTGATGCATTTGATATTTGATATTTTATTACGCCGATAGATAAAGCTAATTAAAAATGTTAGAGTTGATATTTTTAACTGAATAATATTTATAACTTGATGCATTTGATATTTTACATTGAGCTGTATTTATTTCCTGCTGGTTTTACACATATTCACTTAGCCACAGTACTTTAAAGTTGATTATTATTTTCTTTTACATTCTGAACACACTTAATTGTCATGGCAATTCAAACAGCGATTCTTCCTGCTCCTTTTCTTGCAGAACCTGGTTGTCCTAAAATGGCCTCAGTGGTATAAGTCTTTCAACAGTTATATCATAGCTATTGACGGTGTTAAATTTCCTCCTGTTCGGAAAAATGCTATGTTATATAATGCTTTAGGTGCAGAGGGTCAGAGGATTTTTGATCATCAACCCAAAATTATTCGCCCACCCTCTGACGATTGGAATGAATATACGGAGGAACCAAGCATTATTGTTGAGAGACACAAGTTTTATACTCGAAAACAAACGGAACATGAGAGTATTGACACCTTCTTGGCAGAATTAAGAGTGCTAGCTGCTTCTTGTGAATTTGAAGGTCCTATTGATCAATACTTGAGAGATCAATTAGTCGTTAATTGCCACTCTAATGAAGTTCAAAAGAGAATTCTGTGTTGTAGGAATTCTTCACTCATTGAGACTTTGGAAATAGCAAGAGGTATTGAAAGATCAGTTTCGGCTTCTAAAGAGCTTGGTAATAATAAACCTTTCCACTTCAGAAACGGTAAATAAGGTGTCACAACAAACTTCACATTCTGCAACACATCGAGAAAAGGAAAAGACTTTTAACAAAAGTGAATGGAAAAAGTCTGACAAGTCCCTTCAATATTTTAGATGTGGTTCAAAATCTCATCTTGCTAATTCTCCTACATGTCCAGCTTTAAAGAAGCAATGTACCAATTGTAAGAAAATTGGACATTTTACTTCAGTTTGTAAGTTTAAGTCCAAATGTTGAAACTGAGATCTCCAATGAAGTAAATTTGAATAGGGGGAGAAAATTCTGTTAAGAAAATATTGCTATCTGTTGATATGATTAGTTCACAACAAGATTCGGATAGTGCTGATCCAGTATGTGATGTAAAAATTGGTAATGTTCCAGTGAGCGTTACAGTTGATTCTGGATCTCCGGTTACCATTCTTTCAGATGTTTTCTTTTTTAAAGAATGGAGAGGGGTTGATTTAATATCACCTGATATACATACAGTGGCTTTCAATGGGCAACAAATTGAGATGATGGGGTATTTTGTGGATAATCTCACTTTTGAAGATAGAACGATTGACTCTAAGGTTTATATTGCTAAAAAAGGTTATAATATTTTAGGTTTGAAGGACCCAGGAACATTTAAAATGATATTAAGACCAGGTACTGATAATCCTATTTCTTTAGATCGTTCTGAGAGTATTAATTCTATAACCATTGATCTCTCTTCGTTAGACACTATTATTAACAAACATCAGGGTGTTTTTTCGGACAAATTAGGTTCAGTCAAAGGATTTGAACATACAATAATATTAAAACCGGGTGCTATTCCTATAATTCATAAGGTTAGACAAGTTCCTCTAAGTATTAGAGATAAACTGAAATGTCATCTTGATCAGTTATGCAACGAAGCTGTGATTGAACAAATCAATTCCTCCTTATGGATTTCTCCAATTGTCGTCGCTCTTAAAAAGAATTGTGACGAAATTAGGCTCTGCATTGATCTCAGATCGCTAAACAAGAATATCCAGATTGACTGTTTTCCCTTGCCTCGAATTCAAGACATGCTTGCTCAACTTAAAGGTACGAAAGTTTTTTCAACGATAGATTTAAGAGCGGCGTACCATCAAATTGAGCTGAATTATGAGTCTAGGGATTTAACTGCTTTTAATACTCCATTTGGTCCTTTTAGATTTTTAAGACTACCCTTTGGTCTGGCCTCAGCGGCCTCAGTTTTTCAAAAATTGATGTCTCAGCTTTTTGGTAATGTTAAGGATGTGTTGGCGTATCAAGACGACATATTAATTTCCACCAATACTGTTCAAGAACACCTTGTCAAGTTGGATCAGGTATTAGGCATTTTGAACAAATATGGAATGACTGTCAAGAAATAAAAATGCAAATTTTTACTTGATCAGGTGGAATATTTAGGTCATGTTATTTCACAGGAAGGCATCAGTCCTAAACAAGATCTACTTAAGGCCATTCGAGAGTGTGCTCAACCCTCCAACAACGATCAATTGAGGTCATTTTTAGGGTTGAGTGAGTTTTATTCAAGGTTTGTCCAGAACTTTGCCCCTGTCAGTGAACTTTTAACAAGGAACAAAGTTAAATTTGTGTGGGAAAATGAACAAAATACAGCCTTTGAAAAATTAAAAGATTTGATCATAAGTGCTCCCGCACTTAAGCCTTTTAATGAAGCACTTACCTCCTACATTACTGTAGATGCTAGTAAGGCTGGACTGGGTGCTATACTCAGTCAAATGGATAATGGCAATGAAAATATTGTTGCTTTTGCGTCTAGACAGCTTTCTTCCTCAGAAAAAAACTACAGTACTATTGAGAAAGAATCTCTGGCTTGTGTATGGGGTGTTAAACATTTTTCCACTTATGTATGGGGCAGAGAGTTTATACTTATTTCTGATCACAAGCCTCTTATCTTTATTTGCAATGATAAAGGACTAAGAAACGCAAGTCCTAGATTGGTTCGCCTATTCTCAAAACTATATGATTTCAATTTTATAATGAGACATATTCATGGAGGAATACATTTTAAAGCAGATTTTTTATCAAGGTGTTATTTAAATGTTTCAGAAGGTGATACCTTTCTTGATGATAAAGAAGTCGTAGTAAGCTTGGTTGAAGGTTTAAGGTTAACGGAAGGAGTCATCTCTAAATCAGATGGGTTACATGCTTTGGCAAAAGATACTCCTCAAATACTTTTGAAGAAATTTGTATCTGATGGGTGGCCAAGAGAAAGTCAAATTGACAAGGAAATGATTCCTTTTTCCAAAATCAAGGATGAATTGAGTCTTGAAGAAAATCTTGTTATGAGGGGGTCCTTACTTATTCCTCCTATGTTCATTAGAAATAAAGTAATTGCTTTGGCTCACAAGGGGCATGGGGGAATTACTAGTACAAAGAAAAGACTAAGGTTGCATTACTGGTGGCCTAGAATGGATATTTCTGTTGAAACATTATTGAACAATTGTATTGAGTGTTCTCATGCTGAAAAATCATTACGCACAGCTAATTCTCCTTTATCTCCAGTTAAATTTCCAAAAAATTCCTGGGAAAAACTTGGAATAGACTTTTTGGGGCCGGTTGGTGGTTTGAACCAAGGTTTTAGGTTTATCTTAACTGTTGTGGATTACCATTCTAAATGGGTGTCTTTTAAATTCATGAGGGATCCCAATAATGAAAATGTAATCAATGATTGTTTTACTTGAATACACTGTAAATTATGTCTGTAGTTCCCAACATGGTTCAGACGCACAGTACACTACTTATTAACATAAAATCATTTTGTAGCTGTATCTTCGATTCTTAATCATAGTGAGGTTCTAGACAACTGTTAGAAAAAAAATAGGGGTTTATAATTTGTTGATCCTACTTCTGTCCCAAGACCCTCTTTTACACTGGGATTTACCATTTCTATTAAACCACTGTCCTTTCTGCAGTGTAG
This sequence comes from Lissotriton helveticus, assembly GCF_964261635.1. Classification (NCBI taxonomy): domain Eukaryota; kingdom Metazoa; phylum Chordata; class Amphibia; order Caudata; family Salamandridae; genus Lissotriton; species Lissotriton helveticus. Next base: position 781,855,023 of record NC_136071.1, read on the forward strand.
CACACAGCTTACTTCCTCGGCAGCAGATGAATACACAAACAGAAAGTTCTCTTCAGCCTTGAAATTTGGCTCAACAATAGTGCCATTAAAGTAATACAGTATATTGTGCATTGTTAATGTGTGTTCTAATCTGACTTTCTTCTTGAATAAACCTCTTTGTGTGCTGTGATGAACCGTGCTCTGCCTAAGACACGTAAACCAATTCTCAAAAATACGCAATCAAAGAAGGTTGATTGGAAACATCGTGCACTACCTGTGAATATATAAAAACATCAAATGCATTGGGCGAAGTTTTGAAATTCTCAAGAAATTGTTGTTAAAGTATCAAGAGTGCTGTCGTTGAATAGAACTGATCAATGTATTAGTGAGATGTATGGTTGTGTATGTATCATTTTGTATTAACTAAATTGCAGTGAAATTGCATACATTTTGTTTGAAAAATAGGGAATGTTGTTTTTATATATTCACAAGTAGTGTGCGATATTTCCAATCAACCTTCGTTGCTTGGTTATTTTTGTCAACAATAGTGACACACACATTCGACATCCTAGTTCCATCATCATACCGTATTCAACACATTAGTCTTGTGGTCATTCACTTAACTAGGGATAGTTCTGTATTAAGTCTTTTGAACTCCTATTATCTATTTCCAGCTATCTGTAGCCCAGTCATATTCCATCTTGTCTACCAAGAACCATATCCACAATAATTAACAAAATCTATGATCTCATCACTTCAGCCTTAATCAACTACCCAGCAACATTTTCCTTGGGCATCCCAACCTCTGAGGATGCAACAACAAATACAGTAAAACATGAACTCCTTAACCAACTAAACGCAATCAGCATCAGACATTAGATCACACTCTTGAACCACATAAATGGCTACTTCTGATCAGATCTTCTTCTCCATGCTACTTTACCTGTCAGCTGCCTTTATCCCTGAACTGGATAGAACACAGCACCATTCCTCGCAAACTTGCCCACTTACGCCCAGCACATTACAGTCAACACTGTCGATGTATAGTTCAGGCAGAGAGAAAGTAGTAAGAGAGACGCGAAGTAGAGGAAACAAAGGCATAATGAGAGGAGAGGTGAAGCCTGAGATATCATAAAAATGATGAGGTAAATTGAGATATAAGATAGTGAGAGAGATGCGGGCTATGGAGACATGAGATTGTGAGTGAGATGTGAGATAGAGAGAAATGAGAATAATGCAAAAGGTGAGAAACTGCGGTGAGGTAGAGAGAGGGGAGAAACAAAGGTAGAGAGACAAAATATATGGTGAGATGGAGAGAGATAGAGACGTGAGGTGGAAGAGATGAGGTTGAGAGAGAGGCGAAGTGATAAGAGGCGGGGAGGCAAGGAAGTGAGATGGAAATAGGACAATCAAGTGCAGAAGTGAGCTGAGTTAGAGAGAGGGAGCAGAGAGGTTGAGCTGTAGAGTGTGTGAGAGGCAGAGAGAAGGGTAAGAATTGTTCTGTATGAAGTACCATCACCGAGAAGTGGTAAGACTATTTATTTTAGACCATGTCATTTTTGATTCTCGACTACGAATGTTTGTCTGTCTTCTAATTAATTCTCTATATTCATTAGAAATCTAGGTTTGGCTCCAGCTGCCTGAGTCCTTGCTCTCCGGCATATCAACGTCATAGCAGTTTGTTTGAGTGTGGTTGTCCTCTCTCGCCAGCCCAACATTGTTCTTGGGGCTCACTGCCCTTGGTGCTGGCTCCTCACACTCCCACTTTATTTGTGGTGAGCGTTATTGAGGGCTGGGCACCACTGTGCCATCCTCCGACATGTCACCAATCTCTCATGGGCTGCCATCCTAGTCCCCTGCCTGGTGTTCCAACTCACTTGAACCAGGAAACGTTCCTGGCTTCGGTCGATGGGCCCCACTGGATAATGACCATCGTTCCTTGGATGTTGACGATCTCCCACAACTCTTTCTTGAACGGAGTGCGGAACTTCCACCCGGGGTGTCGATCCGTCACCTTTTCTCCCATGACCAGATCAAGAACCACTGCCTTACAGGCTTGGCTTGCACGGTCATTCGTGGCCTTTCCCTTCATCTGAGTGGCATGTATGTCAATGGTAGCTGGGCTCCAATTGGGCCACACTGGAATGACATCCCAGGTCAGTTTTCGCATCAACAAATCACTTGGGGTGCACCTGGTGGTACTGTGCGGTGTTTGCCAGTAGACTGTTAGCAATCGGTGTAGTCAGCACTCCGCGTTATCCCCGTACTCCACTCTGATTCGTAGAACCTTTTTCAGTGTGTGCCTAAAGTGCTCCACTTTTGCATTGGCCTTCGGCCACTATAGGGTCACTTTTCCGTGCCTGACATTGAGGCTTCAAAGGTAAGATTGGAAGTCTTACCCCTGGAACAGGGGTCCATTATCAGCCTTGATCTCCTTGTGCATCCCTAGCAATGCAAAGATCGTCTCCAATGTTGGCTTCACACTTGAAAATGCAGTGGATGATAACTCCACAACGGGATACTTGGTGTGACTGCCTAGAGAACGCCACAGACCGTAAAGTTCCGTACTCCTATTCATACCATCCCCAGCCCAGCAGAGACCCAAGCACCAAACATAACCTGCCCAAAACATATCTGGATTACATAGATACAGAAAGGCACAAGTTGAACCTTGTTCATTTTGGTTAACAGTATTCATGAGGAGAATTAAATATTTGAAGTCTGTGAAATGTCCTCCTATTAACTTATTGACCCATTACAGATCTAGGTGCATTGCTTTGATTCTGTGCTCATAATGCTAGCAGACATGTAAAATATTAATTCAGCCATCACATCTCATGATGTAGCATTAGGGATGTTTTTCCGATTTTGCCAGTAGCTATACATTAATTAATTTTGCCTTTTATGACAACCATCTGGAGCCACAACATGAGAAAATTCCAGGACAACTCGAAATGCTGAAAAATATTTATGTTCGAATTAATTTAAAAGCATTGCAAACATAATACATTATGCATGTAGCCATGTGGTCAGCATATGGCAACTCATTATTACAAAACAGAAGACGACCAAATGTATATTATTATCATTTTTGACCGCAACTCTTCCATGCTCTTGGTGGCAAGTGAAGACAGTGCTTGCTCTAAACACCTTTTACCAACATATTTACAGGATTCTGGAGTGGTAATATGTGACGAGCATTTTTGAACATTTGACGTGCTGCATTTTGTTTTGATGAATGATTAGTTCTGTTGTATTTTTTTGGTGCTCTGTTTTTGTGCTGGATTGTTACAATGTGATATTGTATTTTAGTGTGATTGTTGTGATGTGTTTTGACTGTATTGCTGTGTTTTGTTTTATTTTAACTGTGATGCTACTTTGTGGATGTTGTTGTGTCCTGGTGGTCCCAATGCTCACTTTATGTGACCGCTTCGAGAACTTCATTGATTTATTTTCCTCCCGCAGAGGCCTATGTGTAATGTACAGGTGACACCCTTCTACCCCTGAAAGACAACTCGTTAAGATTTGGCGGGGTGGTGTGTGTGTGCGCGTGTGTGTTTTTGTGTGTGTTTGATCATAAGTCTGTGGTACAGAGCACCGGCTACAGATTTGTTTTGGTAACATGCGGGTCACATGTTTAAATCCAGCCAGTGACAACGTTGTCATCCTTCCCACATTGATAAAATGAGTATCATTGAGTTGCGCAACTGCAACAGTTATGTAACAATTATGTAAGATCCTAAAGCAACACATTTCCAAAAAGATGGTGACCTGAAGATCTCTGCAGCGAGTGTCTTTCACACTCAGCTATTCAAATGTTTATTTGTTTACGTGCTGCAAATAAAGGCTTGAATTTCCGACATCGAATTTAATTCATGTTGCATCTTCAAACAATGCATTTCTGCTCCGCGTGAAACTGACTTAGCTACCTGTGAATAGTTCGAGCCAGGAAATGCTGTGACCGTTTAAAGTTTACTAAAACTTTAACCTGGTTCAACTAAAATATGCAGACATCTCTGAGCAGAGACAAGTATGTGCATTCAGGTGGTACAGAGTTGAACCAAACCAGTTCGACCAGGCCCTCGGTTGCACACCTTATATATTTTGTATGGCTCAAATAAAGTCAGATTCCAACAGATAACAGTCATTTTTGCTACACATGTAGAAATAAATGTAAGCTTTGGATATATAGTATAGTGAGATAACTATCCGCATCAAGATGTGGAGATATGAAACAATGAAATATAGATCTACTTCATTGGAGTTAGAAACCCAAGAATTTATGGCAGATTTATATTCTTTTGATATATTTCTTTGCTTTTCTAAATTCTGGGTTATTATAAAACCACTTTCTTCTAAAGTGAATGGCAAAACAATTTTACAAGGTCAAACATTTACTCTGGTAATGCATATACTGGTTAATAAGGTATGACGACACTTAGGTCCCATTATCAGGGCAGATGAACCAGCCTCCCTTCTCTAGTTCATTGGCATTTGGATTTCACCCAAGACTTAGTTTTTATGCTTCATAGTTCACCATTTAGGGGGTATATTTACTTGTGCGGCATTCCTAAAGCCCAGCGCCGTGCAATTTTGTGGTGAATTTGTAAGCATTTATGATGTATGGTAAATCGACCAACCAGGTAAAACATTATTAAATATTCCCTTGATACCTTAATGTCTAAAAATTCACAGAGTGCTTTCCATAGTATTTTTTTAAATATGTATGGGCTTCACAGTCGGGCTCTAAAAATAGTTTTATTATAAAAATGGAAAACTTCCAGTGGATTGGATGCAGGTAATTGATTTACAGTGTGGGTGTTTTAATTGTAGCTGCCCTACATGCAAAGTTGTGATTGTGTGTGAGAGTTGGGAGTGTGTATAAGACAGTTCAAGTAGTTGGTTGTGAAAGGTCTGCTGAGAAAACAGTCACTGCAGAAATTTCCCATGAATCTCAATTGCGTAGCTAGACCATGATGTCCTCTCCTTGGGAGCAAAGAGATGCTATTTGTAACCAGCAAAAGGGTCATGCTTTCATTGCAATCACGCAATTGGAGGGGTGGATCTTGAAGAGGTGGATCTAGAAATACTAATAATCCAGGGATACTCCAAGATGCTGCCGGTCTCCAAAACTCATTTGGAGACTGATCAGGAAAGTCACAGGTATAACATTAAAAATGACACAGTAGTGAATCCAGGATGAATGGTGCCTTTAATCCAGCTGAGTATTCCAATGCACATACTAATGCAGAGAAGAGATGGAGGAAAGCCAACACAAATGTGGAGTCACTGGGTGAGAAAAGGCTCACAAAGCTTATTCGACGCCTCAGAGTTGACCAGTGGCAAAGGTTATTACAGAAGGAACAAGGCTATTTGCATATGGTTGGTCCTAAACTAAGGGGGCCTAGTAGCCAAACAATGGTTTGGGATGCTACCCCTAGCAACTGGCAGTAATTAGACTATTTGCAGGCATTCCTCCCATCACCTTTTGTGTCTTTGAAGTAACACTCCAAGTGGCTATAGGTATGGCCAGACGTGGGTCACTTGCTCCCTGTGCCATTTAAATAAAGCTGTTCCGGATGGAAGAGCCCCAAATAGGCCGAAACCAATATTGGCTTGTATGTGTTCCAGTTCACAGAGGACCTTACTTGGCAATTCAGGCTTGGCGGTTCCTGTACGGCGCAGTCCCAAAGTTTCTTTGCATATGGCTGAACCCAATGTGAGGTGACATGATGACATGGTGGGCAATGAAATTATTAATTGGAATGTTATTCCATGAGATTGCCAGTAGTTAAATTATTTTCAAGCAATCCTCCCATCACCTTTTATGTATTTGATATAATGCTCTAAGTAGCTACAGGTATGCCCACATGTGGGTCCTGTGCTCATTGTTTCGTTGGATTCAAGCAGGGGTGGCTCCTCCGTCGCCCCACTTCTTTCTCACAGTGCGAGAAGCCAAAACATAAAATGGTAATAACTTTAAGGTATTACCATTTTGTGTTTGCTTTGCGGGCGGGCGGTGGGCGGGGCTGCTCTGCTCTCCGAGCAGGGGCCGGAGAGGAGTGGTTTGCCCACTCCAAAGTGTGCAAAGACTGTTTGGTCAGCCTTCTCGAACCGCCCAAACTAGTCATGCGCACTCTGCCTTTCTCCATGCAGGCTGCATGGAGAACAGGCCTAGCCCCTGGCTAGGTGCTGTCTTGATAAATCACAACGCTGCATTACAGCATTGTGATTGGCTTAGGGAGGCTGCCTGGCTGCCTGCTTCCTGTTCCTGTCGGAGAGCAGGAGAGCAAGAGGAGAGAAGACGTGGGACACGGCAGAAAGGTAAGTTTACATTTTTTCAATTTGTTTTTACTAATTATGATCCCCTCCCTGCATGAGCCCCTCCGCCGCCTGACTGACTCCCCCTCCGCACTCACCCATGAGCTATGCTGGCCGCTACTGGATTAAAGCTTCACTCGACTGAATAGACCCAAATAGCCTGAATCTGGACTTGGGTTGCCTGTATACAAGTTCATTGAGGACCTAGTTTGGTAGTTCTGGCTGGACTGTTTCTTTTGGAGCAGGACCAAAGTGGATTTGTATGGAGGTGAGCCTAACCTGAGGTGGCATGGTGGACAAAAAAAACAGATGGGTTACAATACTACCCGAGTTGCCAGTGTTAATACTATTTCTGCCATCATCTTTTGTGTGTTTGATGTTAGGCCTGAAGTGGCCATGGGTATGCCTAGACATGGGCCCCATGCTCACTGAGCTATTGGAACTAAGCAGTCCCCGACTGAAGATGTCCAAGTATGCTGAAACCTGTCCTGGGTTGCTTGTGGTCTGGTTCAGAGGGGATCTAACTTAGCAGTTCGGGCTGGACTGTTTGTACTGGAGAAGGACCCAGGCCGATATGCATTTGGCTGGGTCTAATTTGTGGTGGCATGGTGGGCAAAAAACTATGGGTTGGAATGCTACCCTGACCAATTGCCATTGGTTAGACTATTTGCAACCATTCCTCATCTTACCTTTTGTGTGTAATGTTCCAAGTGGTCAATGGCATGCCCAGACAAGCTGCACTGACTCATGAGGCCCAAGAAGGCCGAAACTGGTCTTGGATCACGTTGGTCCAGTACAAAGAGGACCCAGCCAGCTTGGCATAGAATCAGACACTAGGCTGATTTGCATATGGAGGGGGCATAATCTGAGGTGGCATGGTTGACAAATTCCTCCCATCACCTTATAATGGTTATGTTTGGAGGTATTCTAATGTGTTAGCTTCCTCTTAATAGTTGGCATCCGTGTAATAGTTGATATTCACTGCTTTAGATTTTAAGGATTACTCAGCTGTCTAAGGTTTGTAGCCCTTGGTACAGAGTACAGTTACCTGATAAATATTGTATTCTGTTTCAAAGGAGATCCATATGACAAATAATCAAAATGTACCTACATCCTTAAATGCTTGAATTTGACCAATTTCTGGGCATATCAGCAGTTCAACAGCATGCTAAAAAGCAAAACCTATTAGATCAATTTTACTAACAATTGAGCTAATTTAAAACTTTTGACATTTACTTTATCACTTAATTGCAATATAACACCTTCCTAATTGAGAATATGTTAGCTTGTTAAATAAAGGGCAAGTTCCACACATCAATGATAGAATTTGCATTAACGATAATCTCAAATATTTACATCAGATATGTTCAGCTGAAGATCCCATAAAGAAATGCTGCAGAATAATCACAAAACATATATGTTATGTTATTGGTTTATGTTGTTTACCCTTTGGTACCTCAAGATATTTCTGGCTGCCAGTCAAGCAGTAATCTTTCAACACATAAATCAAACAACATGCAGCCTAAATCTGCTTTGCAATGTGATTAGTCTAAGGATGTTCGTATGATATCACTACACAACAGAATGAGAAAGATTGACCCACTAATATATTCAGTGCTACCTTGCCTTACTTGCCAGCAAAATATGCTTAATGAGTAAATTTACATGGTTTTAACAAGGTCCTCAAAATACACTCTGTCACATCCAAGCATTTTTTGATGGTACCGTTTAGTGCTACTATTGAGTACAGAAATTTTAGGTGACTTTCCCTTGATATGTTTTTAGTAGTTGTTTCTGAAGTAAGCCTTTGTAAATGGTGTTAAAATATTACAACTCTACTATACCATTCTCTACCTTACTGTCAACCTCACTTAGATGTCATTTTCTTGTAAAGTTTGGAATAAAGTCGAGGCCAAGATAGTGGTATGATTGTACCACTGCCAGTTTTTTCCCTAACCTCACCAAAGAATATTGGGCTCTTCCACTGCCAATACACCTACGGACTGATTACGAGTCTGGCTGTCCATGGACCGTCAAGACTCGTGGGAGCGCGGTGGTGGCGGTCTTCCATCGCCCTATTACGAGATGGGTGGTGAGACTGCCACAACCCTGCCGCAACAACCAGGAAACCACTGTTCCCTGGCCGTGTTGCGGTAGTCAGGAGGCATCCATATGCTTGGCAAGACAACCATATTAGGAGTTTCCTCTCCACCAGGGTATTTAGGGCTGTTCCTCCTTCATGAAAACCCTGGCAGAGAGGAAACGGGTGTCTCTGCACTCTCTGGATGCACACAGTGGGACGCAACATGTGCCCCCCTACTGTGTGCATGCACACCAGTTCCTGCACAGCATGAACTTTTCAGTCCATGCCATGCAGGAACTGTTTTTGGCGTGCCCATTTTTGAAGGCACAACCAGCGGAACGCCCAAAATAAGCCAAACAGACAGAAGGAAACTCCTAATCTGGCAGACGGCCTCACTATGGCTTTGACAGAGAGGTGGCTGTGCGCACCCGGCACCGCAACGCCAAACACGTAATCGGGCCTATAGTGTTGGTTGTTAATCAGCAAAAAGTTATTTTGGCTCTCTAAATCTAATTCACCTAGGAAACATACCAACACAGTAAGAGTTTTAATAAATATAATACCAATATCTATTGAGGTTACATAATCATGAAAGGTTTTTTCTTTAATTATTTGGGCTTAATAGATGACCCTATCTAAATCTTGTAAAGCATCGACAAAATAAACCTTAAATGGATTGGAAGCTATAACACAGTGCTGATTCAATCCGTTCTTAGTTGGGATTGTTTTTAAACTGGTTTCATCACACTCCTTCCTCATTTTCACCGAGGTATTGGTGTGGAAAACTCTTATAAGTTCAAACATGGCTGGAGCCAACTTCTTTCTACTTTTCCTACATAAGTTGTTCCTGTTCACTTTGTCAAATGCTGGCTTGCGATTCATATGGTAGTGGTACCATAGGCAAGCAAGTGCTCTTTGGTACTAGAAAACTCACCAACAATATGTTGTCTACTTTACTTCATCTTGCACACAATCCATCTAGTACAATTAGGAGAATTATTTTCTATACACTTCTCCAGATAGTGCAGCAACAATTTGGCAAACAATTTATCTTCCAAGGTAAGCAACACAGGGGATGAGGGGAGAATCCCATGAGTGGGAGAGCAACACAGAATGTGGGAGATGGGGGAAAGCATAAGAGGGAGAGACCTCAAAAACACATGCACTCTCTTTGATTGCTTAACCAAAAAAAAGTTGTTCCCTAAAGGTGAGCAGTAGATTGTAAATAGGAGGGAGGGACAACACAAGTGGAGGAAGCTAAGTCATTGAATAGGAAGCAAGAAATGAGAGTGACAACAAAGCCAATGGGCAGGCTCTAAGCCCACTTTAAGTTCACAATAGGTCTTTTGCAAGAACACAGCTTATGTGGTCTGGTAGATGAGACCTAAAAATGAAAGGTTTTCCTCAAATGCAGGTATTAATCCTCAAATCTGGCTAAATGAATTCCACAAAGATACAACATAACCTGAAAAACTGGTTCAGAATTTTCTTTTGTAAATGTAGAACTTTGGTGCCAATGTTGATCCGGCTGTGTATTGTATGTGCCTCTGCCTATAACCATAATCACTGTCAATTAGAAAGGTTAATCTAAATGTGCTACTTTAAAAACAATTCATATCAGACAAGGGGAATGCAGTTCCTTAGGGGTGGAAGGAAGGGGAAAGGGAAAATACAAACATTTTGTCATGTTGCCCCCACACACCCCGAGAGGTGTCATGCTTCATCATTGGGGCTTGCTCCTCGTCGGTCCGGCGCTGCAATGCTCGACGGGTTCACCGTTTCCAGGGCTCTTTGTCAGAGATCTTTTTAGGAGAAGCCGTTGGGTGCGTGTGGGTAAAGGGGCAATGTGGGATATGGTGCACGTGTGAAGTGATCTAAAATAGGTCAGGGTCAGTTCTAGGCTCAAAAGATTTAATGGTAAGGTAGATCCTGCCCAATTTAAAGGAATTTGGATGCCCTGTCGGATTACAATGATCCTACCAGGCTGTCACTAGTGTGGGGTCGACATGTTTTGTGCCTAATTGTTCCAAAGGAATCGGTTAGCACTTCTTCAGGACCTATGTGTGAAATTAAAATGCATGACTAATAGACAGGCTCCAAAAATCTTCTTGGGGTAACCTGTAGTGGGACCTAGTAGTCCTGTACTGAGCAATGTTGAACCCATAGTACCAGAAGCTACGGCCCGACGGGGGTGATAGGGAGCACAAAGTTGCTCCACTCGAGTGGGTGGAGGCAACTGGCTGGTATGCCTACCCTTGCTCCAGATCCCCGGAAAACTGGGCCTTCATGGGCTGTCACATATATTTCTTGGCAATGATGTTACACATATTCATTAGGATTAGTAGATGTTAACAGTCACGAGGCTGCCTGGGGTACATCATTTAGTTAGTATGCTTAGGCCCATGAGGGCTGCATACATGCTAGACTTTTAGCCAGACTTTTAGGGTACCCATATGAGATACATGTATGGAGAATGATTCAAAATAGAAATAATGTATGTAGTTAATGGTTATTCTGGATCATACCTTTCAGATATCTATATGGAAAACCCCTGCATTATTGAGTCCTCGGTGCTCTGTAGGTAGTCAGTGAAACACATTCCATGACAGCACTACTGTCAGTAATTTTGTGTTATACAGGTCCTTTCTAGCATTTGACAGCCTTGGTGTGTGTATATGCTTCATTATACACTATAACACAAGATAATTTCACATTCTGTCTTAGGCACGACTAAGGTATGGACCTTCGTGTAAAAGTGGCTGTCTGAAATAGAAAACCTGGCTGTGTAAACCAAGAGTATTTAAAGGCAGCGAATATACTGAGAACTCAAAGAAGGCCCTGGAGAACCGTATGTCATCCACAAACAGCGAGCACCCGCTGTCTCTAATTAAAGAGGGCCTTCTTTCCTAGCTGTCAGACCCACAGCAGAAATTGACAGAAATGCTTACATCCCATCTACAAGCTGTAAAGTCAGAGATTATGTCAGCGATCATTGACCTAGCCAAAGAAGTGCATTCTGTGAAAGAGATAATGTCTCCAAATAGGAATATTTTGTATCTAGACAGGCAGTGGAAAATACACATGTAATAACGGCACATTTGGAAGATGAAGTAAGACACCTGAGAGACCGACATGATGACCTCAAGAATAGATCCTGAAGAGTAAATATGAGGCTGCATAATGTTATAGAAAAATATTGGAGGTAACCAACACGGAGAGCTTATGCGCTAACCTCTTCAAGGTAATCATCCAGGATGACCAGGACCTTCCATTGGGCACTGTGAGAGTTCTTAGCGTGAGAGTCCTGAGAGAATCCTCTGGATCATGACCTAGAGATACCTTGGTGATGCCTGGTACCCTCTGCCCAATAATAGGATTCTCAGGGAGGAAAAGGAAACAGAGGCAAACTTGTTTAAGGACACAGATATTTTTCTGTACCAATGCCTCTGTTAGAGCACTTTGAATAATGGACGAGTAAGTAAGTAAAATGTTTATTGTTTCTGATTAATTAAAACCATTACAAAAGTACATTTGGATACACAATTCATCAATACAAGTATTTGTTAAAAAAACATGCAGTAGTTATAAAATCAGAGTTTGAGAAATGTTCGTAATGCCTTATTTTCCTGAACCACCAGTGTCTATGTTGGATTGCTTGAGCACAAAAAATTTCAAAAATTTTACAAGCATCCCATTTAATAGCGGGAGTCTTGGGTCGGAGCATGCAAAGACTGCTTGTCTCCATGTGTGTATACTGTATTCGTTAAAGGTGGTTTTTAAGAGAGCTACTCTTTCCTCTTTTAACTTTGTGCAGGAGCATAGCAAGTGTTCAATATCTTCTTTCCCTGCACAACATAACCTGCATGTTGTCCCGCAGTTCCTTCTCATCTGTGGTTGTAGGTGGGGTATGGCTGGTAGGATTCCTAGCTTGTGTTTTGGGAAGACTTCTTTTGATTTCCTGCAGTACCCCAGTCCAAAGTAAGCCTGTAACCCAGGTGATTTATAGGTGCTCAGAATCATCCACGCGTGGCGCCTATGGGCAAAGGTGGCTTTGTCCTTTATAAAAGAAAGTCTCTTTATGCCCTTATTTACTGCATGCTTAAATTGTGCATGCGGTATGGACATTTCCCAAAGTTTTTTTAGTCCTGTGGTAGCCAGTGACTCCTCTAAATATTTTTTTGCCGGTGCGGTGGAACTGCTACGCAAATCTTGCCAAAGCAGGTGGTTCAATGTGTTCTCATGTGAATTCTTTATTTTGTACCAACACTTAATATACGATCCTCGCCGTGCAAGCAGTTGTTTTGTTAGTCCTAGTTCTAACCGGATTTGGGCTTGTGAAGTATCAGATGGTAAGTTTAAGAGGACTCTGTACGCTTTTGAAATAATAATGTCCAGCAACTTCGCATCAGTGCCTCTTAGAGCTTCGCTGCCATAGGTAATTGATGACTGAATTTTAACTTGGGCAACACGAAGCAGTGGCAAAAAGGTAGGCCCGGTCAGTTTGGTTTTAAGTTGTCTGAGTGTTGTCGCAATCAGCATGCCTTTCCTCTTGGTGGCCTCAAGATGATTTGAAAAACGGTCTCCCCTGTCCACTATGACGCCAAGTTATTTATATTCGGAGAAGTTTGCAATTGCCCTTGTTCCAAGGAACCAAGAGTGGGACTTTTTATTCCCGGTTATTGACAGTATTTTGGTTTTATCAATGTTGACTTCGAGAAGGTTCTCCTCAGCATATCCATGTAGTGTGTTGATAAGATGTTGTAGTCCTACTTTGTTGTGACTGACCAGGACCACCTTGTCTGCATAGGATATGCTAGACAGGGTTCAACCCCCTAATCGAGGGGCGTGCGCGTTGCAGGCTTCTAGAGCTGGTAGCAGGTCGGCTCTGTATAAATTGAAAACGGTTGGTGCCAGAACGCACCCCTGCTTGAGGCCTTTTGTTGTTGATATACGCCTCGAGAGGTGTGTGCCATTTCCAAGATTCACCTGAACCCACGTGTTTGAGTGCAATTCGATCAGGAGATTCAAAAGAGGTGCAGGGATCCCCTAGAGGGCTAATTTCCTCCAAAGATTTGCTCGATTAACGTTGTCGAAAGCCGCTTTGAAGTCCACAAAGCAAAAGTGAAGGGTTTGTTTAGTCAGTTTTGCTTTGTCAATAAGTAATGATATTGCTAGGAGGTTTGTTGTAGTCCCGGTATCTCTGCAAAAGCCCGTTTGGCTGGGCGGAATTATATTATACTTAGTAGCCCATTTGCGTAGCTGTATCAGTAGAAGCCCCGCAAAGTATTTTGCCTCAATGTCCAGTAAGGCAATCAGGCCGTAATTTTTTGGTAGGGTTCTATCCCCTGCTTTGTATATTGGTGAAATGATAGAACCCTTCCATGAGGCTGGGAGGCACCCAGACTGACTGACCGAGGTGAAGAGGGGGGACAGAGATTCTGACCAATATTCCGGATCATATTTAAAGAGGGCTGGTGGGATTCCATTTGGCCCTGGTGCTCCGTCTTTCCTCCCTTTAGAAATTAGTTCCCTGATTGTGGCAGCATTGATTTCAGTTGCCGTGTCTTCATATAGTTTTACTGTTTGCAACGGATAGGCCACCTGGACGTCCTGGAGCGTATTTGTTCCGACAACCTGTTGGTTGAAATGAATATCTAGGAAGGATTCCCAGGAATTGTCTGTTACGTGTGATGTTAGTCCACCATGTTCAGGGTTAAAAAATGTGTTCAGTGTGGACCAGAATCGGGCACTATTGTTTCCTTTGGTATCGTGATAGAGTTTAGCCTAAAAGTCGTCTTCATTGGATCTTTTGATCTCCCACTTGAGTTTTTTTAGATCAGCTTTGAGCTTATGAAGCTGTTGGAGGGTACCGTTTCTCCCTGGGCATGTTCTCAGCAGCCTTAATGCTTTATTTATGTCTTTTTTATGGTGTTTCAGGGCCGATTTCTGGACGCTCAAAATCTTCCCTGTGACCATCAGGGCATAAGACTGGAAGTGCCATACTGTAGTTGAGTATGAATTTGCAAATGCTGCCGTAAAAGTTTCCTATAAAATAGTTGGGTTAACCATGGGATAATTCAGCCTGTTTAGTTGTAGCTTTGCTGCCAGAAGTACCTCCTTTGTGTTTGCGACAGAAGACTTAATTCTTTTGAGATTTATAGTGTGACATGTATGTGATCCTGTTGGATTGAGAGGAGTTAAGTCTGGAGAGGCAAGAATGGAAACCTCCTGGGGCCGATGGTCACTCACTGTCCCCTTTATCTCCTAGGCTGAAGCCTAGTATATGATGAAAGAACGGAAGAGACACTAGCATGTAGTCTATTGTGGAGGTCCCGTTGCCTGAGTGGAATGAAGTGGCAGAAGGTGAATCGTCAGCAAATCTTCCATTTAGAACTCTCAGCCCAATGTGCTCCAGATCTTCTAACAGTTCATTCCCCCGTTTGGGAGTTTTTCCGTGGCCAGTAAGTGATTGGGTTGGGATATTCCAATAGAAAGACTGGGCTTGACTATCCTTGTTTGAAGAAGAGCCTAGGATGTGTTGGTTAAAGTCCCCAGACAGAATGAAATTTGAGGGGATATGCGTAGTTATTAAAAATTTCGACTCCTGTTTTTTCTTTTTTGTAATAATTTAAATGTTAGTCAGCAGCACCTCTTCTTTTTTCCCCACTGAGGTTTAGTTTGATCTTAACAGTATTTAGAGCTGGAGAGTGAGAGGTTAATTCCTGAGCACTGTGTTTTTTTGTGATTTTGATGTAGGTAGCTAGACCACCCGCTAGCCGACCGTATTTACTCTTCCTTATAGCTGGGGAGTGAAAACAGGTGAAACCTTCTATTTGCGCAGGCTCCTCTAACCATATTTCCTGTAGTAGGATGATGTCAAATGATTTTGCGTATTGAAGGAATTCGATGTCTGCAGACTTATTGTTTTGCCCGTTTATGTTCCACGAGCATAGTTTCAGTAGCGGAATGTCCAAGTACAAGCCCACCTTCGTTGGGTTGCCCTGTCATTGTGGGTAACTCGAGGTGTTGATCGTTCTGAAAGTCAGGAAGTAATCTGGGTTGTCTAAGTAAGGAACCATTGTGCTCTTTTGGGTGTTTAACGCCTGAGTTTTTGGTGGTGATCGTCCCTGGGCGCCCCTAAGCACTGACGTGGTCTTGGAGAGGAGTGGAGTGGAGAAGTGTGGCTCACTGGTTAGAGGAGGCAGACCTGGAAGCAGAGGTCAGCCCGGGACCAGGGTTCAATTCCCGGCTCGGCGGGGTCTTGAGTCCTAAAATGTCCATGGACTCGACAATTCTCGCTCCGGTGCCTACTCGATTCACGGGTTCACACTCTGCGAATATGGGCAATAGCTTGCTTAATCTCCACAACGGCCCCTCGCGGCGGGATGCCTGGCTTTCACCTTGCGGATACCCTGCCGGGGTTATCTCACAGGGGAATACCAGGACGGGTTCCCTAAGCAAGCGCTTAGAAACCGCTTGGTGATTTGCGCTATATAAATCCCTGTACAATTTACATTTACATTTACATTTGGAGCTTTTCAGGGTTGGTCCCTCGAGTGGTCTCTCAAGCAGGGGGAACGGATATCCTGTGTTGTAGTGTAGGACAGATTGGATCCCCCATTCTTTAAGGGTTGTTTGCTCCTCCAAGATTTTATTTACAATTTCGGACGACCTCCAGGTTGCTTTTGTAGCTTCCAAGTCCTGTGTTTTATCAACTTATATGAATTCAACTGAAAGGAGGTCGGCTGAGCATAGATCGTTTAAGGTTGGTATGGTGCCGAGGAGTCAAAGCAAGTTCCCTCTGTTGAGGATGTCGAATGGACCCTTTGATTCATATTCTGGGGTAAAAAGAAT
The DNA here is from genome assembly GCF_964261635.1 of Lissotriton helveticus. Taxonomy (NCBI): domain Eukaryota; kingdom Metazoa; phylum Chordata; class Amphibia; order Caudata; family Salamandridae; genus Lissotriton; species Lissotriton helveticus. The sequence continues at coordinate 781,871,260 of NC_136071.1, forward strand.
ACTGGTGGAATTCCTAGTTTGATCTACCGGCCGAACTATTGGATACTTGCCCCCCAGTTGGGTTCCTCTGTTATTTGTGATGGACTGTTGTGAGGATCCAGTAGAGACGTCAGGGATGGGAGGTTGTCGAGGCTCGAAAGCTATGGGAGCATTGGAGTCACCGTCTAGATGGAGATGTGGTTAGATCAGAAAGCCCGGGAGTCCAGTTATCATGGATTCCTTGCCCAATGGTTGAGGCGGGTGGAGAGTGGTCATAGATTTCAATGCCAGGTTGGGACCGTACGTTGGTGGTAACTCCTTTTGCTTGTTTGACGATGGTTGTCTGGGGGGACTGGCATCCTTCCCCTTACTGGTTCTACTTGGGTCCATAATACTTTGGGTGCCAGTTTGGCGGCTGGACTGGGCTCTGCCAGCCCCCAATGTTAGAACCTCTTTAGTTGCTGCCTCCCCCCCCATGTGTGGGTTCGATTGACTCAATGAGAGTCTGTACTGTACCTATGTGGGATGATATGATGGATTCAGATTCAGGAGACTGCCGTCTAGTTTCAATCTTGAACAGGGGATACACCTCAGAAGGGTTTGAGGTTGATTTTTTATTTCGACCTTTCCTTCTTTGTTGACGGCGACGCTTAGTGTTCTGAGTTGGATTTTGATCCTCAGAAAGTGGGGGGGTACATTTGGGCGAGTGGCCCACTGGAGAGGTCGATACAATTTTGTCTGCGGGTGTTAGCTGCGGTGAGGTCCCCTTTTGCAATGTCGAAAGTTGCTGTTGTGCAAGGATTGGTGTCGGAGTCCCCTTTATGAGGCCCCTTTGGCAGGCCTTCTATCAAAGTGGATACTTTTTCCGGGAGTGACGATAGTTTATCAATGATTGGACCGTAACTGCAGATCAGCTTTGCTTCCTGCTGAGCTCTGCCAATTAGAAGATTTAGTTGGCCAAGTTTCTCGTCAATCCGCCCCACAAAAAGGGCCAAGGTATCAAGTAAGATCAGCTGTAGGTCCATTTTGTCATACTGGTAATGAAGGGCATCGACGGTTCATTGCATTGTGTTTAAGAGAATGTCCCAGGTGTTTGAAGCATTCGATGCTTGAGTCCCGGATTGGGTCCCATGTTGACTTGAGGGACCAGGGGATACAGAAAGAGCAGAAAAAGCGGAAAGACTTTGTCGAGTTGTTGGGTTAGAAAGAATTTCCTCCCGATCTGAAACCTGATTAGCACACTGATTTTTGTTAGTTTTAACTATGGACAGAGGTTGTTTACCAGGGGTGACCAGGGTGTAAGAGGCAATTAAGTCCGCCCATTTTTGTGATCCCAAGTAGCTAAAGTTAGGCGGGCCTTCGCACCCTGAATCCTATACGATTTCTGTTGCCTCCTTCGGATACTCGGAGTAGCCCTTTCAATCAATCAATCAATCAATCAATCAATCAATCATTTGTAGAGCGTGCTACATACCCGTGAGGGTCTCAAGGCGCTGGGGGGGAGGGGGCTGCTGCTACTCGAAGAGCCAGGTCTTGAGAAGCCGTCTGAAGGCCAGCAAGTCCTGGGTCTGACGTAGGCCGGTAGGGAGAGTGTTCCAGGTCTTGGCGGCGAGGTAGGAGAAGGATCTGCCACCGGTGGTGGATTTCCGGATGCGTGGAACTGTGGCGAGGGCGAGGTTGGCTGAGCGGAGGCTGCGGGTGGGGGTGTAGAAGCTGAGTCGACCATTAAGGTATGCTGGTCCGGCGTTGTGTAGAGCTTTGTGTGCGTGGATGAGGAGTTTGAAGGTGATCCTCTTGTTGATGGGGAGCCAATGCAGGTCTCTCAGGTGGGGAGTGATGTGGTTGCGTCGGGGTACGTCGAGGACCAGTCATGCTGGGACGTTCTGTATGCGTTGGAACCGTCTCAGGAGCTTGGTTGTTGTCCCTGCGTAGAGGGCGTTCCCGGAGTCCAGTCTGCTGGTGACGAGGGCCTGCGTGACGGTTTTTCTCGTGTTGGAGGGGATCCACTTGAAGATCCTGTGGAGCATTCGGAGGGTGTTGAAGCAGGAAGCGGAGATGGCGTTGACCTGCTTGGTCATGGAGAGGGCAGAGTCGAGGATGACCCCCAGATTGTGTGCCTGGTCGGTGGGTTCTGGGGGTGTTCCTAGCGATGTTGGACACCAGGAGTCATCCCAGGCTGAGGGGATGGAGCCGAGAATGAGGACCTCCGTCTTGTCTGAATTCAGCTTCAGTCTGCTCTCCTTCATCCATTCGGCGACGGCCTTCTTTCCTCTGTGGAGGTTAGTTTTGGCGGTGCGGGGGTCTTCGGTGAGGGAGATAATCAGCTGTGTGTCATCGGCGTAGGAGATGATGTTGAGGCTGTGCTGTCGGGCGACGTGGGCGAGTGGTGCCATGTAGATGTTGAACAGTGTCGGGCATGATCCCTGTGGAACGCCGCAGATGATCTTGGTGGTGTTGGAGCGGAAGGGTGGGAGGCAGACGCTCTGGGATCTGCCGGAGAGGAAGGATGTGGTCCAGGCCAGGGCCTTCTCTTAGATTCCGGCGTCGTGGAGGCATAATGTTAGGGTGTGGTGGCAGACTGTGTCGAAGGCGGCTTATAGGTCCAGGAGGATGAGGGCGGCTGTTTCTCCTTTGTCCATGAGGATCCTGATGTCGTCGGTGGCGGCAACGAGGGCGTTCTAAGTGCTGTGGTTGCTGCGGAATCCGGATTGGGAAGGGTCCAGGATATTGTTGTCGTCGAGGTAGCGGGTCAGCTGGCTGTTGACTATCTTCTCCGTGACTTTTGCCGGGAAAGAGAGCAGGGAGATGGGCCGGAAGTTCTTGAGGTCCTTGGGGTCCGCCTTGGGTTTCTTCAATAGCGCGTTGACCTCTGCCTGCTTCCAGCTCTCCGGGAAGGCTGCTGTCTCGGAGGAGATGTTGATTGTTTTCCAGAGGTGGGGTGCGATGGCTGTGCTGGCTTTGTTGAAGACGTGGTGTGGGCATGGGTCAGATGGGGATCCGGAGTTGATGGTGTCTTCGTCGCTGACGTTGGACCAGGCGGTCAGGCGGCTGGTGCGGGTGGTGATTGCAGAGGTGTTGGTCTCGGCGGCGGAGGCTGGGGTGGCAGTGTTGAAGCTGTCGTGGATGTCGGTGATTTTGCGGTGAAAGAAGGTGGCCAGTGAGTCGCACAGATCTTGCGATGGGGGAATGTCGTTGGTGTTGGAGCTGGGGTTGGAGAGTTCTTTCACGATGCTGAAGTGCTCTTTGCTGTTGTGTGCGTTGCTGTCTAGGCGGTCCTTGAAGGCAGTCCTCTTGGTCGTCCTAATGAGTTGCTGGTGTCTGCGGGTGGCGCTCTTGTGGGCTGTGTAGCTGTCTGGTGTTCGGTCGCGGAGCCAGCTCTTCTCCAGCTTCCGGCAGGTGCGCTTGGAGGTCCGGAGGTCTTCGGTGAACCATGTGGCTTTCTTGATGGTGTGGTTGGCGGCGGGTGTCCTGAGTGGGGCGAGGGTGTCGGCGCAGTCGTTGATCCACTGTTTGAGGTTGATGGCGGGGGTGTTGGTGTCGGTGGGGTCGGCGGGTGGTCCCAAGGCGAGGGTGGTGGTCAGTTGGTCCTTGGTGGCCTTGCCCCAGCAGCGGTGTGGCATCTGTTGGGTGCGGTGGTGTGTGGTGGGTTTCCTAAAGGTGAAGTGGACGCATCTGTGGTCGGTCCAGTGGGGTTCGGTGGTGTAGTTGAAGGAGACGTGGGGGGTTGAGGAGAAGATGGGGTCCAGTGTGTGTCAGGCGGCGTGGGTGGGAGTCGTCACAAGCTGTTTGAGTCCGAGGTTGGCGAGGTTGGCGATCAGGGCGGTGGAGTTGGCATTGTTGTTGTTCTTGAGGTGGAAATTCAGGTCTCCCAGGAGGATGTAGTCCGTGGAGGCGAGGGCGTGGGTGCTGACGAGGTCGGTGATGGTGTCGCTGAACTGTGGTCGGGGTCCGGGTGGTCTGTAGACGAGTGTTCCTCTGAGGGTGGTGTTGGGGTCGGTGTGGATCTGGAAGTGCATATGCTCGGCTGTGGTGAGGGTGTCGTTGGTGTTGGTCGAGACTCTGAGGGTGTTCTTGTGGATGATGGTGATTCCCCCTCCCACTCCGTTAGTGCGGTCTTTGTGGGAGATCTTGTAGCCTTCTGGGATGGCTATGCGATGTCTGGTGCCGAGGTGGTGTTCAGCCAGGTCTCCGTCAGGAAGGCGACGTCGGGGGCGGTTGAGTCGAGGAGGTCCCAGAGTTCGATGGCGTGCTTGCGAGCGGAGCGGGTGTTGAGGAGGATGCATCGGAGGTGATTGGGTTCTCTGGATGATGGCTTGGCAGGTCGGATGCTGGTGAAGCTTCAATTCCGGCAGGTGAAGGGTCCTTGGGTATGCTTCGGGGTGGCCTGGTAGCAGGAGTGATTACGTTCTGGGTTGAGTGCGTGGAGGGTGCTAGCGTCGTAGTGCAGACCGGTGTTTTGGCGGCCCCGGGTCCAGGGGTTCTGGCGCTGGGCGCGGTGCTGGCGCGGACGGGCGCGGACGGGCGCAGACGGGCTTGCCTTTAGCGCACCTTCAGCACGCAATTGGCGCGCCCGCTGCGCGCGTCTGCTGCGTGTCCGGGCGGTGGTCGCCATAAGAGGCGAGGAGGGAGGGAGGAGCAGCTGGGAGGCGGGAGCGAGGGGGCGTGGCCGTATGGGAATGGCAGGAACAGCTGGGCACAGAAGGCAAAAGTGGGGGGTTGGGGGGGCCGAGGGGTGCAGCTAAGGAACGGAGTAAGGGAAACAACAGAAATGCAACAGTCAGAAAACAAAACGAAGTATGCAAAAACGAGAGACAAACCACGGCTGATCTGGGCACAGGCTCGAAAATGCAACAGTCAGAAAACAAAACGAAGTATGCAAAAACGAGAGACAAACCACGGCTGATCTGGACACAGGCTCGAACCCCAGTCAGGACGGCAGCAGCGGGGAGAGCACTCACAGGTGGTGCTGAGGCGGCAGGGGAGCGACCCGGCCCTGGAGCAGGGTCGAAGGTCACCCTGTCTGTCCGTCCATGGCAGCCTTAAGAGGCGAGGAGGGAGGGAGGAGCAGCTGGGAGGCGATGGGGCGTGGCCGTTTGGGAATGGCGTGAACAGCTGGGTACAGAAGGCAAACGTGAGGGGTTGGGGGGTCGAGGGGTGCAGCTAAGGAACGGAGTAAGGGAAACAAACGAAATGCAACAGTCAGAAAACAAAACGAAGTATGCAAAAACGAGAGACAAACCACGGCTGATCTGGGCACAGGCTCGAACCCCAGTCAGGACGGCAGCAGCGGGGGACAGCGCTCACAGGTGGTGCTGAGGCGGCAGGGGAGCGACCCGGCCCTGGATCAGGGTCGAAGGTCACTTTCCCTCTACAGTTACTTCAGTTGGTGATTGGCTGGTCTTGAAGGCGTCCAGGTGATGGGGGAGACGTTGATGGTCTTTGAGAAGTTATTTGAATTTGATCCGTTTAGAACCTCTTGCCCTCAATTGAAAACAAAACGAAGTATGCAAAAACGAGAGACAAACCACGGCTGATCTGGACACAGGCTCGAACCCCAGTCAGGACGGCAGCAGCGGGGAGAGCACTCACAGGTGGTGCTGAGGCGGCAGGGGAGCGACCCGGCCCTGGAGCAGGGTCGAAGGTCACCCTGTCTGTCCGTCCATGGCAGCCTTAAGAGGTGAGGAGGGAGGGAGGAGCAGCTGGGAGGCGATGGGGCGTGGCCGTTTGGGAATGGCGTGAACAGCTGGGTACAGAAGGCAAACGTGAGGGGTTGGGGGGTCGAGGGGTGCAGCTAAGGAACGGAGTAAGGGAAACAAACGAAATGCAACAGTCAGAAAACAAAACGAAGTATGCAAAAACGAGAGACAAACCACGGCTGATCTGGGCACAGGCTCGAACCCCAGTCAGGACGGCAGCAGCGGGGGACAGCGCTCACAGGTGGTGCTGAGGCGGCAGGGGAGCGACCCGGCCCTGGATCAGGGTCGAAGGTCACTTTCCCTCTACAGTTACTTCAGTTGGTGATTGGCTGGTCTTGAAGGCGTCCAGGTGATGGGGGAGACGTTGATGGTCTTTGAGAAGTTATTTGAATTTGATCCGTTTAGAACCTCTTGCCCTCAATTGAGATCCTTGCCACTGCTTGTCGTGAAGCTAAGCGAAGGTTGTCTTTCCTTCCGATTGTATGGGATAATTGAGGTAGTAGTGGACTTGAGGGGAGACGATGAGCCGGAGGGGAACTGCTCACCCGCGCCTTCTTTTTGCAGGGCGACTGAGCTGCTGATGCCCCCGTTGTCGGATTCCTTTTTTCCCATATAAAGGCATGGGTAATGGCATATTGGAGGTGTCAATGGCCTGGCCCGATGATAGTGATGCTAGCAGTTCCTGCGGGGATAGGGGAAGTAAAGGATCCTGAAGGCCCGAAATTTTACCACTAGATGAAAAAATGGATGAAGGCGAGTCCTTTAGGAGTTGAAAGTTTGAGGTGATTTTTGGTTGACGAAGATGAGGAAGGTGGACTCCAACCTGAAGGGCTGGATCACTGTGGGTCCTAGCTTCATCTGGAGACGTATCCAAACTCACACAGGCTGGTTTGGTGTTTCTGTTTTGTTTGACCTTGGACTTGGTCACGAGCTGGCCTCTTTTCCTGCCCGACCTCATAGCTGTGTGTGCTCCGAGAGACGCCCTGGGGCTCTAAGAGTGTCTGCCTCTGGATCACACTCCCCTGCCCACGAGCCTAACTTCGTAGGGCCCTTGTGGGGATTCAGATGTTTGGGAGTCCCGTCGGGAAGCACAGAGAACCAGACAAAACCACAGCTAATGACTTAGGGACTTGAAGACTTGAGGGCTTGTGGATGTGGATGTGTGACGACTGAAGACGCAAGGGGGTCAGTGCGGTCCGCGCGAAGGAAAGGGGGGAAAGTTAGCGCTGTAGCCTGTAGCCTGTAACCTAGAGCCTGGATGTCCTGTGGCTCAGCTCCGCTACTGCTACTGCTCCCAGCGGCAGCCGCACACAGACGCAGACGCGCTCACCGCGCCCACTGCACCCCTCAGCTCCGCTTGGCAGCCGTCGGCCCTCTCACTCAGGGTGCAGTGCAGCGCCGCCGCCTGCAGACCGATGGCCTCCACACAGTACCTCTGTGCTGGCCCCCGTTTTTCGCTTTCCTTCCGCCTTTCTGCAGATGCTCCAACCCCCTCAGGCGCTGGACTTGCTGGACTTGCCAACCGCTGAGGAGGCTGGCAAGGTGGCAAGGGTCACCAGCAACCCCCCCGGTTGGAGGGCAAGGCAAGGCAAGGCAAGGTAATACGATGGTAGGGGGGAACCAATACCCCCGATAGCAGCAACAACACCGAGCCAGAAGCCGAACCAGAAGCACAGCAACACGGCGTCCGCACCACCGCCCGCTCTCTCCCTTCGCTCCCTTCGTTCTGGGAAGTTGATCCGGCACAAACGCAGCTCACAGGGACTCACGGGATCCGTCACCCAGCTCTCCCTCAACTCTGCGTCAGGCGGCAGGCAGGCAGGCCGCCAGGCAGGTGGCGTCTCTACTCCTACGCTGCCCCTGCTCCTGCTACCCCTGTAATCCTTCATGATCCCGCGGTTGCTCCAAGCGGCTCACATGGTTCACGGCTCTCTCAAGGTGGTCGCGACGTTGCAGCTCTTCAGGCGGGCCTCCACAACGGACCCCAACTGGTTCTCCTTGTTCCCGGTCTCCTTCTACCACTTCGCCGCTACGGTCCCCGCTTGCCGCTTCGCCAACACTGCTACTGCTCAAAGATGCAAGACTCGAACTGGATTCCTCATAGGAGGGCCGGAGGGTCCCGAAGGACGAGTATTGATCCCAGTCACCAGGCAACTGAGGAATTGTCTGATATGTTACAGCTGGACCTTCTCATTAGAACTTTGGTCTCAAGTACACTGGAAGTCATAAGTCTTTTAAACTTTGGTAGAGAGCTGGAGGTGAAAGAGGAAAGAGAATGACCACCTGGCTTTAAACTAGGACAAGGCGGCCTCGCTGCAGCGTTCATGTTGTCAGCGTATAGGAGAAAAGCCATCAAGTAGAGATTGATCGCGCCTCACAGATGGACAGTGGGGAGGCTGCTGATGTGACCTTTCTTCAATTCCACTTGCTGTTGTAGGTATCAGCTTCTAGACACCTAGCTTCTGTGTTTTGAGGGTAGGGGGTCATGTTATGTTATGTGTATTTGTAACATGCACTACCACCCGTGAGGGTATCCTGGCACTGAGCTTGTGTGTGTGTGCACCTAGCCCTCCCTATGGTAGGTTGATTAATTGAAATGCCAGGTCTTCAGCTTGTTGTGGAATTCAAAAAGAAAGGAGGAGGCTCTGATGTGGAGTGGGAGTTTGTTCCACCCTTCAGCAGCGATGTAGGAGAACACCCGTCATCCTGATATGGTGCTGTGTATGCGTGAGATGTGTGCGAGTAGGAGTTCTGTGGAGTGGAGGTGTCTGGCTGGTTGGTGAAAGGAGAAGCGACTGTTCATGCATGTGTTGTTGTTGTGTAGTACCTACAATGTGTGTTTGAGGAGTTTTAAATAAGTGTGCTTGTATATCAGGAGCTGGTGGAGCTTCCTGAGGTGTGGTGTGATGTGAGTTCTGTGTGGGAGAATGGGGATGAGGCTGACTGCAGTCTTGTGGATGGTTTGTAGTCTTCTGGTGAGTTCTTTGGTGATCCCTGCATAGAAGGTATTCCTGCACTCCAATCCTCTGGTGAATAGAGCATGAGTGATGGCTTTTCTAGTGTTTCTTGGGAGCCATTTGACGATCTTTCTCAGCATCTTCAGGGTGTGGAACAGGATTCAGTGACAGCGTTAACTGGTGCGGTCATGTCCATTTTGCTGTCAACTGTAGCTGTCATTAGTGTAGTAGCTGGCCATGGGCATGTACTCATCGCCACATCTGGGACACTTCTGTTTCACACCTTTTTCAGGATGCCAAGTGTTTGGTTTACTGTGAGGGTTGATTTTCAAGAGGGATGAAGGAAGGGTTCAGGATTGGGAAATCAGCCAACAGAGAATTTTTAAAGCAGCGATTCTACTGAATAATACCATCATAGCATGGGGATAAGTCACTGAGGTGTGCCAGAGTCCATTGGAAAATTAGAGACACAATTATGGTAAGAGTTCTTCCATGGAATGTAAGAGGCTTGAATTCCTCAGGAAAGAGCATAAGATATGGAGGGCAGTTACAGCAGATTTTCTGGATATGCATACCAGAAACCGACCTCCATCCAAGGGATATCAGGCTTATGAAACACAAGCACTACCTGACTCAATTCTACCCTATAGCTGATAGAAAGATATGTGGAGTCATGATAGTGAGCAACAGATAGCTACTCATTGTAGAGAGAAACTAGAGTGTGATCAAGTGATGGTCATTTCAAAATCCTTACTAATAGCATAGGCAGTAAGACACTAACTATAAACCCATCGTATTGCACAGAAGGCTGGGCAAGATAATTTCTTATTTGTAACGACTATTAGGAGGTTGTATGACAAAATATCAGCAACAAAAATAAATATTATGATACCTAAACATTGTGAAAAATATTGAAACAAAAATATAAAGGACCGACTATTGTCAAAAAATGGTAAGTATATTGACTTCACTATATATATATATTATATATATCGACCTTTTATCATTTGCCCAAAATTCACAAAAATGCAATATCACCTCCGGGCAGATCCATCATTTCATCAAAAAGAAGTCTTACTGAATCAATGTCTCAATATTTGGATTTCTTTTTGATTGAACATATCAAAACTTTACCTTACTACATTTGTGACATGACAGATTTTATTAGAACAATCTCAGATATCGTATGGGAACCTGATATGTTGATGATTGTCTTGGATGCTACAGGACTGTATACGTGTATATCTCATGAACATGGTACACAAGCAGTGCAATATTTCCTCAAGACCCATTCTTTAAAGTTTTTACGGCATAATGTGATGTTAATTGAGTTTTTGACTTTCTGCCTAAATAACAATATCTTCTTGTTCCAGAAGCAATAGTTCAGACAGAGTAGGGGAACGGCAATGGGAACCTGCTTCGCCCCCAGCTACGCGAACTTGTTCGTCGGCTGGTGGGAGAAGCAGGTCGCCTGGGCCGATGAGAACCAACGCTGGGTCTCCTCAATAATCGGGTGGCACCGATATATTGACGACCTTTTTATTTTTTGGAAAGGTCCAAAAACAGAAGCTGAATCCTACGTCAGACATTTGAATAACAACACAGTTAATCTGCATTTTAGTAGCAACATTAGCGACATAGAAGTAGACTTCTTAGACCTTAAAGTCTTTATTAATGAAGGCAAAATCTGTACCTCATTATTCCGTAAAATCACAGCAGGGAATTCTATCCTGGAAGCTAATAGCTGTGATCCAAAACCTCTTAGGAATAGTATTCCGTACAGGGAACTACTACGTCTTAAGAGAAACTGTACACTAGAAAAAGACTTTAAAGTGGCAGCCCTAGAGTCAATACTGAGATTTAAAGTGAGGAGATACTCAAATCAGATTTTAAAACAAACCTATGATAAGGTTAAAAAGATTCAGAGATCAAATCTACTAAAAGATAAGAGTAGATCAATTAGTAATGATGACAATAACCCACATTTTATCACAATTTTTTCAAGAGGTTCTAGAAAAATCCAACAAACAATATCTCATAATTGCCATATTTTAAAAGCAGACAGAATAATTGGGGGTGAGATATCGAGTTACCCGAAAATCACATACAAAAGAACCCGATCATTAAGAGACCTTCTAGTGCACAGCCACTTTGATTCAGTTCCTAGGACACCAAGACTAGGCAATTTGACTGGATTTTTTCCATGTCAACACTGTAAAGCATGCAGAACAAGTATTAAGATCACAACCTTTCAAATACCAGGTACATCTATCAGTAGGAAAATCAATACATTCCTGACATGCACTACTCCATACTTTGTGTATTGCCTAGAGTGTCCATGCAAACTTCATTATATCGGCAGCACGATACACCCGGTAAAAAGAAGAATACTCGAACATGCAAGAGCCATTCAGCACAATGACCCAAACTACCCCGTTGCGAGGCACTTCGCTAAGGAACATAAGAGTGATCACAATCTTTTACCTTTCTTCTGTCTAGATCAGGTCTCCATGAAAGATCAGGTAGGAGACAGGGAAATTCAGCTGCGAAGACTGGAATCGAGATTTATTAGAGATCTCCAAACCAGAACTCCGTTAGGCCTCAACACTGAAGAAGAATTAGCTATACATTTAGGCAAATAAGTGAATACAATCCCCCCCTCTTCTTAATGATTTAGAGCACTACTTGCTACCCTTCAGCCCATTCAGCATTTGCACATTTGATACACATTCTGTAGATTTGAAATATTGTCTGCAATAGGATGAATTGCATATTTGTACATAAGTGATATTCAATTTTAGGAATTTGAATATGTATATAAACAATGGATTTGGTATTTATGTTGATTGTTGAGATTAATCTTTGTGTACTCAATTACAATTATTTTTGTTAAATTACCTACACGAATGCCCATTAAGGGCTTAATTTTTGTCTAAGCAAGGCGCTCAATGTTTCTTAGTTAAAACATACATTCTAAGATGGCCGCTCTGAAAGCAAATGAACTTGAGTACATCTTTTATGTCAATGAAGCAAAAGGAAATGACGTAATGTCATGAATTGTTGTGAAACTTTATTTAAAAGTCAAGTAATACGCTGTGCAGTAACAGTTGGAAGAAGGCGCGATGCTGAAACGCATCCTGTTTGCTGTCTGAATACGAGAATAAATTTGTATTTGCCTGAACCATAGAGTGGGGTCCATTCTTTTGCCAAAGCGAAGGAAGTTGAGCTATATATATATTTATAGCATATTTAAATAAATGTAGATAAAGTTTTAAATTACTAATAAATAAATAACATTTTATTTAAATATAACACAAATTTAAAACAAATAAAAACCAATGCAATATTTACTCAAAAAAATAAGATATTATTTATACCAATAATAAAAATACATTCAATTAACATTTTTAATAATAATGATAATATATATGTATATATATATGTATATAACAAATTCAAAATATTAATTAGATTAATTGTTCAACCAACAAGTACACTTAATGCAATTAATAAATAAGTTAATAAATAAATAAACACGCCACCTAATTAACTACTAATGAAAAAATAACACCAAATTCAAATAACAGTTAAGCAATTAATTTAGTTAAATACTTATATATTATTTTCGTAATTAAGTTACATAAACAGTAAATTATACATTTAAAACATATTTTAAATATTAAAAAACTTCCCAACCTAATCTCCTACAAACCCAACAACCCGCTACCAGACTGGCAATTTCTTATTAAAATTTGATATAAACATTTACAAACTATTCAAAAACAAATAAAACACAAGCATTATTACAATAATAATAATAACGTATAATAGTAAAACTTATTTTACACAATTATATTAAAGAAACCAATGTTATACACATCTATATTTGTTTTAAAATTAAATACCTAAAAAAACGATATTCTTACCTTCTAAAATACGTTCTGCAATATTTTTAACATCACAATATTCTGGCCACAATAATTGTAGCCCACCATATTTTGGATTCAATATTTTGGTTAAACACCCTAATAGTATAATAGATAAAGTATAATGGCATGTGCTTCAGGTGAATACCTTTAATCTAGTCAATGATGTACTCATGGACTGCCACCAAAAAAGACAGATGTACATTGTTGAATAAGTTACGAAAGGCCAAGCTAGAAATGGGTCTGATTGATGTGTAAAAGGAGATACATTCTCAAGACAAGGAGTTTACATTTTTTCCTGCCTGTGCATCACTCTTCCTCTAAAACTGATTTATTATAGGGATTGGAGGCTTTGATATGGCTCCTGCTCATGTAGAAACATGAACAGTGGGAATAACAGACCTCCCAAAAGCAGAGTTAGACCTGGACCTGGGTAAAACACCCAAAAGAAAAGCATGTTGAGATTGGATACATCCCTGCATCTGCTTGCAGAATTTGAGTGATACAATCTAGCAATACTTCAGACTTAATTTTAATGGGGAATTGTCATTGACTGCCCTCCACGGTGCCATCAAGGCAGTGGTCAAAAGCAGATCTATAGTTGCAAGACTATACCTGAGATGTAACTGTGGCCTTATTAAGAAAAATTGTAAACAGACCTCAGAACGCCCGAAGTAAGACACATGGAGACGGGATCTCTCTAACCCTTGAGGGAGCTGATGGCTGTAATGGGACAAATACATTTGTTATTCAGGTAAAGATCAGAGAGGGCACTGTTACGGTTGGAGCAGGGTTTTAAGAGAAAGTGAATAAAGATGTTAACAGGCACGAGATATTGGATGGTGATAGGCGAAGGTGAGTACCCAGTGTCATAGACAGCAATGGTACTTTGATGCAGAAGGGAAGGGGAAAGCCTTTCATGATTTCTACAGGAATCTTTATAAGAACAAATGGATACCTGTAAACTTGTGGACTTTATGGCGACTTTTCTGCTCCTAGGTTGGGAAATAGCTCAAGAGAGACTTTCAAAGCACCCATCTATAAAGAAGAGGTGACCAGAGTGATACAGGATCTAATGCCTAACAAAGCCCTATATCCAGATGGGCTGGCTAATTCTTTTTTAAAGCATTGCTGCCCTACTCTCCTACCCAAATGGACCAGGTTTCTTCAATTCCTTTCTGGAGATGAAGAATGTCACCTCCTCTACTGCAGAAGCTGAAATAATTTTAATATATGAACCAGGTCGGCTCTCTGAACTTTGAGCATCTTGTAGGCTGATCCCATTGTAAAATACCCATTTTAAAATATTTGCAAACATTCAGGACAATTGTTTGGTGGTTTTTAATGCCATTCTTTATCTGTTCTGACCAATCAGGATTTAAAAGCAGAGACAAGTGACTGTCTCTGTGGTGTAGTGGTTGTGGTGACGAAAGCAAATAGAAGGTAACTCTCTATGGTCATTCTATCCTTGGATGCTGAGATAGCATTAGATAGAGTGAATTGGGCTTTTCTGTGCTATACCTTGGATAGGATTTGGGCCAGTAATGTGGGTCCTTATAGACATTTCTCAGACAGCGAGGTTGTTGGTGACTGGTGTGAAATGGCAAGTGATATTACTGGGCAGGGGTAAGAGACAGGGCTGCCCCTTGGCCCCACTCCTCTTTGCCCTACTAGTGGAACCTCTAACAGCAAACATTTGAGGTAAGATGGAGATAGAAGGTATGCCATTTGGAGGGGAACAGCAAAAGATTCATCATTGTGTAGATGATATACTTTTGACTATTAATTTTCCTGAAATTTTCCTACCTAAAGTTCTGGCGAATCTGTAATCCTATGAGGTTTTTCAGGGTGTAAAGAAAATTTAGACCGATCTGAATTATTGAGTGTAGGGTTAGAAAGAGATTAGAATGGGTAGAAAAGTTGTCCCCATTTTGGTGGGGGATTGAGAAAATCAAGTACCTGGGTATCCATATTACTCTCTTGCTCAAAGAAATCTATAGAGCCAATTACCATGAACTCAAGGCAGAGATAAGGAGGGATCCCTTATTATTTCATGCTGTGGAGTGTAGAGTAGCTACAATTGAATGTACTGTCAAGCTTACTATTTTTTTACATGCTCAGAGTAGCACTGCCGCCAAATGTGATTTCATCCTTTCAGTCAGTGTTTCATACCTTCATATGAGACAATTAGAAATGTAAGATCTCTAGAAAACTGTTGAGAGCTCAGTTGTGTTGAATGGTCAATGTGAAAATCTAAGAAGCACTGTATCTACCTGGATGCTGCGTTGATGGGGAGACAATTGCAGGATCTTATTTCATTCCCTAAGAGATCTAGGTCTAAAGGGATTTAATTGTCAGATGTGACATGACTGACGGAGGAATGGGAAGAGGCGACAAAGGGCAACTGGCTCACTGCTTTTCTCTCACTATACATACAGTTGTTTCATAACCAATATTCTATTTCAGCGCTTTAGGGAGTTCAGTTGTGAAATTGGAAGGATGGGACCCGTAGAATAAAGAGGGATTCGTTTCTGAAGAGGTGATTAAGTCTCTGGACACCTGCAAATGGAAATCTGCACTGGGTAAGTCAGAAAGATTACATTATTTTCGGACTGGAGACTATCCCCTCATAATAATGTTCAGGATCCATGGAACTAACGCTTTTCAAGAAATATTTTGCAGCTTTCTCCACAAGGGGTCTGATGTTGAATGTATACTTCATTCAGTCAGGCACTGGCAGGAAGTGTGTGTGTTCTTATATGAAAAGATGGGAACAGCTGTAAGGAGTAAGCATTGCGCATTTAGCAAATTACAATTCCACTGGTAAATAACCTTGAACAAATTGGAATGTATAGTAATATGAAGGAAGAGTGCTAGAAAGGTTGCTGGATGCAAGGAGATGAGCAGCACATCTAGTGGGCATGCAAAGTGATCATATATTTTTGGGAGGAGATGCTGAACCATATAAAAGGACGCTGTGGTATTTCATTTGACCCATCAGTGGTGATCCAGGGTTTGAAACTGGTATCCCTCCTGGTGATTATTAAAAATAATTAAATGCTACTGCGGCATATTGTACTAGCTGCGACACAAACAATTGCTGGAGTGGGCAGGGAGGTTATGGTCAGTGCTGAACATGGAACATTTGATGTGGAACTTCGAGGGGGAAGGAGCCAAGTTTGTGAAAACGTCAAACCCTGTACTGGATTGAATAAAGATTTGAATGTCTTAGACAATTGCAGTTCCTCGATTTGCTTGATGATTAGTGTTAGGAGGTGCAAACCGGAAAATGCAGAGGTCTATTGTAGGATCTACTGAGAATTTCATGCCAGATAGCTAATTGTGACCTAAGTAATGATTCTATGTGTTGCCTGTTGAGGGAATCCTGTTTGGAGAGGGGTAGAGAAAACGTGCTACTGTAAATTGAGGAATTTGTGTTTTGTGAAGAGTTTTGTACTCATGGACGTCATTTAAGGCTAGTTATGTTTTGCCCCCTCTGAGGCAAGGGGTCACAAAGGAAGTGCCACGAGTAGCAGATAGCAAGTTAGACGTTGAAGCTGCGACCCCTAAATAGCCTCAAATGACATCCATGTTTGCACTATGGAGGTATATAGTTTTCTTTAAAAATGTATAAAATATGCTTGTGAAAAAAAGGCTGTGGGTTAGGCACATTTTCATTGCTCCAGTTGATGCAAAGAAAGAGGGTGTACCATAAATCACTACAGATGGAAGTCATTTCCCAGAAGTGTGATGATTGTGGAGGATGGGTTCATTTCTTAATTAATAAAGTTTGCTTTCCCGCTTTGATCCTGTTAAACCCGCCCCTTCATTTTGTAATTTCATAAAGGATAAGTTGGGTTCTATTCATAAAGATATTATCTTTGCGGGTGATTTTAACAAAATGCATTGATCCTTTTTTAGGCAGAATATGAAAAAATATATTTTTCCCTGACAAATAGGGTCTCATTATGATTTCAGTCAGATCGCAACTGACAGGCTGTCAGTTGCGGTCCAACCGACATCTGGTTCCACAGTCCAACTGCCACATTATGATGCAGGGCTGGTCCAACCGTTGCTCAGAATGTAATCCCCTATATTAGGGTGGGGCCTGCTCAGGCACCGCCGCAGAGATAATGATGTCCCTTTCATACAGACTTTCAATGGCGGTCCGACTGCCATTGAAAGGCTATCAGAAACTAACATTCTAGGGACCCCTGTACCTCCACGGCCTCCACTTTGAGGCCTGGGGGGCACCTGTGCTGCCCCTCAAACATCCATACCACATGGTGCCTAGTACACAGTGCATGGATGTTTGCAAACATCAATTTCTTTCAATGCGGGTTGTACTGCGGCCATTTCCGGCCGCAGCACAAGCCGCATTGGAAAAATGTATGTTTCCGACCACCTCATGGGCAGTCGCAACCTAATTTGTTGGATAAAACTGCTGACTATTAGTCAGTCAGTTTCCAGGCCGACACGATGCAGGTCGGATGCGCGTCTGACCAACATCATAAGGAGCCCCATAGTGCTTTTGAGACAGCCATTTCTTTAAGATTTCTAGTTGATATTTAGAACATTTGGAACCCTAATGATCAGGAGTACCCTTTTTTCGATTCTTCAGTCTATGGAACTCTTGATTAGAAGTCATTACATTTTGCTAGCAGAGCTCAGATATCCTTTTTAGGTCGAGGTACTATCCGGTTCGACAGAACCGGAAGTAGCGAGATCTTATGTTTCTTAGAGGGGCTCTTCATCCCGCCTCTAATTTTGGCTCTCTCCCATTGGCTGGCTTCCTAAATGGAGGCCAGCCATTGGAGGGGAGAGCCGCCACTCCAAATAGGCTCCGTCCTTTTCGGATTTGGAGGTGTGTTCGGTGTTCTTCTTTCCACTTTTTAGCCACGCCCACCGAACACGCCCCCAAACCCGAAAAGACGGAGCTTGCCGGCCGCCATTTAATGAAGTTGAGCCTCGCTAGCACTGCGCGCCATTCCATCGGGTTTGCAGTTGTGAACTCTCACTCCCGTTTTTCATTCGCCATTGCTCAGCAAAAGAGTCCGTGTTGGAGTGACTGACTGGGCTGTGACTCACTCCCTGAATGCAGGCGCAGAGCTGGGATTCCTGTGCAACCACTCACGAACGACTACCGTAAACAGGCAGGAGTCGCTTGGATCAGCTGATACACAGAGCAAGCGGAGAGTGCATACGGAGGGGACTGGGGCTAGCGTGGCTGCCCGGGAGCCCCCGGTATTCCGAGTGTCTCGATAGGAGGATCTCCGACAGCTTTCTGACTCGTCAAATATCCAGGTCAAAAGTGCTGTTTTCTAGAGTGTGACTCAGCAGACGGTCTCTAAGACAACAATGCCAAGCAACCTTTTGAGAAGACGTACTCGGAAATAATCCTACAGGAACCGGGTTATTTACTCCTTGTTCTGTCTCTCTCCGGGTCTCTTCTGCGCTTCTGCTTCGGGCGCAGCCGCTCTCCTCGCACTGCTCACGCTTACAAACCTCCTCCGCCTCTGCCTCGCCTCGCTACACCTTGCTGCTACTGCTTGCAGCTGGGATGGAAAAACGTGGACAGGAATTGCTTCAATTGGATTAAGGAGTTGGCGGGAGCTCAGCCTATCCTCTTTTCTTATTAGAACTTATTAGGGTGAGAGGGAGAAGACATTGCGGGGGCAATGCAGGGTAGCGCTGGGGCGATTGGAGTGTTGGCACAGCTCTGGCACAGCTCGGGTCCCGGGCTCAGGGGTAAGCGGGGTGCTTGGTGTGGAGCTCGGGACAGGCCTTGGTGTACTTGACCCTCCCTCCCCTGTCCCTCTGCTCACCTCTGTCACCTCTGTCAAGTACTCCAGCTCTGGTTCAATCTTCGCCGAGGCAGGTGCTATCAGAGCTTCCTTGATGGCTGCTAGGCTCGGGCCTCAAAGCCTCAGCATTTTCTTTTGTTCTTTGCTCTTCTGCCCCTTTCCGGCTGCCTTCACCTCAGGACACTCGCTGAGCTCGAGAGCAACTGCGGACCCGGCACCTCCGCCCTCTCTGCCACCGGGGGTCCGCACGGCGATGATCCAAGCAGGGGGCCAGGCGGCAGCAGCAGGAAGCGGAGTACGGGATGCGTTACCGCTCCTGTTTTCAGCTGCGTGTGGGTCTCGGCGGGTCTCGGCGCACCGCAGAACTCTGAACACTGAAAGCTCAGCGCTGAATGCCGCACTCGAACGCCGCACTTTGAGCACACTGCAGCGTAGCCTCAGACTTCTGGCCAAAGACTCTACCAATCATTCAGCATGTCTCGAAGCGCTGCCTAAGTGATACCTAAAAATAGGCACTCTGCTCTGCTTTGCAACTGTTTGTGGTGCAGTACTTGGCCTAGAACTGTACGTATGGGGCTGTTTTGTGCACCAGAGGCACTTCGGGCTTCGGCCTTGACACACCCAAGACATAAAATAACACACTTAATTGTAAAGTGCATGTTGATCCTTTGGGATATCTTGACGTCTTCTAACAGGTGTTTATTGTTACCCAACTCAGCGGTACTCTTTTTAGGGACCTTAGGAGGATGAAAGGTAAAGGCCATGTAGACCCGCTGGGTTTTGAACATGTGGCCATGCGGTGGAACATAGATACATGTGCGGCCCCTTCTGTAATATGAATCGTGCTGGTGCACATGTTGTGTGGTGCCTGGAGGTGTAGATCAATGGAAATCGAAAAAAACTTTGCACTAGCTCCATAGTACAGATGGGGATGCAAGGTCAAAAAAGCTGTCAGGAGGTGCATGTCTACGGTGGTGTGCAAACATTTGCCCTATGAGGATGTTTTTGAGGAGAGACACAGGGTCCACAGGTTTCCCCCAGGCATCGCATTGCAGGTGGGTGCAGTCAAATTTAGTATCCACCTACAAGTGAATCCCTGCTCCACTTTCAAAACGAGGCTGGGTTGCCACTTAAGAAAAAGGCACACCATTTCTGCAAACAGTCGGTCCGCTTTTCAGTAACAGGCTGTTCACAGCATAGGCATGAATTTTCCCAGCACCGTGACCAGTGCATTGTTTGTAAACAGTTGCACTGTCTCAGTCTGCCCAGAGCACACATGTTAAGAAACTGAGCCCAAACTAGTTTTAGGGCCCAAGGCAGCAGTCTGTATGTCCAGACATTGAAGTCTTAGTTTGTGACCAATTACTTCAGATAACAAAACAGGCAATGACTGGATCAATTAGGGGTCTTATGGGGAGTTGTGTTGTCAACAGCCACCTATAACTGGCCGCAGGATCCGTGGCGACTGACCGTAATTGGTTCTCTGTGCCTCCTTGACGATTCTTGGCATTGAATTCGTCCTTGTAACATTCTGGTTTGAGGCCTATGAGCCACAGTTTTCATTTTGGCCTCGGGCCTGCTTTTTAGGTCGAGGACTCTGTCGCACTGTTGTAAGCAGTGGGGGCGGAGCTCCGAAGAATTAATGTTTTTTAGTAAGGGGGCTTGAACCCGCCCCTCTTCTCCATTGGCTGGCCTCCTAAATGCTGGCCAGCCATTGGACGAGCGGGGCGTCACTCGGTCCAAGCCCCGTCTTTTTCGGATTTGGGGGCGTTTTTTAAAGCTTCTTTCTATTTACTTTCTGTCCTCTTCCCATTGGCTGGAATTTTACCTTCCAGCCAATGGGAAGAGGAGAGAACGAAAACCACGCCCCCGAATCCGAAAATCACGGGCGTTTCTCCGAGGCATTTCTTCTTGACCTCGGAGAAAGGCGGATGTGCTTTCCCTCACTCTGTGCCCCCGAACATTCCAGCAGGAAAGCAGACAAAAAAGGGAGCACTCTCAAACAAAACTGCCCCCGCTGCTTCTTGCCTTTCTTGCCGGTTTCCCCACACGAGGAGAAAATAAGAAGTTTGCAGTTTGTTAAAGACGCCGGGGTGTGTTGGCCTCCGCTCTCAGCTGGCCCCTGGTGATGGGGTCGCTGTTCCTCCTGGGCGGTGGGGGTCAAAGAGCGGAGGGCGCTGTGTTTTTCTGGTCCCCGGAGACAAGTGGCTGCAGCCCTCTTCGCATGAGATTTTCAGGTCCCCAGCTGCTTGTTTAACCCTTCAGTCCTTAGCGATCGTGCGGCGGCCGGGCACGCTTCCCTTGCAGAGCCTGCCCGGCCACTTTCCTCGCGTTCACTTCCTCCACCCTCACCACTAAAATAAAAAAAAAATAATACAGAAGGGGCTATGTGAAGGGGGCTCCGCTGCACAGTGAATCATGGACCTAGCTCTGCTGTTCACGGATACACGCTCGCGTGCCCCTCCGTTCACGTGTATGGTACCACCCACCGGCTGCTGATCCCGGATCTGACTTTGCTGCTGGGGAGCCGCAGGGATGCTCACCAGGGTACATGAGGTGCTCTGCATTGGCCAATCCGCCTGCCCACAATGGGTGATGAGAGGTATGTGTGTGCCTGCTGCAGGGAACTAATAAAACAAATCAAAATAGACAAAGGGCACGCTAATCTTACCCTGGCATAGAGACAGACAGAGATGGTGGGCAGAGCTGGCGCAGTTGGCATCCAAGCACAGGCAACAGTTTGGAGCAGCTTGCAGCAGGGTGATAGCTGTATTGTTGCATTGCTTTGATTTTTGCACAGAGGGTTGCTGCCACTAGTGCGCCTCCATAATCTGTATTAGGCTCAAGCCAGAGCATGTGTGAATGGTCGCCTTGCCCTGTGTGGTGCGGACCGGCTTTGGAGAGGACTAGTGACATCAGGGAGTAACGCAAGCAGTCTGACTCCATGTGGCCGCAGGAGCAAGCAGATGTTAGGAGAAGAAAGCTCGGGATTAAACGTGTCGTGAAGGTATCTGTTTGAAACGTACTGTGTAGCAAATATCAGTGACCCCTGAAAGGGAGTTCAGAGGATCAAAGCAAGTTGGCTACTGGAGATAGACAGGTAAGGCTATGTGCCTGTTGATGACCCTTGTGAACAGCTGTGAACATCTCTCGCTCATAAATGCCCTGATCTGTGCGTCGCCCCCCGGCCCCCCATGTCTCTGCGCCATCAGGCTATCAGTCTTCCATAAAGTGCACTCCATCTTTCCTCTCTTTCGTGTGCTTTGAGGGGCGAAGGGAACCTATCGGAGCGCCAAAGAGCTGGAGCTCGTGAATAATGCATGCCCTCCCCATGCGAGAGTCCATTACCCGTGGCGGCAGCTTTAGGGATTTAGATGCCTCGCTAATGACTCGAGTCCAGCCCCGAATGGTGCTAAAAAGAAGAGGCGGATGGGCGAGAAGCAAGCAGGCTTGTAGAACATGTGGAAACACATTAACACGCATGTTCTTCTAATGCAGGCGCTTGCACTGGGGGCTGGCTCGCGCATGAATGTCTGATGCATAGTGCCTCATCGGTACATTATCTAACTGCATGGGGAGTACTGCAGACAACAGACACTACACAAACAGGAAACAGCAAAAGGGTACATTTATCATTAACAGAATACACTAGGCTAATATGAAAGAGAGGGGAAGAATGAAATAGGCAAATGAAACTTACTGCAAATGCATGCATTTATCCCCCTGTCTTGCCATGCGATTAATTGGACTAGCAGGATCTCACAGTGGACAGCCATATACCATCGACCGCCCCCCTGCTGACACTGACCAGCTCATTGCCTAGATAGACTGTAAGTAATAAAATGATCATTGCCGGCTATCATGGATACAGAAGGTTGCTACAATTCTTGTTCCATTTGAGTACCAACTGCTTAAATGGGAATATTGAGGCATGAAAATCCTCTTTGCGCAGTTTAATATCTCCGTTTTTAAGTTTTTTGCTCGTTACCACCCGTGAACATCAGAGTTTCCTCTGTGCTGTACATTTTAACTAGAGTCGAGACAGGCGTTGGCACCGCATTCGTCAGGGTGAAAAAGGCCCGTGGGTAGAGAGTTACCAACGTCCCGGAGTGCCAGGGGCTACTGGCATCGGGAGGCGGCGAGACCGTGCCCTCAGAAGGACTCTTGGCAGAAGAGACAGGCGCGTTCATTTTCCTGTCCAACCCCTCCGATGTCTTCCATTAAAGATTTAGGCTCCGAATTTTATCTGCACCACTGCCCCTCGCACAACCACCCGCAGGGGCTGGTGGCTTCAAAAGGTGAGGGGAGGCAGCAGCTTCACGGCGATTAGGGCGGGTGTATTCTTTGAACTTGTTTGTGCACCTGAAAATGATTTTTTTTATTAGGGTCCGGGGAGTGCTCCAGCTGCGAAATGCTAATTTGCTACCATCGCAGTGACTACCTGCGCGGTCCTGACAGGTCCTTCTCATCCTTTGAATGGGGAGTCTTTATAACCTTTGACGTTAAAAATACACCTCCTGGGGGGCGTGGCTAGCAGCCGACTGGAATGGCTGCCTAGCAGAGGAGCTCCGTGGTAAACGAGACCCCATCTCTATATCCTCTCATTAATCCGTTATCTCTGCTGTTCAGGCGATTGCTTCCGCGAGAAGACTCCAAGCGGCATCCCCCGCCGAAACCCCGGTGTTGATCCGACACCAGCATCAGCCCCGCGGTGGAGTGCCTGCCTGCGGCCTACTGACATCGTGGCTGCACCGGCCTGGCCTGAAGCACTGTCCGGCCGGAAGTGGAAGACCGCCGGGAGACTGGACCGGAAGTTCCCGCATCGCGAATCTGACCGTCGCCCGGAGGAAACATCCTGCATCGGACGACGGACGAGAACACCTGTGGCGGCGCGCTCCTGAGGTGGGTCGGCGGCTCCCCCACACCCCCCCTCCCTTGGCTTGGTTGGGATCGAGGGGGCCGGTGGAGGACACCCGGAGGCAGGGGAGTCACAGACATCAGTAGCGACGGGTGAGACTGCCGCTGTGGCTTGGAGCCTGCACCCGATCCACCCCTCGCCACACCTGCCGTCGCCTGTACTACCGGCGGGCGGGGAGAACCCCAATACCACGGTGCCGGGGCGAACCCGAGCACTTGCTGCCAGGCGTGCCGCCCCTCCTGCGGTGCCGACCTCACCTGCGTTGCTGCTCGTCCAGGGACCGCGCTGGTGAGGTGACGGCTTACCGGGCTTATACTTGGGGACGAGCAGGTGACGATAAACCCCTGACGGGGGCCGCCGGCGTGTCGGCTCTGTGGCACGGTCGCCTTCGCATACTGCGGACTCAATACAGCTTAGAAGGGGTACATTGGACCAGAGAGGATTTCCCACAACGTGGATAGCGAGTACTGACCACTGTGTGCACCCTCATCCCCCAGGGACATAGATCGCCCAGGGTGACAGTGAGAACGCTGTGGCATAGAGGCCAGAAAACCACGAGACGCTCTGCACTAGGGTCCACATCTGCCCGAGCCTCGTCTCACCCCTGATCGTCTCTGTAGACTGCGTTGGCCAGCCTCGGAATTGGGGGATCCCACCCATTGCAACATTCTCAGAGCCTACCCCTGACGCCTGAACGGGCCTGCCTCCTCGACGGCCCATCATAATTGCACAACCGTACCTCAGGGGGCCAAGACGCTATCGGGGCTCTAGCCGGAGCTGACACGCCTAACGGCCCAAGGGGGGACGGCGGAATGGCGGGAAAAGGAACGCGGCACAACGCTGCTCAGTCAAGGCTGGACAAATTCGCGTTCGAGAAGACCCCATCGCAACACCCAGAAGGGCGCACGTCCGCAGGCAAAAGCCCCGAAGGTGACGGAGGGAAAAAGGTGACACTCGAGGACTTAATGAGGACGCTCACTAATGTCCAAACTACAGTGGGGGCCATCTTCTCGGATGTAGGCTTACTGAGGGCGGACCTTCACAAGATGACCGAGAGGGTGGCGCAGGTAGAGGTGGTCACGAAATCCCTGGTTGAGGACACCTCCGAACTACAGCTGGCCATGGAACGGATGGAAGCGGTCACTAAGAAACTGCAGGACAAGCTGGACGATCAGGAGGGGCGGGCTAGACGTAACAATGTCCGCATCCTAGGAATACCAGAATCGGAAGGCAAACGGGCGATGGACCTTTACATAGAAGACCTTATCAAGACCGAACTGAGACCAAAAGGTCTGTCGAACTTCTTCTCAGTGGAGAGAGCACACAGGGTCCCAGGTGGAACACCGAAACCGGGTGCGGCACCAAGACCTGTACTGGCCAGGCTATTTAATTTCCGGGACAGGGATGTCATACTTCAAGCGGCCCGGAATGCCCCGCCCATCAAAATACAAAACTCGACGTTGGCCTTCTTTCCTGACTATACGGCCGAGGTGGCCCGACGCCGCAAAACCTTCATGGAGGTAAAAAAGGCCTTGCGAGCAAAGGAATTGTCCTACTCGATGCTGTTCCCGGCGAAACTGAGGGTCGTGGATAATCATAAATCTTGTTTTTTTGATACCCCGGAGGCGGCGTGGGACTGGCTGGACGGTTGGCGACGGGTGGAAGAGACTAGACGCACGGGCAGAGGCCAACGAAACCAACGGTTCGAGAATACAGAAGCTTCACCAGCATCGACCGGGGAAAATCATGACAAGGAGCTGGAAGAGGGACCGGAAGCCGACGAACAATGACCTGAAACATGAGTTCCTTACTGGCACAGTCAGATCCATAGGTGGCCACGAGAGGTGAAAGGGCTGCCGTTGAAATAGGAACGGGAAGAGCAGACTGTGACTGATGGGGTCACTAGTACCACGGAACACTTACCCCGCAAGCAAGTACATTGGGGGGAAATGGGAGCAGGCACTCTGCTAAGTTGGGGAAGCGGGCGGTTATATGTCCGTATAGCAGGGAGGCAGGGAGGGGGGGCCGGCAGGGGGGATTGTTTGCCAAGTTCTATTGTTCTCTTTTAAGTCTCATGTTTTTCCTAGGGTTATATGTACACACGATCACAGGACACTTACTCTGGAACCAGTACATACGGCTGGGTCTTCAACGCCGGCACAGACGAGGCTTCCTAGTAAGCCTAGTACTCTCTATAGACCACCTAGCTCGACAGGGGGAGGGTTTTGGAACCGCTCTAGGCAGTACTCAATACGATAGATGGTGTTGGACCCCGGTCCAAGTTTCTTCTTCGGAGACGCTAACGCCCCGGCACTTAGTAAACAATGATTGTTCATTAGTTAGGTCCCGATGTTCCAATAGTCTCGGTTTCCTATATAGGCTAGCTCCACACACAAGCGCAGGACACTCTCTGTATTACCTCTACACAAGGCCAGGCACTCTTCATCGCCACAGACAAGGCTTCCCATACTCAATGTTGTTGGACCCCGGTCCGAATGCTATATTCAGAGTCACTGACACACAGGAGCACCTACAGTCATGGCTGACCAAGACCTTTTAACGCCTCACCCCCACTCACAAACACTGGTTACTACCCCGCTTACTATCATCTCCTGGAATGTGAATGGGCTGGGCCACAAAATTAAACGGGGTTTGGTCCTCCAATTTCTTAAGAGAAAGGCACCGACAATAGTATTGCTCCAGGAGACACATCTGGTGGGAACAGCCTGTAAGGCCCTTAACCGCTGGGGGTTTAAAATGGTCACACACGCAGAATTCTCCTCTGGTTCACGTGGGGTAGGTATCCTGGTTTCCAAAAATGCACCCCTACTTATCAAGCACACATGGGCTGACGACCAGGGACGCTTTGCAGCGATCAGTTGCCAATGGGAGGGACGGCCATATAATATACTAACAGTATACATCCCCCCGGCGTTGCATCAAGGAGCCTTCCGAGACCTGGGTAACTTACTGCTTGGACTCCCAGAAGGGGAATTAATAGTTGGAGGCGACTTCAATGCGGTGCTAGACGCTGCCATGGATCGACAGCCTCCTCGAGAGGCTACCAGAGCGGACCACCTGTTCCGAGAATTCTTAGATGCGTTGGGACTGTTAGATGTATGGAGACTCAAACATCCACGGGATCGACATTACACATTTCTTTCGGGAGTACATTATAGTCTTTCCCGGTTAGACTACTTACTGACACTAGCCGTTCCCCCAGAAAAGATTGCATCCATAGAACATCTACCGCGGGGGATATCTGACCATTCCCCAGTGCTACTCACCTACACAGTGCACCCCACCAGATGACAACGGATTTATCCGGTCTATCCAGGGTATCTTAAAAATCGTGCCATTGCTAAAGCGCTAAAAACGGCTACCGCGAATTACTTCGAAGACAATGTGGGCTCGGTCGAATCACCGTCGGTACTATGGGAGGCATACAAAACAGTGATCAGGGGACAAGCCATCTCCACTATCACTAGGCATAAAAAAGCACAGAGGGCAACCATAGAGTCGCTCGAAACAGCGGTCCAGACCGCGGAGTTGGCACACGCCTCTGACCCCACGGAGGACACAGCACATACGCTGACGTTAGCATCTCAGGAATTCAGGGCGTACGCAGAGGACATGACAAAGACAAGGTTAACTGATACGTTACACAGGGTCTATGAATTAGGAGATAAGACTGGGAAAATGCTTGCATGGATTGAAAGGAAGGAAAGGGCGAGTAGATGGATAGCCGCATTAACACTCTCAGACGGTACGCACACAACCTCTCCCCCTAAAATAGTGGAGGAACTGGCTTCTTACTATGAATCAGTGTATACAGCACGTGCGGAAGTGTCAGAAGACGAATGCACACAATTCCTACATGACATTCCTCTCTCCACACTCTCGCAGGAAGATGCACAGTCACTAGAGGATGACCTAACGGGGGAGGAGTTGGGGGTGGCCCTGGCAGCCCTAAACACTGGAAAGGCAATGGGACCCAACGGCCTACCAATCGAACTATATAAGACAATGTCGCCAACCCTTACCCAACATATGCTTCCCATGTATGCTGACTGCTTGGAACGGGGCTCCCTCTCGCCGGATCAGAGGTTGGCCACTATTGTCACTATACACAAGCCTGGTAAACCACCTGACCTGACATCCTCATACCGGCCGATCTCACTAATGAACGCAGATGCTAAAGTGCTAGCGAAACTCCTGGCTCTACGTCTACAACCTCACCTCACAACACTGGTGCACCCAGACCAATCAGGCTTTATGCCTGGGCGAAACACCTCCCTTAATTTGCGGAGACTAAACGGAATACTACACCGCATTCCCTCACTCCGGGAAGATGCCGCAATTCTCTCATTAGACGCAACCATGGCGTTCGATCTTGTGGAATGGCCGTTCCTTTTCGCGGTGCTCAGGAAAATGGGCTTTGGCCCTAAATTCTGTGGCTGGGTTAGGCTCCTTTATACAGCACCCCTGGCACAGATCATTGCGAATGGGCACACGTCACGCGTGATCACATTGGGTCGCGGCACCCGACAGGGATGCCCCCTGTCCCCGCTATTATTCGCCCTTATACTGGAGCCACTGGCGGTGAAAATCCGTATGGATCCACAGATTCGAGGCATCTCGTGGGGAGAGGGCTGGGAAGACCGCATCTCCCTTTATGCTGATGACGTGCTGCTGTATTTAATGTCTCCAACCCCGTCCCTAACGACACTAATGGCCATACTTAAGACCTATGGAGACGTCTCGGGGTATACAATTAACTGGGACAAGTCGCTCTTGTATGTCTTGCGCGGTTCGACGCCCATGCTACCCCATGACTGCACCTTGCAAACGGTGACCAGAGGGTTTAAATATCTCGGGATATACGTCACCCCACAGGATACAGTCTTTATGGAAGAAAACTTACTGAAACCTCTACCGAGGCTAAAGTCGGATGTGAAGCACTGGCGTTCCCTTCCTTTGACTTTACTGGGCAGGGCGGCCCTCTTTAAAATGCTCTCACTTCCTAGACTCCTCTATGCATTACAAAACACCCCATTTCCGGTCCCTCTCACATACCTAAAGTCGATTGATGCGGAGATCGCCGCGCTCTTATGGGACGGTAAACCAGCCCGTATAGCACAAGCTAAATTGACACGTAGTTGGTACGATGGGGGCATTGCCTTGCCAAACGTCAAATTATACTACTGGGCGGCACAACTTATGGTGGTGAATCAATGGATACATGCCCCGCAACAAGATCCGGCCTACGCTCTTGACAGGACCGTCCTCCCCCCAGACAAACTTATGAAGGCGCTATACTCGGACAAACGCCGGCACACACTCACAGGCCCTACGGCTCACACAATCAAGATCCGGCACACTGCACAGAGAGCTCTAGGGTGGGAGGGAGTCCTTACACTAGCCACACCACTCTGGGATACCCGCAAACTTGGCACGCTGTCGAATTCGAAAGGTTTCAGGCAATGGGATCTAATTGGCATCTCGACAATTGGAGACCTATGGATAAGGGGGGAGATTATTTCATTCCCAGCCCTACAAGAGCAGTATGGAATGGGAGAAAATGAACATTATCGATATGCACAAATCAAACATGCCTTGCAGGGGGCCATCCCATCTGGTACAATTCTTGCCGCATCCTCCCCCCTGGAGGATAGACTCCTCACTGACCACTTAGATAAGAAGGCGATCTCCCTTACATATCGGAAGCTCGTCAATAATCTCCCTGACCCCACGGTAGTCCTACGCAGTCGATGGGAGGTGGATCTGGGAGACATAGCGGATGAGGACTGGTTACATGCACTGGCATCGCCCAGAGAGACCACCATACCTTCGCGACTGAAACTGGTACAATTAAAAATACTACATAGAGTGTACTATTCATGTACTCTATTGCACAAGCTAGGGCGCACCCCGGTACCTACTTGCCTCAGAGGTTGTGGATCCCCAGGGACTTTCTTTCATATATTATGGGATTGCCCCAAAATACAGTCATATTGGGAGGAGGTTTTGTTTGAGATATCGGAGGCAGCGGGGGTTGTGTTGCATAATGAACCTAATTGTTGTATACTGAATATTTGGTCACCTACTGATATGAACAAGGGATTGCAAATCTGGGCGACACTGGGTATGGCCATTGCAAAGCGTAACATTGCTAGGAGATGGGGATCTGGTGTGAAACCCTCATGTACTCGGTGGTGTAATGATATGGACTCAGCAATGGTAGCGGAAAAGGCAGTATATGAGCATAGAGGGTGCCCTAAGATATGGTCGAGAATATGGAATAATTGGAACGAATATCGAGGGAACTTATGTGAGCCCCCGGAGGAACTGCCAGAACCTGATGATGACCCGTAGAGGGGGTGATACAGTGACTTTGCTCTGTTATGGCCTCCTGTGTGTTTTGGGGCACGGAGGGGGATGTCTTTGGAATAAGTATGCTAAGAAGTGGTTAAGGAAAATGCGATATAGCTTGTGTGACTTGGAATGCACCTAGGGGGGGTTAGTAGTTGCAATTACGAGGTATGTCGTGCTAGACGGGGGGAGGCGCAGAGTGTGCCGAGCAAGACTAGTGGTATAGCTTGAGATAGGAACTGTTTCCATAGTATGATAGATGTACTTAGGACCCATTTGAAAATGCTTGTAATGTGTAACCCTGTAGGATGTTGATAATGACTGGTTTAATCCTGCTTTTGATAGAGACAAGTTATGGTTGTTAAATATAAAATAAGACGGACTAGGTCTGTGAACATTACTATCCGAATGTATTAAGCTGATGTATACACAACTTACGACTTGGCGAGGATGGTCGTTAACATTGCATTAATGTTGTGGTAATGTACATATGGTAAATAGCGGCCAGCCTCAGGGTTGTGTGCAAGACGCTGTGTATAACTGGAAAATTTAATAAACGTCTTTTAAAAAAAAAAAAAAAAAATACACCTCCTCCTGTCACCAATTTTCGGCCGCTTTGCAGCACTTTCAGACCCGCATCAGCGGCACGGCAGCTTGTCTGAAAATGTCCGATGCGGCATTTCACAAGTACTGTTTTACACAACAACTTTCTTTTCATTTAGTCTGTTTTCTGTAACACTTGTAATGCTTACTCTTTAGTTGTGCGTTTTGTCACTTCATCACTCAACTTGTACGTTATTTTACTACTGTTTTTCTTGCCAAATTTACATTTGTTTAATATTTTTCATCCAGTTTATGTTTTCTGCCGCTTAGTCTGTTATTTCACTCTCCTGCTGCTAGCTAATTTGACTATATTTCTCCCAATTTTTACACAGTATTTTTCTGCTTCTTGTGTATTTTGGTGTGTGGGGGCTCTGTGTGTGTGAGTGGGGGGATGGCTCTGTGTTTGTGTGGGGGCTCTGTGTGTGTGTGTGTGTGTGTGAGGGGGCTCTGTGTGTGTGAGGGGGGCTGTGTGTGTGGGGCTGTGTGTGTGGGGGGGGGCTGTGTGTGTGTGTGGGGGGGCTGTGTGTGTGGAGCTCTGTGTGTGTGTGGGGGGGGCTATGTGTGTGTGTAGCTCTGTGTGTGTGTGTAGCTACCTCTGTGTGTGTATGTGGCTCTGTGTGTGTAGCTCTATGTGTGTGCGGCTCGGTGTGTATGTGTGTAGTTCAGTGTATGTGTGTGTGGCTCTGTGTAGGTATAAATGCAATAGGTCATGCATATGCAAGCGATTAAGCTATTGGCATTGTAAATGACTGTGCCATTTATTTAACGATTAAGCAATTAGCAATGTAAATAACAATGCTATTTATTTATGCTTTAAAAAAAAAAGAGCAATGCTAATAGCTCTACCTTTAATAATGCCGAGACCATTGCATTGTAAATGCTTGTTAAATACTGCTGAAATGGAATCCGTTTTCATTTCTGATCACACTCCTGTCATAGCCAAATTGTATCTATCTGATCTTATTAAAAAAGCAGGCAGATGTCGGTTTAATAATTATTTGTTATCTGATGATACTTTTGTATATGACAATAAATCCTTTTTCAAATACCTTTTCATGTGCTATACTTCTTCAGAGACTTTCGTTGATTAACAACTGAGTTGCTTTTAAGTCTGCTTTGAGAATTTGACTACTTCTTACTTAAGCATATTAAAGACCTTGAGTATTTCTATTTTACTATGAAAGATGTGTATCTGTTTAGTGTAGAGCCAGGTTTGAAATAACATTGCTACTACTAATGCTAGTAGTATTTTGGTGTCAAAATAAGACTGGTAACTAGATTGCCATTAATTTAACAGCTAAAAGGGAATGCACAATACTTCATTGCATTCTTACTTAATTTGATAATTCTATTGCCACGTCTGATTCAGACATTTCTACAGCAGTTGGCAATGTTTATAACAACTTATATAGTGATTACATTCGTTGACCCCCGTATCTGTGAATCAGTAGACAATTCTTTATCTTGCATTCCACAATATAAAACCATTAGCCTCAGGTTCCATTCTTTTGAAAAGATCTCACTAAAAGAGGATATTTGTTTTATTAGTTCTTTTAAAAAAGGTATGCCCCTGGTCCAAATGGGATTTTCTTTTCTTTTTCATCATTACTTGGGTGTAAATTATTGGTGTTATGCAACTGATTTTTGTCCAAGACCTCCACAACTATAACTTTCCTTTCATTACAGTGATAACCAAATCTGACAAAGATCATAAATGCTGCACAAATTATAGAACCCATTTTCAAATCAATAGTGATTGTAAAATGTTTGTAAAAATGGTAGCTTCTTAATAAGGTTCCCTCATTCCTAATTTGATAAAACCTAGTCAAGCTAGCTTTGTCAAAGGGAGATTATCTTTGGATGATGCAAGATTGTTTTCTGATATTATTCTACGAGTCACGACTGTAGATACCCCTTTGCTCCATTATCATTAGATGCCAAAAAGGCATTTGGTTGTATAAAATGGAAATTCATGTTTAAAATTCATACTTAGGTTGGCTTTGGTCTTAATCTCATAAAGTTAATTATTAATCTTTATTCTACTCCCAGAAGCAGTATTTGTACTAATAAGATTGAGATTGTTTTTCCCTACTTCACTCTACATCTTATCGTTTATCTTATTTCTTGAACCATTTTTGGGGAAAAAAGATGTAATGTGGTCCAGTCTTATTCTAAGGTTTTCGGGTGTAAATGAAATCAGCTTAAAACGGAAATTCTTCCATTAAACAAAACTTGTCTATATCATATATCTAAAGGTTCTGTTTTTCAGGAGAATTCACAAAAAGTCAAATAACTTGGAATTTGATTCTCCAACGATACTAAGCAAACTCAAACTATTAATTAGAACATATTATCCTAATATTTCCCAATATTGTATGTGCTCTTTCTCTGTTTCCTTTTAAAATTCCTAATTATGTTTATAACTAGCTGGATTCTGTGAGCTCCCAATTGTTGTAGTGTAATAATTGTCCTAGAATTTGACTGCTTTTTCTAAAATTAAAAGACCTAAGACAGAGGATGGAGTCAGATTTTCAGATTGAAAAAATGTTACTGAGCTATTGTTATTAGGCAAGCATCTTGTGTATTTTTATGCTTTCTCCATGACCCCCAGTGTTGACAATTCTATCTTATCGGATTTTTCATTTAGAGAGTTATTTCTTTTTTTTTTTTATTGACCAAATCCAGATAGTACAGAACTCATTCAGAAATAAAAAAAATCACATGATTATAAAATATCAAAGGAAGTACATATGCATCAAAAATAAAAATTAAAAGAAAAACGGGTAATTTAACAATTTTGACAATTTTAAAGGGGTTACATGGATTCATACTAGATTGACTAGATTAAATTATGCTTCTAATCTTATATCTAAAGTATATAACAATACATAAATACATAGAAGAATACATCCAGCTATTATGATAGAGGCCTAACCCCCATGCTCCAAGTTGTTATAGGCGACCAGATCTTGCTGCCCCGCATTCTAGATTGTCTTCCCCTGGTGGCATAAATGGCACTTTCTTGATTAAATACCCCCAGGAAGCGGGTCAACCACATTTGAAAACTAGGTGGGTCTGAATCGTTCCAACAAGCTGCAGGTATTATTCTGTAAACAGCTGTGCCAATAAATAGAATTGATTCTTCCTCCAAATTAAGTTTGAGTGTGCTATCATAGCCTAGCATATATAGGGTGGCCGAATCAGCTATTATCTGCCCAAACACCTCCTCCCAGAATTCTAACATCATTGTTTTAATCAATGTTAGTTTATCACATTCACAAAACATGTGTATAAGCGTAGCTGGACCTAAGCCACATCTTAGGCATTTGTCGTTTATCCCGGGGATAAATAAAGATTGTATATAGTCTTGTACATCTGGGCTTTTAAGCTGGATGATATGAGCAGGCGTGATGATAGAGAAAGACTCATGTCAATATCAACATTTGGATTAGCCAACTTATCTGCCCACACCACTTCGGTATGCTCCTGGTTGTCCTGTAATTTTTCTAAAAGGAGCACATATATTGAACCGATTCTGGTAGTACTCTTGGTAATGATTTCTATAATTGGAATCCTTTCTAGATTGATGTTAGATGCTTTAAGCCTTAGAATAGTATAGACCCGAATAAACTTAAAACAATCACCATTAGATATGTTAAACTTTCTCTGTAGATCCAAGAAGGTGATATACATATCCTCGCCCAAGAAATCACCAACTGTAGTAATTCCTATGCTTTCCCATTTTTTAGCAATATCATCGTTGGCCAGTATAGGGAGTATGGAAGAGTGCCACAGGGGAGTATATCGATTTATCTTCGAGATCTACATGTATTTAACCATTCTTGACCACATTTTCCAGGCATGAGAGATAACTTTAAATTTTACCTTCTTAAAATAGCTCGGTTCTAGCTGTCTTAGCAAAAGGCCTTTGCCTTTCATCCCTATTGACAACTCATAAATAGAGGGTATTGCTATGTCCCCTGTATTGCACGTGAACGAGGTGGTGCTAAGGAGTGGGGCCATTTGTTGAAGAAAAGCAGCCCAGAAGTAGAATAACATGTTGGGAATTGCTAAACCCCCTCTGTGCTGTGGCAGAGATAGGTTTTTTAGAGATCTCCTGATTTTACCGTACTGCCACACAAATTTTGACATCTGAGATTCCAGAGCCTTTAGGATGTTATCTTCGAAAATAAAGGGGATTGCTCGGAATAGATTTAATGCCCTGGGGAGTATGTTCATTTTTAAGAAATTCCCCCTGCCAATAATTGACAGATGCAAGCTGTTGACTTGTTCTAAATCCCTTCTTATGGTATTCATTAGTGGCTCGTAGTTAAGTTTAGGGATAGATTTGACATCTGGACATATACATACCCCTAGATATATGGCTTTTTCGGCATTTCTGGGGTCGGTAAGTTCAATATTATCGGTACAGGGTATGGTTGTTTTATCTTTATTAAGGGAATATCCAGAGTAAAGGCCATATGTTTGTGTGGTAGCCTCTATTTCAATAATAGCCTCAGCAGGATTGGGTGTTAGAACCGCAATGTCATCGGCATAAGCCAATATTTTAGTTTCATATTGGCCAATTACAACAGGCTTAATTGCTTGGTTTTCTAAAAGTTACAAAATCAGGGGGTTAATGTAGAGAGCGAATAGTATAGTGGAGCAAGGGCACCCTTGCCTTGTACCTCTTGAGATTTGAATTGTGCTTGATTCAGAGCCCATTATCTGAAGCTTAGCTTTAGGATCCTGATACATCGCTCTTATTGCTTTTACGAAGTAGGGGCCGAAGTTATTATGCGCCAATATTGCCCATAGAAAATCCCACGACACATGGTCGAAGGCCTTCTCAGCGTGGAGGAGGATCATCGACATCTGACCCCCCGTCCCGGACATAAAGTCAAAAAGGGAGATAGCCCTGCGAGTATGGTCGGTGGTGCCTTTTCCGGGGATGAATCCGTGTTGTCACGGGGAGACCAGATGTTCGACAACCCTCCCGAGCCGATTAGCCATGATTTTAGCATACAATTTTGAGTCGGAGTTGATTCATGAGATTGGACGATATGATGACAGTTGGTCCGTGGGTTTTCCCTTTTTGGAAAGATGATTGTATTTGTTTCCTTCCAAGACTCAGGGGGAGTGCCACCCCATTGTACACCAAGAAATATATCAAGTAGCAGGGGCCCTAAACATTTACTTAAGGCTTTATATAGTTCTAGAGGGATTTTGTCTGGGCCCGCGGCCTTCCCTGAGGCAAGAGCGGAGACGGCTATTTGTAATTCTGTAAGAGTGATTTCTTTCTCGAGGTCCTCTCTGGTTGTGGCATCTATGCCCCTGCTGATATCTGAGTTAATTAGAAAATCCCTTAGGCATATGTCAGATTCATCCCTATTAGCTAGACTATCATTCTGGTACGGATTTTGATAGTAATGTGGGAATGCTTTGATGATGGCTGTTGTTTGTGTATGTGTGTGGTTGCCTGATTGTATAGCTGAGATTACATTATAAGAAGTTTTCTGACGAGTGCGCAAGGCGAGTTGTTTGCCAACCCTTTCCCCATTCTCATACACATTTCTCTGGTATGCTTTATAGATTTCGGCGGCTTTCTGGGTCAGCCCAGAGTTTAGATCTGTATTTAATAGTAACATTCGATCGATACATATTGTGCTTCCCATCCTCCCCTCGAGCTACTAATGCAGTGTGTTCGTCTTCTGCCCTGGCTAGCTCGTATATTCTCTGATTATACTCACTATTGCATTGTTTTTTGGTTCTGGCTACATAGCTAACCGTTTCCCCCCTGAGAGCCGCTTTAAAACAATCCCACACTACGCACCTAAGGGCACTAAAACGATTTATATAAAAAAAATCCTTGAGCCCAGCTGGTAATGTATTTAATGTAATCATTATTAGCCAGCAGTTTCCTATCAAATGTCCAGCTCCTGCATTGTCTGCTGAAAGTTGTTAGGTTAATTGTGAGGGTTAGTGCATTATGATCAGAGAGTATTTTGGGATGTTTAGTGATTGTAGCTTGGTTAGAGAGGTCCCTTGTTGTAAATATATAATCAATTCTGACATATTTATTATGGGGGTATGAGAAGTACGTAAATCCCGGGTCTGGATGATTTTTTGCATCCCAGCTATCTACAAGATCATAGCTATCTCGGAGCCGGCTAATTGCATTGAATACTCACGGTTTACGGGCCTGGCCACGAGGCTAGCTCAAGTTTCAGATTCTCAAAAATAGAGGGATCGTCTTGATTCGACCCGTAGACCGAGCCGAGAGTTATGCCCAGAGCCAATTCTATAACGACCCATCTGCCCTGAGCATCTACTATCTTGCGGATAGCTTGGCCTAAAAAGGGTTTAGCCAATATCGCTACCCCACGCATATTTGATGTTTGAGTAGAGCTAGCAAGTAAATTATAACCCCTGATTTTTAATAACTCCTTCTTATCCCAAGGTAGGTGAGTCTCTTGAAAACATAATATATCTGTGGGATTTTGGTAAAATTATCTCAGTCCGTCGGGCACGCTTGTTCCTATCGTGGAGCCCAGCAACATTCTATGTACATATAGTTAATCTCCCCATAAAGGCTTATTTCTTAGTTCTCTAATTATTTGTATTGTCAGTATTCCATTGGTTTTATGTCTTACCACAAATTCTGCTGATGTACTTTCTAAAGTTAATGTAGAAAAGTTGGAGTACTGGTGATTTCTGTTTTTAACCTGGATTTTTTTTTTAATGCTTTTTCCCCTAACGCCCACCCTCCCCCGAACCCTGACCCCCTCCCAGTTCAAACCCAAAATAAGGCATACAGACTCCCTAAGAGTCTGGTATTGATGAACATGCAACACAGTATCAGAGCCTGAGCAATAAGTCTCTTCATTGTATGCTTAAAAAAATACCGATCTTTAAACATTACAGACCATAAAGATTATTAGAAGGATATCATCTAGACCCCTTTACAAACCCAACCCAAGCAAGTGAGAGGATCAACCCATATCGTTTCGGATTATGCATATATACCACCCATATAAGTGCTCATCAGATATGTATAGAGTGGATATTTAAGTGCATATATCCAGGTGGGACTAGCTTATTTTAAACCATCCAAGTACTCTTTAGCTTTAATCTCAGAGAGAAAAAAATGTGTTTGGCCCCCATAAATCACTTTAAGCCGTGCGGGATTATTTAAATAAGCTTGTGCTTTTTTTTCTTGGAACGGTTTAATTAGCATGCGTAGCCTCCACCTTCTTTCGACTGTGGAGTGGCAGAAGTCGGGGCGCACAAAATAGGAGACCCCCTTGCTAGTGCGCTTGGACTCAGGCCTTGCTTTTTCAAAAATTGCCTGTCGAAGCAAAAAGTTACCAAAGTACACCAAGATGGCTCGTGGATAGACCCCGGGTTTTGTTGGCAGTTTAAAAGGCATACGATGTGCTCGCTGGACTTCAGCATCCCAGTTCCAGTTTGAAAGCTCGGGCAAAGAGTCTTTAAAGAGGCTGACCACAAAGGAGCGAATATCATCCCCTTCTGCCGCCTCTGGAACCACCAGAACACGTAGATTATTCCTCCGTTGGCAGTTTTCGAAGTCCTCGAGTTTCCACCTAACATCCGCCAGCTCGGATTCATGGGATTCAATCCGTTCCTGGTTCGTAGCGAGTTCAGATTCGTTAGAGAGCATCCTGGATTCTATCTCGGTCATTCTGTCTCCAATAGAGTCTTTGTCAGCTTACGTACCACCCCTTGTAACTTGCGCAATGCTGCTTGCGCCTTGCGCCCATTGTGTGCAGTTTCTTCCCCATGGGCCGCTATAGCTTGCAGCACCGTATCTAATGTTGCGGGTGGGGGACCTCCGAATGGTAGCTGAGCTGGCTGTAGTGTTGGCTTGGCGAAGCAAGAGGGGTGGGTGAATTGATCGGTGGGAGTATAGTCCCATGCTAACTCCTTTCCCCCATGTTGTTTCTTTCTACATAGCAGAGCTGGTTTTGATTTAACGGTGCTGATCTCCGCTTTGTCTCCACTAATGCTGCTGCTCTCATCCGTCAAGTATGATGCGGAGTCGTCCGCCCATTCTCCTTCAATCTCAGCCTCATCAGAGAAGGAGAAAAAATCGCTAGGGTCTTTCTCTCCATCTACGTTAGACTCAATATTGTCCTGTTCATGCTCATTAATTGCATTAGTAGTCTTCTGTTCTGCATTTAGACCTATCTCTTTAGCTTGGGATGCCTCAAAGTCTAATACAGCTATCCTGCGCCTTCTGTGCCTCTTGCATCCGAGCGCCGCTAAGAGTGAGGATAGCGAGATTAGAGATATTAGCTTTCGCTGTTATATCAATAGTATTATCAGTGTTAATAGCACTCTTGTTCCCGTTCTCACTCTCAGGGCCCAAAGTGCATACTTCTTGTGTGACCGATTGTGCTGATGCAGAGGTATTCTGATTGCCTTTGGGAGCTGTTTGATTAACTTGAGTTTCACGCTGAGCACTCACCTCCTTAGCACTTACGATACAGTCCTTTAGCGTGGTTTCGGCAGCAGCCGCGATCGTCCCAGCAGCTTTCGGATCGCTGGAGGATTCTGTCAGGCACTTCTTCTCGCGCTCCGGAAGCGATCCTGGGGCCCTACGCCACAGGTCGATGACAGTAGAGCCGGTAGAGCCGGCCGCGTCCTTCTTGCCATCCTTCTTTCAGGCCGCTGTCAAAGCCACAGCTGCCGCGGTATTCTGCCTCGGTGATTAGACGGCCACTGCCGCCGCCTCCAACGATGCCTTCTCTGTCATTGCCATTGTCTCTTAGTCTCCGGCATCCCTCTGGCCCAGCCGCTCTGCGTTCTCCCGCTGTGCAGATCTTGCAGCTCTTGCTCGAGCCGTGGCGGATAGTGAAGCTACAGCGACTTTCGGAGCCATTACTGCGCTGGTGTTGATCTCGGCAGACTCCGCAAGGTAGGTGGGAGTAGCAGACTCACTATGAGTACACTTTAGTGGTTTTAGAAGATATTTAAGGACGGCCCAGCATATAGGGATGATAGTCGGTTATAGTCCAGATTATGCACTCCGTGGTAGTCCTCCAGCATCACTTCACTGATTTTCAGTTATATCAATTGCTCAAACCGATAAGCAGATTATCATCGGGGGTTGATCAGGTTTAATCCTTGGATTTAGACGCGGCACAGTCAGTACCTTCAGGTCATGATCGGGAGCTCTGTCACTGTGTGTGCACTGCGGTTACTGACAAACCGCCATCTTGTCTCTGTGTGTGCACTGCCAGAGAGTTATTTCTTATGTCAAACTGACCTCCTTTCTTTACCATACTGAAATACACTCATTGTACTCTTGGAAGATTCAAATGATACTTGGATGCAGGAGTGGTCTTTCTATTTTCATTTTGTCCTTATACTTTGCTATAATAAAAAGGTAAAGATTCACAAAAGATCTATTTATTGGAGAGGATGGCAAGATAAGAGGATTTCAAGGACTTATTACATTTTAACAATACAGAGTCATTCCATTTACCATCTTTCAATTTTAGTTTCCATTACCATGTTCATTTAATGAAGAATACTTAATTCTAATGGAGGCAATTGTGCAGTTTTGACCTTCAAACTCTTCAGGTGGTGTTCCCGAATCCTTGGTGGACAAGTTTTACATAGGCTCATTTGGAGTGGATCAATTCCAAGAGCGCCTTCAATGTATATATTATTAAACCAGTTTTCGGCGTCTCCTCCCAAATCAGCTTTTGTAACCTTACCAAAATATTCAAATACTCAAAGGCTGCTGCCCTTACTCATTCCCTATTTTTAGTTTATAATACACTCATTGTTACATTGAGAAAGATGGATTATGTTGGTCACGGAGATCTGAAGAAGGCAATATTTTACATGTTAATCTTGTAAAAATTGAGATATTTCCCCTTGCAACGCCTCAGTTGGGTAGGCACACCATTGTGGGGTAAACCCAGGTTTACCAGTCTTTGTAAATTAGGATTTGCATCACAATAAATGGGTAGATGCATGGGAATACTGATGCTCCACCCATATAATGCCATTCTGATACTAACACTAACACCACCACTGGGTCTGGGCACCCAACAGCACAGCTTGCCACAAGCTATTTTTAAACAGAACAGAGTGCACGTGCTGCTATCAATTCTCTTATGCCTTAACGTTTGTGGCTAAAACATCTGAAATGAAACCAATGTTTTATGTGCAAGTAGTCACTTTTTATTTTAGTTTTCTTGCGTCAACTATTTAATTTTTTGACTTTTTTGAAAATTATTTCAATCAACGTTGATTGAAATAATTTTCAAAAAAGTCAAAAAATTAAATAGTTGACGCAAGAAAACTAAAATAAAAAGTGACTACTTGCACATAAAACATTGGTTTCATTTCAGATGTTTTAGCCACAAACGTTAAGGCATAAGAGAATTGATAGCAGCACGTGCACTCTGTTCTGTTTAAAAAAAAAAAAATTCTGATACTAAGGCAGCACTATGCGCTGCATTGTGTTACTTTGCATTTACTAAACCTTGGAAAACCATGCAAAGTGGCATTGCATGGCTTAGTAAATGCCAAGAAGGATTTCGCATCACAAAACTGATGCAAAATCAAAGTAAATCTGGTCCTGGGTGGTTTACATTCCAATATGAGCCATTCAGAGTGTCACTCAGGGGCTGATACTCACTAGTGGGGATCACTGCATACCCTGTGATACAGTGATTGTGTTGGGTTGCACAACAGTGCATAAATTGGGAGTCTGTTCTACAAAGTTGGGGTGCGCACAGGACACAAAGAGGTCTTTGCAATACATAAGACAAAAAGACATGCGCAAAGGACTATGTTGAGCAATGTCACCAGTCAGTGCTTTTTCTTTAGAAACTACACTGCTAAATACTATGCATTAATTTACAAATATATACATTAAGCAGATTGAAAATACCATAAATGGCATTGTGTAATCACATTTGACCCCCATAATCACAGTGCCCCAACTGTAACAGATAACCCATCCCAATATATCACTTTAGATAAATGAGGCCTATTGGTTTTATCAAGGGTTCAAGATTAACAAACCATATGTTACTAACACCATCATTATGTGACTAAGGGCCAGATGTAGGTCGCCAATTACCGGTTGGTAACGGCTGATTTCGGCCGGTACCGACCGGTATTTGGGATTTGGCACGTAGGGGGCATTTTATTTACAGAATCGGTATATTTACCGATTCGGTAAATCAATATATAGGTGGCACTGTAATCAGTGCCACAGGCCCGTACCGAATCGTTATTTACCATGGAATACTATTCCATGGTAAATAACGAATTCCAGTGTACATGCACATCTGTGCATGTACACCTGTGCCATGTGGCACACAGACATGCCCTAAGGGCATGTCTGTGTTTCACATGGCACACAAGGCAGAAACAGGGGTGCAACAGGGTGTCAAAGTGACACCTTGTCCCCCTTGTAAAATCGGTAATTTTACCGATTCGGTAATTACCGAATCGGTATTTGCTATTGAATCCTATGGGCTTCAAGGCCCATAGGAATCAATGGCATTTACCGATTCGGTAATTACCGAATCGGTAATTACCGAATCTTAACGAATCGATATTTTTTCCGAATTATTTACCTACATAGCAATTACCGGATAGTGAATACCGAATCGGTAAACTTCGGTATTTACCATTCGGTAATTTGCTATTACCTACATCTAGGCCTCAATGCCATAATCTGTAATAATCATGTGTATATACACATAATAATGTTAATAAAGCATATCAACCTTGATCAGTAATCACTGACATTATTAAGTCAATTAATTTTTTTTTAAATGAACTTAACATGTCTGTGTGCTTTTTATATATTTTCAAGCCATAAAAAAAGCACCACTTTCTGATCAAATAAAATGCACCATAAATCCTGCCCCTAGAGAGCACTTCTTTACATGTATCTTCTCCATACACCGTCAGGCCACATTAAATGTAGGCATAGAACCAGCCCCTAGAGAGTGAGAGCGCTTTATTACACGTATCTTCCTCATACACCTTCAGGCTACATTAAATATAGTCACATAACCAGTCCCTAGAGGGCGATGCACTCCCAGCTGTAAAACAAAAGATCCAACCATGGAAGACTTTAAAAATTAAGAGGAAAATTCGAAAGGTTCATAGATTCCTGGACCATGCAACCGTAGGGTCAGTTGTCCAAACATTACTCCTGGAGGGATGCTGTCACTCCTACAGCCCACCACAATGCTTCCCAGATTCGTTGGTGATGCCCCTGTCCTCCAGGGTCCACCACAAGCATAGAAAAACATGCAAATTGGCCTGCCTAAAAGGCATTATGAGGCACTCCAGCAAATAATATTTTAGCAGTGAGTCTTCTGCTGTGCTGGGAGCCTGCCCGTCTTTGTTTCCTTTTGTTTATTGCTATTTTTGGGGGTGACCAGTCCCACCCAGGTATCCCACAGGCCCACATTTGCTGGGGGCAGCTGAAGAGCCTATCTCTCGCTGCCTCTGCCGGTTCCCGCGCCGGAAACATCTTCACAGTCCTCAGGAGCAGTCAGCTCTTCTCCTCTTCCTACTTTTGTGGCAGGGCACCTGTCTTGTTGGTGGCTGCCTATTTCACCAGACAAGGACCTTGGAGTG
The DNA here is from genome assembly GCF_964261635.1 of Lissotriton helveticus. NCBI lineage: Eukaryota > Metazoa > Chordata > Amphibia > Caudata > Salamandridae > Lissotriton > Lissotriton helveticus. The sequence continues at coordinate 781,914,157 of NC_136071.1, forward strand.
GGACAGGCGACTACTGCTAGGAGGAGGCGGTGGTGCTCCCCCTCTCTTTTTGTCCTTGCCAGGGCAGTGAGCTCGAATCCCAGGCCCCTCCTCATTCCCTCGATCTCTGCATCAACCCCCGAGGAGATAGGGGCTCCATGCAGTAATCAGTGCTCTGTTCCCCGGGCCAAGGTCCATTTTTAGGAAATGCTGCAGAGCCCCACGTGCTCTATTTCTTACAGGGGCCGAAGTTCTCCAATCTTAAAAATACCACAACTCTGGCCCCAGTAAGTAGAGGATCTTGGGCTCATTTTATTCCTGGTGGTGAGCTCTGGCCATCAAGAGCAGTTTTAGGAGACCTCCTCACTTCCAAAGTGGTGTAATCTATAGGGCGCTGGTTCCACGGGTTCTCTGTGCCAGATTTCCACCTTATCTTTGTCTCTAGGCGCAGAAGTCCAGTTCTTTTCCCCCAAATGGTCCTCTGGGGGGGGGGGGAAATGGGCGAGGTACAAGGGGCCTCACTGGCCATTGGAGAGCCACACTGATCCTGGCTTCAACTGGGGGCAGAGTCTTCTTTGCATATGCACTAACAAGCGTGATGATGTATGCAGACCCATGTGTAATGACATATGCACATGCATGTGTCACAACGCATGTGTGTACCAATGGAATTATACAGGGGCCATAATTTATATTTTAACTTACCAATACAAGGTGGCGGGTGCTACTTGGATCGGTAAATTGAAAAAATGAATGTTCTTAACACGAAAGCCCTCTTGGGAATGCATTTTGGTTTATCAGCAAAACGGCACATGCTGGGCCCTCTAAAACGTGTTATTTAAAACATCTAAAGAACTACGAGAAGTGTGTGGGGGAAAGCAACAAAAATTGGTGGGGGGAGGGGTCAGAGAGCAATGGAGGCCCACAAAAAAGCTTTTTGTACTGCAGAGTGCACCATCAACAAATAGCAGCTGCTGGACCCGCCACCAGTGAAAATGAATGCATTTTTTAAGGACTCCGAGGACTGGTTGAGCATCAAAGAGCAGATTGGGGTGGATGAATGGGAAGCAACCAGGAGAGTGGGTATTTGAGGGAAAGGGAAGCAGCACGGGGGGGCAAGACAACACACACATTCTCATGGAGCGCTTAAGAAAAAAGTAGTTTGTGAGAAGTGGAAGGATACAAGTAAGCCAGTCAGAAGGATAGTAAAGAAGCTCACCTCCTGTGGAAGAACAAACACCACAAGAGGAAGACAGCCATCGAATAAGATGCAGGCACATGAGATTGACAATAAAGCTAAGTAATGGGTGGGCTGTAAGCCCACTGTACATTTTTGGCATTGGCACAAGTGAATTTCACCTGCAGACAGCTAAAAGCAGTCTAGTGGGTGAGATCTAAAAAAGCAGGTTACCCAAAGCATACATACACAGTTATAAACGTCATACAATGTAATATTAACACAATCCAGTGAACAACCATCACAAATCCAGACACACGCGCCTTACAAAACAAGATGTACATCTATCACAAAATCAGATACACCTTATTAGGGAGGAGATGGGGTCAAGTCGTTAGAACGGCTGAGTTTGGCACATAGGGAACCAGGTTCGAATCTCGGCTGAACATCTCGCAATTCTGGGCAAATCACTTAATCTCCTTTTGCCTAAAGTCTAAAAGGAAAAAATGTCGAATGTCTATTTTTGTTGTAAAGCTCTCTGATGCCCTTGCTCCAGGTTTGCGCTATGAAAGTAATGCTACCTTGTACAAACGGAGTCACAGAACCAGAAACATAGGATACATATACAACCCATTAATAATCCAGTTGTACAGATGGAAAAAAACAGATCACTGCAGATGCAGGTGTCCAGAATTAAATGTAAATGACATCACTGGTAGCCTGTAACTACATAATATGCGGTTACATCTGCAGTCAAAACTAGGCTATAATTATGTGATTAGGTTCTAAAAGTGATGTCACTATTTGCTTTAAAAAAAAAAAAGTAATGCACACTTAACCAGAAGTTACTTTTCAATTGGTAATTTAAGAATTCTGTTTCATTTTAATATGCATTTTATTGTAAAAGCTATTCTGTTGTCTGGAATGTAGATTTAATTCACCACAGAAGGACCACATTGCAAAATGTGGTGTCTGTGAGGAATGGTAATAGCATGTGATTAGCTTCAATGTATGTATGCATGTATTGGTATTCGTTAAGCGCCTATATCACCCGTAGGTCTCATAGCGCTAGCTGAAAGCCAGGTCAGGACAGAGTGTTTTAGAAAAGCCACGTTTTAAGGGCTTTACGAAATGACTTGTGGTTGGTTTTTAGACGGAGCTGTAGGGGTAGTGCATTCCATAGCTCAGGCGCAGTTCTGGAGAAGGACCTACAGCCGTTCTTCACAGTGCAGACCTTGGGGATGGTCAGAAGGTGCTTGCTGTTCGAGCGGAGAGTTCTTACTGGCTGATATTTGGTCAGTTTCTTTGCTAGATAGGTTGGACCATTGTTGTTGAGTGTTTTATGTACTAAACAACGTATCTTGAAATTAATCCTCTTTCTGATAGGAAGCCAGTGAAGAGTCTTTAGGCTGGGAGCCGATGGTGAGCGTGGAGGGAGATTTAAAACCAGCCTAGCTGCGGTGTTCTGCAGTACCTGGAGCTTAGATCGGAGCTTATCATTTATGGATGCAAACAGTGCATTTCCATAGTCTAGGCGATTAATAATTAGTCCTTGAACAAGGGGTAAGCGAGAGTGAAGCGGGATCCTTTAACAAAATTTCCTGAGGGATCGCATTATGCCGTAGCACGTGCGCGTCACGGTATTTACGTGGTCGGCCATAGAGAGTTTGTTGTCCATTATCACTCCTAGGTTGCGGACAGCTAGCTTGGGTGGGGGGTACGGCCCTAGTGAGGGTGGCCCCCAGTCGGGGGACCAGAAGTTTTGGGCGTCACCAAAAAGCAGAATCTCTGTCTTGCTCGCGTTGAGCAGAAGATAGTTGTTGGATATCCAGTCATTGATAGTTAACATGCACTGTATGAAGCTGTGCTGTGTGTTGATGTGGTCGGGGTCAATAGCTGTGTGTCGTCGGCGTAAGACCCGGTATCAAAACCATGTGCTCTGATTATTGTAGCCAAGGGTGACATATATAGGTTAAAAAGGGTGGGGCTCAGAATTGATCCCTGGGGAACGCCCTTGTCGATAGTCTGGCTTTTGGACGAGAATCCATCAATTTTTACCTTAAAGGACCGGTCTGAAAGGTAGCTTTTGATCCACTGTAAAGCGGGGCCTTCGACACCACACTCCTTCAGGCGCTCCAGAAGGATGCTATGAGATATGGTGTCGAAGGCAGCCGACAAATCAAGCAGGATTAGGATGGCGGACTGCCTGGCATCCAGAGAGAGCCTGATACTGTCGGCAATCACGACCAGGGCCGTTTCCGTGCTGTGATGGGATCGGATACCCGACTGTGATGGGTCAAGGAAATTCATCAGGCTGGGCACGTGGATTTATTAAAAGACCCATCAATCGCTACTATTTATTCTGATAGATATTGTGAAGAAAGGGGTGGTGCAAAAACATATATAACAATTCTGATGAACAATGTGTCAAATCTTACCCACCATTTGATTAAGTCATACATGAAGCTTGAGGCCCATCTGTGAAATTGTGTGCGCAAAATGTTTACCATCTCTGATAAATCAATCAGTTTTATAAAGTGCTGCTCCTCACCCCTAAGGGTATCTGGGCACTAAGGTGTCGTTGGTCTCAGTCAAAGAGCCAGGTCTTGAGTTCTCTTCTGAATTCTGCCAGGGAGAGTGATGTTCGTAGGTGGAGGGGCAGGTCCTTCCAGGCATTTGCAGTGAGGTAGGAGAAGATGCAACCACCACTGTGGCTGCAGCAGATGCAGGGGTTGTAAACAAGGGCCAGAGATGTGGAGCTCAGGTGTCTGCCAGATTGGTGGAAGTTCATGCAGTGATTGATGTATGCTGGTCCCTGGTCATGTAATAATAATCTGCATTTGTAAAGCGCACAATCACCCGTAAGGGTCTCTAGGCGCCGGGGGCCGTCGGGAAGATTAGGCAAGCTATTGCCTAGAGTCACATGGTGCTGGGCTAACCTGCCGCTGGAGCCGGGGATCGAGTGTAGGGCACTGTAGGCGTGTGTTAGGAGCTTGAACTGGCATCTGCTCTGGACAGGGAGCCAGTGGAAGTTGTTGAAGTGAGGGGTGATATGGGTGCATTTGGGGAGGTTGAAGATGAGTCTGGCTGCTGTGTTTTGTATGGTCTGGAGTCTCTTGAGGAGTTGGGTGGTGATGCCGAAGTAGAGAGCATTCCCGTAGTCGAGTCAGTTGGTGACGAGGCCCTGGGTGACAGTTTTCTCAGTGTTAACGGGGATCCATTTGAAGATTTTTCAGAGAATGCTGAGGGTGTGGAAGCAGAAGAAGGTGACTGCGTTGATTTAGCGCTTCATGGTAAGCTTGCTGTTGAGGATCATGCTGAGGTTTGGGGTGTGGTCTGTGGGGGTGGGTCTAACTTCTAAGGGCCACCAGCTGTTGTCCCACGGGGAGGTGTTCTTCCTAAAGAACAGCACTTCCATCTTGTCCATGTTGAGCTTCAGGCAGCTGGTCATGGCCTTGCAGAAGTTTGTTATGGTGGAGGAGGGGGCTTCTGTGAGGGAGAGGATGAGTTGTGTGTCGTCTGTGTAGGATATGATGTTGAGTCCATGGGTTCTGATGATGTCTGCGAGGAGTGTCATTTAGGTGTTGAATAGGGTGGGGCTGAGGGACAATCCTTGGGGGATGCCGCAGACGATGGTCTTGAGTTCTGAAGTGAAGGGTGGCCGGCGGATTCTCTGAGTTTGCCCTATGAGGAAGGATATGATCCATTTGAGGGTGTTTCCCTGGATGCCTATGTGGTTGACTCTGTTAATGAGGGTGTGATGGGATATGGTGTTGAATGCTGCTTAGAGGTTGAGGATGGCTAGGGCTGCTGTTTCGCTGTGGTTGAGGAGGTATCTAATGTCGACGGTGGCAACGATTAGGGCTGTATCGGTGCTGTGGTTTGCGCGGAAGCAGGATTGGCAGATGTCAAGAAGATGGTTTTCTTCTAGGTGTTTGGTGAGCTCGTGGTTGATGGCCTTCTCGAGGACTTTACAAGGTATGGAAGCAGTGAGATGGGGTGGTGATTCTTCCGCTGGGGTCTGCAGAGGGTTTCTTCAGGGGTGGTCTAACCTCCGCGTGTTTCCATCAGTCGGTGAAGGTTGTTGCGTGTTATGGAGGCATTAAGGATGTTGGTGAATTCCACACTAACTTATTGGGTTCTGAGGTTGAAGAAATGGTGAGGGCAGGGGTCCGTGGGTGCTCCGGAGTGGATGGAGGACATGAGGGCTGTAACTCTTCTTAGGGCTCTGCAGATTTTAGCTGGTTTCATGGGGGCGACTCTGTTGGCGCATTTGATAATCCAGTCGAAGAAGTTCTGAACTGGCTGCTCCAGGTCTGATGCAGCATCGGACTGGGTGGTGTTAAGGGCCTGCGTTCATTGGGTCTCTGTTACTTTGTTCCAGCTGCGGTGAGAGCAGCTGGATGGCTTGGTGATGGTGCCCTGAGAGCCAGTGATGGTGAAATGGGCAATAGCTTGGTCAGTCCAGGTGAGTTTAGTGACATGGCTGTACTTGATTCTGTCACTGAATGTGAAGATCTGTTCCAGCATATGTCCTGCACTGTGTTTGGGGTGTGTGACCAGTTGGGTGAGGCCAATGTTGCACATGTTTTCCAGGAGATTGGTGCAGTTGGCGTTGTTGGGGTCATCGAGGTGGAAGTTGTGGTCGCTGACTAATACGTAGTGCTTGGAGTCGATGCCTAGCGGGGCGATGAATTCGGAGATGGCATCACAGAATGCATGTCGCGGTCCTGGGGGTTTGTAGGCAAGGGTGCCTTTAATGGTTGTCTTGGAGTCAGTACGGAGTTGGAAGTTCAGATGTTAAATGATTGGTGTAGTGCAGTCTTCGGTGGCGGTGCATCGGATCGTTTCCTTGTGGATTATGGGGACACCTTTTCCGAGTTTGTTGGTCTGGTCGCGATGGAACATCTTGTAGCCATCGGGCGTTGTGGTGGTGATGTCGGGGGATGCAGAGGGGTTGAGCTAGGTCTCAGTGATGAAGATCGTGTCGGGGTGAGATTGGTGATGGTGTTCCAGAGTTCTGTGGTGTGTTTGCAGAGGGACGGGGTGTTGATCAGGATGCATTGGAGCAGTTCCAGGGTGATAGTGATCATCTGGGTGGGTCTGGCAAGGGTTCCTGGGTGGACGGGTGATCCGGCATTGCATGTGAAGCAACAACGGTGCAGGTGAAGGGTCCTTCTGTGGATCAGGGAGAGGTGATGCAGCAATTGATGTTGTGGCATCTGGGGTTGAGGGCCCAGAGTTTGGTGGCAGCGTAACGGTGAATGGTCAGAGAGCCAGTGTTCCTGGCGCTGGGCGTGGTGCAGGCATGGACAGGTGCAGACACACAGGCGCTGCGGCCTACATTGAGGAGGTCCTGGGAGAGGGATGGGGCGCTGGATGGCAGGAAGTGGGAGGCAGAAGTGGGCAAAGAGAGTTAAAGCGGCACAACAAAGGAGAGAGCAATGAAGGACACAATACTGCACAATATTTATTGCCACTGACGCAAGCCAGCTAACAGAGGAGATGCTGACTAACCAGTGCTAACTAGACAAAAAGAGGCTGTACTGACTACGGGCTTTAACAGGAGCAGAGGCTGAGCAGTGCATAGCTTCACAGAGCAGGGAAGATGGCACAGGACCTGCTCCTGTGCTATCTATATGGAGTCGAATTCTTTCTAGGGAGACTAGCAAATTTACTGGATTAAGCTCAATGCAGTTGTTTTATGGTTTTATTCAGTTTGGCAAACTCTTCCAGTCACGCCCAAAAAAGGCTCCAATTCAACTTAAAAGGGCAAACTTTGGCACAATTTTTTTAATCCTGTTAGGAAATGAAGTTATCAGGCCTGCTTACGGTTAACAGAATTCTATGGGCAGGCTTGTTAAGTCCCCGGGTGGAAATCCATGGGTGGAATATAGGCAATTGCATTGCCTGAACTCAGTGGACAGACCTTTGCAACAGAAGATTTTCCTATCCTGTCTTCAAAACTTTGATTAAGAAGATAACCCAAGAGTTTAGTAATAGCAGGGATTGACAAGATCTAGCCTGAATAAAGAAAACAAATATCTGGGTTTCATTTAATATACTGACAGGATACAAGAGTCCCGTATGTGGATATCAATCAATCAATCAATCAATCAAATGTATATAGCGCGCTACTCACCCGCTAGGATGGGTTACTCCGTCACACCAGGGACGGATATCCCGTCCACCGAAATATAAATTCCATAATTATCCTATGGAATTTAGATTTTGGCAGACGGGATACCTGTCAAAGTTGTGACGGAGTCACCCATCCGCCGATATCTATATAGAATTTAAGAAAAGAAAATGTGCGGGCCTCAGGTTTGAGCAAATCTTGTTACTCCTGTGGGTTTAGGAAATAATATCTGATAATCATTCTGTGCTCAAGCCAATTTTTTTAATAATTGCAAAAAGGTTAGTATAGTTGTTAAAATAAATTGGAGTAAATATCTGCAAAAAGCTGTTGCACTCTGTTTTTTGGAGAGGTTATTGCAGTTATTTTTTAGAGAGAGTTTTATATAGCGCGAACTTGACCTGAATAGGGTATCAGATCAATTTACACAGCACCAGTTGCGTTACATCAGGACACATTCATTTTTGTTAGGCACGGGGAGATTAAGTGATTTGGCCAAAATTAGAGGATGTTCAGAGTCATTGCCAAGACTCGAACTAAGTTCCTTAGGTTCGAGGTCGACCGCCCTAGCCGTTAGGCAAACTCCTCTCCAAGTTGGAGGCACTATCATTACATTTATGTAAGTAGTGGAGGAGAGCTGTGAAAACTGTGTTTCCTATAATCCTTTAGACAGGTAATGCTTCTTAAACTTGTATTATCATGGTTTATGTAACATATGTGTTATTTATATACTTTATATACTACTTTGGTGCTAATATAATTGTAAATAGCAACTCAGTGACTATGTCATGTTATGTTAAAATGCTTGTATTTCACAAACAGCTACCCGTTTGGGGTTCCCAGTGCTTTTAGCAACAAATAAAGTTTCTTCCAGTTCAAGTCAAAACAGCCACGTCTTTAGAAGTTTCCGAAAAGTAGGCAACGAAGTTCAAGATCTCAGCTGTTCTGGCAGCTCATTCCAAAGCTTAGGGGCGAGTACCGCAAAGGTTCGACCTCCTATGCGAATGAGTTTAACCTTAGGAACCGTGCACTAAGAGCGATTTTTAGAACGCAAATAGCAAGTAGAAATTAATGGTTTTATCAGATCTTTGATATATATAATTGGGGAGGCGATCTCTGCCCTTCCTTTGAAGACATAGCACCGAGCCTTGAATTGGACACATTTTTCAATCTCTAGCCAATGCGGCTTACAGCAAAGAAGTGAAACTGAGGCATGTTTAGGCAGTCGAAAGATCAGCCTTGTGGCTGCATTCTGCACCACCTGTATGCGTCTCAAGGAGGCTTTATCAACTTGAAGATAAAGGATGTTACCTTAATCCAGGCAATATAGAATAAGGGAATGGATTATGGTTCTTTGAGCAGCCAGAAGGAGAATCTAAATTAATTTCCATAGCCATTTCAGAGTTGGGAAGCAGGTTCAAGATGCCTTAGTCACCTGCGGCTTCATGGAAAGCTTGTTATCTACCATGAAGCATACGTTCTCAACTTTGGAGGCAGGGTGGGGATATCACCCAGAGCTGTTGACCTGTGCTTAGGTTCACAAAGAACCGGGTTATTTCCAAGTATCAACTCCTCAGTTTTTTCACCATTCAGTTTCAGCGAGTTGTTATTCATCCATGAGTCCACCTGAGTCAAACAGGAGTTCAAAGACATTAAACTGTGGTCCTGAGCGGATGATAACGAGATGATGTGGGTATCTTCAGTACAAGAAAATAAGGTAAGACCTTAGAGTAGTGATTTCTGTATTTTGAGGCCATGAGTTGCTACAAAGCCATTTGTACCAGCTTTGAGATGTATTTGTAATTGTTTTAATAAACAAACAAATGTAAGCTTTATTTGCCTTGGGAGCATCTGCTGCTATGTCCATGTGCTATCTTGAAAGACAAAGAACTTGGTGAATGGCAATTGCCATCACACCATTGCCCTTCCCATTTATATTTGTAGAGACATCTGAGCACGTATGAAGTAACGAGAAAAGCAAAGAATACTTAAACAGATTTGCATACTGAAATCAAAACTACTAGACCAGAAAATGCCATCTCATTCCATGCAATCTGGCTTTTCATGGGAATGCTTAGTGACAAAATTAGGCCTCTTGAAAAGAAAACCCTGCCTTCTGAGTTTGGAACAAGCTTCATCATTTTTTAGCGTTCCTCTATCCACCTTTTTTGTTTTCCAGTAAACATGGTCCCTTCTGGTAAAGTACCTTTACAAGTATAGGCTGTAGGTAGAACTAGCACATCACAAACACATTTTCTAAGTGGAACGATTAGATATTTTTCAGGTTAGAGGTAATCATAAATAGCAATACAGAAAGAAAAGAAAAAGGATGGACCCATACTTTCAATATATAGTAGAAAGTGTATTTGTAGTATCTTACAAGAAGAAGTGCTCTGGTGATCAAACCTTGAAAAAAAGTGCCAAAGTAGCATGGACCAGTGTGTACAAAATATATGACAATGAAACAGTTTTAAGCGAGTGCGGTAAGATCAACTCTTTATTCTTGAGGTGCTAGCAACCCATCAGGTAATATGTTCCTATAGTCATATTCTTCAACAGCATTTCTGCCCTGTAACAGCAGTCAAGTCACATCAAGTCAAGTTTGTTGATTCAGCTTTACAATAAAGACATGCAATAATAATTACAAGTAATACAACATTACAAACATTCCTATCAACATGTTCCCTTGTGCAAGCATGCCTCCCTTCTGTCATTTCGTGGATGCAAAATGCAGCCTGAACAGGTTAAACACCTCAATCGGCTTGCAATTAATTGCTATGGATTCCTTGATAACATGGTTGTATCTATCATCCTCCACTACATCACAAATAAGGTGTAGTTTAGCTAGGTTGGGGCGCACAACAAATAAAATCACAGGTGTATTAAATCAAGGATGCATCCTCAGTGGAAAAGGAACTGGGGCAGGTGATGGCATATCTTGTTATAATAAAATGATAAAACTATTGTACAATGATTCCTTGGGTATGAAAGAAAAAGAGTATTGTAGCTATGCAACAAGCGTATAGTGCTATAAGTGATTTTTAACTGGAGTGGCTGATGGCTCGAGAGTATTAATCTGCCTCTGTCATGTAGCTCCTGAATATCCTTATCTCGTGTTAAGTTAGCATAGGTACATTTGAGGTTTAAACGCCATTTTCCATTCTTGCAACTTCTGCACACGACACTTAATTGTTGACTTAGCTTTCAACCTAGTAGTTTGCCGTGGTTTATGTGAGAATAATATGTTATTGCTCTGATATCAGCTTTGCTTAATAAACTATGTCTGCACGAAGAGTGCTGAAGTTTCAGGAACAACACGATATGGAATTGTTATGAGGTCTGATCTCCACGCCTTCATAGTCATAACACAAGTGCAGCCTTTGCCAACTCTGGCTTCAGGCGGGATTGATATTGCTTTGCATGAGGCACATAGCACACACTTGATGCGGTGCACATGCAGAGAGAGAGCTGGTGTATGCTGATGTGATTCCTTCATGCTAGGACACTAAGGTATGGGCCCGCCCTGAACCAACCCAAAGAGACCTTCTTAGCTAATAATATAATATATGTGTTAGGGTGGGTGAGATATAAGTGTTGTTAACTCTTATTCATAACAGTATGTTACCATGCTGTCACCATTCGCTTTTTATGTCTTAGTAACTATGCTGGTAATTTTGGTACTGATAATAAGTATACTTGTATTATCTAAGATACTGCGCCTGAGAAGACGGCATTAGTAAATAAACATTTCAAATGCACATGTGTCTTCTTTACTCCATGTTCTGGTTTGTAATGATAACATAACGAAAGAGTGTTCATGAGTCCCACGTACCCTGAGGTACTGTAAGTTCATGTTCTGGTTTGTCTAAACATTGGGAGTTTGATATGTCCAATGAGACACTGTAGCTAGCTCGGTAAGGGGTGAGTTGGGTACTAAGGTGAGTTTTGGGTCACCCTAATTCGCCGAGGTTCCACTCCTCTGTGCGCAGTTCTGTGTGAGAACAGAAACCCTGCGACACCTCGAGAGCCTTATTTGTTCAAAAACAGCAAAAGTGCGTCCGAGCGGGGTGTAAAGTTAGGTAAGAAAGATATTATAGCAGGTAAAGTGCTATGTATAACTGCTATCTAGAACAACTAGTGGCTTTTAAAATATTATTCCGCTTTATAGGCTTCGCATGAGCAAGGCAGCTAAAGTGCATCCGTGTGGGGCAAGGCCTTTTAAAAATATATCGGTGCCAGAGATAGCCCTATCTAAATGAGATACAAATATATTATATATCTACGCAACAAGCAGGTAAATTGCTATGTATAGATGTCGTCTAGAACGGCTAATGGCTTTAAAGATATTAGACAGCCTTTAGAGGCTTAGTCTGTGCAGAACAGCTAAAGTGCATCTGTGCAGGGCAAAGCCTTTTAAAAATATATTGGTGCCAGAGATAGACCTATTCAGCCTTAGACCCACTTGTAAATGTAAATGTACAGGAATTTATATAGTGTGAGACCACTATTAGTGCTGCTCTATTGCTCACTTATGAGGTAGCACCTATATAGGCTCAAATCAGCGCCCTTGCCCTCCCATTGAAATAACGTGCAAAGTAGACCAATAACATCCATTTGTTCCAAGTAGCCTAAGTTCTTTCTTGCTAAGGTTGCTACTGTCCTAGCCCTATGTTGTAATCGGTCATCTTTCCTTCCAGGAATGAATGTATATAATGCTATAGCCTGATACATCTCCAGCTGCTCAGGTCTATGCAAAGTAAAAGGGCATCCTTACAGCTCCTCATACAGTATTTTAAAAACAGGGGGAGGAGCTACAGTCTTAGGGGCGCTAATGACGTAACATAGAGTAGCATAAAATGCTTCAAAGTTTCTTTAGCCGTCCAAGGAACAGTCACACATACCAGCTCTCTATCTATAACCCTTGGACCAGGATTTGATGTAGGATTGAACCTGTAGTATGCCTAGCCTAAATCTCAGGTGTAGAGCCTTTTTGTCAGGTGGCGAACTCAAGTCAAGGAAAGGCTCCCAACGGGGTTCAGCTTTCATATCGAGATATTTAGATAATAAGACACTTTTTGTAGCCGCGTGCTTTTGCCACATGAAAGCCTAGAATTTCCTTGTCACTGATGGTAAATTGGCTTTGGTCATGGTTTCTGGACAGATCTATTGATTTTAACATATACTCTGTGTCTAAACCAAGGCACATTTGTGCAATTCAGACATCTCAGGATGTCCCTCATGGTTTGTTGCAAAAACGGGGTGGTCCAGACTCGTAACAATTAGCTTACTGGGCGGAAAGCAATGTATTCAGCCACAGAAATCATTCTCAGTTCGGCTCTGAGGATTACCATTGGTGTCCCTGGGTCTAGGTATTAAAATCATCTCAGTAAAGGGTCATCATTAGGAATAACAGCGGTTCAGTGGTGCAAGAGCAATGTTAGAAAAAGTTCACCAGGAAATACATTGATAAGGAAATCAGGCGATTTCATAGAACAGATTGGGCATACAATACAGGGTCCTAAATCAATTAAAAGGATCACAGAAAGCAGAAATGTTGCACGCCAACAAGGGTTGTGCTCAGCAATCCCTGTCTCGTCAACCATCCCGAAGAATTCTTTCAATTGATTTAAAAGTAGGAGTTTTTGAACGTGAACTGAGAAACATTCATACCCCTGCCCTGATGACGATGCTATTAGTGAACTAAGAGGCAGGTCAGACCTCATGTATACCTTATATGTGGCCTAGCTTTTTTTTTATAGATGGAGCAACGGTAAAGTCTATTAAATCAAACACACAGTAGGTTTTTGTACATCCTAAACTCGCATATTGTAAGGTGCTTTCAAATGTGATAACGAATAAAAAGGAGACTCTATTAAATACATTATTTGCATAGGATCACACAATTTTGTCAAACAGGGAAGCTGGGATTGATCCCAGATTTTTCATTTTCATACTGTGCAATTCAACCACTAAATGAGTATCTCTCTCTCTCACATCAAAGGTTAATGGGTTGTCTTAAATTGTTGGCGTATGAGGTTAGAAGTTGTGTGAAAGGTGAGTATGAGGTTAGAATTTGGGTGAAAGGCAGATTCGACATTTTAATTTTGGCACTTTTACATAGTGTGAATCTTGGCCATGGTTACAAGGTGTGCTTCACAACAAATATAGACCAGTCACACGTTTTACGACACGTAGAGATTTGCAGGGTTCTCAGGATGCTGAGCCAAGACCAGAATTAGGACCTCCTTCACCATGTTACCTGGTCGGCAGCAGCAGCCACTAGACCACATCACTTCCTGAGCAAACTTGAGTCGTTTTGTGCTTGAGATTCTAAAAGAACCTTGAGCTGATCCACAGCTATGCATCTGGTTAGAGCCTGGCTCGAGCTTTTAGTGGCTTGCCAACTCCTATCCATAAATACACACTTGTTTGATGCCTGCAAATGGTTTGAAGGCCTCTATGAGAACAATTATTGTGTGTTTGGTACTTTACTGATGGAAAGTCTTTCGCTTCACCAAGGGAATATTATGAACACTTTAAAGATTGTCTTTTCTAGCCATGAATGTTAAGCAGGAACGACCATCCAATATCTAATTCTTACCTTGCTCTTTTCCCTGTAATCCTTTGTTTCATAAATAGGTTGTGTGTTTATGTAAATGAGATTGGTCACACCTTCAACCTGCCTATACCTAGACTCTACCAGTTTCCAGTTATCCCATATAGGTATATAGGTATGCTAAAAATACACTTGAAAAAGATGATTTATGAAGGTGTAATAACAAGTCTACATGTGCTCAAATGGACATTACACTGATATATTGATCTGAGCCATCTATCTGGGGTCCCGATATAAATTTAATGTCAAATTCAATTGCAGCTGATACAAATGTCCCTGAAACTTGGAGAGGGCCTGAAATAATCCCCATATTTAGGAAATGGGACAAGGACACGCAAGCCAATTACAGACCAATTAGTCTAATCGATACTGTTCAAAAGATCTTTTGTAGACAGATTTTGATTGGCTGCAGTATGCAAAGGTTCTATCGCACCTGCAGGTAGAATACTAGTACGATTGATCCCGTTTTTCACTTCTCCCTATTGAGATGGAAGACTGTCTGGTTAAAGCATGAGCAGTTATATGTGGTCTTTGTAGACCTAAGGATTCCCAGGGCAAAGCTATGGATTGTCCTAAAGTATATGGGGTTTCCTGAACCTTTGTTGTCACTGATTACATGCTTGTATAGCATCAATTATGCGCAGGTCAGATGGGGAGCGGGGGTTGAGCTAACTGATAGAATCCCTATCGAAAGGGGGGTCCGCCAAGGATGTGTTTTGCCCCCGTATTGTTCACTTTCTCTATTAATGAGACCAATGATCTACTTTGCAATTGCAATAATGATTACCCCAAAGTGGGTGGCCAAAACATACTAGCTCTTTTATTTACCGTTGACACTTTACTAATAGAACCCCAGGCTGTGAAACTTTTTAGATACATTCTCTAGCTTCAGTGACTTTCATGGGCTAGAAATTAATGTGAATAAAACGTAATTCATGGCCTTTAACCCTTACAGGTCTTTTAGAGGCAAGATGTAAATGAACGGAGGTCTGCTAGAGGGAGTGAAAGAGTTTGATTATTTGTGAATGCCACTGGCTAGTACATTGTCTTGGACAGCGCATGTTACCAAACGCGTTGTACTTTTACAGCACAGAGCAGGTGCAATATTGAGGCCACGAAAAGACTCCCATTATTCCCAGATGTGGAGATCTATCAAGCCAAAGCAGTTAGTGCTGCACACTACGGGTCAGAAGTGTGGGGCTTTGGCAATTTGTCAAAACTACTATTAGTTGAAAATAGATATCTGTGATCTCTTACTCGACTTCCGCAAAATGCCCCCTTGTTTCCACTATCTTTGGACTTGGTGTTAAAAAAATTGTTCATATTGTGAATCTCAAACCACTATTGTAATGGATAAGGTTGTGGTTCACAAAAGAATTAGACCATTACAAGAAGGCATTTATTGAAATAAAAGATTTAGACTCGTGATGTAAATTACCTTGTTTTAATAATTATGTTAAATCCTTGCTTAATATTTTAGATATGAATAAGCTTAGGAATAATCCCAAATCCATTAAGAAGGGGGTATCTGAACAACTAAAAGCAACACACTGTTCATTTATCAACCAGAAGTGTCACTGGAAGCCCCCTGCAGGAAGTTTGACAGATTCATTTCTATATGTAAAAGGCTCATCAGCTTTTGAGCAGTTTTTGGATGAGATCAAGCCCGCTGAACCGAGTGTGTTATACTTGAAATTCAGCTACGGAATGTTACTGGTTAATGAGGTCTGCAGAATGTGGCGCCCAGCCTAGCAAGTATCTCCAGTTTGCCCGGGGTTTCCTTTTTCCTTCGAGACAGTAGCTCACTTCATGTTCTTCTGCCCAGCCATGCTGGTATCATCATGAGATCTTGGGTACCATCGACGTCACGTGCAGGAGGCTGGGCGTGCAGGAGGCTAGGTGTGAGGAATTATGAAGCAGCCTTGAGGATATTAACTACAGATAGTAATGAACTTTTGGTGTGTTCTATGGTCAAAAACCTACATAAGGCCTGGGGGGCGAGGCATTAGTGTTGTTGAATGTAACTGGACACATATGGACAGAATCGTATATTGTCCTGTGATGGCTGATTATGAAGATGTTTTAATATTTGTCTTATGTACTTAGTAGATTTTTTAGACATTCTGAGACCAATTGTAATTGTATTTTAGATTGTGAGACTGTTTTTCATGAATATATTCTTTTAGAGGGACTTGCAACTGAAACAAATAAACATTATAAGTGGCCCAGGTGGTGGATTTAACGTTCCCAATGAACATAGTAGACCGAATTTGAGATTTTTTGTTGATAGGTGTGTGTTGTATCAGCCCTCTGAAAAATAATCATTCTTGGAGCTTTCTTGAGTGTTATGCATACCTCCATTTGTATTACTTTATTTGTATAACAATTTTTGCTTTGCACGTTGCACTTTGTGTCACTCCTGTACATATGTAATGAAGGTTATCAATGTGTGTGTGTGTGTGTGCACTTTTATGGGTGCTGTGGCCGAAGTAAAGAATTACTACTAGAAATTGCTCAAATGAGCATTACATATGCACACATACATTTTACCCTAGTTCGCACTTGTGAGTGTTCCCGGTGGACAGTTGGAGGCATGGTCAGAAAAACCTTATCTAAATTTAGAGAAGAGCGACAGCACAAGTGCATCACCTGTACTTTTCAGCATTTGTTACACGTGAAATATCAAGATTCAAATGGTGCTGAAATGTGAGGAATTATGGAACAAAAAGTTTAAGTTACATTATTTGTAACAAAATATTTAAGTTGCAAAAATATTTATTTTAAAATATCCTAACCTTAAGTATTTTAATCAATGCATGAATTTTGCATGTACAGGGTTATTGAAAGTGGTTTAAAATTGTTTTATTCGTTAACATGCTACATTTGTGCCTTATCTTACGTTAGTGGAAGTCACACTAGTTCTGCAGTAGATTTTCATGAATTGCCCAAACAGGGGTAACTTCCACCCAAACTAAAGAACACTTTCTGCATAGCGCAATTTGCATCTGGTACTAAGGGGCTGATTTATATGTTGGCGGATCCAGTTGGCGGATCCAATACTGGCATTGCTTTTACAACAGTCGACTTGGAATCCGCATGCTCTATTTAGATGTTGGCAGATCTATGGAGGGAAGACCGTTGGATTCCTGCCACCTCCGCCAGAACCTTGCTCCAGCGTCTACAGTGTCAGAGACAGAAGCGGCTGTCGGAGGGAGTTCAGCCAAGATTCCCACTGTCCCGATTACAATGTGCCTTTCCGTTGAGGCAACTGTGGTGTGAGTACCTCCTACTTTGAGTTGGCGTAGTCAAAGGAAATGAGGTAGGAACTTACCTTTTTTACCGTTTCCCACTTCTGTTTCTATCTTGAATCCCATTGTATAGGTCCCCACTTTATTGCTTCGACTGCACCAAGACACCAAATGACTCAATTGCCGCTAGGATCGAAGCTAAGCTACTTTTACAATTGTATTACTATGAATCATATGTTGACAACTGCTGTAGCCTCATGTATTTTTGCATTAGTCTTACATGCAATTTGTTCTCATGTGCAATGCAGTAGTGTTCATTTTAAAACATATCACGGTAAAATGAACACAGCTGTATTGACACTTAAAAAATAAACTGATGTGTGGTGCTTGTGGGTGTTGCACTTGTGATGCATGTGGGTGTATATTCAATAGTGTACAAGCATTAAAAATGCAATCGGTCTCGCCTTTAATTAAATTAAAGCCATTTGCTTTGCTATACAATACCATTAGCAAAGCAAATGGCTTTAACTTAATAAAAGGCGAGACCTATTGCATTTTCAATGCTTGTTCGTTATAGTCATAATCATTATTGTAATTATTGCTGCTATTGTTGTTATTATTTTTACTTTTAACTCTGACTAAGCCAGTGTTTCACCTGTGTACGTTAGCAACTGTAGCGCAAGGTGAAAGTGGAAAGGAGCTGGCCTATGTAACTGAGGTGAACTAATCCTTGTCACCCAGAGTTCTCCCTGCAACACTGATGCACCGACCAGGCTCCAAGTCTAGCTTTCTGGCCAGTGCTTCATTTTACCTTTTGGTGCTCTGAGTCTCTAAGATCTCTTTGAAGTGCCTACAAAATAAAGCAATATTTGTTTAGTTATTTTTTAACATTTTAAACCATTTATTTCTCCACGGCCCTAGGCTGTACTTTGGAATAACAAAGCATAATGGTTTTTCGTTTTTGGATCCATTTCACGGAGGCACAAATAAAGGCAAGGAGGAAAGAGAGGGTGAGAAACCGTTTCTTGAAGTCATGGTGTCCAGTAAGTGAGGATATGCAAGACAGAAAGAGAGGGAGGATGAGTGAGAAAGAGAGGGGGACAGCTGTCAGCAGCAGAGCAGAGGTCGACACTGACCTTGTCTTCTCTGAGGAGGAAGGAAGCGACGTTGCCGTTCCTTCTCTGCCCGCCCCGCCCGCCCCTGGGCGTGTGGGACCTGTGTTTAAAATATTAAAGTAGGGGAACGGAATCAATCAAACTAAAGAAGATGGGGCACACCGTGCCCTGCCGATCCCGCCCACTTCGACCACTGGTGCAACATTGTTATGCAGAGGCCAGGTGGCTCTCTACACACCCCTTCATTCAAGCACTGGTTATATTTTGTTCCATGGGTACCACTGTACGAGATGTCCTATTCCCTTTGAGGCGGCTCTTGATTCATTTAGACACGTCTATACCCAGTAGCGTAGCCAGCATGTCATTGACCATAGTGCAAAGAAGCCAATAGGACCTCCTGGCTGCTGTTCGAATTGAAAAACACAGCTATAATCAGTGCTATGTGGGCCCCTCAGGCTTCTCTGCCCCGGTGCCACTGCACCTGTCCCACTAATTAAAGCCACAGCCGTGACTAGTCCGTGTAAGACTGACACACTAATAGTGGGCTGGGAGGGAAGAACTATGCAAATAAGAAGTATGCTTTAACCCAAGCAGCAATTGAGCTTTTTTGTAAACTTGGAAACCAGTTGCACCTGAATCAGCAGTGACTGCATCAGGATTCCTTGGATCACTGACATAACCTCGACAGACCGAATATCGACTGGACAAAATATCGATGACAAATTATCGACTACAAAAATATCGATTGCCTATACTTAAACAACAAACCACAAAAATATCGAAACCACAATATCGACTACAAAAAACAACGACTACAACAATATCGACTAACAACATTATCGATTTCAAAAACATCGATTATCACATATTTAAATAAAAAACAGTCAAAATATCGAATACAAAAATATAGATAGCAAATTTATCGTTTTTTTTAAATATCGACATTACTACATCCTTGAATACATCACTTTATTATCTTAAAATTTAGTCATACTAATCATAATTATTCATACATTGTTTATATAAATCGATAAAATATATTATATAATTTCCTAACATTTATAACACAAAATAAATACAAACATACATTTTATAATACATAAACAATATTTCGAACAACTAAACATTTCTTACTGCAAATTATATATATATTCCTCCACTTTACAAATATAACGATAACATTACCTATACTAAATAAGGCCTTACACTTTAAAAAAACGTTAATTGGCGTCACCCATATAAGGAAAGCAATTAGTATAACAGGTAAAAAAATTCAAATCCACAAATAAAAACAGACTATCAATTTAAACAACCAATCCTATTTCTGAAACAATTAGACTAATACTATATAAACAAGATTACAGCAAACTAAAAATGCAGCCTACATCTCCTAACTAAAGGAAGACGAAACTCTGCAGGATTTCTGAAAGAAAACTGATTGACTTCAACATAAAGACAGCTACACCTATCTAAAGTAAGTACTACTACATTATTAGCCATCGAAAATATAACTCTCAAACCTCACACCTATATTTAAAAGCCAAATACTTAAAATATATATATATTTTTTTTACTACTTATCCTACAGACAAAAAGAAAATACAGAAGACCTACACAACACCTGGACATCAAAAGTTAAATATAAATAAGTAAGTATATAATTGAAATGTAAATTCGACATTTAATAGATAGGTAACTAAATAGAAACTAGCTAAAAACCTCTATCAAAATATCATAAATAGTAATAAAATATTTGTACACATTTTCTCAACTTCCACAGGTACAAAAAGATATACACAGAAAATAACAGTTTGAAGAACATCAACACCTGAAAAGATCTACTTGAAATCATCACAAGAATTACAGGTACATTAAAAATGTATTAAACTGTATTATTAGAATACAACATTATTTTTACAAAAAATGTAATGACATTCTCTTTTAATTACCTCCTAGCACTACAATACAATCATGACTGAAGGAGCTAAATTCATTTATTCACAAAAAGGGAAAATGCTTCTTTGTTACATGGGATATGTCTACACTCAAGAGAAACAAAAAGATTTGAAAGTGTTTTGGAAGTGTACGAAATATTATGCCAACAAATGTTATGGTAGAGCTATAACTCAGGAAACTACTGTTACTTATACTAAGGAACATAATCACCCACCCAATGTAACAGAAATAGAGATTAGACAAATGCTAGATTCCCTTAAAGAAGCTAGTACTAGAACTGATCAACCAACAACTGCAATTCTGAAACACCATTTAAGTGTACTTCCCCAACATGCTTCTAGCCAATTACCATCTATCTAATCCCTTAAAAGAACTGTAGCTAGACAAAAAAGAGCAACATGCACTACTCCTCCCACACCAAAAACTTTTGAAGAAGTGCTAATTCCCCCTGAACTCTCTGTAACTCACAATAAAGAACATTTTATACTCTATGACAACAAATCTAAAGATAAAAGAATTATACTGTTTACCACAGCAAACAACATGACTAAACTTACCCAATGCCAAACTTGGATGATGGACGGTACTTTTTCTGTATGCCCCAAACCTTTTTATCAATTATACACCATCCATGGTCATTTCCAAAATGCAAATATTCCATTCCTTTATGCCCTTCTACCAAACAAACAGCAAGCTACATATCAAGAAATACTAACTGAAGTCATTCAACATACTAACAACTATTTTCCACAAAAAATTATCATTGACTTTGAAAAAGCAATGATAAACAGCATCCTTAAAACATACCCTCACACAGCAATACAAGGTTGCTATTACCATTTTAATCAATGTATCTGGCGACATCTACAAAAATCTACCTTGAGTATCCAATACGCCACTGATAGCACATTTGCTTATCAAATAAAAAACCTCATCGCCCTAGCCTATGTTCCACTAACAGATGTAACTGAGCACTATAACTTATTAATAGACAGCCCCTACTATAAAAGAAACGAAGAAAAACTAAGCCCTATGCTTGACTACTTCGAAGACACATGGGTAGGAAGGCTACACAGATCAGGCCATAGAAGACAACCCAAATACCAAATAGCTTGGTGGAATGTCTACCTTAGCACACTAAATAAGGAAGCAAAAACAAACAATGCAGTTGAAGGATGGCACAATGCCTTCCAAGCAACTACAGGCCGAGGAACGCCTACCCTTCACAAATTAATACAATCCTTACAAAAGGAACAGAGTTACCAGGAGCTCCGAATGGAGCAATCAGTAACTTCGATCGGACCTAAACTCACGAAAGAAACTAAAAAAATGTATAACACACTCCAAAGTCAAGTTACCCTCTATCCAACTAGCAAAGGACTAGAATATCTATCAATGATTGCAAAAACTATTCTTTAAAACATTACATAACTATACACGTTAAATTAAGCATTTTCTTTCCTAAATTCCTTGATTTTAACATGTAACAATTTGCAATTAAATTATCAAATACATAATATTAACATATATAAAATGTATTTAGATAATGTATTTACAAAATGTTACATACAACGTAAGTAAAGCAAAAATTAAAACAGTTTCCCCACCCACAAAAATTTTGCTAAATACTTACAGTTCTGTTGCAGCTTCAAACGTAATCCAATTCCAAGCAATCCATACGACACCATTGCAAAAACCCATACAATCCATGGAAGCCCCAAAAAAAAAGCAAAAATACAAGCAAATCCATAGCGACTCCTTTCCAATGTAATAGACACGATATACGATAGAAAACCCGAAAATAGTAATGTTGAAAAAAAAAACGCTCCTGGAAAACTTGAAATCCAAAATAATTGTGTGCAAAAATAAGAGTATATAATACTCGTCCCACAACTCTGATCGAAAAAGAAGAAACTCCTCCAAAACAGTAAAACGCGACGATAACCTGCAAAAAATAAAATACATACCCACCCACACAAAAACACCCATACATATATAAAAACACATATTTATACACCAAACATATTATCTTTGTAACATTTCAACATATTACCTCACCTCACACACCTACAACTAAAACGCGGTAAAAATCTAATATCGTACACTCTACCTAACACCTAACACACAATCTTCTCTAAATAACCCTATCTACATAAACCTAAACACACCACACATACACTAACAATAACTTCATTAACTTGTAAAATACAATTAAAACAAACTTACCATCTCTAACGCGAAGCAGCATCCAACCGCGATCTGTTGAAGCACCAAATATGCCTAAGTAACATTACGCGGTTAAAAAGTAGTCCCTGTATACAGCAAAATCCTCTTTAATTTCTATATTCCAACACTTAAAAAAATACACTGAGTATTATATTAAGTGTAAATAATTATTTAAATTGTAGAGAATTATTTCCTAAATATTCATTACTTTCAAATAATTATTCAACTGTTATGTGATACTTTAAATAATATTTGATGATTTAAATATACATTTTAAAAATAATGTATATGTTAAACAAATTTACATCTATAACTTTGTTACAAATAATGTGTTTATAAAAATAGCAAATATTAGTTTAAACATTATGTATGTATATAAAAATGTTTTTTTGTGTGTATCTATGTAAAAATTTATATTATAAATATGTTCAATATTCATAATATTAATTAAAAAAAATATATGAATACTTTGTAAGAAACAAAAATGTTACTGTTACAAAAGAAATGTACATATTTATCTATGACAATATATTCAATGTCTATGTGAATAAAATAATTGTTATTAAATGAAAAGTACATATTACCAAATTTTTTTCTTTAACTATTAAAATTACAATATATGTTAATAAACATAAAATTATGTTAATATCATTTATGTGTTAAAAACATATATATGCACTTCATATATTGTTTTGGATAGTAAAAACTGTTTACTAAAAACTTTCAATTGAAATTAAAAATAAATCTCTACTTACAATTTATTTTTTATATGTTAATAAACTGTTTTTCATTTATCACATTAAACCCTGTGTATGTTTCCTTCTTTATTATTGTATATAAATATTAATTACATATAAAATATTCTATATAAAAATGCATTTAAAATGTTAATAATTTAAAAAATTTATTAATCTTTTAAGTACTACAATAACAATAATTATAATTATAAAAAAATTCTATGTAATGTTAAAACTTTATTATAGTATCCTACCAATAATAATTATTTATATAAAAAATGTCTTCTTATTTCCATAGCACAAATTATAAACTCACAAAACCATACTACACATTAAAACCATACAAATTACAATTCCCATTTCACCAATTGTAAACTCATGGAAGGTGCTGGACACTGAACCCATACTAATTACTATTCCCACTCCAGTGGGTGCAACAGCAGGGAAAGTAAATACTTCATATATTATTAAATAAATAAAAAAATAATATAAATGTAATTCTTTTAACAAATGATTAACTATTAAATTTAACATAATAAATAATATATTAAAATTACTAATTAACTATCATTATTTCTATAACTTACCTATTAATACTAAATTACAACTAATTACCAATAATTTATTTGTTAATTATAAATTAATTTACAATTTTTTTCTATTAAATACAATTAAATAAAATATGTATGACATTTGAACACATACTTTTACAACGCATACCTTTACAACAAAACTTTAACAACGCAAATACCATTACACAACATTTATTTACAACAAATGTTTTTACAAAGCAAAGACCTTTACAACGCATAGCATTACAACATAAGTATTTATAATGATATAATATTGTATTTAATGTAAATTAATAGAAAATAATTTAATTAAATGTATTTAAATTTAATTAAATTAATGAAAATGTAAATTTACCTTATTTGTACCCTGTACCCCTCTACCCTAAAACCCCAAACTGACCCTGAACCCTAAAAACACCCCTTTACCCACAAACTGAAAACTGACCCTGAACCCTAAAAATACCCCTTTACCCACAAACTAAAAACTGACCCTGAACCCTAAAAATACCCCTTTACCCAAAAACTGAAAACTGAGCCTGAACCCTTAAAAAACCCCTTTACCCAAAAACTGAAAACTGACCCAGAACCCTAAAAATACCCCTTTACCGACAAACTGAAAACTGACCCAGACCCCTAAAAATACCCCTTAGCCCACAAACTGAAAAATGACCCTGAACCCTAAAAAAAACCCTTTACCCAAAAACTGAAAACTTACCCTGAACCCAAAAAATACCCCTTTACCCACAAACTGAAAACTGACCCAGAACCCTAAAAATACCCCTTTACCCAAAAACTGAAAACTGACCCTGAACCCAAAAAATACCCCTTTACCCACAAACTGAAAACTGACCCAGAACCCTAAAAATACCCCTTTACCCAAAAACTGAAAACTGACCCAGAACCCTAAAAGTACCCCTTTACCCAAAAACTGAAAACTGACCCTGCACACTAAATATACCCCTTAATTCACAAACAGAAAACTGACCCTGAACCCTAAAACTACCCCTTTACCCAAATACTGAAAACTGACCTAGAACACTAAAAATACCCCTTTACCCAAAAACTGAAAACTGACCCTGAACCCTAAAAATACCCCTTTACCCAAAAACTAAAAACTGACCCTGAACCCTAAAAATGCTCCATTATCCAAATACTGAAAACTAACCCTGAACCCTACAAATACCCCTTTACCCAACAATCAAAACCTATAACATTTTAAATATAATTATATACTTACCAACACTTACGTTGTAATGGTATGCGTTGTAAAAATACCTGCATAGTATAAACTTTTTATCTACATACATGCGTTGCTATGGTTTTTAAATTGTAAAATTTTCATTGTAAAGGTAGTGCTTTTTAAACGCTGTGTGCAAAACGTTATATACCTTAAGTAACTATTATTATTTCCTTATTTATTATTATATTACTTCCCAGTCTATTCCCCTATAAACAGACAACCCACTACAGAAAAGTATAAATTTAATGTAACATAATTCGCAATTAATCAATTAGATTAACTTATTTAGAAATTATATTTTAAATTATGAACATTAATGTTTAAATTAACAATTAATTAAATATTACTACCGATTCATAAATTGACATATTTAATACATTAAAATTAAATTACTTCCCACCCTATTCCCCTATAAACTCACAACCCCTACATAACATAAATTATTTAACATAACATAATTAGCAATTAATCAATTAAATTAAATTATTTACCAATTAATTTTAATTAAATTTAAATAAATTATTTAATTAACAAATATTAAAAGATTAGTACCAATGAATACATTTACCTTTTTAAATAATTATAATAAAATTACTTCCCACCCTATTCCCCTATAAACCCACAACCCGCTACATGACATAAATTTAATAAATTAACATAATTACCTATTATTCAATTAAATTAAATTAATTACCAATTAAATGTTATTTAAATAAAATATATGATTTAATTATCAATTATTTAAATATTACTACCAATTAATAAAAATAAATATTTAATTATTTAATTTAACATTACTTCCCATCCTATTCCCCTATAAACCCACAACCCGCTACATGACATAAATTTTATAAATTTACATAATTACCTATTATTCAATTAAATTAAATTAATTACCAATTATATTTTTTTAATTAAAATATATGATTAAATTATCAATTAATTAAATATTACTACCAATTAATAAAAATACATATTTAATTATTTAAATTTAAATTACTTCCCACCCTATTCCCCTATAAACCCACAACCCGCTACATAACATACAATATATAAATTTACATTATTAGCAATTATTCAATTAAATTAAATTAATTAACAATTAAATTATATATAATTAAAATATATTATTTAATTAACAATTAATTAAATATTAATACAAATTAATTAATTAACATATTTATTTTTAATTAAATTACTTCCCACCCTATTCCCCTATAAACTCACAACCCGCTACATGACATAAATTATTTAAATAAACATAATTAGCAATTAATGTATTAAATTAAATTAATTAACAATTAAATATCATATATAAAAAAAATTTATTAACACTTAATTAAATATTAATACCAATTAATACATTTACATATTTAATTAATTATATTTAAAATACTTCCCACCCTATTCCCCTAAAAACCCACTACCCGCTCCTAGAAATTATTATAGTATTTGAAATATTTTTGTAAAATATTAATTATTGTTTAAATTATTTCTATATAAACAAATAAAAAAATTACATATATTTTAACAATAAATGTAGTAATAAAACATTAAAACAATGTACATTTAACTATTAGATATTATTTATATCCATATTAATAGTCGATATCATGACAGTCGATATCATGACTGTCGATAACACAACTTTCGATATTTTTAAACTACTAGAAAAATCGATATTTTTTACTAACGATATTACTTACTCGATATTGTATCAATCGATATTTTTTTAAAAACATAAAAATCGATAAAAAATACATCGATATTACTTACCTCGATATTAATGCCATCTCGATATTCTGGAGTCGATATTATGTCCAGTCGAAATAAAAAACTCGATATTTAGACTGCGCACCGGATTCCTTGATAGCTTTAGTTTACAGAAAGTTATGCATTGGTGAACTTCCAAGTTCAGCCGTGCATGACAGTGGGGATTGGAAGCTGGGCCGCAGGGGGATGGGGGTGGGCGAACATGTCAGATATATTCTCATAGCAGCGGCAGGAGAGTGGGACATCGGTCTCTTCAGGGCCCCTCGCCGCAGCCCTCTTTCATTTTTTTCAAAACGCTCACTATTGATCTTGCACTATACAAAACCCGAGCTAGAACCGGTTCAGACTGGCAGTAGGAAAGGGGGAGGAAAGGGAAAAAAGCTGCCACTTTGACATGCGTCTTGTGAGCGAGCACCCAGTGCAGTGCAGCTGAAAGGTGCCAGCCGGCGTCCTGTGCCCCAGCAGCGGTGATTACTCAGTAACCACCGGCCATAAATGGTGCTTGCGTGTCTCGGGGAAGCATATCCGAGAGCGGGCAGCCACGGAGGGGCGAGTGACAGCCGCCGAGGCTCCTGCGGCCTCCACCAGCCGGCCACCATCAGCACCTCTGCTTTAGCCAATGCCAGCCACACCAGGGTGCCCACGCCGGGGAGAGGGCGCTCAGGTAACACTGGCAGCGGGGAGCGCGGGTAGGCAGAGCAGTCCCTGTGCACTGGCGCCGCACTCCTGCCTGCAGTCAGTGCAGCGGGCAGGAAGAACGCTGCAAGCAGTCTATGTGCGGGCCAGTGGGTGGCACACTGACAGGACAGCTTTCCTTGCGAAGTTTAAAGACAGCCAAGAGGGTGAAAGGCAAAGCCTTCTGATAAAAAAAAACAGAGTCCAAGCTCAGAGTGCAGTGTTACATCCCTCACAGCGACGGTTGGCATTTTAAGACTGTACTATATAGGCTAACGGGTCCATCTTTTTGTACCGGGGACAGATATCTGTTGTCACGCAGCCCCGCTTCTACTTATGCAGCAAAGTAGAGCAACTTGTCTGTCATTAAAGAAAAAAAAAGTTAGCCCAAATGAGTCCAATTACAATACAATCTCTCTCTCCCTTTCTCTCTCAGCGCTTGTGTAGCATCTCGCCGCCGGCACTTGCTGACAAGCACTTTGTATAGCCGGAACTCGGCTCTACAAGATTAGCTGGCAAAATTAGAAGGACAAACAGAACAGCGTGTCAAGAACTGTTAGGGTGCAAAATAGTCTGGAACAAGCGCTCACCATGACGTCGACTTTACTCTTTTTTCTGCCATCCCACTTGGACGGCCTCGGCCTGCTTTCCTTTGGTTTGTTATCTTTATGGGGCCATCTGTTTGACCCATAAAGATAACAAAGCTTTTAGGGCAGAACGAAATCAGGCCAGTCCATCCAAGTGGGACGGCAGAAATAGAGAAAAGTCTATGTCACCACAAGCTCTTTCCCAATGGCTGGCCACCGTTTAGCATAAACGGTGACGCCGGCCAATGGGAAAGAGGGGCGGGGCTTAAAGCCTGTTACTGAAACCTCCTGAGAACACTAAATCTAGCCAGCGAGACTGCGCATGTGCGCAGCTCTAGGCTTCGACCTAAAAAGGGCATTACACATTACCTACACATACAATATGACATATTCACAACATATATGTGTAGTAAGATAAGGATGAGTAGTACTTACCTGTCTCCACACCACCATGGCTCACTCCATCAGGACTCCATCGCCAGAACACCACCACCACAACAGGAATATCTTAATATGCTCGGTGAAAACCCGCCAACGTGACGGCAAAGGAGTACTGTTAGCCAGCAGAAAAGACAGTGACCATGGCTGTCAACTGTCTATTGGTGTAGCATCTAAATACACCGGGCGGGGGTGGGTGGGGCGGGGTGTTCGGGGCGCTGTCAGCTTGATGAAGTACTTAGAATTGCTGCCATGGCAGGACTGCAGTAGTCCTGCAAAGATCTAAATCAGGCCCTAAGTTTATATCCTGACTTTTATGATGCACGTTTTATATATAATCTTGTTAATGATGATACTCTAAACCTGAGTTAGTACAGAGGGCATCTTGTATCTATATGAGGGAGTGTCTGTGGCTATCAATGAAGTTAGTACAGCTTCAGAGAGGGCACTGGCCCCAATTTACTAAGCCTTTGCGTTATTCTTGCATCACACAAGGCAATGCAATGCAACACAAATGCAACGGGCCATTTGTACTTCCTTGCATGACTTTGGAAAGAAATGTCCTGCAACGCAACAGCTTGCACTGCGTTATATTTCATAGTGGGAGGTGTTCCATGGGTGGAGCATGGACGTTCCTGTGTATCCACGCATGGAATGTGAGGCAATCCCAGAATTACTTAAAACAGTAAGTCTGGGGGGGCGTGGCTTAGGTGCCGCGCAAGATGGCCGGCTAGGTGCTGAGCTCCGCCGCACCGTTTCACCTCAAAGCTACTTTCCCGATGTGAACGGGGCTGTCTCTGCACCTCTTTGCAGAATTCTTGTATGGGAACTTGAGGGGAACAAGCGGAGTGGCTTTGCAGCTTTCAGAGTGCCGCTCTTCATCTGATTCCGCGATGTTCCTGTCGCTCCTCACGGAGCCGCCATCTTAGACGTTCCTCGAGTTGCCGGACCTCTGCTTCCACAACACGCCAGGACGACTTCTACTGCCATGTGTCATTCGGTGTCAACGGCCTTGGGGGTGAGCATTTGAAGTGTTTGGTGACTTTTTCCTAAGTTTTCATTCCGCTCTCTGTTCTGAGGAGTGTCTGCTCAGGCTCTACGTTATGGCGCTGCCTTTGTGAGACCCGCTTTCTTCAGACGCTTTGCCACCTCAGCGCTAATGGTTTTTTATAATTTAACCGTCCTCCTACTCACTGAAAGTACACCAGTGCTGCTAATATTGGCTTTCTACTGACTTTCTGTTTATATCGTTACGCCTCAGGTGCCTCATGATACGCTTTCCGCAACTGCCATTTTCAGCGCCCTCTCTCTTCAGCATTGCTATCGTATGCACCATTCAATTCACTGGCGCTTTCTAGTGCAACCTGCAAGCGCTTCCTCAGGGAGATAATTTTTCATCTCATTCACCTCATGATATTACACCTTTATGTTCTATATTTTTAATATCCATATACTAGTTTTTCATGCCAAGCACAAGCTTTGGACCCGATGAAGGTGTTTTGGTGAACCCTGTCATGTTCAACTAAGGCTTCAACGCTGCTACTTCTTTCTTATTGGCATTACTCACAGTGCTATATAGTTGGAGCGTCTTGTATTCTTTGCTTCCTCTGTGAATACCCTGGTGAGTTCTTCAACTGTTGCGTCTACATCGACTCACTCTGCAAAAATGTCGACTTCTTCCTCTCAGCAATCTCCTTCGGTACACTCGTCTTCCAGTAGGACCTCTCCTCCTGCTCCATCCGGCAAACGTCTTAAACAAAATTCTCCTACACCGGATAATTCCTCTTCCTCATCTCCTATTGATCAAATTTTGGAAGAAATTCGTGCAATACGTCCTTTTATCGAAGAGACAAGCAAGGATATGCAGCTTTTGAAGGACAAATGGGAGTCCATGGATGCTCGCATTTCTTCTGTTGAACTGCAGATCCCTGAGGTTCAATCCAATACGCAACGCATTGTAGCATTAGAAAAGACTGTCCTCTCTCTGCAGAAACATACGGAGGTTTTGGAAAATCGCAATAGAAGAAACAACCTTCGTATTTACAATTTACCAGAAAATCTTGAGGGTGACAACCCAGTGACTTTCTTTACCTCCTTCCTTCCGAAACTTTTGGACATGCCCCCTTCTACGTCCATCAGTATTCAAAGAGCTCATAGACTGGGTGCAAGAACGTCTTCATCTACCAAACCTCGTGGGGTTATTATTCTATTTTTGAAGTTCACAGATCTTCTCTCGATCCTTTCAGCAGCAAGGATCAAGAAACAATTGACTTGGCAAGGTCAGCGAGTTTACTTGTCTCAAGATGTCTCTAATGCTACTGCCTCCAGACGTAAGGAATTTCTAGCAATGCGTCCTTCTTTGCGATCCCTTGGAGCACGATATGGCTTGTTTCACCCTTGTACTTTCAGAGTCACTTATCGGAATAAGACTTGGTCATTTCAAGATCCTGGTGAACTACGCAACTTCATCTTTTTGCAGAGTGAGGAGGGGATGGAAGCCTCTTCCTCTCCATCAAACAGTGGCTGAAATGTTTTGATGTATCCATGTACTGCTCTCTAGTTGTTTTCTTTCTCTAGTTTCATGTATTCCTGTCTACTCCTTCTCTTGGCCTTCTCAATCTTCTCATCTTGGTCGTCTTCTTTTTCTTGTGTCTTCTTGCGTATGTTCTACATAAATCTTATCTCTGGTTTCTGGCTATATACCTTGTGTCACATGTTCCGTGTTCTAATAATTATTTCCTTTTTCCCCATGCAGATATGTGTCGGCTGTTCCCTTCATCATCTTGTTCCACCCTTTGTTCCTTTTTTGTGAGGTCTCGGTGTGGTTCTGCTCCTGTTCCTGGTCTACCCGTCTTGTAACGCATCACCACCTCCCCACTTCCCCTTTGTATATTTCCCCTTTCAGGTATGTTTATTACAGTCATCCTTTTGGATTTGTACTGTCTTCTATGCCTTTTCTCTTTTCTTCTCCTTCCTTTGCTGAACCTCTTTCCTTTCCCCTAACCTTCTTTTTCCTTATTCTTTCTTATTCTACCTTAATGGTTGTTCTATTTTCTACTAAGTTAATGATTGGCTTATTGCTTGTACAAGATGTTCTTGCACTTTTCAATTTTGAACAGTTCAATATGTTTTGATTTTCAAAGGTATTTCATGGAATGTGAAAGGATTTAATCACCCTGTTAAGCGGCAGAGAGTACTTTCTCACCTTTCCTCTTACAACCCTGATATTGTTCTTGTTCAGGAAACCCATCTTTCAGACGTTGAATCTTTGAAACTAAAAAGATTGTGGGTTGGCAATGTTTGGTTTTCTCCAGCCTCTCATAAAAAGAATGGTGTTGCTATTTTAATTCACAAACGTCACAAATGTAAAGTAATTCTTGAAGAAAAAGATGAGGATGGTCGCTGGATTCTAGTCAAGTTGCTTATTAACAACATCCCAATTACCTTACTCAATGTTTATGGTCCTACAGGTTTTGATTCCTCTTTTTGGCCCGTGATTACTGCAAAGTGTATCCAACATAAGGATGATTCCTTCCTATTGGGCGGGGAATGTAATCAGATCGTTGACCCCTTTTTAGACCGCAAGTCCTCTGTACGTTTCACCCCTCACAAACCCCATAAACAGTTTCTTGATACTATCACACAAGTTCACCTTGTGGATTCATGGAGGCTCACACACCCAGATACTATAGATTTTTCTTTCTTCTCCCCACCTCACGCCTCTTTTTCTCGTTTAGATTATATCTTTCTTTCTTCCTCTTTATCTCAAAATCTTATATCCTCGTCTATTGAACCTATTGTCATCTCTGATCATTCTCCTATTGTTACTGACTTTGACCTTTCTCCTCCAACTCCTAAATCTTCCCGTTGGCGTTTTAACTCTTCTTTACTTACAGATCCTCTTTTTTCCTCCTCTTTTCGCTCTTTCACATCTGAATTCTTCCAGCTTAACTCTGACCCTGATATCTCTCCCCATGTTATTTGGGACTCTTTCAAGGCCACAGCCCGCGGTTTTATTATTGACTTTGTATCCAAAAAAAAGAAAAGGTTTCTCCAAAAGCGTAAGATTGCTCTCGCTCATATCAAATCACTTGAACACCAATTTTATACTTCCTCTTCGACTCATATGCCTTCAGAACTTCTTCAAGCTAAAATTGCATATAACAAACTTACTACAGATTCGGCCTCCTCCTTCCTCCTTCGAGGTAGTGCACGGTATTATGGAGGACGCAACAAATCGGGCAAATTGCTTGCTAATTATCTAAAATCACGTAAAGAACGAACTCTTATAGACTCTATCTATTCCCCTGCTAATGTCCTCTTACACACAGATAAAGACATTTTGGAACAGTTTCACTCCTTCTATGAGTCTTTATATTCTCCTGAGAACCCCCCTACTCCAGAGCTCCTCCAATCATATTTTGAGGGCTTGCCCAAACCAGACACCTCACAACTTAATTTCTCGGACATTGATACGGATTTTACCCTTTCTGAATTGTCCACTGCACTGTCTTCTCTCACTAAGGGCAAAACTCCGGGGCCTGACGGCTTTCCAGTTGAATTTTACTTACACTTCTCTGATCTTCTCTTACCCAAACTTCTTTTTCTTTTTCAATCTTTTTGCTCCACTGGTCTGGCTCAAGGCTCGTTCCAGGATGCTACCATATGCCTCATACCTAAGGACGGACGAGACCCAAAATTCTGTAAGAACTATCGTCCAATATCCCTAGTCAATGTGGACTATAAAATCTATGCAAAACTATTAGCCCTTCGTCTTGATCTTTTTATGCCTCATCTTATTGGGAAGGAACAATGTGGTTTTGTTAAGGGCCGCCTCACCTCAGACAATTCTAGACTCCTCCTTGATGTTCTCAACAAGGCTTCCTCTCTTTCTATCCCTCTTGCGGCTATCTCGGTTGATGCGGAAAAAGCCTTTGACCGGGTTGATTGGTCCTTTTTAATGGCTTCACTGAAATGGCATGGCTTTGGTCCGAAATTTATCTCCTACATTTCTTTAATATATTCTATGCCCAAAGCATCAGTCCTTGTCAATGGTCAACTTACCTCCCTTTTTACCCTTAAACGAGGTGTACGTCAGGGCTGTCCTCTTTCCCCTCTCCTTTTCATTTTAGCACTCGAGCCATTCATCTCTTTTATTCGTAACAACCCATCCATTTCTGGTTTTCCTTACGGTGGACACCAACTTAAATTGTCGGCATATGCAGATGACATATTTTTATTCATTTCGGATCCAACTACTTCTATCCCTGCCTTATTGGTTGAGTTTCAGACATTTTCCCATGTTTCGGGATATAAAATAAACTCGGATAAGACGGAGATTCTTCCTATAACTAAACTCTGTCTTCCACACCTCTTTGCTTCTACCGGCTTTGCTTGGAACAGTAAGAAAATAAAATATCTTGGCGTCCTCTTCTCTAACTCTATCTCCACTTCTATCCAAATTAACATGAATGCAGTCATTTCTAGAATAGAATCTCTCCTTTCTTCTTGGAATTCCCTTTACCTTTCCTGGTGGGGCCGTCTTGATTCGGTTAAAATGATGATTTCTCCGATTTTGATCTACTTACTTTCCATGCTTCCTGTGCATATTCCAACTTTATATTTCCGTCGTATTGATTCTATCTTGTCTAAATTCCTTTGGAGGCAGAAGAAAGCACGTATATCTCTTTCAGCTCTTCGTAATTCTAAGTCAATTGGTGGGGTTAATTTTCCAAACTTCCGCCTTTATCACAAGTCCTTCTCTCTTCGTCAAGCCTCCCGTTGGTTATCACAAGACGCGACCCCTTTTGCTCCTCTGTGGTTAGCAGTTGAACGAGAGTTAATGCTTCCCTATTCCTTTCAAGATGCGATATGCTTTACTGCCAAGGCTCCTTGTCTTAACCCTCCATTATTTAAACATACTTCCTCTCTTTTGCGACCCTTAGTACCCAAATCCTCTGTCTCTCGTGAATCCTTTTTATTGTCACCCATTTGGTATAACTCATCTATTCTAATACGGAATAGACCTATTGCTTGGGCTTCATGGAGATCAAAGGGCATCATTTGGGTTCATCATCTTTTTGAGGGCTCATCTCCTCGTTCCTTCCCCCAATTTCAAGCCCAGTTTCATTGTCCTCCGTCGTTTGCGAAGAAATACTACATTCTCATGGACACAGTTCTTGAACGATACTACTCTTTACCATCAGCTGAATTCTCCACCTCACCTTCCTCTTTACTTACCATCCTTTCTACTATTCCTAAAGCATCTCTTATTTATCGATACTTCTCAGCTCCTGACCCTGACCGTCCCAAATCAAAATTGGAACTTTCTTGGGAAAAAGACTTAAGTTGCTCTTGGCCGACCTCTCTTTGGGACAAGCTTTGGGCTAAATCCTTCAAGATTTCCCGCACTGCTTCTCTCACTCAATCCTTATTTTTCTTCTATCACAGACTCTACTTCTCTCCTCTTTCTCTCTCTCGTTTTCTCTCTTCTTCTACATCCAACTGCTGGACATGTGCTGTTCCCAATGCTGATCTTTATCATCTCTTCTTTCTCTGTCCCTCTGTCCGTCGTTTTTGGACACAAGTGTGGTCTCTCATTTCCCATATTTTTAATCTCTCTATTTCTTTTTCTTCCTCTTTGGTTTTTTTGGGTAGCCTTTCGGAGTCTTTGGACCTTCCCCCGCATTCCCGTGGTCTTTTTGACCTCATGTTAGCCCTTGCACTCCAACATATCGCCTCCAATTGGAAATCTTTGAACAAGCTCTCCATAATTTCCTGGTGGAATTTAATATGTCACTCTCATAGACTAGATGTTGCCTTTGCATCCTCCTGCAAACCCCCTCACAATGTTGAACTCTACTGGTTACCTCTTACCTTACACTTAGATCAATCCATCAAAAAGAATTACACTTCACTTTCCTCTGACAATTTTAAACCCCCTTGAGCGCTTGTACTCCTGCTTGTAATTTCATGCTTCAGATTTCACTACTGAAAGTTTTCTTGTTTCTTTCGTTTACTCATATTTGATAACGTTCTTAACTTGTGCATTTACTAGTTACTCGTGCATTTATTGTTTCTCTTTGCCATCACTTAATCTGCTGATTTTATAGTGTAGTCTTATTGTATTTCACATTGTTCCTAATTTCCCTTCCCCTACCCTCCCCCCTCCCTTAAAAATTTAAAATGCTTTGCCTTTTCATTGTGCCATCAGCTGATTTCATTTTGTTCTCCTATGAATACCCCTATCTCATTTTATTCTGCTGTTGTCACCTTATTGTACTGCTAATTTTTATTTCAATAAAGCTTTCAAACATAAAAAAAACAAAACAGTAAGTCTGGGATTGTGCCAAAATGGTATGCCAACCCGACCCAGGCGTAATGAGAAAAAATATATTTATTTCTCATCGTTACTTCCTCTTTCAATACGTGATGCATTCTGCATCACACATAGGAAGAGGACATTGCCTCCTACCATTGTTTTTGTGAAGGAAGTCCTACACAAAACAATTCTGCTGTAATGTAGACAGCCTTGCGCCATGATGCAAGGGTGCATATGGTTGTGTTAGGCAGCCTTAAGTGCGCTAGCAGAGAGCTAATGTGCGCCACATCTAATAGATATGGAGCTATTCAGCTCTCTTCCATTCATGCAAACCTGCTCAGCAACTTTGCTTGCTGTCCTGTGTTGCGTGAAATCTTAGCACATATAGCCAACTGTCTTCTGACCCACCGTGATAAGCGGGTAAGGCTGTGGCATCATAGCTGAATGGCCGGAAGAATTAGAAGTAGTTTGCTAACAGGGAGCCGGGGGTGCTGAAGTTCAGAAATTGTGAGAGGATAATTGTAAGAAATTGGGTTATTAGTTGTGAAGAATGTGAGTCCTTCACATGTAATAAGTCCACAATTGTCTTTTTACTTAGATCTAAGTACTGTATCGTAGCACTTGACTCTCTCAGAGTGGCGAAGATGAGCAGTCCCAAGCTTGCTCAGGGAAGGTGATGTGGGCTAGCAATCCCAATTTGCTGGCAAGTACTACAACTCTCAATACTTTGTCTAGTCAGTGCTTTTTCGTTTACAAGCATTATATTACAAACATATACAATCAGGTAGATATAAATATCTCTGGTGACACCCTCATATCATATTACACTCCTAGTGGATCCTTGACCCTATAATCACAATACCCCTCACCTAAACCAGATGCAACATGACATTCTAGGAGGGTGTCATATATAAGGCAGGCCTACTGGCATTGTCCGCGTATCAAAACATTAATAAAAGCAGTCACATGATATACGCTGTCAGTGTGCAATCACTGGAATCAATGGGAACCATATTTGTATTAAAAAACACTAATTATAACGGTATATATTGCACTGTTTATCACCAATGTCATCACTAAAACATTTCAATTCGAAGCAACCATGAAGGTGTGGGTAATGGGCTTAAGGCACAGGAAGGATTAGCATTAACTTTTGCTAAAACTCTTCCTGTGTGAAGACTGCTGCAGATCATGTAGCCCCCATAACGAATGTATGACGTTACAACACATACATTTACAACGCATGTACTTACAACACAGTTTCTACATCGCAACATCCACTACAACGCATTCCATTACGTCACATGACACTACATTGCATTTTAAAAAACTACCTTTACACCGCATTCCAAACACGCATACTTCCTTTACAATGCATGCCATTACAACACATACCATTACACTGCATTTAAGGTAAGTATTGGAAAATATAGGGGTAGAAATTACTATTCTAACTCCAGGGGGTGCAACAGTATGGTAAGTGTTGGATAGTGTAGGGGTAAAAATTACTATTCTAACTCCAGGGAGTGCAACAGTAGGGTAAGTGTTGGATAGTGTAGGGGTTAAAAATTACTATTCTAACTCCAGGGGGTGCAACAGCAGGGTAAGTGTTGGATAGTGTAGGGGTACTATTCGTTGTAATGGTATGCGTTGTAGTGACATGCGATGTAGTGCCATGCGTTGTAATGGTTTGCGTTATAATGCCTGCTTTGTAGGGACATGCGTTGTAAAGGATGTTGCGATGTAATGACTGCGTTGTAAGTGTGGTGGGATGTAATGACTGCATTGTAAAGGTTGTTTCCCCCCCATAACACTTGGACATACCATTAGATAGTTCCCCTGCCCCTACTTTGGGACCACAAAAAAGAAAATAATGCCAATAAGACCCCTCACAGGGTGTGATGGGGCTTTCCATGCTGGAAACATTTATATTTTACTAACAGTTTTTCCAGGTAAAGTTGCTTTGCACCACAATCTTCTTTTTTTGGGTGCCCTGGTCCAACCCAGGGCACCCAGATGATAATTTGTTTTTAAGGGCATGAGCAGCCCAAGGAGCTCCCGCCCGCTCTGCCCGGTTGGTTCTCCGTCCAGCCAAAGTTGTATAATGCATTGACTCTCCTGCTTGCGCCCTCATTGGCGGGACACTGCAGCTGTCCTGGCCCGTCACTTTCCCCCAGTCATGGGCAATGGGAGCAGCAGCAGGTGCAGATGGGAGTGGGTGAGTGAGTGCATTGCTGCTCAGTGCAGCTTCCTTTGTCCCAGAGCACGAGGGTCCCCTGGGACACTTATAATTGCGTCTGGTCCCCAGACAGGGAGTTCTCAGGGCCAAAAGAGCCTTTGAGAAGGAGGCCTCAGCATGCCTCCCCCTCACATAACCAGCATAAGTGGATTTGCAATGAAGTCCAAAAACCAGGTAGTCAATTGCGAAAGATCCTGGTGGACAAATAGGCAAAACCCATTTGCTACAAGGATAACTGTCCTTTCAGATCTCTGAAGAGGGTCTATTATCCTTCAGAAAATTCATTCAGAGTAGCATATTTAAAAAAAAACTACCCAGGGTCCCTGACGGGTTTTGTGTGAGTGGAGCCTCTGGCCCTCAGTGTATGGCTTGATATGAATGAGCCAACTCTTGGATCTGTAAATTATTGATGGTGAGAGGGGAATACCAGAAAGAGTAGGTAAACAGTGTACTGACTGCCATGTTCTTTATAAAAGCTATGGTTTCAAGGGACACCCTCACCCCGACAGACTGGTGGCTGGCACCGAGTAGGCAAAAAAGTATGATGGGTGAATTTGGAGTGAGTGCTCTTGAAGAATTACAGAAGGTGTCCCCGGACCGAGTTGTGGTAGACTAAGAACACTTTGGGTGGGCTCTTAATCAGCAAGGCTGAGCCAAAATTATGAATCAACAAAAAACAAATGCCTATACTGATATTGTTTAACAAAGATTTTGCCACCAGAGCAAAGAATGTTTATCCAAGCTGGGGAGTGCTTATAAGTAGCCTTTTATTAAATTGTCTTGATCCAAAAAACACAGGGGTATATTTGTATTAGTCATATACATCTGAGAACAAAAGCAACACTTTTACATACCAATTTGAGAAGGATAAAAAGAATTTCAGGATTGAAAACGTATATCCATTCTTGCAACCGGATTTTTACACCAAGGGAGATTCTAGGAGATACTTATCTGACAACCGTGGGAGATCCCGCAAACAATTCATTACATTCTCGGACACCTCTTCCTCGGGGGACGATAGCGATATAAACAATAGTAGATCTAATAATAAAAATCGCAAATGGAACCAAATGCAACAACCCCAAGGACAGTCATCAAATTCCTCTTTTTTAGGACGAGGCCAAACGAGCTCCAGAGGGAGACAACGCTACAATCAGCCTTGGGAGATGACAACCCGCCAAAAACAATACAAAAACTAGCGGTCTCTCCGATTTTCAACCTCTCAAATAGGATATTAACAACAGCTGAAGAAAGTATTTTATCCAAAGGATTATCTTTCGTGCCCACAAAAAAAACAGATTTTGTCAAGATGAAGACCGAGTTCATCGAATTTTGTCGGAAATTGCGCCTCACCACATTTTTTGCAGAGAACCCGTTCTCTACATCTTCAGAAGTTACCGGATTACGGAAAAAATCCACGTTCTGTCCTCCTGGTCACAAAGTACCAAAAGAAGTAGTCATCTTCGAAAAAACGGTCCTGTCGGCCATTGCGGACATGGAGAAACAAAAAAAGTTCGTAAAATTTAACATTTCAAAGGATGAAACAAATGCTCTTTCAATGTTAAAGAACGATAATACAATCACCATAAAACAAGCCGATAAGGGCGGTTCGATTGTCATTTGGGACACCAATGATTACAATACTGAAGTATTGAGGCAGCTAAACGACCAAATGTGCTACCGGAAGATTAGTAAAGACCCCACGCTAGAATTTCAAAACCTCCTGTTTCCCATTTTACAAGAAGGATTTGAGGCGGGCTTCTTAGGGCCTAAAGAGCTGGAATATTTACGAAATAAACACCCGAAAGTACCCCTTTTTTATGTCCTCCCAAAGGTCCACAAACATCAAACAAAGCCACCAGGGAGACCAATTGTGGCAGGGTGCGACTCCCTTTTGGAACCGGTGGCCAAATATGTCGACTGTTTTTTAAAACAGTTTATGAACTTAGTTGTCTCTTACCTAAAAGACACAACAGATTTCATCACCAAGTTGGATGGCATTAAATTTGAGAAAGAAAAGGATTTACTTGTAACACTAGATGTGATCCAGCTCTATACACAAATACCTCAGGATGAGGCTGTGGCAGTTTTGGAATACTTCCTGGACCTGCGACCTAGACCTGTCCAGGTACCCACAAAATTCCTTGTTGAATTGGCATCCTTTGCCTTAAAAAAGAACTACTTCAGCTTCGGTAATGATTTCTACCTCCAAATAAAGGGGGTGGCGATGGGGTGTCCCTTTGCGCCGGAGTTGGCAGTACTTTTTATGTCACTCTATGAAGAAAAGTACATCCACAACAACAATCCGTTTAAAGAACACATCACCACATGGTGGCGTTTTATAGACGATGTCTTTATGATTTGGACTGGGGGAGAAGAAAGCTTAACATCGTTTTTCAATTGGCTCAACAATAGAACAACGGACATACAGTTCAGTATATCATACTCAGACAAAAAAATTTCTTTTCTGGATGTCGAAGTGTTTCCGTTAGAAGGTACGTTAGCCACGTCCCTCTTCACTAAACCCACCGACAGGAATAAAGCATTACTATTTTCAAGTAATCATCCGCGAAGCCTAAAGGAAAATCTGCCCTATGGGCAATTTCTGCGAATTCGCAGAAACTGCTCATTACAGGAGGACTATAAACATCATGCTGAAAACCTTGTATCCAAATTGTGTGACAGGGGATACCCTAAAAAACTTGTCCGCAACTCCATGAAAAGGGCCAGATGGACCCCGAGGGAAAGTCTCCTCGAAAGGAAAAACAAATCTGCTTCCAACAGGCAAGTTTGTGTAACTACTTATTGTCCAAACGCCAATAATCTTAAAAGAATCATCCTGCAAAATTGGCACCTTGTAAAATACTTGGACAGTAGTATGGAAGCCCCTCCTTTATTTGCATTTAAAAAGGAGAGTAGCGTGGCCAATCATGTGATTAGAGCAGGAATCAAAAAAGACAAACAGCCATCGCTAAGACAGATGATGGGATTACCACCGATCACAGGCCACCACAAATGTGGCACTTGCCTGTGCTGCGAACTGACCGTCGAGGGATCCCTCTTCCAACATCGTGGGATATCATGGAAACATGACAGTTTCAGCAACTGTAGAACTAAATATGTCATATATGGCATTACCTGTCCATGTGGGTTACTT
Organism: Lissotriton helveticus; assembly: GCF_964261635.1. NCBI lineage: Eukaryota > Metazoa > Chordata > Amphibia > Caudata > Salamandridae > Lissotriton > Lissotriton helveticus. Next base: position 781,955,349 of record NC_136071.1, read on the forward strand.
TACATCGGAAAAACTAATCAGGAAATTCGGACACGAATCACACAACATAAATCCAGAATAAAAAATGGGATCGACACTGCCCCGTTAGTTAACCATTGGAAACGTTGTAAACATCTGCTCAGTGACCTTAAATGGACTGTGATCTCACGTGTTGAAAAAGATGCACGAGGAGGAGACATGGAGCTGAAATTATCCAAAAGGGAAGCCCACTTAATTGTAAAGTTTGACACAGCAGTCAAAGGACTTAATGAGATTTCAGAGATATATAAGCTATAACTTGGGAGTTATAACACCACACAATGAATCTATGGGACGCTATACATGCGCAATATATATTACACCAGGAAATGCCCCCCCGGCCTGCCTTTGTTTCGCGCAATAGCGCTATATATTGATTAGACCTGCAATGTCTCCCTACTCTCCACGCATGCGCGAGGAAATGCCCTCTCGGCCTGTCTTTGTCCCACGCATGCGCACTTGCGTTACATATATTGAGTAGCCTTGCAAAGTTTCTCTACTCTCCACGCATGCGCGAGAGAGCAGTGCTACAGGGGACGCCGATTGATTGAGAACAACGGAGCTTCATGCCGGTAAGCCCGAACAGGACTAGGCTGTTTGTCAAATATGCCCACAGTAATCTGGTACATGGAATAAACGAGCCCTTCGTTTTTCCCTTTCAAATAGAGGCCGCTTTTTTGGAAGAAATTGATTTAAATCTGTACCCGCATTGTCCTCGTTCAAGGACGCATTTGACCACAACTGGCTGGTAAGCACTCTACAACCCCCTTTTTTGGTTTGATTCATGAGCCCTGTCTTCGATCACGCCACACTAAAACGAACGTTGCTCTGTTACAGGCCCCCTACTTGAACTTGCAACAACACAAGATACCGCTAAGGTAAACTTTGTTTTGACACATGGCAAACCTCATTTTCGTTGCGTGTTTTTCAACTCACTCATATAGTCCTCTACATGTTGTTCTTTTCATCACACAGGTTTTACTCCTTCCCTGGATATTTTCCATAGTGGTAAGCAGAAAGCTCCTTGGGTGGTTATGCTGAAGAGCGCTCTTGATATTCTACTATAATAGTTTTATAGATCCACACGATAGAATTCTCTTTTTTCTCTTCTTCTTTTTTTAGAATGACCTGGCCCTGACGAAAATCCCGGCTAAAAACCCTGGGATTTGAAACGCGTAGGCCGTTCCATGCTCAGTGTCTGCTTTCCTTCGATAGGTTTCTGTCCTTTAGTGTGAATACAGTGTCACATTACTGGCGTATAAAAAATTGCTGTTTACATCTCAAGCTGATACTTGATTTCTTTGAGTAATTTGGAATTATACTTGTAAATATTATTGTGTATATAAATTGTATAGATTGCAGCAGACCTAATACATTACATGATTGTTTATCTGTTTACTTAATCGTGTATGTATTTGTTTTTGTATGTTTTCCATGTATGAATGGTAAGGTATGATTGTGATACGACTGACTTTGGTATGTTTGTTGAATTGTTTTTAAAGAATCTATTCACCCCCTTTTTTGTCCGTATTGTATTTAGTGTATGTAAAAGTGTTGCTTTTGTTCTCAGATGTATATGACTAATACAAATATACCCCTGTGTTTTTTGGATCAAGACAATTTAATAAAAGGCTACTTATAAGCACTCCCCAGCTTGGATAAACATTCTTTGCTCTGGTGGCAAAATCTTTGTTAAACAATATCAGTATAGGCATTTGTTTTTTGTTGAGTTGTGGTAGAGGCACAAAGGCTTTAAGCCATTTCTCCCCTTCGGGAAAGGTGTCTCACTTCAGTTTAGCGTGATGCATCTCTTGTTATTACTATCTATTTATAGGGAAACAGAGGATAAGTCCTCACAAAGAAGAAAAAATAATATGGCAATACAAAATATGAAATGTACAATATACACATAAATTAGGAGGGTAGTCAAACCCAGGACGACAACATGAGTCACTCTTATCATAACAATTCCGATTCCAATTCTAAATTAAGGAAAGTGAAATATGGTAATTCAAATAAGTACATTCTCAATTGTCGGTGGAATTTTGCCCACACCTTGTCACCTGTTGTTTTCCTCTTCTTCCTGCCTTTGAGCTTGAATATTGCAGTTTTGATCTCTAACGTGGAGTACATTGGCTGATACCAGTGTGTATATTCGGGTGGATTATGATAAGGGCTTCCGGTTTTATGCAATTTATTTTTATGACATTTCCGTCTGCATTTATACATATTTCTTTTTTGATAAATGTATCTGTATTCATCCATATTTGTTTTGGATTTTGTGAAAAAATGACTGTGAAATTTGTATATTTCTATATAACTATGCACTCACGCGTGAATGCCTGTCAGGTTTCAATGCTATGTACACCAGCAGAAGATAAATAAATGCACTTAAATGAAGATATGCAAATTTCAGTATCAACCTTGTGCATATTTACTGCTGTTTAAGCCTCTTTACTAAAATGATATCCTTTTTAACACCCTTATCTATCACTCCACACAGCTATTGGTCTGGCAATCATAGCAGTCAGTTTTTAGAATCACTCAAAAGCGACCCAATATCCTTTACTGGAAATCAGCCTGGATGAAAAGGGCACAGTAAGACTAATGTCTGAATCGGAAACCTCCGATATTTTTAGTGATGGCCTGCCAGAATGTGGTGAGCATAGTACAAGTAGCAAACATGTGTAAATCGTCGGCATTCTCTATCTGGCATTAGGGGCAGTTTGAATTAGCCCTACTATTCCATACAAATGGCCCATGTGGGGTAAGATAAAACTTATGGACTGTTGTATATTTCTGCGGTAACCAATTGGTCGTGTCTAAATATTTTCCACTTAGTAAAAATCTATTCTCAAGCGTTTGTACTGTCATCTCGATGTTGAGAGCCTTAGACCAGGCCTATACTAGGTGCTACCTATGTATTGAAATTCGATAAGTTGCGAGAAAACCCCCCTCAAATAAACATTATGAATAGCGGCTGTTTGATGATTGCTAAGTCACTTTTTGCAATAGGATAATACCTATGTATTAATGATATATGAACCAACCAAAGGCCTCCATTCCCAAACACATTTCACAAATGCTGGCCACAATTTCACTGAATTGATTATTAAGCCAGTACGGCTAATCTCCTACCACTGGCTGCCCTATAACATAGTTGAAAAGCAGGCAATGCCCAGCCTCCTTGGTTTTGTGGTATTTGAGGAATTGGCAGCGCATCATGTTTTTATATTGATGAAAGTCGATATTGCTGCCTCTAATTGCTTAAAAAAGGACTTTGGGATACAAACAGGTATAGAGTGGAACAGATATAGAAACTTTGGTAATATATACGTCTTCACCAGATTGCATATGCTAACTATTGGAATGAGTAATCTATCTCATTGCATCATTAGTGTTATTGAATTAGATAGTAATTGATTGTAATTTATCTTCAGGATCCTGTGTATGTTTGCACTTATATTAATCCTTGGAGACTAAGTTTTACCATACCTATAATTTGGTAATTATCTCAGTTTTGGTAGTCTTAAATGCAAAACTAGAGATACTGCCAAACTCTAATGCAATCTCTTTGACAACTGGAATTTCTTTCTTTTTTTTTTTTTTGGCGTTCAAACTGCTTTTATTGGAAATTACAGACAGTACACAGCTTTCTGTGCCTACAACCCGGAGGCCGGCAGCAAGGAGTGCATCAAAAGGAAAAAGACATAATGGTAAGAACACAGCTGTGGAACCGACATCCCGGAGGCTCGGTAGCGTCAATACTGTATCATGCCAGGTATGAACAGCAGCCAGTACTTAAAGCAAGCAGTTCCGGATGTGCTGCAGCAGAACAGGTTTTTGTAAGGTTCGTGTACATGTAGGTCAGTGAAACAGTTCACAACTTTAGAACAAAACTTTAGGGGTGCACGGCCGTACCCGGGGGTAGAGTCCTAGGGTATATTCGTAACAGCAATCATCGAGAGTCTACTAAAGCAATGCAATGATGAGTGAGAGTGACAACGGTATCCGGTTCCCTGAAAGCCGGAGATGACATGAAGCGTCAATGGGTTGTGTCGGGACTGAAACTAAAGGTGTATGGAAGTGTTAGGTCAATGGAAAGTGCATGTCGAACGTGGATCCGATGGCAACATCCGTGGATATAGTGCCAGTGGATAGTCTGCGGGAGGGTGGTATGCATATATACTACCAGTGTGGCAAGGAGTGAGGCAGTGTATCAGCGATATTAGCTAAGAATTGCCGCGCCCAACTGTGGAGAGCAGTCGGAAGCCCCTGTCGTTCTCAAATTAGTTAATCGCCCACAGGTCCTCTCGCAGGGACATCGTCGTCATCTGACTGGGCAAGCAGATAACCGACCAGCGGGCTCCAGATATCCTTGGGTCGGCTAGTGATCGGTAACAGCTCAGCGAAGGTGAGGTGCTGTTCCTGACAATGAGTTAAGTCCGCTAGCCACTCCTTGAACTTGGGGGCTCTGCCCCTGCCCCAGCGGCATGCCACTCGACGTCTCGCCAAGAGTAAGGCCACGTCCACGAATTTCCTGCAGGCTTTGGAGACTTGGGCCGTGTGTCCAAGTAAGGCAATGATCGGTTCCGCAGCAATGGTTTCCGCAGTCATCGCTGTGAGGGCATCTGTCACTTGTTGCCAGTACAGACGAACCGGGGGACATGCCCAAGCCAAGTGGAGGAAGTCCGCATGTTCAGCATGACAGCGCTCGCAGCGGTCATCGTCAGTCAGATGAAACCGGTGTTTCTTCACCGGGATATAGTATAACTGGTGTAAGAACTTGTAGTGTAGTAACTTGAACCTGCTACTGGCCGATATCCGGGCCGTTAGCAGCAGCAAGATTGCCAATGGTCATCAGTGAGGTCCATATCCAGATCAGCACTCCAGCGTGCCCGGGCCCCTGTCTCGGGCAGCGTGGCAACAGCCCTGAGTTGGCGATAGAGTCCAGCAACTAGATGCTTACCTTCCCGCGAGCATAATAAGAAGTGGAGGGGAAGGAAGATCTCAGGTTCCATTGGGAACTCGGGCAAGATGTCCTTCATGCCCTGACGTAGGCGCAGGTAATAGAAGACATCGAGCGGGGTGTGAGTGTGGGAGGCAAAAAAACCATCAGCAGTTTTAAATGTGCCGTTTACAAAGAGCTCCCCCCAAGATGTGAGCCGCAGACGGCCACAGAGCAGTCGAAAGCCTCGCTCTTGTAAAAGGGGAAGGGAAGGATGAAACGTCAGCGGCAGTTTGGGGGAGTATGGCAGGGAGCAGGATAGCCTCTTCGCCATGCGGCGCCAGGCATCCAGAGTGCAGGAGACAGAGGTGTTTGGTGTCTGTATCAGTGCCTCCGAGCAGAGGAGCAGGCCATTAAGGGGAATAGGATGTACAATCCAGTCCTCCACCGCCAGTTGTGGCATGAAGGGCGTCGGGACCAGCCAGTGATATGCATACTGCGCTTGTGCGCACAGATAATAGGCCTCGAAGTCAGGGACATCAAAGCCTCCGACCTCATAGGGTAAGATCAGAGTGGACCACCTCAATTTCGGATTCTTACCCCCCCAGAATAATCGACAGAGCTCTGATTTCAGAGTTTTGAAGAAGAATGCCCCTGGAAAGTACGGTATGTTGAGGAAGAGATACAAGTACTGTGACAGAACCACCATCTTGATAAGGGACGCTCGACCAGCCATGGAGAGCGGAAGAGCAATCCAGCGGTCAACCATGGCTGTGAGTTTTGTAATGGCCACTCCGTAATTAGCCCGGAGCGTTTCATCTTTATCACGCGAGATTTGGATACCAAGGTAACGAAGATCCGTCCGACACCATTCGAGTGGGAAGTCGAGAGGGAAGTCCTGCACCGCGTCGGTCAGAGGGAAGAATTGCGATTTGGACCAATTTATGCAGATCCCGGACATTCTACCAAATACCACAAATTCCCGTAATAACGGATTAAGGTGGATGTCCGGGTGTTTAACATAAAGGGTGATGTCGTCGGCGTATAATGACACATCTATTTGGCGTTGCAGGCATTGTACCGCGCCCGCTCGGTGCAGCTGACGTATTCTGCAGGCTAGGGACTCGACTGCGATGGCAAAAAGGAGGGGGGATAGAGGGCACCCCTGACGCGTGCCTCTGGTGATGGAGATGGAGTGAGAAAGCCGGCCATTGATAAGAATTTTCGCAGTAGGTTGTGTGTAGAGTAATTGGATCCAGGAAATAAAGAGCTTGGGAAACCCCATACGTGCCAGGACAGAGAACAAATAAGGCCATTCGACAGAGTCGAATGCCTTGGTGGCGTCTAGGAAGACGGCCGCTACTGGCAGATCGGGGTGAACCGTACGGAGCAGGGAAAACAAGGTGCGAAGGTTGTGCGAAGTAGATCGACCGGGGACGAATCCGGCCTGATCAGGAAGGACGATCCTAGTCATAAGGAGGGACAGCCGGGTGGCCAGGACCTTCGTTAGGATTTTAACGTCACAGTTCAAGAGGGAGAGCGGACGGTACGAACCGCAGGAGCCTGGGTCCTTGCCCGGTTTCAGGAGTGAGGTAATAACCACCTCCCGCATAGAGCACGGGAGGAGGCCGTCGGCTAACGATTCCTCGTACACCTCGCGGAGGACAGGAGCCATGATGTCGAGGTAGGCTTTATAGAACTCTGCGGGTATGCCGTCGAGGCCTGGAGCCTTACCATTTTGCAGTGACATAATGGCCTCGCGGATCTCGTCAGTTTCGAAGGGAGCGGCCAGGAAAGACCTGTCGCCATCACTGAGCCAGCACAGCGCTATATCTCCAAGGAACTCCAAATACGGTACTTCATCCGATGTAGCAGTGGTGTAGTGTATGATAGTGAGATGTGAAGGCCTCTAGGATTGCATCAGAGTCTCTGAGAACGTGATCATGGTCATCAGTGATTTCTAGGACAGTATTGTATTCTCGTGAAGGCTGTGTAAGGCCAGCCAGTGCCCTCCCCGGCCTGTCCCCCTCGCAATATTTTCTGGCCTGCCAATGTTTCCCTCGAAATTTCACCTCTCTGTTAGCTTCGTCTTCATATTTCGACAACTTGTCCCTGAATTCTGCATGTAGTTCTGGGCCACCGCCCTCAGCCATGCGGAGCTCCAGCGCCTTAAGCTCTTTGTGTAGCGAATGAATACTGGTTCGTATGTCCTGTAGGACCCCAAAACTCTTGGACATACAGTACCCCCTTATGGTGAGTTTGAAGGCTTCCCAGATGCATTCCACTGAATCCACAGACCCCTTGTTCCTGAGGAAGAAGGCGGCGATTTCATCCCCCAGTTCCGCTCGGAATAGGCTATCTAATAGCGCCGCCGGTTGTAATCTCCACCCCAGTCTAGGGTTGTCCCATCCAGGGATGCGTGTATGCAAAAGTACTGGGCTGTGATCAGAGTATGTTCGCGGTAGGTGTGTTACCCCCAGAACCTCCGAGGCGACCCCCCTCGAGATGAGAAAGTAGTCCAACCGTGACCATGTGCCAGTGTGTGAGGTGAAGTGTGTACCTTCTCTCCGAGATGAGTGTAGATGTCTCCATATATCCACTAGGCCGCCCTCAGTCATGACTCCCTCTAGAGCGTCTCTGGCTCCTGGTTTGTAATGGGGTGCCCCGTCTGATCGATCTAAGTGTGGTGTAAACGCTAAGTTAAAGTCTCCCCCCAGATGACATGGCGAGATCCCACATCCATGACCTTGCCCCATAATGTGGTGAAAAAAGAAGGCACATCCAAGTTGGGGGCATAGCAGTTTACAAATGTGATAGTATCGTGGCCCATGCGTCCCCATAGCAGTGCATAGCGACCCTCACCATCCAGCAGTTCTCCGTATTTATGGAAGGGCACCGCTCGCCTAAACAGGATAGTCACACCTCGAGCGTAAGTAGAGTAGGAAGAAAATGCCCGGATACCAGCCCACTTACTAGCAAAAGTAACTCTACCCCTCGGTGACAAGTGAGTTTCTTGTAACATAGCCACATGAACATTATGTCTATTGAAATAGGCAATCACATCCCTACATTTCCTAGCATTGTTGAGCCCTCTAACATTCCATGGTATGCAATTCAATTGTGTATCAGCCCCTAAACCCGCCATAGGTAGTCATCCATCTTTACACCCCACCTCAGCGATAGCGAGATAACAGGCAGTGTACCGTTCATAGCAGGTAGTAGACTGTAGTGTTTCATAACTCGAGTACCCCTTTCGTGAACAAACTGTGGTTCCCCAAACATTCCCGCCCCCTCCCACTACTGCATCCCAATCATGCCAGCAGCCACCTGTCCCCACCCTCCACCCCCCTCCCTCCCCCCTCCCTACCCACAACTGTACTTTTCCAACATTATGCATGGGGGACACCCGATGGGGAAACAGCTATGAGGGCGCACAGCCACTACTCCCACCAGCCGACCTCCTAATCTGTACCGCCCTCGGTGGAGGTCGGGGCATGGAGAGTGGTCCTTGGGATACGTTACCAACGGTGAATGTACGTAGTCCAGTTCGGTAGTGCAGGGCCTACGCCTCCCGATCGTCCCAAGCCAGGGCCATCAGCTATAGCACAGGACTGGAAACAGCCCGGACATCTCCGGAGTCCATGCTCATTGCTCCTCCACTGCCAGGGATGGGTCATCCTCCTCCAATGCTGCCTCAGCGTGACGACCCTCTCGCCGGGCGTTCCTAAAAGTCTTCAGGAAGTCCTCGACTTTTTGTGGATTAGTAAAGAAGCAATGTTTCCCTCCATGTGTGACTCGCAGTCTCGCCGGATAAAGAAGGGCCTATTCCAGCTGAGCCTCTCACAATTTCTTTTTTACAGGGAGGAATTTTCTCCTTTCCTCTTGCACTAAGGGGGTAAAATCAGGATAAATGGAAAACTTCACTCCATTGTACTGCAGAGTTTGTTGGGTCTGGGCTGCGCGCAGTGCGACATCCCGGTCGCGATAATTCAGTAATTTGGCAATAATCGGTCTGGGTGGCAGGCCGGGCTTGGGAACGGGGGCCAACGAGCGGTGCGCCCGCTCCACAATAAATTGCGGCTAGAAGGATTGCTCTCCAATCGAGCCCTTAAGTAGTTTTTCAATGTATAGTTCCATTCTGCCCGTGTCCGTGGACTCCGGAACGCCCGTGACGCGTATGTTGTTGCGCCGGCTGCGGGCTTCCAAGTCCTCATTCTTGGCAGCTATAGTTCGGAGCAAGTTATCCATACGGGCTAATTGCGTGGTATGGGACATGGTGATGTCGTCATTGTCCGATATGCGCTGCTCCGTGGCAGTGATGCGCTCCTCATGGCGATCAACTTTATGGACCAGGGCGTCCAGTCTGGCGGTCATTCCATCCACCTTCTCCACCACCGTGGCGAACCCCTGTCTCATCTCCAGGAATAAGCGCGGCAGATCCATGTCTCTGGAGGGGAAAGCAGCGGTCGATGGGGTAGCGTCATCGGGCCTTGATTCCGCAGTCGCCGTTTTCGTGGTCTTCTTGGCGCCATCGAAGCTGATTTTGGCTTGGCGATTGTCGAGGTGCCCCATGGTGGCCACCAATCGCGTCCCCACCACACCAGCACTCCGCGAGCCCGGGGCCGCAGGAGGGGCAGCTGCCCCGAGACGGTGAGGCTCGAGCTCCGGGGCCCCCCGGCGCCCGATCTCTCAGCATCAGCAATGGAATCCACAAAGGGGGCCCGGCAAGGCGGCCTGAAGGACGCGTGTAGGTAGGATATTGGGCTCCCGCAGTGGTGGGGGGAGCGGCTCTCAGGATCGTGGAAGCAGGGCTATGGTAGGCAGTCGTGAGGAGGGGTCCGGGCTCCCAGGCAAAGAGCGGGTCCGCCTCCGGCACCGGTAAATGCCGCGCAGACCCAGCGACAGTCAACAGTACCTCACAGGCACCAGGATAATGGGCCCGGACAAGCGCTCCTGCACCAAGAGGCCCGCAGTGGCGCCCGTGCCGCAGCGAGGGCTGCAGCAATCAGCAGCGGCGTCCGCCTGTGTTCGGTGCCCTCGTCCCACACACCACAACAGGTCGGCCAGCATGTTTATTGACGTAGTATTTTGCCCGCAGGCTGTGGCTTTTTGTTCTTTTGTGAAGCAAATTTGCAAATGTATATATATATTTTTTTAAAAAAAATATTTTCTATGCTTCTATAGTCTTTCTCCTGAATGGTATGAAAGTGTGTTGAATGCTTGTGATATGGTTGGAATATTGAATGATTGAAGACAAATGTTTTGTTTTTCTTAATTGTATTTGTCCTTTCTTTGTAAATAAGTCTTTCTTATATCATTTGAAAAAATAAAAATTGATCTTTCTAAAAAATATTGCAAATAAAAAGCTATTAACTAGCAATTCCCGTCCTTGAATTGTTTTTTCAGGTTCAGGTTAGCACATTGTTGGTCTAAATTGTGTATATCAGTATTGGCATTCTATTTTCGTTTTTTGATAATTTGGCTCAGCCTTGCTGATTAGAGCCCACCCGTAGTTGTTTTTCAGCATGGGGGGAAAGCACGCCCAGGCCAGGGACAGGAGCTCCTTACCTCATACACGGACGTCCCCGGGCGCCGCACTCACGATCACAGTGTCCTCTCGCAGGCCCCTCCAGGCCGGGGCGAGAAAGGCGGCAGCGCCCGTCGGCCCCAGAGCCCTCAGACATCAAATCTGTCCCAGGGAGCCCGGTCGGCGGGCCGGGTGGCAGGCAGCCAGTCGTCGATGAGGGTTGCAGCGCCTCCGTGGCGCAGGGGCAGACCCGTCCCAGCCCCCGGGCCCAGAGCGCCAGGCAGGCCCGCCGCCTCGTGGCAAGCCCCGGCCTCGCGTAGGTCTCCGCAGCCGACCGCAGCCAACCGCCGCAGGAGGCACGCTCCGAGGGCTCAGCCGGGCAGTCTTCCGATGACGAGTGTAGCGGCCCCCGCCGCTCAAAAGGTCCGAGCCTCGGGTCGAGTGTCAGCGGCCGCCTCCTGCAACAGACGGTAAGTTGTTTCGCGAGTTTGCTCGCCGTTGGTAGCAGATATTTTAAGGATTAGTGGTCAAGGAACGGGAGCTGCTGTGCTAGGCAGCCATTCCGTTTGCGCGCCCTCTAGCGCCCCCCGACAACTGGAATTTCTTTGACGACATATTGAGAAAATATTGCTGTGTCATCTATATAGGCGGCAACCTTCAAACTATCAGAGTTGAGACCAGGGAAATTTGGTGGTCGTTTTTTAGCATAACTAGATAGGGTTCTAAACATAACACAAACAATAATGGAAACTAGGGTCATCCCTGGTGCTTGTCTCTCTGTATAGTAATGTTCGCAGACACTTTACGCAATACTGGATGCAGGCCTGTGGTACAATTTTGCACCAAAGAAATTATATTGGTGCGATATGCATCTGCCCCATTAATAGCCAGAAATACTTTCACGATCCCCGTGAAATGCTTTTCCAGCACCAAGCAGGATCATACAGGTCTGTTGCATCAATGCCTTAGTAACATCGAACGTAGGTATTGCCATATTTGGATGTGTTGTGGTATCTCGCCCTGGAATAAATCCATGTTGTCCCCTCATGCCCAATGTAAGTATAACACTGAATAGTCGTTCGGCTAGTATTATCGAGTATAATTTGGCATCAGAATTGATTAATGAAATAGGCAATACTATATTCTAGCTACAGCCAGTTTCCCTTCCTGAAATCATGGTTCCCTCCCATGATGATGTGGTTGTGTTACCTTTATATATGCTATTACCAATATCACTAACCAATGGAAATTTTGCTTTCTTAAAGAGTTTAAAGCTAAACAGGGAAATAGTCAACCCGTGCAGCTTTACCGTTGGCCAAGGTCAATATGGCCTCCGTTACCACTTCTCCAGTATACGGGGAATCCAGGAAAACAGCATGCTGGATAAAGAGTTGGCTAACATGTATTTTATCCAATTACTTAATTATAGCTGATTCTGTCATTCCGCGCGGTCCTTGGCAGCCCTCCTGAGCCCGCCCGCTGCCTCCTGTGCACGCCCTGCCTGCCTACTCCCGTTAGCTGGTGGAGGCAGCGCTTGAGGCCTTCATAGGGAGGGGTCCGCTATGGAAACGCGCTTCGCGTTCCATCATGGACCCTGCCAGGCCTCTCGTACATTCCACCGCTTCTCCGCTTCCTTACCTGCATATCTCTGATTCTACGCCAGGGAGGTGTGACGTTCTTGTGTTCCTCTCCGGGTGTCCTTGTGGGGTCTTCTGTGTCCGAGTTGCCAAGTATTCTTCCGGGGCTTAACTTATCCTCTGAGCTCCCTTGTCGGCTTGCAACATTGTTTCTCTTGGGTATTGTAGCGTGGCTTAACTCTTTGTTTCCCGGTATTCTGCCACTGTAAAAAAGGAAAAGATGGTGTTGAAAGAATCGTCGTTTTGGGTGCCTGTAGGATACAATGTTTTTAGTATCCTGTAGCACTTTCATACTTATCTGATTGCTGTGCTCCTTTGTTTGTGTTCTCAACTCGGTGCTTGCTTCACTTTCATGATTGCTTCACGTCTCTTCCTGCTAAAATATAAAGAGACTGTTTTAGAACTATGTCTTGCTCACATTACTCTCATAGTTTGACCCTGTGAGGTTCTTTAATTTTTACTCCATCTTACATTTGTCATCAATTTGTGTTGCCTTTACACAGGCTGCTCTATTCATGAAGTGTCTCTGCCCTTTGGACTGCAACGTGTTGAAAACCCTCCTCTGTCCTTGCTTTGAAATCAATCTCAGACACCAGCTGGCCTAACTGCATACAGACATGTCCTGCCATTACTGATTGACCTATAGGTGCTGTAATTAATTTACTTGTGGGTTGGGCAGAAACACAACGTAAGGGGGACGTTCTGGTTATATGATGCTTTTTTTGAATGTTCGCCTATTGGCTAATATTTTGCAGATCTTGTATGTCCATATTAGGTATTTTGCATGCCTGCAGAAGCTAGGACTGCCCCTTTCTTTTATGCTGAGTTTGTAACCCTAAGCATATAAAAGGCCTCTGTGTTTTGTACTCTTTAGACTGCCTCATTCAGTTGCTAAAGGCTTCTGTGTGACGTAGTCTCACTTAATTAAGTTTAATAAAGATGTCTTTTCATATTTCAGCTTCTGTGCCAAGTTCTTTGTATTAGTGAGACCCCTGAGAATGAAGATTACAGTTCTTCACCTGCACCTTTTTTACCATATTTTTAATTTCTGTTTTCTCCTGACTAGGTTCAGGCGAAATAGACGATTTTGTTTATGGGTCTTTTTTTTTTTTAATCAAACTTTATTGAGTTTTTAAACATACACAATAATAATGACATTTTTATTTAGTGCAATAAAATGTATTTTGATAGCGGAAAGAACAATAGCGGGCAATGACCCACAAACTAATGTCCTTCCAAAACGTGAGAGCACGGTTTCCAATGGGGTGCAGTGTTGCTGGTCATCTGGTTGCCCCTGTGGCGACCCCTTGTGCGGTGCACACAGGGTCATTTGTCAGATCACCCTGCACTAATATTGAGCCACTGCTAGACATATTTTCAAGCATCTTGAGGGTCAGTGAAAAATTGGCCCGCTGGTCAGCAATGATCTTTTATTTTGCAGAAAAAAATGATGGCATGCCTAATTCCTATCTCTTGCAGTTTTTTTGACAGACCTAAAGGACACTTGTTTAAGTTGCACTGCCAAAGTGTAATCTGTAAAAATCATTACATTGGCATCAAAAGAGTAGGAGCCCTTTCATCCTGGCAGCTTGGAGGACCGTGTCGCAGTCTCAATAACTTAAGAGTTTCACAACAGTGAGCCTGGGTGGTGGTCTGCAGGCCAGGATCCGATGTACTTGCTCTAATACAAAGTAAGGTGAGACCTCAGTTTTGAACCAGGTTTTTAAAAACAAATGTTTTTATTGTGGCAGTTGCATGAAAATATACATAATACAGTCACATCTGTGAACATGCGAACAGAGATGAAGAACAAAAATCAGGTTAAGATAAAATACACAGCCTTTCGGACCACAACCCTGAGGGCGGACGGCGTCACTAATTTATCAGATCAATATAGGGTGAATGTTGGTAACCACGTTGGACACAGATAAAGCAATCACACCACTGATTTTTGTGTGAAACAGAAACAACACAAAACGAAAAAGAAAAAACCAGCAGAGCTCGTCAGGAAATCATTAGACCAGCTTAAGGGTCCAGCATTAACTGGCCTTGGTGCTTCGTACCAGGCCCATCAATACACCACACAATGAAAGAAAGAACCCCTATGTAGGAAATAGATACTGAAAGGTCCCGGTAGGGAAGAGTCGCAAACCCCCCATCCCATACACAACGTCTCAGGAGCCTCCTCTGGACATAGCCAGCTCCGCCGTTGGAGAATCGCATAATTCACCCCGGTAAGTGTTCCAGAGTCCCCATTTCTTGTCCCACACCTTGGGGCAGCCTCGTATTTTATACACTGTCTTCTCTGCTATCATGCATTGGTCCACTGCGGCCACCCAGCCCACCACCAGCGGTCCGTCCGGGGAGCCCCAACTCATTGCTATGGACCGTTTAACCAGCAGAAACACCAGTGATGCCCATTGTATCTCCGGAGCAGTTAGGTCGTTAGGCCCCCAGATGTTAAGGATACATTCCTTAGGCGACTCGGGTAGGGGCTTGCCCAGAGAACGGCACATTTTAGACCGCGTGGCCATCCAGAATCGCTGTATCACAGGGCACTCCCATAGGACGTGGTAGAAGGCTCCAGGGAGTCCGCAACCACGGAGGCATAGGGCGTCTGGTCTCCGACCTATCCTAGCTAATGTAAGAGCCGATATATACGCTCTGTGTAGTATTTTTAGTTGGATCAGCCAGAACCTATGACATATGGCTGACTCTTTCGGAGACATCAGTGCCGATCTCCAGTCCTCGTCATCTAGGGGACCCAGGTCCACCTCTCACTTGGCCCTCAACGGCAAGGAGGAATCGGGAAGATTGTTTCAGAGTTTACGGTAAGTTAGGGAGATGGCCTTTTCAGGAAGAGGCTCTGACAGGAGCCTATCTTCCAGAGGGGAGGTGGCGGGTATAGAAGTGAAGTCCGGAAATGCGTCACGCAGAGCATGTGTAATTTGCAGATACCTAAAGAACTCAGTGGATGCCAGGGCGTGTTTAGCTTGTAGGTCAGTAAAAGTCAACAGTCTATTCTTATGAACCAGGTCTCCGACCTGCGAGATCCCAATCGCATCCCATCTGTCGAAGCCCTGGGAAAAGCATAGAGATCCCAGTCGTTGAGCGGACCATAGAGGCGAGGCGTTGGTTAGTTTATCAGCCCATCCCAGCTTTTTGTTGGCTGTGTGCCAAACTCGCACTGTGTGAGCCATGGGCCCAATGTATCTCGATTTAGTGGGTTTACTATACAGAGCCCCCAGGTAGCCCTCACGTCCCGTTTGTTCTCTGTCCAAAAGGAAGGCCGGATTAAGAGGAGAACCGTGTATCCAGCGGTTGATCACCACAAGCTGGGAGGCCCAGTAGTAGAGTCGGAGATTGGGGAGGGCTATTCCCCCATCATACCAGCCCTGAAACAACGTACAGAGAGCAATCCTAGCGGCACCGCCAACCCAGAGCAGCCCCCGGAGCTCACTTTCCACCGTCTTGAAGTACGAGTCTGGAACGGGAAAAGGGTAGTTCTGTAGGATGTATAGAAAGCGAGGAAGCGCTAGCATTTTGAATAGTGTAGCTCTACCCAGGAGAGAGAGCGGGAGCGATCGCCAGTGAGCAACGTCGCTACGTAGCCTGTGTAGTGGGCCCAGCAGATTGCGGTCGTAAAATTGCGTAAAGTTTGGAGTAATGAAAATACCTAGGTAGGTAAAGCCATCAGAGGCCAACGTAATGGAAAAGCCCCGAGGCAGGCGAGGCGGCGGGCCATGTAGCATGTACAGCACCGACTTGGACCAGTTTATGGCATAGCCGGAGTATTTACTGAAGTTAGTAAGGACGTGGAACAGGCTGCTAATGGAGGACTGCGGGGACGATACGTAAATCAGGATGTCATCAGCATAAAGGGAGATTTTATCCACGGTCTCGGCACTTCAACGCAGGCCTCGAATTGAGGCATCGGTGCGAACCCAGTGAGCCAACGGCTCCAAGGTAAGGGCGAACAACAGGGGAGAGAGGGGGCAGCCCTGCCTGGTGCCCCGTTGAAGAGGAAATTTTCTGGACGTGAAGTTGTTAACCCGGACCTGACCAAAGGGGTCCGTATATAGGAGGCGTACCCAAGCAATAAAGGTGGGTCCAAAGCCAAAGCGGCGGAGGATCTCGAACAGATAGGACCATTCAATCAAGTCGAACGCCATTGCTGCGTCGAGGGACAGTATGGCAGCGTCCTGAGAAAGGGAGGGCTGTCGGCTCAGCACGTTCTGGACCCTACGGAGATTCAGCGCTGTGTTTCGGCCCGGCAGGAAACCGGACTGGTCGCCGTGTATCAGGGAAGGGAGTACCAAGAGAAGACGGGACGCTAGCAGTTTAGCCAGAACCTTGACTCCCGTGCTGATCAGGGAAATCGGCCGATAGGAGGTACAGGCAGTGGGAGGTTTGGTAGGTTTTAGGATGACAGCAATGGAAGCTAACCTTTGATCGAGGGGAAGCGTTCCAGGCTTTCCGTAAACATATTCAGGAGATGGGGGATGATGTCAGGAGCCATTCCCTTCAGAAACTCGACCGGAACACCATCTGGGCCCATAGCCTTTCCGGAGTATACAGCGAAGAGCGCCGAAGTGAGCTCCTCAGCGGATAGGTCCGCGTCCAAGGTGAGCCGATCCGAGTCCGAAACGACAGGGAGACGCATCTCCTCCAGCAGTTGTCTGGATTCATCAGAGGAATAGACGTTGCTGGCGGTGTATACCCTTTCAAAGTGAGTGGCAAACACCTCGGCAATGTCCTGGGGGTCAACTACCACCGACCCATCCGGGCCGGCTATGGATGGTACCCATCTCGTTGCCTGGTCGCGTCGCTCCAGCCATGCAAGCATCTTGCCTGCACAGTCCCCGCATTCGTAGACCCGGTGGCGTGTGTGAAGCAGTCGTGCTGGTGCCCGTTCTTGGGCCAGTGCTCTATAAATCAATTGTTGGGTACGGAGACGTGCAGCGGTGGAGTCTGTGGGCGCAGCACTATGGGATACCTCAAGGTTAATGAGGTCAATTTCCACCTGCGAGATGAGCTCGGCCTGTTTACGCAGATGACACGTTTTTAAGGCTAGTGCTTCGCCTTTCACCACCGCAATGTAGGCCTCCCAAAGTGTAACCGCTGAGTCCACCGAGCCAACGTTTTCTTCGAAGTAAAGTTCTGTACGTTCCCTCAACGCTTCTCTAATGTCGGGGATCCATAGGAGCCAGAGATTGATAATGATAGGTCCCCTCACTACCTGACGATTATATGTTAAGTCCACCATCAGTGGTGAATGGTCGGATATACCGCATGGAAGGTGTCGTGGGCGGATGAAGCGGCCGGTGTCGGCGTTAGGGCAAAAGAAATAATCAATTCTCGACATGCTATTGTGTGCGTTAGAATAGTGAGTGAAGGATGGCGTGTCTGGAAAGTGAAAGCGCCAAATGTCCGTTAGTCCCAAGGCCTGTGTAAAGTCAGCGAGTTCAGAGGTCTGACGATGTGAGCTTTTCTTGGGCCTACGATCTAGGTCATCGCACATGGTAGTGTTGAAGTCCCCTCCCATTATTAGGGTACCCGGGGGTAGGCCCACCAGTTGAGTACCCAGGTCTTTAAAAGAGTCGCGCACTAAGGTCGGTGGAAGGTAAACTGAAACGATATTCAGCGGGCGCCCCTCCCAGACAGCCTCCACTACTGCAATGCGGCCTAAGGGGTCTGCCCAACATCGTGAGTGGGTGAGTGCAAGAGAATTCTTAACTAATAGCCCAGTGCCCCGGGACCCAGTAGTAAACCCTGCGTGGATCAAAAGCTTGTACCCCCCCCTCTGCATTGCCCGGCAAGTATTGCCAATCAGGTGGGTCTCCTGCAACAGGACTATGTTGGGGGAGTGGCGTCTAAGGAACTGGAGGACCACACTTCATTTTATTTTGTGACCCAGACCATTGACGTTCCAGGTGAGGACCGAAAGGGAGCTAGAGAGTTGGTGAGTCATGGCTGTAAGGGTGGAGAGTCAAGTTAGCAAGGCGCCTAGATAGGAGCCTCTCGGGACAACCAAAGGTTGGGGTCATAGCAAGCTGGAAAGTAGTTAAGACATGTGGACCCCAGGGGCCAAACGGCTGCCCGGGAGCGAGGCTTTGCAATACAGGACCTCGGGTAAGCAAGAGAACGCGACTAAGGACCAGTCTGCTGGAGGCAAAGGGAGAAGTCAACAATGGTAGGTGACCATCGGAAGTTCTGCGGAACACAAAAGCAAACAACATAACAGCAACAAAACTGGGCCAATACCCCCCACCCCTCACCCCTTCCCCCCACCCTGCTTCCCTGCCCACGGATTCAGAACTATCCACACCCCAACTCGGCAGAGTGCCTGTCGCCCTCCCACTCATTTTGGGGTTAGCTAGTGAGCCGGCAGCGCCGCTCGTCCGACTTAGAAGCGATATAAATGTAATACACTAGTAAGGGCATGTCATACGATTTACGCCGCAATCACATATTAGAAAAGTTACTTGTTAGGTAGCTGGTGTGGCCCGAACTCGGCCGGAAGAGCAGATCCCAGGAACAAGGTCAGTGCAGAAAGAGGAGGCTCGCCCCCTCGGGCAGTCCAACAAATCTCCGGACTTTCAGATGGCAAGGGCCCAGACATTGTTCAGCCAGGCCCCCGTGGCGGAGGCATGTCATTCCGCATCTTCAAGAGGCCCCGAGAAGAGATCCTGGCTTTCAGGCGGGGGTCATCTCTCGTTGGGATCGTCCGGTACAGTACGGTGTCGTGGAGAACCGCCGACTCTGCTCCACCCCTCCAACCAGTCCCCTACTTCCTCCGGCGAGAAAAAGAACCAGGTCTTCCCGTCGCTTTCGATGCGCAGTTTCGCCGGAAACAGCATGGAGTATTTGACGCCCTTGTCTCGCAGTGCTCTCTTGACCTCCAAGAAGCTGCGCCGCCTCGCCTGCACCCTAACCGTGAAGTCCGGAAACATGGAGATGCGAGCATTTTCCAGAAGAAGGGGCAGTCCAGAGCGGGCGGCCTGCAGGATGGCATCCCGGTCTCTAAAGTTAAAAACCCTCGCGATGATGGGGCGAGGGGGGGCACCCGGCTAAGGTGCGCCGCCCGGGACCCTATGCGCTCTTTCAATGGAGAAGTAATTTGAGAGGTTTTTCGGTTTAAGGTGAGTCGTGACCAAGGACTCCACAAACAGGTCGGCCGAGGGCACCTCCAGTCTTTCTGGAACTCCCAAGATGCGAATGTTGTTCCGTCTCGCCCTCCCTTCATAGTCGTAGAGTTGCTCGCTCATCTGTTTCTGTTGCTTCTGAAGCTGAGCAACTTGCTGTTGAAGAGTGGAGGTGTCATCAATCAAAGCTGCCGTTTTGACATCTACGTCTTTCACTTTAGTATCCATTTAACGCAGGTCGGCGCGCAAGAGGGTCACTTCGATGTTCACTGAGTCAATACGAGTTTCTAGAGAGGAGCGAACTCCGGCGATAGCCTCCATTACATCTTCGAGGGTAAGTGTCTTTTGCCCCTGAGTGGGGGAAGCGAGCTTCGGATCACTCGAGGGGGCCGTATCTTTGTTGTCACCTCTGGCTCCCCAGGAGTTCTTAGTAATCTGCCTCTGAGTAGGGCCCCGTGACCCCTTGCCGGACGCCATCTCCTCCGGGCAGCTGGACCCCGAGTCCAGGAGGTCACAACAGAGGCAACGAGTAAGATGAGGGTCAGCACTCCACTGTAGCGACGGAGCGGATCTGGAGCACACAATGTCGCACCCCTGGGGCCGTTCACCACAGCACCGGCCGTGACCTCCAAGCGTGGGCACAAAGTCTCAGGTCGCCCCTTTGGCAATGGATCGACACACTGCACCTGAGTCAACCCTGGAAGGCCAGCGGGGCCCGCGGGGCGACCCCAGGAAAGACCAGGTCCACTCTGTGGCGTGGCAGCACGTTGAAGGTGGATCTCGCAGAGGCGGGCCACCCCCCAAGCGGTGAAAGTCTGCGCCAGGCACTGGCGGGCAGCTCGGAGGTCCGCCGCCAACTCAGGACACGGCCAGTCAGTGGAACAGGCGCAGATGGGAATCAGTGCACCCCCGGGGCCGTGAGTCCCACGCACAGCCTACGGAGGACTCCACAAAGTCAGGGCCGATCTAGCTGTGCAGGTCCGGTGCGGGGCCACGTGAACCAGGAGATACAGGGCCCTTGGGGTCCAACCACAACGGCCCCAGGCAGGCGCCGTCCGCGATGTGTCAGCTAGGTAGCTGTTCCACCCCTTAAGCCTCCGCCAGTGCGCCTTGGTGAAAGGAGTGCATCAGGGTCGGAACGTCGTCTGTGGCGTGCCCCGCCAGGCAGGTGGCATCGACAGCTCCCCCCCCCCCCCCGGAGGACAAGGCAAGTGGTCGGGGACTGTATGTAGTCTGCCCCAGCAGAGGGAGAGCCAAGCGTTTGGGGGTCCGTTTGCAGCAGGCCTCGAAGCCGGGGAGTCACATAGCTCACTCCCCGACCGGAAGGGCCCCTTACCGCGTCTCTCCCCTCGGGCCGGAGGCCACGTCAAGGTCCGCCTGAGGGGTCCGTCACGTCGCTGCAGGCAGCCGGCAGGTCTTGTGGGCGACACCAAAGCAGGGCGGAAGCCCTGCGCTGTCCGGGTCCAGCCGCCCCCAGTAGGCGCAGTCTAGGAGGTACGACGGATCTCAGGGATGGCCGCCATCTTGCGGGACCAGGGGGATCTCCTCTCCTTCGGCACAGCGGTCTTCAATGATCTCCGATCGGGCCAGCACTTCGCCACAGCGGGCGCAATCTGTTTCTCTTGAGGTTCCCTCCAACAGAGAAGGGAATCCCGATCTGTGGACGGATCGGTGCAGGGGATCGTCGGAGACGGCCGGGAGTCGCTCTAGCTAGCGACCATTCCCGCTGGCTGTCGGCCACGCCCCTGTTTATGGGTCTTTTGATCTCCAAAGGTGGTTCCTTTTAAGGTTGGTATGTTTCATATTCATCCTTGAATGTGGTTAAACTCCTGGCGTCCTTATGAATAATAAGTGTGTGTTTATTTTTTAAATACCTTGTGTGGGTCCTACGTTCTAGTTGTGAATATCCTCTCACATATGACTAGCAGATCTTTCAACAGGTAGAATATCAGAGTAGTCAAAATATCTATACAACAGGCTACTAGTATAGGAGGAACATACTTACCTTTGTGTCTTTTCCATTAGGAACCGTGATGATACCCCACCGGACGATCCAGTGGATTCAACCCCTTCTCCCTTTCCTTGTTTTGACTCCCCTTCTTCCCCACCTTCCCTCTTTTGCTTTGACCTTGTTGGGCGAAGGAGGTGGGCGAGAGAAGTTGGGACCTAGCATCTGTTCCATCCAATTCGCCCCTGCAGAAAATCCAGGTGAGGCTGGAAGTCCAATTTCATATGAAATTGCGGCTATCTATGAGGTAAAATTCTTTGTGTTTTTTGTGGTTATTCTGGCAAGTCGTTTAAGAGCTCTGTTATAAATTGGATTGGGCCATAGGTTAACTCCTTCCCATCCACAGCCCTTACTATTTCTGGGTTTTCTTATGATGAGTATCTATTCTCAAGGTAGTGAGAAACTTAATGTCTATAAAATTCCATGTGGCTTCAGAATCTACTAAGGCTTCTGCTCATCCTTGGGTTCCAGCTGCAGAGTATAGGACCATATGTACCATGAGATGGTGAAAGCCAGAAAAAGAAAGGCTAGAAGAGGTTAAATTAGGGGAAGAACTTGGTAGGTTGACCTCATTTCTTAATGAGTTGATTCCTTTTCCACCCACCTCATTGATTGCAACTGGGAAGAACAAGGTTTATGGGGCTTGGATTTAGCCGGATGCTTGGGGCACTATCTCATGAAGTTCCCTGACTTACCACAGTATAGGCATTGGTTCATTTTCCTTAGGCAAGGATCGCAAGGCAAAGCACCTTGGGATTCTTGTGGGGCAAATCTATTTTGATGTGCTGTTATACTTGTGGATATATCTGGTCCTCCTGAACGATACCCAGAGAGAAATATAACCAAATTGACACCCTGTTCTATAAAGAGCTCCATGCTCTTAGAGAAGCAGAGAGGGAAAAACTCCTTAAGGGCTCAATAGGGGCCCAAGGGCTGACAGATTATTTAGATAGGAAAGAAGCAGGAACCCCACAGTGTCTAGGAAAAGGAGACATAGAATTTCAATGGGACACACGGACCAATCAAGGTTTCATTTTTGGAATGTCGAAGCCCACCCAGAGTGTTGGACCACAACCAAGTCTAATTCAAGGTCAGTTTGTGGAATGTGTATGAAGCGGCACCAATAATGCTCAGTTGGCCTTAGAGACCCACGTGCCGAGGAAGGGACCCTAGGGGTAACGATCTCAGCAGGACCTGAGGGTATAACAGCAGGTGACTTTGAGCAGGCATTGCTCCATGTCACAATGAGAATAACATGTCAGTAAAAAAGAAAAGAGGAAGACTTTAACAATTCCCATATCTAACTGAGGTGAAGTGTGGGCACTTAGCATTGAGAAGAAAACAGCTTAGGTAGACCAAATGGATAGCTAAAATATCCACATACTAATGTTACTCGGCTAGATTAGTCCACATTATTTTAGTCTACCTGGCTCTTATGAGTAATTAAAGAATTCAGTTTGCTGTTCCCTATCATGGTAGAAAAGTAAGAACCCCGCTTCTGTTTATGATCAACAGCTCTGTGTCTCTGCCTAGCTCATGAATGGAAAAGGGAACCCCGTGGCTCCCCATTGTGCTAGTATTGAACTGCCTGTTGCTTTTCTGAACAAAAGTTATAGTGGTTGACATTTTTAAATAAAACGTGTCAAAGTTGACTCGTTCAGAGAGTCCTAAAAAGCTTTCAGCAGGAAAATCACAGCCAACAAAAAGTACCAGGTAATGCAATTAGCAGGGTGGCAGGCAAAACAGCAGATGTGACCACTTGAAAGCTGGTTCAGCATAATTGTTGCTAATCTTCATTAATCTTCCAAATAAAAAAAAGATACATTTTCTATCAAATTAATTTACAAGTGATTTAGCTGGTAATACCGACAAACAGTAAACTGATATGTCATAACACATATTCACATACAGCTATAGTATTTCATTAGTATTATGATGGCATTTGAGTTACACAAACTTAAAAGTTTGCTTCATGTTTTCACCTTTGTAAATTGGCATAGACCAGATGACATCTACATGTAATTAAGCCATCCAACGCTTAGGTAAACTACAGAGACCATCTGTTTTCAGGTAGTCAATTATTCTCACCTTTTGTAAATTGGAAACATTTATCATCCAGATGTACAAACTCGATGCAAATTCACAATCTGTTGAAAATTCTGAAAATTCAGGAATCTGCACCTGTAAGCATACAAACACACATGGGTGCAGTTTTCTGAATTCATGATATTTACAAAGGTTTCCCTAAGCACTGCCAAAAAATAGGAACAGGTTTCTAGACCTACTCCTGGATAATCTTGATGAATTTAGACATACAATCATGCAGGGGCATTTCAGCATGAGTAATTGTACACAGTGTATAATAATATCTGGGGTAATGCCTTTCCAGATGTGTATTTTAACTTTTTTCCTCCACAGTGGATCTATTTTTCTACATGGAGAAAGCTCTTTGTCTACAAGCCCATCAACTTTTCAGGCAGAGAAGGGATTTATGTTAGCCTACGCAACAGTAAATATTCCAACGTTTAAATGGGTCAGAAAAATTTTTGTGAATAGCTACAACCTTTCAGGTTCGTGCAGTGGCGTCTGTCACAGAATAGTATGGGTGAGGCGGGGAGGGTAGAAAAAGAAAGTCACCTACCTGGACGTACACCGGCTTCCAGACTCCCTAAACCAATCCCAATGCTGCTGTCGCCTTCATGACAACAGTGTTGCGATTGGTCTGAGCAGCCTGGTTCTGCAGTCAAGCAGGGAGTGGGAGCCTGTACATGTTCTCCACCCAGCTGTGCAATACAGCTGGGTAGAGAAATGCGAAGTGCGCATGTCTGTTGGACTGGCCCAAGACGGCCAGTCAAACCGTCATGCACACTTAAGTGCACCAACCACCCCTCCCCTTGCTGGCCGTGATGACAGCCCAGCCCCCCCACCACCACCCCATAAGGTAAACAAAACTGCCTCAGTATGCAAAAATACAATGATAATAACATTTTGTTATTATCATTTTATTTTTCCTTTTTGCACTGCTCAAAGATGAGGAGGAGCTGCCACTGAGTTTGTGGCAGTTTACAAATTGTCCAGAGCATCTATGCCCTAAAATACCCAATTCCTGACACTTGTTGTGTGATTACTCTTTCACAAGTTTATAGTATTACAGCTGAGACTGCATTACACGTGGAGCAAAAGAAGGTGTACAGAGGTGAAGGTGCAGTCAGTGTACTATAGAATATGTGCAGGAGTCCCAAGCAGCAGAAGTGCAACTCATTGGAATGGCATTATACATCCACCTGTGGCATATGCTCTGGGAACCCCTTGCAAGAGTGTTATGGAGCATCCCATAGGGAGGGGAATAATACAGCAAGCCACAATATATTGTCTGATTGATGCACTATGAACATGACAGAAGAGTAACTGGTATACAAACAGTTATAGTATAGTTTAACTTTTCACCTAGGCATGGCGTTGTGCAACCGAGGAATGTGCAATATTATGGCCAGGAATAGCATGTACTCAGAGATCTATGGATAAGAACAGGAGGGAACAAACCCCTTAAACTGGACATTAACCGTCCTAGGGCCCGTTTACGATGTCATTAGGAAGGGCTCCAGAAGGGATTCAGAATTATCGAATCCGATTCTACTGAAAACGCCTACAAACATGACAGTACCATCATCATGAACAAATTTTTGTACAGAGGCTATCCTAACCAAATTATCAAAGCAGCTAGTGACAGAGTATCAGAAATTGAACGCACCACTCTACTCACACCGAAGGTGATTTCAAGTTCAGTAGAACCACGCAATGTATTTGTCTCCAAATTTTTAACCAAGAGCCAACTTATCAAACAATGCATCATCAAACACTGGCAAGTTCTTCAACTAGAACCGGATTTCAAGCAAATTTTTGAACATCTTCCCATTTTTGCTTATCAGTGTTCAAGAAATTTACATCCATACTGAAACCTCGTTCTACATAACCTACTACATACAAGGGCACAATTCCGTGCCATACTGCACTAACTGCCATAACATCATTCCAGGAAACAACGTGATGCACCCCACTCAAGGTACCCCCATTCGCCTTCAGGTGAATGCAACTTGTGACACCACCAACGTGGTATACCTCCTAAAGTGTCCCTGCTGCGGCTTACCTTATGTGGGTAAAACAGAACGGAAGATAAAAATCAGACTCACGGAACATCGCAGCAACATTAGGAACAAGAACCATAAATCCTGCGTGGCAGCTCATTTTACTCAATTGAATCACAACGCAAGCCAAATCCGCTTCCAAATCTTGGAGGTAGTACGAAAACCCACAGGCATTGATCCCAAATTTTTTTACTACAAAGAGAACTATACTGGATTCACAAACTCTGTTCCACCCATCCGAAAGGAATCAACGAGAGACTGGAATATAGTAGTTTCTTATAATGTTGTTCTCTCTTGGCATCATTCCTCTTTAAGCACTTTGGCCTCTCCTTTCTTGTATCTTTTACTATACCCCCCATTACGATCCATTTCACTTTCTTCAAATATAGCACTTGTTTTAGTTCACTTTCTCTAACTTTGTTCACTTTTTCACCTTTTTACTTTTTCACCTTTTTTCTTCAACTTTTTCTTCAACTTTAGTATTATCTTTACTTCAGAGCACAAGAAGCCTCTGCCACACACACAACCCTTGGGTTGATTTTCCACCTACCCCCACTTAATCACCCAAACAAATGTTTTCCCCTACACTGTTCAGCACATCACCCCAGTTTTTTTGTCTCTACCCTGTTCCTGTTCACTTTCTGCTCTTTTCCTAGCGTTGAACCTCTATTTTTCTGCTGATACACCCGTAGTTACCTACACCATCGCATGTTCTTCATCTCTTCATTTACGCACATAGCTACATTTGTTTTTCCTGTCTGTACTGTCACCATTCAACTATACCTCTACGAGATTCTTGTTCTTTTTCTTTATTTTCTCATCCCAATGTCGCGATATTATTTACTTTTGTTCGTTATTTATGTTCACTGTGTCTATATGATTTATTATTTTTCAAATTTTTGTAACGATTCCTCTACTCCTTTATTTCTATTTTATTTCCGTTTAACTCCTCAGTCCTTAACTCGTGATATTATTATTTACTTTCACTCCATTCCCGGAGCATTGTAATAGTCCTGTTTCAATTTCGCTCTTTGTTCACTCTTAATACGCATGCGCGAGATTGCACATCGCTTTCTTCCGCGTTGCTACACGGTGATTCTTGTTCCAGCGTCTTAACCCAAACACGGAGCACATCGGTTCTCATCACTAAAACACAGCGGTAAGTGTAACTGCAACACTTCCGTTTCTGGCATACTACTAATTCACCTCGGAGGTGGCTTTTCTTCTTGGATTACTTTCTAGACTCGCTGTGTTCCGCCGGACGCCCAGATAATTAACATAGTTCACAAGCTAGCATGTCACCATTCTGCTTTGCACGTTGTTTTAGTCACTTAATGCATCTTTCTTATCACCTATTTCTCCATATCTCACTAGTACTTCGTTCACCATTGGACACTAACAGTTTTCATATTCGCCGCAGCCATCTATTCATAGTTCACGCATAAATACCTTGGTTTTTTAGTTCACTTTAAATTTCAGCCTTAACCTCGGGCCCTGTATTTTGTTAAAACAACTTTTTTTCGTTTGAATTTCCCTGTAGATTATTGGACCCCTTGAAGAAGAGCCAAGGGCTCGAAATGCATCGGGGCTGATACTAAACCATGTCTAAAAGATATACACACGTTGTGTGAAATTAACCCTTTGGAATATCCAGAAACCCTTTGGATTGTATCATGTTTATGTTAAAGAAATCTTAACCTACGTTTCTAAAGATACAGATTACAAAGTGAATAAAACTTTGTGTCTCCACTAACGGACCGCTTTGTTTAAATTGCTTGCAAAATCTTTTTGCCTACAGGAGTGCTCAAGAGCTCCACCTTACACTTGTAAGGTTCTTTTAGTACCATAGTAGATGGGAGGCCGACAATGGGAAACCTAAAGCTGCTAGAGGTACTACATACAATTGCTTTTGAAGGCAAAAGGAACAAAGCAGGTCCTAGTAATTGGAAACAGATAGCAATTCACAAAACTTTAGTTTATAAGCATGGCGGCTGACATAGAACCTACTTGACATGACTCGAATGGCAATAAATTGCATAATATTGAACTTTTCTAATCAAAGATAGAGGGACCCAACAACCAAAGGGGTGAGGTACCAATAAAGACACTTGTCCAGGAAGAAATCCCCTTTGAGTAGTATCACACAATCAACATAGATTTTATCAAAAACATTTATACCACACCAAAAGAATGAACAAAGAGGAAATGTAAAAATGAAATATTAAAAGTATACAATTTATTCAAAAAATAATTTAAAACATATCAAGCACCATTTAAAACATAGTCCAACCCTATCATCGATACATTTCTAATCAATTAGAGAAAACAGAAAAATGTCATCAATAAAACATATACAAAAACAATATAAAATCATGAAAAATGGGAAAAACATTAAGGAAAAATTATTCCTATATTGAACATTAGCAATAATATGAAACAAGCATCTCCAATGCCAATATGTCTGGCTTATGAATGAAAGTACCTTTTGTATCATTGATGGTTTTAGGTACTTAGAAAGTCCTCATACATTCACTCTTTCACTCGTCTTTGCAATCATGCATCCATTTCTCCATCCACTGACTTGTTCCTCCATTCACCCTCAGACACAACTGTAATAAAACACATGCAAACTCAACAACATAAGATACATTTAAAAAATACAATTAGAAAAAATAAAAGATGCTGGTGCCTAAACACAGCCGGCATATACTTGCAATAACAAAACTAAACATTGCAGTGGGTGTCTAACTTGTAACGGTATGGTAACTAGGCTATCCTTGTTTTAATGTTCCAACATGGCTGCACATTTATATCTAACTTGTTGGCCAACTTGGAATAGTAATGCAATAATAAACTATGGACAACAGCATTCCATAATAGTCTCCTGGTTAGGAGGAAGTAGCTAAGTGGGAGGCGGACCACTGAAGATGAAATGAGTGGCTAGCACGCAACCAGTTATCCCTGCCTGAAGAGTTTTAGTAAAAGACACACAATTGATGGATGGAATGCAGAACAAATGAAAACATTCACCCCTAGTCAAGAGATCTGGGTTAAATTCATCATTATTTTGCTCACCATGCCACCCCAGTTTAGACCTGGCTATATGCAAATCATTCTTGACCCTGTGCCTCATGGGAACAGTCTAGCCTGAACTGCCAAGCCAGGTCCTCCATGGACCGGAAACAAGCATCCAAGGACCGGTTTTGGGTGTCACACCTCTTCAGCCAGGTTAGCTTAATTCCAGTGGCACAGTGAGCCCAGGAACCACGTTTGGGCATACCTGGCTCACTTAGGGCAAGAAAGCAAAAGACACACAATTGATAGACGGAATGTAGAACAAATCAAAACATTCACCCCCAGTCAAGAGATCTGGGTTAAATCCATCATTCTTTTGCTCACCATGCCACCCCAGTTTAGACCTGGCCATATGCAAATCAGTCTTGACCCTGTGCCTCATGGGAACAGTCCAGCTCGAACTGCCAAGCGAGGTCCTCCCTGGATCAGAAACAAGCATCCTAGGACCGGTTTTGGGGTTTCACCCCTCTCCAGCCAGGATAGCTTGATTCCAGTGGCACAGTGAGCCCAGGACCCACATCTGGGGGTACCTGGCACACTTAAAGCGAGAAAGCATCATTCTTTTGCTCACCATGCCACCCCAGTTTAGACCTGGCCATATGCAAATCAATCTTGACCCTCTGCCCCATGAAGAGTTTTAGTATCCTTTTAAGAAACATTAAAACAAAAAGAGGAGAAGCAAAGAAATGAAAGGGGAACTATGAAAGGAAAGCATTGAAAACAAAAGGAATGCCCAACCAGTCCTGATACTGAAGTGTACTAATGTTCAGGTGGATGTATACATGTGATCAGAAAATGCAGTCATTTAAATGGCAAGAGAGCCACTGGCTGATCTGGACTGAACCATTATCCAAAGCAGTACACTGTCATGGATGGAAATACAGTGTGACACTCAGACTGACCAGTGGCACAACAGAGCTGACCCAAAGCCCCTCTATGTGTCAATATGGATATAAATGTATGCATAAGAATTTATGTATTATTTAATATTATAGATTCTAGAAATAATTATGACAGGGCATATCCTGAAAGGGGGGCGTGGCTTAGGCGCTGATGTAGGCAGAGGAGAGCTCCGGAGCTCCTCCGCGGCTGCCCTCCACAGACACTGATCCTGGACACCAATCCTGTGACCCAGTGCCACAATCCGCCCATGAAGGTCCGGTGCCCCTATTGAGCGCTACTGCTGTGGTCGGCGGAGGCGAGAAGGGGCCGAAAGCCGAGATTGCATACCTCCCTCCCTGCTCGGCATGATTTCAAGCGGCAAGATGGTGCCCGCGATCGGCGAGACTGGCGCCAGGCAGTGAGGGGGACTGACGAGTCTGGCGGCTGCACCGGAGACGCTAGAACCCTGCTGCTGAGACCGGAGGGAAGGCTGCTGCTCCCGCTTGTGACTGCGGTGAGGAGGTGTCCCATAGCGGCGGGCGGGGGCCCTACAATTGCATCTGATTTGCCATAGCTGCCTGACCTTAAGATGGCGGCGCCCGGGACAGGACAGGCGCCATTTGAAAATCGGCGCAAACTCGTCTATTGAGGGCTCTACAAGTTTTCCACTGCAGACAGTAGGGGGCCTTACATTGACTCAGACCCAGGGTGCCTCGAGGAGATCTGAAGAGCGGCCAGTGAGAGAATTGAGGCACAAGATACCCCTAGGGGCCGACTCCACGTGACAGCCACTACCCTGCGGCCCTCCCTGGTTCGGACAGAGGGCTCACCTGGAGCAGGGATATGAATTGCGCCCCAGCCCTTTAGTTGAGGCGACTGACGATACGCCCCAGGGACACTGGGGGAGTTCACCCGCGGGGCCCCTAGTGGATGACAGGAGAAGACCCACCTGGCTGAGAAGCTCTGGACAACGCGCCCATACACCCCTGCGTCTTGAGGGGTCGCCGGCCTACAGTGAGGTGCCAGGGGGTCCGACGCTGGTGGCAAGCTTGTGACGGACATGGGTGAAGTGTGAACGGCCAGACGGATAGTGGGCGGCACCGCCTTGGCATCACCTGCTACGGATCGGACGACTTGGTGCTGGGAGAGGCTGTAGGAGGGGCCCCTACGCGGCACCGAACCTGAACAGATCCAGGAGGGCGCCCGAGACTGGTTGGGGGTGGCACCTCGCTGCTGTGGGGTGCGGACGCAGGATCCCCCCAGAGCTGCTGCTACTGAACACGCCTCCCCACAACAATGGGTCGTGTATCCAGGAAAAAGGGCTTTGAAGTGCTGCGCCCAGATGAGCCGGAACGCCAAACGGAAGACGAAGAAGGGGATACAGAGAGATGGGGGCCGAGTACACCTGGAGATCCTACCCTAGGTGAGATAATTCAGGCCATCATGGCGTCACGCGAAGCATTGGAGAAAAGGATGGATGCCATTGGAACGGACCTCACACTCCTGAAGGACGACCACAGGAAGCTCAAGGAGAGAGTGGCGACACAGGAGACCAACATGAAAAGTATTCCTGATGAGGTGACCGCCCTACGACGCTCCTTGAGTGAAGTGACGCTCAGAGTCAAGGCCCTGGAGGTTCGAGCGGAGGACAGCGAAGGCCGCTCACGGCGTAACAACCTCCGCATCGTGGGCCTGCCGGAGCGCGAGGAGGGCCCTGATGCGGTCCACTTCCTGGAGAACTGGCTGCGGACAGAGGTTGCCCCAGAGGGCCTCTCACCATTCTATGCGTTGGAGCGAGCACACAGGGTCCCGGCCCGCCCGCCCAAGCCTGGTGCTTCACCCCGACCGATGGTGGCGCGGTTGCTGCATTATCGCGACCGGGACTTCATCCTACAAAGGGCTCGAGAGCAAAAGAACCTGCAAATAGGCAACAGCCGGGTGATGATATTTCCGGACTACACCAGGGAAGTACAACTGCAACGGTGCTCCTTTTTGGCTGTCAAGAAGAAGCTACGGCTGCTCAACATCCCATATGCCATGCTCTTCCTGGCACGGCTGCGGGTGACGGCGGATGCGAGGACCCACTTTTTCCTCACCCTGCAGACAGCATGGGACTGGTTGGAGAGCCGAGGTGGCGCGACGGGGGGGTTCCTCGTGGCCAACTTCGTCAAGGGGAAGCCCCACTTCCCCAGTGGCTCAGAGGCATGAAAGAGACAAGGCGATCCGGGCCGTGGTGGTCATCAGTCAGGGAGCGACCAGCCCGTCGAGTGTTGTCACTGAAGCAGCGAAGAGTGGAACGGAGAGCCCGGGCTGTGACAGCTCCCAGGGCCTCTTTGACATGGAGCTACTGAATGTCACCCCACAGACAGCGGACGGAATGTTTGGGTGATGGGCCTGCAGAAGCCATGGGAGATACATGCTGTTGGGCCGGTTACACTACCTGCTCTTGGGGGGTGATTGCAGATGGGGCAGCGCGACTGGTGATGATCTAGAAAATGCCGGGGTCTCAGATGACCGTATGGGTTTTTTTTTTCCTAAGGGGAGGGTGGCCGGGGGGGGGGAGAGCTCTGGGGGCATTAAGCACGAGCCAAAAGTTTCCTCCTAGTTGCAGTTATGCTTTCGGGCAGTTTGGTTTGGATGGGAACCTGTTCTTGCATGCCTGTCCTGGGGAGTGGGAGTTGGGGGCAGTTTATGTGTTGGGGGGGCTGGGGGAGGATCAGACATGCCGCTCGGGGGGGGGTGCAGTAAATTTGTACGCACAACAGATCCATGGGTTCCTCCATAGGCCTTAAAGTCATGACCTGGAACGTCCGAGTGATGAATACCATGTGTAGACGACACAAAGTCCACGCATACTTGATACGGAGGGGAGTGCAGGTCGCTCTCCTTCAGGAAACACACTTGACGGAGGTAGAGGGAAAGGCACTACAACGTCGCTGGAGAGGCCAGGTTTTTCACACCACTTACTCGGCATATGCCAGGGGAACACTGGTTTGGATAAGAGCAGGAGTACCATTTCAATGTTTGAGGCAGTTGCTTGACCCCGAGGGTAGATTTACAGTGGTCACAGGGCGACTAGACGGACGGGACATCACGTTAGGAAGCATATACGCCCCCAATATAGATCAATCCACTTTTTTTGCACAACTTTCACAGAAACTGGCGGGGCTGCTCACGGGGCCTGTGTTACTGGGGGGGGATTTTAACTGTGTAGCAGACGTGGACCTGGACCGTTCCCACCCACCGCTCCCTGACGACCCTACGCGTAGAATAGTAGAAGGCTGGCGGGATTGGCAGCAGAGCTGGGGACTTACAGACACCTGGAGGGTCTACCATCCCAGGAACCGTGACTATTCTTACTTTTCTGCAGTTCATGAACTGCATGTCAGATTGGATGCAGTCTTGTGCTCCCCGTACGTTCATATGCAGGTTACGATGAGTGAATACCTGGCCAGGATGACCTCTGATCACAACCCCCTGCTGGTGGTCTTGAAGTGGGTTCGGACTAGAACGGCGATTCCTAATTGGCGGCTCTGGCCGGAGGCCTTGGAAGTCTTCCGGACCACTATAGGCACAGCCATAGGGGTGTACTTTCAACACAATGCGGGCACCTCCTCCAGTCTGCATAATGAATGGGACGCGTTCAAAGCGGTGATCCGAGGGCGGTGCATTGGAGAGGCGGTGGGTGTTCGCAGAACTCTATTGAGTGAGGTACAGGGGGCGGAACAACGGCTTTGGGACAAGGAACGAGAAAGACCGGGTGGATAGAGGTCCAGGAGGAGTTACTAAGGGCAAAAGAGGAGCTGGCCACGCAAGTGGAGAGGCTGAGATGTTTTGATTAAAAGGCCTACATGGTGCGAGCGCATGCGGAACGCCATAAGTCAGGGGTGCTCCTGGCCTGGTTAGCAAATCCGGCCCACAGGGGCACACCGATCCTTGAGCTATGAGACGAGGGGGGGGACATCCCACTTTGGGCAGCAGGCAATCAATATGCAATTTCTAGATTACTACTCCACGCTGTACCGTAGCGCGTTAGACCCCAGGGAACTGGAGGACGGGGATCTCCTAGGTATAGAATTACCTCAGTTTGAAGCAGAGGAGGCGGAGGACTTGGGTCGCCCGGTGGAAGTGGGAGAGGTCCGGAATGTCCTT
The DNA here is from genome assembly GCF_964261635.1 of Lissotriton helveticus. Lineage (NCBI taxonomy): Eukaryota > Metazoa > Chordata > Amphibia > Caudata > Salamandridae > Lissotriton > Lissotriton helveticus. The sequence continues at coordinate 781,988,886 of NC_136071.1, forward strand.
AAACGCATGGCTAAGAACAAAACCCCAGGCACCGACGGGTTCCCGTCAGAGTTTTACGTCGCTTATATTGATATACTGGCCCCTCAGCTGGTATCTCTCTACAAAGCAGGTTGGCTATTTGCCCACCTCGACGAGAGAGGCGGTGATTGTCCCGCTTCTTATACCGGGGAAACCGGAGTGGGATCGAACAGCGTATCGCCCCCTCGCGATGTTAAACATTGACTATAAGGTACTGAGTGGCATATTGGCGCATCGCCTGATGGGGCACATGACGACCCTGGTACATGTGGACCAATCTGGTTTTATCCCCACACCGAGCACGGCGGTGAATATTAGGAGGTTGTGTCACTTACTGCAGGCGTCGGAGGCCGGAGGGGAAGAGGCATGTGTGCTATCCATTGACATTGAAAAAGCCTTTGATAGCCTAGAGTGGCCATACTTGTTTCGGGTTTTGAGGGCCTTCGGACTGGGTGAAGGGTTTGTGGCATGGACGCAGATCCTGTACTCCAATTCGACGGCCAGGGTCTGGACAGGGGGGGTGATTTCGGCAGCTTGTGCGGTAGGTAGGGGAATGAGGCTGGGTTGCCCATTATCTCCCCTCCTGTTTGCCCTGGCAATGGAGCCCCTAGCGGTGCATGCACGAAGAGGGGGAGCACTACAGGGGCCTAGAGGTGTTGGGTCGCATGCACCATATTGCCCTGTACACCGACGATTTACTGATGTTCCTCGCCGATAACATTGGCGCGCTCCGTGGAGCTCGGGAACTGTTGGAGAGATTGGGAAGGGTAGCGGGGCTCAGGGTTAACTGGGCCAAGACCTGCCTCTTTCCAATGAGGGGTGACCGTGGTGCTCCTCAAGAGGGGCTGGAAGTGAGATGGGAGGGTAGCTGTTTACCATACTTGGGGGTGCGGATTTACCATGGCGCAACCGATTTATTTGAAGGTAGCATAGGCAGGGCCCTCCGAAACACCAAGACTAACCTGGATTTCTGGGGGTCACTACCCCTGTCGGTCGCGGGACGAGTGGCACTACTAAAAATTATAACTCTATTTCTATTTCTATTTCTATTTAGGGGGTTTTGTAAAGCGCTTGGTGACGCACAACGGCGTGTCCCCGCGCTGAGGAGCAACTCTTACTTGAACCTATAGAAGCGGCGTACCTTACTGGGCAAATAGTGCAGTTTTAAGTTTGACTCTGAAAATTGATTCTGATGGCTCTAATCTCAGTGCCATGGGTAGTTTGTTCCATCTTGAGGCTGCAAGGTACCTGAAAGATCTTCCGCCCATTCGAGCTCTAGACACCTTGGGAACGACCAGGAGTCCAGAGCCAGATGATCTCAACGAGCGGGACGGCTCATAAGTAGTCAGAAGTCCCTGCAGGGGAAGAGGGGATCTCCCGTTGATGATCCGATGGCACGTACATAGAGCTTTAAATTCTACCCTGCTTCTGACCGGAAGCCAATGCAGAGATCGGAGGGCCGCAGCCGATGCAGCTCGTCTGGGTAGTTTAAGCACTAAGCGGGCAGCGGCATTCTGTAGGACCTGTAGGCGGTTGAGGTTCTTCTCCAAAGTCCCTAAATAGAGAAGATTGCCATAGTCCATCTTTGATGTGACTAGTGCATGCACCAGGGTTTGTCGGGCTCTCACAGGTAAAAACTTCAAAGTCTTCCTGAGACTTTTAAGGGTCCCAAAACATGATCCAACCACCTGATTAATCTGGGGGCCAAAGGAGAGGTCAGTGTCAAACCAGATGCCCAGATTCTTTGCTTTCTGGCACGGAGAGGGTGTTGGACCTAGGCAGGATGGCCACCATGCCGACGTCCACGCTGATTGGCAGCCCCCCACGACCAGCACCTCAGTCTTGCCTCCGTTGAGCTTGAGGCAGTTGGCGGACATCCAGGCAGCTAGATCTTGCATGCAAGCTCTGAAGATGTCCGCCGAGAGACTGGGTGCACGCGACAGGGAGATCACCAACTGCGTGTCGTCGGCATAAGACACCAAGCGGAGGCCGTGACTCTCTACTAAGGTGGCGATAGGAGCGACATAAAGATTGAAAAGTGTTGGACTCAGGGACGAGCCCTGCGGCACCCCCTGGTCCAAAGAAATTCGCTCAGAGTAGTGGTCGCCCTGCCTCACTTGGAAGCCTCGGCCAGTGAGAAATGAATAAATCCATTTCAATGCTGCTCCTCTCACCCCTCCTTTGTTCAGACACTGTAGCAAGATGGAATGTGCTACAGTGTCGAATGCAGCGCTGAGATCTAATAGAATTAGAGCCATGGTTTGTCCCTCGTCTGCACCCTGTCTGAGGGATTCGGTGGCCCTAAGAAGGGCAGATTCCGTAGAATGACGGGGCCGGAACCCGAATTGGGTAGGGTGAAGAATGTTGCCTTCCTCCACATACTTCATAAGCTGTTTGTTTACCACCTTCTCCGCTACCTTAGAAAAATAAGGCAGCAGAGAGATGGGGCGTAGGTTGTCCAGCTTCTCAAAGCTAATATTAGGCTTCTTGCGGAGGGGAAGCACCACAGCCTGTTTCCAGTCCTCAGGTATAGAACTGGATCGGAAAGAGACATCCAGCACGTGCCTGATATAGGGTTCAAGGGTCTCCAGACTGTCACTCAACCTTTTTGGGGATGCAGGGTCACGGGGGGAACCGGATTTAACAGATCTGCAGATTTTGACTAGCTCTGCCTGTGAGGGGGTGGTGAAGTTGAGAAGCAGATTTTGATCGTCTTCCATCTCTGCTAGGTCTGCAGGCTCTTCCGCTGCAGGAGGAATTTCGGGAAAAGCAGAATAAATTTTGGACACTTTATCTCCAAAGTAGCTAGCAATGCGGTTGCAAGCTGCTACTGAGTAATCATCCTCTTGAGTAGAGGTTTTAGGAGTGGCCAAAGATTTATATATACGGAACAGTTCCCTGGCAGAGTTCTCTGCCCCCTGAATTCTGTCTGCATAATATGTGGCTTTCTCTATCCGGATTTTATTATGATAGGTGCGCCTCTTAATGAGATAGGCCTCTTTCGACCGGTCGTCGTAAGCCACTCTCCATTGTCTCTCTGCTCTTTTACATTCCCTTTTGGCGCAGCGCAACGCATCGCTAAACCAGGGAGCAGTTCTATGTCTGTGGGCATTTTTTGTTGGCCGGCCTCCCCCGGTTGCTCTACTATTTTGTGACTCTGCCACTTTGGATACCGGGGAGGTACTTTACCCAGCTCAACTCCATGATCTCGGGCTTCTTGTGGGGTTCAGGAAGGCGCAGAGTGGCGCTCCCTACCCTGATGCGCCCCAGACGAGAGGGAGGCCTTGCAGTCCCCGATTTCGAGGCCTACTACCACGTGGCCCAATTTCAATGGTTTACCCAGAAATTGGCGGGGAGGCTGGGCCTGGAGATAGCTCAGAGAGGCTGGGATACAGAGTTGCACCACCTGGCGCGGATTCTCCTGCGCCTCCCGCTGCGGGAAAGAGAGGTCCCCGGGGAGCTCTGGGTCCTGAGGCTCTGCTGGAATAGAGCCTTACGACGCATAAGGGTGGACCGGCATATTCGCCTGAGATTCCGCTATGGCTCTGCATGGAACTCCCGCATGGGGGAAGTTGGCAGCGGCTACACGAGTGGGAGGAATTCCGGATCTCCACCCTTGGGGATCTATACGAAGATGGGGCACTCCTACCGTTTCAAGAACTCTATATATGCATGAGCTGCCTGCGCAGGACTTCCTCCTACACGCGGCCGTGACGGCTGCGATGCGCAAACATTAGAAGGGAGGGCTAGAGGAACCGGGGGTTTTCCCCCCTTGCCAATACGTGGTTACCTCTGCGGGTAAGGTCAAAGCGGTAACGTGCCTGTACCGCAGATTGACTCAGGGCTTGAGGACCACGCTGGAGAGATTGCGCGCCAAATGGGAGGTGGACCTAGGGACTCCCATCGAGCCTAAACCTTGGGAGATGCTGATGGAAAGAGCTTGGAAATGTTCTCGAAACACCAGATTTCAACTCATCCAACTCTACGTGTTCCATCGGGCGTACCTCACTCCTTCCAAACTTAATGAGTTCTTTGACTCTCATGCTGCCTGTCCACGATGCAGACTGGAGGATGCAGGATACATGCATATGTTCTGGGATTGTCCTATACTCCGGGGGTACTGGGGAGCGATAATGACTAAACTGACTGAGGTAACAGAGAGGGACCTACCAAACACTCCAGCTGTGTGTCTCCTGCACTGGTTCCCCCACACTGCCCGCAACAAGACTACCAGCAGGTTTGTGGATTTGGGTCTGGTACTGGCCAAGCGCGAAATCACTAGTCATTGGAAAGCGACCACAGGCCCTAATGTAGGGCGCTGGCTCAGAGAATTTCTCAAATGGGCGGACTGTGAGGGGACCCTCCAACTCCGACTAGCTCGAAGAATCGACAATGACAAGTTATGGGACACAGCCAGAGCCTGGGTAGCGCTGACAGATCTACTTAAAGACCCGACGGACGGAGAGGACTGATCCCCCTGATCATACATGCCCTTTGGGTTGTCTGGGACCTCGGCTGCAGACACTGTGATGACCAAGTAGGCAGGAGGTGAGATCTCCGGGTTGGGTGCATTCTCCCGGATGGAGGTTAGATCACTGGCACAGGTCTCATTTGGAGTGTGCGGAATACATTGTGAGCGACACGCATGATATCGGGGAAGCGGCATGTCTGAGGGGAGGGGGGAGGGTCTTGTGGAAGGGTTGTGGGGGGAGTTGTGTGAGTTGGTTGGGGGAGGGTGGGTAGGAGAGTTGGATGTTCGGTTTCCTGATCTACTGAATGGAAGAGGACTATCTCTAGTATGATTGAGTACCAAATAGCTTGAGTCCTGCGGAGTTATGCAGCTGCGCAACGAAACTGTGACACCTGACTCAAGGAAGGCTGTGCACGGCACGCTGAAAGGGCAGAGACTAAAACTGACTGGCTAAACCGTGAAGCACTGTTATACTATGTTTGCTTGTATAATTGGGACGTAATGAGCTCACCATGCATTTAATGATACCTTGAAAATGATGTATGCCCTCAAAACAAAAAACCCAATAAATTCTGTTTTAAAAAAAAATGACAGTGCATATCCTCTACCCATTGAGGTTGTCGGAAGCAGGACCCAGCACTAAAATCCTTCCCTACTAAGATAATCTGACATTTCATGTAACAAAAAGTCTATCTGCAGGCTTTTTATCAGAGTACTAACAAACCACCCTTGAATGCCTATTGAGTTTAACATATGCTTTTCACAATAATTATGTCAGACCTACTGCCTTTATTGTAACTTTTCATAATAAATAATCAGGCCCATAGCCTTTATCATTGGCTTGTCAGCATACCCAACTCGAGACCACTGAATCTAGCACAATAGCTATACTCTATGTCTCCGTAAGGCATACACTCATAAAAGTAGATACGTATAAAAAGGAGAGAGGCTAACAAAGATTATTGTATAACTATATATATATTTATCCCCACAGTTTGTTCAGGTGGATCATCAACACCCAAACCAGAGCCTGCTATCGTAATGTGTGACATTCAATACCTGCCTACAAGCTTTAGCACAGCGTCATAATAATACATCTTTAAAAGCATATTGTCTTTAACACATGCTTTTGACAATATGTTTGTCAGGCCTACTGGCTTTGTCATAATGTTTCATAATACAAAGATCAAGCCAATGAAATCTGGCATGACTTTTCCCAATGAATTCATAAAGCCTATACCCTTTACCATTGGCTTTACACCTTAACCAACACTGGCCTAGTCAAATGAATTAGGGTTTTATGGTAATTTTTTATTTTATTTCCATCTGTATTTATCCATATTCATCGTTCGGCCATTTTATTGTTATTTATGCACATTAATCATATATTTTTTACAGTAAATGGAGTCGTAAAATGGTATACTTCCACATTTATTTGACTGATAAACATGCACTCATACATTGATGCCTGTTGCGTTTTAGCTAATTAAGCAGACAAATATAACAAAACACTACACTGACAAGTAAATATTAGCATTATACACAAATATATGTTAGCGTATGCCTGTATTTATGGGAATTGCATACTGTTTTTAAATCCCTATGGTGTCTATCTGCTTAGCATTGGTCTGGGATTCATGAGGACAACAAGGAGTGTCACTCATACACAGCACAATTTCTGTACTTTTACGGTTTTAAAATAAATACAGACAGAAAATAGATTGTGTTCTGTCTGCATTTAATTATAAAAAATCAGTAAAAACAGAAAACAGAAAACTGGAAGCTTTAGTTGTAATACACCATACATACAGGTAAATATGTACAAATATATAGGAAAATGCAGCATGCAAAACGATTTATAGCCCCTCTCAACAGGTTCTAACAAGTATCATTACAGTGAAAACCCCATGGGTTTGTCAGACTGGGTGGCCAACGCGAAAACCTATGCCTACTATGGTAATCTTGGTGATTACTTGTAACTAATTGCCTGTGTGGAGCTTCTAACACAATTTGATAACAACAGTTAAAAGCTTATTGGATTTAACAGATGCTTTTCATAATAAATAAGCTAGACCCACTGCCTTTGTCATATACTTCCATAATAAGCAGACCAGATCTATGGCATCATCCATAATGTTTCCCAGTGCACCAATTGGGCCTATAACTTGTCACCATAACCAACTCTGGCCTACAGTATTGAGCGTAAGCTTTTCTTTAGGAAACCATCAATCACACAGTCATAAAATTAGAGTGGTATACAAAATTACAGTTGGCTAAGCAAGTTACTATCTCTCCTTTAGAAGGCCTTACAAGGATTCTTAAAGGGCAACCCTATATTCGTGGTTTGTCACAAGGGGTAACCAACACCAAAACCCTTGTAAACTGTGAAATTCCATGTACCAAAATGCTTATCTCTAGGCTTTAATATTGAGGAATAACACTCCTCCCTTAAATGCCTATTGATTTTGTCATTTGCTTTTCGCAATAAATACATCAGGCCTACTACCACCTTTATCATGGCATTTCATAATAAGTAGATCAGACCTTCATCCATTGGTTTGCCACCATGACCAACTCATTCCTACTGTATCATGTATACACTTTACCACAGGGCAAAAGGTGCAATACAAGCAGTCATTTCAGTGGCAGCATTCAAATGTGCCCAAATCAAATCCCGTACTCAGGGGAAACAACAAGTGGGTGGAGTCTAAGCCCCTCTCTTAGTAGTACTCTGAAATCTTTTTTTTGTTGATCCCATAAATTTAGGTGACATCTTCACTGGCAAGCCAGACCTGCAAATCAACGAAGATTAGTGTAGCCCTGGGCATTCCATACTGTTCAAATCACAAAACAGCGCTGCAAAGTCTAAAGGTAATGCTGGAAGGGGACGGTGCTGAGACTGCAATACTACTCATGATTGTTCTCCTCCCATTTGTGCTGCTGCCAGAGAAAAACAAACACTGTATATTATCTTGTTACCTAAGACACTTTAACAGCATTACAATGCTATGTGTGTGAACTGCTGAGTTCAAGTCAGGCAGCCATAGTTCTGCTGGCTCAGACAGCTGGATAAATAATCTAATCACTGCTGCATGGAAGAGAAGCACTTTTTTCAGTGGAAGCACACAACTCCTGCCCAATCAAAACATACTCCTGGCTATCACGGAGCTGTGAACGGAGCCAAAGTTCCACTCGGTAGTACTCCTGTAAGATCTTTTTTTAGGGTGCTCGCATTACGCTTGGTGACAGCTACATACGTAAAAAGTAGAAACATTAGTATTGCTTATCACATGAGGGAACTTAAAGCTAAAAGTAGATAAAAGCTCTCAGAATGACTCATATTGTGTCACCATGCCAGGGCTATGAATGAGGCCATTGACCACAGGGATACTCAAGACAAAGGTGAGAATGCCCGAAGGCAGTGAACATGACGTGTTCAGGAGGTACATGATCACCAGACGAATCCTCCGTGATCTTTTCAGGTCTCGGAGCAGGTGCATATCAGAGTATCGTGATCCCAAATATAGTCTGACATAAATACTGTGTCATAAATAGTGTTCACTATATGATCCATTCAAGGTAGACCTTCGGTTATAAAGGCCAGTAGAGCAATTTTTTGGAACACAATATTCAGGACATGATACTTATGTCAGTTAATAGCCTCACAACAACATTCTTCTACCACACACCTGTACGGCTGTATGTCAGAATACCATCAAAATGAAATATCGGCTCACCTAAAAATTATTTCATAAAATATCAAAAATAATATATAAAAAAGTCATCCACTTTGCAGTAGGCTTTCTTGTATTAATTCCAAAAGGGCCCTGTTTTTGTAGATGTCATTTAGAACCCAATATGTATGCAAGATGATATTCTGGTTCGATATTCCGCAGGTGGTGAACTCTCATTTATTTTTACTTTAATATGCCCAGTGGTAATATCTGTCTGGGGAAGGTGATGACACATTTAAAATCCTATTCATACAGACTTCCTACTACAATGCATTGAACTCTTCATCCTGGGCATACTACAAACACAGACGAGCATGGAAATTCCAATAGCCGATTTATATAATTTGGAGTCTCACTGGATAAATTGTGACACAATATGGTTTGGACGGGAAAGGAGACTTCGAAATACTTATTTTTGCTACATGATATCAGGGAAAGTGCAGTTAAAGAGAACTGCAAGTCTAAGCTCTGGGTGAGAGATTCGGGAAAGTTGCAAGAGTAAGGTGAAGGGTATACAGGAGGAATGAACCAGGAGGTGGTGAGAAAATAAAAATGGTTGTTGAATTTGGACTTGCATCGGCCCATGGTTATTTCCCCTCAACCTAAAAATTGAAAATATCATAAAAAGTGAGCTGTGCCATGGTTCGGTGGGTGATTAACTTCTAGGTTTGCCAGTGCTTTTTTTTACCCGAGGTGGCCCGGTGTCCATCCTTTGAATGGTTCTTCTCCAAAAAACCAATCAAAGATGGCCAAATGCGCAGGAACTGTGGTGGCTAACATATATATTAACCAGAACAAGATGGAGGAGTAAGGAAAAGGCCACAGAGAGAGAGCAAATGCATCCCTTACGCACTGCAATGCAAGATTATAACATAAGCAGTGGATGGACATCACCCATTAAATCAAATCACCGTGAGACCCAAATGCTCCTTGGGCTGAAGACTGAATCAGGAGCCGGGAACTGAGATAAGTAAGAAAGGAGTAGACACAAATCTCACTCTTCGGGGCTGATTCATGTTAGTATTTATAGGTGTGGAACTTCCACACCAATAAATACGAACATGAACAACTTCCACAGTGGAAGTTGTACAGGAGAAGTACTCCATTTCGTACTCTTACATGGCTTTGCTTATCAGCCTCTTAAGGCACATAAGTGTACTCAAAAGAATATGTATATTTATGTTTACAGTTTTATAGAGCGTGAACTAGACCCGAGAAATCGGGTATCAGAGCTCTTCACATGAGCATCAGTTTTCTTACAGATGGACACGTTCATTTTTGTTAGGCACGGGGAGATGACGTTATTTGCCCAGAATCGCAGGATGTTGGGCGTCGTTGCCGAGGCTCGAACCCAGTTCCCCAGCTTCAAAGTCGACGCTGTAGCCGTAAGCATACATCCTCTTCTCAAATATTCCTGTAGTATTACTTTTCGTACTCATAACTGCTTTTAAAATGGGCCCCATCATGTCTACCTAACCCGCTGCAATGTACAGCCCTCCGCTGACGTTGCCTCTAGTCTAGGTTTGCACTTTATGAAGAGTCCAATAAAGAAAACAATAAAATAAATACAATGAAAACATGACCCACGTGAAAAAGTGTAAACACGTCTATAATATTGTAAAATAGCCTAGCCACCACAGAAAAGTGTGCGTGCTGCTTCGAAAGTAGGTCAGGGAACTAGTACCGTGCACTGAACGTCTTATTAATTTATCAGCGCACTTATCAGGCCCCGGTGGACATGATTATTATTCTAATCTCGGAGAAGGATGCTGCCTCGGGGACCAGACTTAATGTAAGCTTGCTGCAGGATCATTAAATAATTAAGGAAATGGGACAAGCGCCAGAAGCTCTTTGTTTCCCTATTTGGGCAGATTATGGTGCACAGAGCCACCTTCGCATCAGGGGGCCATGCTAGGGCCCAATTAGGAACGTTGCTAAAAGGCAGAAGCGGGCGCACATGTTTGGAAAAAAAGATAAGCAGACAAAATTCAAAGAAAAGCATCAATCCCAGAGGGTGTAGACAGATTCACTGATTCAAGCGTCTTTTACACGGAAATGTCATCAAGAAGGTCGTAAGCCAAGTGAAATCTGTCTACCTCGACGATAAAACAGTAAAATTGGTGAGCACGCAAGTAAAACATTTTTAGTATAGTTCATGATAAAAAAAACTGTTTTCATGGTATGTTGATCTTATTCTCAAAATAGAGAAACTGAGGAGTCTATTTACTACATTATCACGCAGTGCAGCACAGCAGCAAAAAATTCTGCGTTGCGTGAGAGGGAGAGAACATAGTGCAAAGGTGGATGCATGGGTCTAGTATAGGTTTTGTACTGGATGGGTACCCTTCCAGTATAAAACACTATGCCTAAAGTAACTTTTCCGCCTGTGTTTGTGTGCTGTACGGAGCAGCACACATGCAAAGTCTGAAAAAAAGGAGAAATAAAAGATTTCTCCTTGATAGTGCCCATTATAGAAGGGCATTATTTTTTCTTTTTTTTTTACCTTCCATATTTTTATTAGAATGGCGAACTCAATGAAAAACGTTAAGGACAGGGGGATCAAACCTGCACCACTCGTGCTACACAGTTAAAATAAAAAATAAAAAAGTGTTGGGTCTGCTCCGAAAGACCAGAGATACAAAAAGGTATAGGGGGACGTGACATCATTTTATTAATTTTCACCTGCAGTGGAAAAATAGAACCTTTTACAAGTGCCGTTTCATGTAAGCGCAAGTCGCTATATTTATATATATATTTATATTTGTTGCCTGTCGTTTTAGTGCACCAAGAGACCTAATACCACATTCAATCCAATAAAAGCAGGGAAAAGGCCACATGAGTTAGTGGCGTTGTACCCACTTCAGCCCCCTTTTTTGTTTGAACAATAAATTTATGCTCATTTTGAATCCAAAATATTACCTGAAAGTCCAGTTTCAAACTCTTTGGCACAATATTGTGGGAATTAGGGCTGTTCTTGTGGGAAATGCTGTAGAGCTCATCCCTCTCTCCCCTTCCCAGATGTACAGAGTTGTTGCCAATTCAGGGCACTTTGTATTCGTCAAGTCCGAAATTGCTCATTTGATGGTAACATTTTAAGTCTGCAATTTCATCTTTAAATGAACAAAGATTGTTTTCAGGTCATTCACAGTTCTGTTAAGGAAGATAGACAGGTGTTCCCAAGGTGCTGCCATTACAAGCATCTGAACGTTTCCGCGATCAAACTTAATTTTACATCTCTTGTGCTGTTTGAGAAAATTTTCGTCATGAAATGCAACTGCTAACCTTTGTCACCTTAGGAAAGGTAAACTGCAAGTGACAAAGGGCATTATTTTTTCATGTAAAACCCTGCCTACCTTTTTAATAGATAACATTTTGCCCCAAAAAACATGGGGGCATATTACCAAGGGTGGAGATAGGTAATTATCGCCGGTTTAGCGGCCTATTTCGGCCGCTAAGCGGTGATAATTCTATCGCTCTATTAGCAAGCTGTCGCTAACTGATGTTAGCGACAGCTTTTAGGCGATAGCGAGCGGTTTGGGGCCCGCTTTGCATTTCAGCGATATTTATCGCTAATGACATGCAAAGTGGGCGTACTCAACCTGTTAGCGACTGAAAGCAGTCGCTAACGTCGCTATCGCCTATTAGCAAGGCAGGCGTAGCAATGGAAATATTTCCGCTATCGCCAAAAACCAACGCCTGCGCAGACCAGTTCTTAGCCATATTATCCAATGGGAGGTGGATAACATGGCTAAGAGCATTTCGTCGCTAATGCGTGAATATCGCTGTATTCTCAGCGATATTCACGCATTTCGCCGCTATCGCCGGAAAATGTATCGCTTTGGAGATAAACGTTGCTAATAGCAAGTTTTCTCAGCGATAAATTCCGGCGATGCTCAGCAATAAAAAAAACATCGCTAGGCCTATTTAGCGATAAATATCACTACTTGTTGGTAATATGCCTCATGGTTAGTTGCATGAGAACGCCAATGCACCACACATGAAATGCTCCCTTAGCGCTAAGTAATGCAAAGCAGCGCTACATGGTGCTTTCCGCTTATTTCAAGTGAATTTCCAGCACAAAACAAGTTGAAAAGTAAATTGGGAAAAAAGATTTTGCTGCCCCTCCCCCTCACATTGCCTAGATACTTGAAGGGGGGCTCGTTACTTAAAGGCGCTTTTCACAAGCGCTACCACGCGAGGTCAGTAAGGCTCGGCTCTGTTCACCATCTGTTGCTTTTTGCTCCCAGACAGACTGCAATGTCGCCCCTCCCCCGCACATTGCCTAGATGCTTGTAGTGAAGCTCGTCATGTTTATGCAAGCTTCTTCAGCCATTGTTGCTCAGCACCGGCAGCTCTAAAAAGCAGGTGCTGAAACTGGTCCCTATCAGACTCTCCATTGTTGCCCTCCCCTCTAGGTGAAACAAGCATTTGCAATGCAATAGGTCTCGCATTAGAAACGTTTGAGCTATTGGTATTGTAAATGACACACTTTTTATTTATGTTTTGTTTTTGAAAATAACGAAATTATTAGCTTTGTCATTTACAATGCCAATAGTTATAACTTTCGCAAATGTGACACCTATAGCATGTGTAATGCAATATGTGTTGTATTTACGTGACTTACATGTATTGATATTACAAATAACAATGGCTTTTAATTTTTTTTAATAATTAATACTTAAATAAAAGTTACTGTAATTTATAATGGCATTAGCTTAAACCTTTGTAAATAACTTTTGTGAAGATTATGTTCAGTGTATTTTATTGTGACAAAAATCCTAGAACAGAAGTGAAATATTAACATCTTTTTGTTACATTTGTAAAAAAAATTGAAACATTGAGAGAACATATTTGAACCAGTTGTTAAATGGTTGCACAGATTGATGCTGGGTGGCGCTGAGTGATGTTGTGATGGCGAACGAGTGATGGTGTGGCGTTCAGTGATGCTGTGGTAGCGCATAGTGATGTTGTGGTGCCCCTGAGTGATGCTGTGGTGGTGCTGAGTGATGCTGAATGCTATTCTATGTTTTGTTTTGATATCCTATGTTTTGTTTTGTTATGCTATGCTATGTTTTGCTATCCTATGTTTTGATTTGTTATGCTATGCTATGCTGTGTTTTGTTATGCTATGCTATGTTTTGTTAAGCTATGTTTTGCTAGGCTATGCTTTGTTATGCTATGTTATGTTTTGTTATGATATACTATGTTTTGTTGTGTTTTATTCTGCTATGCTTTGTTTTGCTATGCTATGTTTTGTTATACCAGAGGGACACCATACTATGCTAATTGATAAAGCCAATAGTCCTGGCTTGTTGTAGGTGAAATGTTAATGGTTCCATTGTATATCTGGGTGCAATCGACGAAAATGGGAAAGATGCTCTGCTTATCGAAAAGGGACAGGATCACAGTGTATTTCCTTTCTTTATTTCCTCTAGAGTAGTTTGAGAAAGATAAGTTAAATCTGCATTTACTCAAAACTACATAAAGAGGAAGACCTGCCCTCTATTTACCGTGGGTGCAGAAGACAGGGGTGATAAATACCTTTTCCATATCTTATAGCAGGGTAAAATACCTCTATAGAGAAGTAAATTTCCGAGATGTCCAAATATCCAGCAGGGGCACCCAAAGATTAAAGGAAATTGAAAGAATGAATATTGTAAGTAAACATAAGGGTACTTGGACGTTTTGTCCTCACATAATGATTTACTGGGGTTCATCTCTTTTGTTGTTACTAAATACAGTTATGAAGAATGAATAGAAGTAATTTTTAATATAAATCAAAATTGCTAGAACGTAGAAGAGACATAAACACTGAATGTGGATCTGTAGATCTGTCAAATTTAAAATAGTGAATTGAATATGTACAAATGCTGTTTTTATTTATTTTTTAGATAAATCAATGCTTTTAATATAATTGTTTGTCCTGAAGAAGGTGGAAACCCCCAATAAACCACCAAAACGCCACATCAACTACTTTAAAAATGTTTTTAAATGGATGTGATCTAATAGTATATTATTTTTCGGAGTTTTTTCAACGTTGATTTTGAATTTTTCTTGAACACAGAGTATTGTTATTAAGATACGTAAACGAAATTAGTTGAATTGTAATTAAATTGATGTACTTGTGGTAAAATATTAACTGTTTCTATTCTAGTCAAATTCATGAGTGTAAAGATCACAGGAGAAATTGTGTAATACATTTGACCATTTTACAGGAGACAGTGTTTAGGTGTCCAGTGAAAATACTTATATGTTTAATTGCTATTAAGGATTTACTTACCCAGCAGAGGCCATACAGTTTGTACGATATAAGTGTGTGAGTACCTAGGTGCAATAACAGAAGCAGCAAAATTCCCGATGGGCACCATACTATGCTAAGTTCAGATGTTTAGCTTTTGTTTTAAAGCATGCCCTTAATTACATTGGCCATGCCCCTTCCACTGAAAGCCCTGGCTTCTCCTAAAAGTACATCAATAGCTCCCCACCACAGCACCCCTTAGTGTGGCTGTTTATAGATCTGTTTCTAAACCCACACACCACATTTATTGTTCATTTAGTTTACACTTTCAATAACTAGATCGCCCGCTCTGCACTGCGCCTGTTCCTGAAAGTCGAGTTTTCCAGTTCTTTTACAGGTATACATGTTCTTGTTTCCAAAAGATTGCTCACTGCACATTTGAAGTCAACTTCCTCACTAAAAAGCAGACAATGTTGCTGATTTATAGGCAGATTAACAAAGGGCAGTGTGCTCTTGTTTTCGGTCATAGGGTGCTTACACTCACCACATCTGGTAGCAATTTTGGGCTCTTGCAAATAACAGTAAACCTGAGCCTAAGACCAGGGAAATGTTAACATATGCTATTAAGCTCTTATTAATATCACCCCAGCTTATTTCCACATTCCACATGTACAGCACTTGAGAGGTCTATGGTTACGTGTGTCTACCACCATGTACTGAATGTCGTTTTGGTGCTTGGGGAGTTTCTTCTGCTTCTTCATATCTGCATTACATGGCTCTGATGTAATGGCTTGTCCCTTCTTTACTGTATTCCTGCCCAATGCTTTACATTGTCTCTTCTTCTTTCTAATCTGTACCATTTTTAAGTGTGTTTATGTCACCCACCCAGTGTATTTTGACCTGTTGCCTATATATCGCTCTGACTGTTTACGGTACATTAAACCGTTTGGTAACTGTTACTGGAGTGTCTTGCTTTTCTGCTGGGGCTTAAAAGACTTTCTATGTATTTTCCATCTGTACCCACAATTATACTTGTTTTCAAATGCTTACACAATTGCCATTGTGATAAAACATGTGCCTTGCTTTGTCGTTGCTCAGCTTCAAAGACCGTCAGAATATGCACTCTAGATAACATAATTAAATGCATATGGTAAATAAATATGTCATATCACATACCTCTGCATGTAAGGATGACATCTAGCTTTGGGTGTCTGAGTCTATTCTACAGAAAACAATGTGTGCACACATTTATAAATTATAAATATGTGCACATTTGTTTCTGTATAATAGAATCATGATGCACGTTGCCTGTGTTATATACTGTGAAGTGTAGGATAAAGGCTCGCCAAGTAGACAGAATCTCATAACCTCGTCTTTTAATTGTAGTATACATTTTTATTGCTATGGTAGATTTATTTTAAAATAGCAAATATCCATTATGTTATCTGGCATGCCTTTGATAAAGCAACCTGCTGATGCAATCATGCAGTTTCAAGGGCTGCTTTGTATATAATTAAAATGTAGTTTTCAGATAATCCTAATCAGATGCTGATCAATTTATAATTATTAATGTTAGAAACGTAGTAAAATAGTGTATTTTTATGTCCAATTTGATTTCTGCAATAATGTTAATTGTTTTACGTGCCTTTCACTCCATCAGTGCAAAGGCTGTTTATAACTGTTATCAACCTCCTAAAGATGAAATGCAGAGCGGGATTCAAAACTTTAACTTTCAGGTTACCGATAAATGCAATGGAATGTGGAAGGGCGAGATTTTGATCGATACCTTATCACTATTGATCTAAACCCCGATCTGGTCGACTGAACCTTTGTTGCCTGTCATTGAAGGAAGAAAGTGCCTCTCTTACCAAGTTAGTTCACCCAATAAAGGACTCCGCTCCAAAAGATCACAAACAACTTCTAGCTTTCAAAAGTTTATTGTAAGGTTAGGATAAGCTGCAAATACAGGCATCTCAGAATGAGATTCACGAGATACACAGGTCCAACTACATACATGTGCTCTCTGAAAGCCCTCAGACGAGCAACGGAAATTACCAGCACAAGTTCTAAGAATAATAAAGCTATCAGCATTGACGCATATTGAGATCTCTCCTTCATTTAAGTTGGAGGAAAAACACACAGGTTAGGCTGTCCCTACCCTGCTCTAGATGGTATCCCTACTTAACCAAGTCTCAACCTAACAAAAGGTGTCAGCAGTGAATGACCCCCAAGGGAAGTCACTCACTCTTAGTCTCTTGGTGAAAACCTATAGTTCTCCAGTCATGACCCCTCTCTGCCTACCCATCCGCTCTCTAAAGGGTCCTCAGGCATCTGCTCTAACTCCACCCAGGGGTGCTGTCCCTAATACAAAACAGTCAACAACATTTGAGACGCCCCTCATGAGACGCCCCTCACGTGGTGTAGCTTCTGGCTTTTTCCATGCTGCTTTGTATTGGGCCTCATACGTTGGAGTTGACCTTGCTTCTCAGACTCTTCTCCGGCCCGCTGATACCCCTTAAACATTCCGGAACCCTCCTCCATGTCTGGGCCGTCTACTGAACAGACCTCTATTCATTTTATTTATAATCGGATCCTCCCTTTTCTCTTGCAGACAGACATCTGCAGCCAAGAACCCAACTCTCATAGACTTCCAAAAAGGTTCGCAACATTTCTCGGCCCAGACATGTACGTGTAAATCAATGTTAAAACATTTCAGGCCTACAACATTTCTCATAATGATTATAGCATTCAACTTCTTCATTAATTAAAGCATGTTAATACTCTTATTCTATTATTCAGTAAACACATCTATAAATCATGGCCCATTAATGCAATGACCAAAACATTATTGCAATCTATGTCGTGAAAAGAAACACCTTCTAGCTCTTCCCTTCTGGCTCTGGCCCTGAGGCCTACCACATTCTGCGTTTAACCACATGCCATCTTACATTTTAGCAGCTACATGACATGGATTCAGGAATAATCACATCTAATAAAATCATATAGTATCACACATTTCTGTATTAGTTCCACTTCTACTTAAATCTCTACATTAGCTATACATTCAGAATATAATTGCAGATACTACTAGCACTCATGGCATTTCTCCTCATGATTTGTGCTTACTACAGGTAAGTGTGATGCACTCATACATTTAGGCCTGTTTGCGCTCTCTCAGTTCCCCCCTTTGATGACCTCTCGGGGTCATCACTAACATTTAAACTGCAGTTATTGCTAGCATAACTTGTCTCTGCGTTTCCAGAGCCCTCAGACTCCTGTACTGATTATCTTGTATGGCAGCCAATCTCTGCAGCTGCTCTCTTTGGGCCCTTTCTGACCTTTCTGCTCTGTACCATTTGAATACCCTCACCAATCCCCACAATATGATCCCACAGATCAATATTATGATGATAGGTTTTAGTATATACCACACAAAGCTTTTGCCTAGGGTGGAGATCCACCCTCCAACTTCACTCATTCCGTGGCCCACCTTTTCCCAGACATTTTCTCTACTCAAGTCTTCGATCTCCTTGTGAATATCAGTTATGTTCCTAATAACTTTCTCAAGGGGCTTTGAATTGTCTGGAATGTAGGTACAACATTCCTGGACCTTCAAAGCCTTACAGACTCCGCCCTCTTTTGCTAGTAGGACGTCTAACGCAAGACGGTTCTGAAGAACCATAGCCCTTATCGATTGCATCTCTCCTTCTACCAGCATTAAGGACTGAGCAGTGCTGGCAGACAACCTGTCGACGACTGTTGCCAGTCGTCTAATTTTAACATCATTAAGGATTAGTCCCAAAAGAGGGAACATAGCTCCAAAGACATCTCCAACCATTTCTGCATCTCCTATATCTCTCCTTCCCCTCGATGATGTCTTGCCCTCGATGATCTCTAAGTCTTGTGCATGATATATTTTGGGGAAGACAATTGCTAGGTAACATGATCCATACCAGTTGTCCGGTAGTCTCACGTAGGCATTTCTTCCACATACAAAATACACATTTGGAATCACTTGCATTCCCTTCAGGAAATCCTTAGTATAGTACTCTATATTGAAAGCATGTTCACAGCTGACTTCTCCCACGTATACATTTTCATAATACGTTTTGGCTCGGTGAAGACATAGCTTTCCTTTCTGCGTCTTATCTAAAGCTATTGGACCACTACTACCCTTTCTCTTGTGTGCCTTCTCTTCCTCGGTCCAATCTGTTTTCCATTGTCCTGATTTTTTCAAAATCTTTTGTCTCCTGTAACGATCATCCACCTGCCCTATGAACTTCTTCTCGACTTCTGACACTTTGCATGTCAGGTTATTTCTACGGGCATGTGAAGTATCTAAGGTAATCCAAGGAATGAAGAACTTGGCCAGTCTGTCTTCACTCTTCCAGTAGTCCCATTTGTTCATCTGCTTATAATTTGGGACTTCTGGCAACACTGAATCATAGTTGGAGAAATAGTATTCAAAACTATCTCTCCCATAAAATATACTAAGCAGTAAGCTACATGTAATGCCATATGTCAGCGGGAGGTGATGATATCTAATGCCTTCATCTACAGACGCCGGCAACTGCATGCAGACGTAACAGTCCTTAACCTCCATGGCATCCACGTATTCATATAAGAGTTTAGCATAAGCATTTGACCTAAAGTCTCCTTGGGACTCATCTACGTGTAACCTGCGGGCTTCTGCAGCTAATAACGCTTTCTCTTGAGTGTTTTCCCTTTTCTCACCAGCAA
The DNA here is from genome assembly GCF_964261635.1 of Lissotriton helveticus. Lineage (NCBI taxonomy): Eukaryota > Metazoa > Chordata > Amphibia > Caudata > Salamandridae > Lissotriton > Lissotriton helveticus. The sequence goes on from NC_136071.1 coordinate 782,008,087, forward strand.
CAGTGGGTGTAAGCGTTTCTACAGATTTCACATCAGTTACCTTCGCCTCTTCCTCATGTCCCTTTACATAAGAAATTGTTACCACTAAAGCTATTAATATTATCACTCCTACTATTAGTGTACCTATTATACATTTAGCTCTGCGGTTCTGGGTGCCGGCTTCCATTTCGTCAGACAATATAGCTCTCTCTTATCTTGGCACAAAGTTCCTTTCTTCACGTTCCTTTACAGTCTCTTTTTACTCCTTTTGTCTTTAGAATCCACACAACTGGAAGCTGACAACCTTCTTCGCAAAAGTCCTTTAACAGTTCAATAAAGACAACCCTAGCCCTTCTCCATCAACTCAAGGGAAGTTCCCTAATATTCTCTGCTTCCTGGGCGCTAGGTAATCTTCTTTTTTCTGCTCGCTTTATTTACAAAGTCCTTTAAGCATCTACTATCAAGTTTGTGCCTGCAGCTTCGATAGCAAAGTTCAGTATTTCCAAACGAAGATTGTGCTCTTCATGGGCTGTTATCGTTGTACCAAAGTCGGGGAATTGCAATTCTGAAAGAAACATGTGTTTTAACTTGCTGAGGCGGGGAGGTCTGGGGAGCATGAATGTTAGTGACCCTTCTTGTTCGACTCCGGGTACCAACAGTCGTATTTCCACGGTGACGATGGGCTCAGAACTGGACACCACCACCGCTCGAATCCTCCCTGTCTCCTGTTTCAAAGACATTTGTCGCCAGATATGTCCACTCAGGTGTGGAGTATCTTCTGCTAGGCACACGCACTCTTCTTGACCTTCTTCGGTCCGGTGCTTCAGCGCCCTGAGCACCTTCTTCCGGGTCTGAGTCTTCTGATATCGGAGGAAGGGTTATCTCTGGAGTTGACCTCAGGCTAGAGCTCCTTCTTTGCGGCCAATTAGCTTCTCCACGTGCCCTTCTACTCCTTCTCCTTCTTGTCTGTTCTCGCTCTCTGTCAGACCTGTCAGTGTCTGACTCGTACTCCCAGCTACTGTCTCCTTCTGTAGCGTCGTCTGTTTCGCTGTTGTACTGACCGTCCTCAGCTTGGTCAGACTCGTTCCCTGCTTCCGCTGGCACCTCTACAGCTTGGCTAGCCCCCTCTATGGCTTCTCGGTCCTCCGCTGAACGTCTATCCGAGAGAGGAGCTGTTTCTTCCCGAGGTGCTGGAACCCTTCGCGTATGTGACGCGTGGATCCAATTGGGCAGGCCTCCCACCTTTACAGCCGTATTCGCGATCAGGATGATCTGGAAGGGCCCACGCCAACGAACATCCAAGCAGCTTCTTCTCACATGTTTTTTCACCAGGACCCAGTCCCCAGGATACAGGTCATGGCACGGGCCCTGGCACGATGGAACCTCGGCAGCCTGCACCTGAAGGGACACAGAATGAATGGCGTCAGACAGCCCCTTACAATAGTCCAGGATCATATCATCTGTGATATTTAACAGTGCAGTAGTTGGGACAGATGGCAGCCTCATTGCTCTCCCCATTAACACCTCATGTGGTGACAACCCCGTTCTTCTGTCTGGGGTACTACGAAGGCTCATGAGGACCAATGGCAGGGCGTCAGGCCAACTCAGGGTCGTTGAGGAACACACTTTTGCAATTCTGGCTTTGATCGTGCCATTGATCTGCTCCACAATTCCTGAGGCTTCTGGTCGGTAACTGCAATGCAATTTCTGATCTATGTTCAGAGCCGCACAAATCATCTTCACAAGCTCGCTGTTGAAATGCGTTCCCCTATCTGATTCCAAAGAGGCCGGCACCCCGAAGCGCGGAATGAGTTCCCTAAGCAGTAACTTGGCCACTGTGAGGGTGTCGCACCTACGTGTAGGGTATGCCTCAACCCATCTGGAGAATACACAAACAACCACCAGGACATAGCGGAGGCGGTTGCACCTCGGCATTTCAATGAAATCTATCTGCATTCGATTGAATGGACCTCCAGACCTTCCTATGTGGCTTAGTGCAACTGGTGTTCTTTTCCCTACATTCAGCTGCTGACAGGTCACACAACGCTGGCACACTGCTTCTGCTGCTATTCTAAACTTAGGATTGTACCAAGTCTGTCTAAACACTCTCAGCATAGCGTCTCTCCCTAGGTGTACGGTACCATGTATGTGTCTGGCCATTGGGCTCACCATCTCATTGGGCAACACTGCTCTGCCGTCTGCTGAGACCCAAAAATGGGACTCACCCACTACACATCCTGCCTTTTCCCATGTTTCTTTTTCAAAATCAGGAGCATTTTCTTGCATGTTTGCCAGTTCGTCCCAAGTATCAACAGTTTCCAATATCATGGCTAATTCAGTCCTTACATTTATTCCACCCACTTCCACCTCTGTGAAAGAGTACCCTTGTTCTGCGCAATACCGCGCGACTTCGTCGGCATATCTATTGCCTTTCGAGACGAAGTCCTCATTTCTGGTATGTGCGGTGCACTTTACAACTGCGATACCTGCTGGACATTGCAACGCCTCTAACAACAGGCGCACAAACTCTCCATTGCGAATGGGAGAGGTCATGAACCCTCTTTGAGACCATAACTGCCCGTAATCATGAACCACCCCATAACCATATTGGCTGTCGGTGTATATGGTGACTCGAATTTGATTGCTTGCCAAGCAAGCACGTGTCAAGGCAATAATCTCGGCTACCTGAGCGGAGTGTACTCCTTCCAGGCACCCAGCTTCTACAACTCCAGTAATTGTACAAACAGCGTAAGCTGCTCTCAACTGCCCAACTTCGTCTCTTACACATGAGCCATCGACAAAGAAAATTTCATTTGGGTCGGTCAGTGGCTCATCTACGATGTCGGGTCTGGGTTTGGTGCATAGTTCAGTCACATCGAGGCAGTCATGGTCTGTACATTCATCATCATCCTCGATATCATTTGGGAGTGGCATCAAAGTGGCAGGATTCAAAACAGAGCATCTCCTGAGGGTCACATTCTCTGCAGCAAGAATAACTTGCTCATAGCGCGTGAGCCTGCTGTTGGTCAGATGCTGTGTTTTGGTCCTGGTCATCAACAGTTCAACAGAATGGGGCACGCACACCTCTAACGGGTGCCCCATGACGATATTTTCACATCTCTCAATGCTGACACCCGTTGCAGCAACGGATTTGAGACATCCGGGCAACGCTGCGGCTACTGGGTCTAAAGTAGCCGAGAAATAAGCAACTGGTCTACGGGCATTCCCATGGATTTGGACTAACACAGACAACGCGCAACCTTCTCTCTCACAACAGTAAAGCAAAAATGGTTTATTGTAATCAGGCATTCCCAATGCCGGAGCACGACACAGGTCCTCTCGCAGCTGTAGGAATGCCATCAAACAGTCTTTGTCCCATGGTACCGGATCGCTCACCTCCTTATGCGTCAGTTTTTGCAAGGGCTTTTCTTTCAGTGAAAAGTTCGCGATCCACTGTCGGCAATAACCCACCATCCCTAGGAACATCCTGACCTCTCTCTGTGTCTTAGGCGCATTCATTTTCATGATCGCCTCTATCCTGTCTGGTGACACCTTTCGTTTGCCTTTCTCTATTCTGTGTCCCAAGTACTGCACTTCTGTCAGGCAGTACTGCAACTTTCCCGGGGACACCTTGTGCCCATTGGTAGCTAGGTGATTTAACAAAGCAATGGAGTCCTCCCTGCAAGCTTCTTCTGTTTCTGACGCCACGAGGAGGTCGTCTATGTACTGGACCAGAACTGACTTCTGGGGCAGCACTAGACTTTCAAGATTTTTCTTCAAAAGCTGGTTAAAGATCGATGGGCTCTCTGTATACCCCTGAGGAATACGACACCATGTTAGGACGCGACCTTCCAGCTTAAATGCGAAAAGAAAATGGCTTTCTTCGTCCAGAGGGATCGAAAAGAAAGCCTGACAAAGATCAATCACAGTGAACCACTCAGCTTGGAATGGAATCTGAAACAGTATCACTGATGGATTCGGTACCACTGGACAACACGAAACGACTATGTTATTAATCTTTCGAAGGTCCTGTACTATCCGGAATTTCCCATTTGGTTTCTGCAGACCCATAATCGGGGAGTTGCATGGACTACCCACGATTTCTTTCAGTATTCCCTGTTTAATCATGGACTCGATCACGGGCTTTATGCCTGCAATCGTTTCTGGAGTCAATTTATATTGGGGTGTTCTTGGGAACTCAGCATGCGGTTTCACTACAATTTTCACTGGGTCCACCCCTTTGACCAATCCAATCTCTTCCCCAGTGAAGTCCCATACTTCTGGTGCCACTGTCTCTCTCAAGTCCCAGGGGAGCTCATCTACTGTCAAAGTAGGGTACAGCTCCACGCATATTCTTGAGTTTGCAACTTTGAAGTCTGCGTCATCATCATTGGTCAATACCTCCACTCCCTGAGGTGTACAGTATATTGTACAATTCAATTTACACAACAGGTCTCTGCCTAGCAGACACACAGGACTTGAATCGCAAACCACAAACTGGTGCTCATCGCTGTACTTCCCTATTTTCACCTGTACCGGTTCTGTCAATTGGCTGGTTATTCTCCTGTTTGCGACCCCCACCACTTGTATGGTCTCTCCAGACATGGGCAGGTCTGGAACTGCAGCTGATCTGATCGTGGATCTAGTGGCTCCTGTGTCCACCAGAAATGTCGTGGGGCACCCTGCTACTTCTGCTTCGACATAGGGTCCCCTCTGGTCCACCTCCAAGGCTGCCCCGAGGGTGCAGTCTTCTCTTTCCACTCTCTGTCCGGTTAATGGGTCCACATAATAGCACTCTTCTCCTTCTACAAACAGGGGCATCTGTCTATAGGTCTTACCCATATTCCCTACTCGGGGAGGTTGCGGGAACTGGGCTCGGGGAGGAGCCCCCCCCCTTTTAGCACCTTTCCCTGGTATGGCGTCACCCCTCTCGTAGGCGCTCTCTGGACCTCTTCCTCCTCTTCCTCTTGTTCTCCTATCTCTACATTGTAGGGACACTCGCGTTTCCAATGCCCCACCTCGTTACACTGGTGGCACCTAGTCGTTTTCTTCAAGGCAGCTATGTCTATTCTGGGTCTAAAGGTGGAACTCTCCTCATTGCCCTTGTTCTGACTGTACTGCTTCTTTCCTCCTGTACCTGTTCCTTGCTGCTGTTGCTGCTGTCCCCCCTTCCCTGCTGCCTGCATCTGTACCACCATCAATTTTTCTTTTAGTTTCTTAGCCTTGGAGTCTATCTCATCACAGCAGTACCTAGCATATCTCAGTATTTCGTCTAGGGGTCTATTTTGCCAACAAATCAAGTGTTGCTGAATCATTAAACTAATATCCGGTCTCAGTCCCAGGACGAACTTGGACACAAATTGCCCTATGTCTTTTGGATCCATTACATCCAAGCCGCTATACTGTTTAAACGCCTTCAGCAATCTCTCATAATATTCGTGGACTGTCTCTTTGGGTTCCTGTCTGGTTCGGTCTATTTTGACCCAATCTATGTCTTGCATTGGCACTTTCTCTTTCAGCCAAGTCATCACTCTCTCGAATTTTGCCATCACAATCTCGGACGGCCCATTAGTCTTAGCATCTCTCTCCGGCTCCGTTGTGGGCCACTCAGCGCTAACCTTGCATGCTGTCCACAGATCTCCTGGTACTACAATGTCAAACAGCGTGTTCAGATCTATCCATAGGACCTTTGAGATTTTTACAAATCTCTCAACTTGCTTGTACCACTCCACTGGGCTTTCCCGCAATTTGGGGAAGGAGGTGGTAAAAGCAGCTAAATCTCCCCTACTCCAAGGGACATGTACATAATTCCCATTTGCGACTTCACGCAAAGGGTATGCTTCTATTCCCTGCAGCCTTCCTGGTGTCGTACCAAGCGTGCTTCTCCTGACGGTCCCTTTCTTGGACCACCTCTCTTCCCACTTATCTAGTGCCCTCCATGTCCTTATTCCAGTGATCAGTTCCCTTATGTGCGTTTTCAGCCCGATCGTTCTCCTCTCATCTAGGTCTCGATCTGTATAATGTAGCCTGTGGTTACCCTGTAATGCTTTGGTTCTTGACAGGTCCACCATATATTTGCCTGCTAGTTCGACTAACTTCTCATGGATTGCTCTCGCTTTTCGAGTGATGTCCTTTGCCATATACAGTATTTCATCCTGCTCATACATTTCCATTCTTTCTAAAGGCAGGGTACCATCTATCATGTCATCCAGGTCTGACCTTAAGCTGGCGACATCGAGTCTCTTAGCTTTTATCTCAGCTCGCAATATGTCTTTCGAAGGGGGCTCACTGGTCTCCCTACCATCCCAACTCCGAGCTCTACGTTTGGGCTCGGGAGAGTTAATGAGTGCTCTCCCTTGCTCCCATCTCTCCAGGTCCCATGCTCGGCCATCCGATCTTGGAAGGTGATGGAACACGGGCCTATTACCCCCACTCTTGCTCTGCCCGCTCTCTCCTGCTTCTTTCCTTTCACCGTACGCCTCTCTGTTATTTTCCCTCTGGTCGCTACTCTCCCTTTGCCTAGTATCGCTCAGTATCCGATACGATCCTTCCTGGTTCCCCATATTCCCTGGGCTGCGCTCGTTTCCGTCATCACAGGGACTATGGTGCGACCTCTCACAACTCCCATTCAGTTCTCTGGTGCCGGGCACACAGTGGGTACACTTAAAGCTGTTTCTGTACTCTTGCGTTCTCCTCTCCCCTTCACTGAGTATTGGGCGCGCCACCCCTCCACTCCCGGGGCCCCCGTTTTCCAGGTCCGTTCTATCTCCACTCCGGGCCCAATGGGTGACTCCCCTACTATCTCTCTCTCTCCAGTCCCACTCCGGGCTGCTCTCCCCAGCCCCGCAGTGAGTCCGAGCTCTGCTGTCCTGACTTTCCCTTTCAGCTTCTGCAGCTATGATGCTCTTGTGAGCCTCCACTGCCTCATCCCACTTCTTCATGTACTCATTTAGCTCTTGAAAGGATTTTCGTCCAGATCCCCTCAGATCCACTGGCCATCTAGGGCCCCCAGGATCCCCTCCTGGATCCCCTGCTGTGTGCATCGGGGTGCTCCACTCTCTGGGTATCGGCATCTGACTTGGGGAATTGATCGTATCGTTCCTCCTTGCCGTCTCTGCTCTTTCTCTGTCCTTCCGTACCCGTTCTTCCCCTCTTGCTCTCTCTGGGTCATATATCGATACTATAGGACCTATGGTAACAGGTACCTGTAGTGCAGCTGGTAATCCGTAGGATGTGGCGCACTCCGTTTCCGGCGCTCTCTGTACCACAAACCTCCCGACTACCTGTTGCACCTGACTAGGCTGGGACAGCTCTTTCTTTGCCTCAGGATCCCACTCTGAACTGGGAAGCGGTCCATGCTCTCCTGCATTGCCCCCCTTTTCTCTTTCACTATGCTCGACCTCTCCCCCTGCTCTATTATACGGGGGTGGCCTGTCTGTCAATAATCTGTTTATCAGGCTGTCCTCTGTTTCGCTCTCATCATCTTCTTCTAGGGGGCTTTTATTTCCGGGCACCTCTAACACTGGGTACAGTTTATTGACTTCCATGTTATGCACTCTCCATCTTTTAGCATCCGCATCCCACCTGGCATCCTGCACTGCCCTTACCGATCGTTTCACCCTTTCCTGTCGTCTGTTCATATTTTTTTCATGCGCTGCCCTAATCCATGCATCAAGGGCTTCAAACTGGGTCGGTCTAGGCAAGGGTCTCATTGAGGTCATGACTGATTTTAATCGATGTAACACCTCTAATCTGAACGTCCCGTACTTCGGGAACGTCAGTTCCTCATTTCCTTCCGTAATCTTACTCCACTCTGATATCCAAAGGATCGTATGCAGCCCAACATTCACTGCCATGTAACGAGCCGGCGTACCCTCCGGCGGGGCTTCTTCCCCTTCATCCGATCCCCGCTTCTCTTTTTTAAACGCCGCTCTCAGCCATTTAAAACACTTCATAATTATGCGCACAATATCCAGCCTCGCTACTCTGTTTACTTCCTGATGACAATCCACCAATCCTGTCGCGGCTTTGCTAACTTGGCCTATCGCAGCGCGGTCTTTCTCCGGTCGGCCAATCCCAGCTCGACACTTTCTGACGTCTTTGCTAGCTGGCCTATCACAGCGCGGTCTTTCTCCGGTCAGCCAATCACTGCGCGACACTTCCTGACGTCACTTTTCTCCGCTTCGCAGCAGCACCCCTCCTTTCTCAACTCGTCTCCCGGTCATGCATGCGTCCCATTCATACACCGAAAAATGACTACTTCCGACCAAGCGGTCACTTCCCTCGACTGTACGTCCACAGTCTATATGTAATTGTCAACACAACTGACGAAATGTCTATCGTCTCTCTGATAGGTTGCTTACACACACAGTAACCTCCGACCAGCGTCCGTTACTCACGCACTCACTCTTACGTTCCCCCTATCTCGGTCTTTCGGGTGATCAATGGTACCTCATGACCCCCTTCACACTATTTGACAATTACTCTGGGTGTCCGATACACCCGAACCACTTAAGCTCTCCTTGAACTTAAGATTTCCACCGGTTGCGCGCGCTCACAACCTGTTCCACAGTCACTCTACAGACATTCAACTCCGCCAGACATTACAACATAGATACAATACAAAAACACCGCAATCTAACACGCATGACCCTTTATACTCACTCTCGACCGATACTGCTGCTTTTTCTGTCTCACGTCATCCGGATCTTCTTCGGCGGGCGATTCTTCCGATCATCGATCTCTAGGGGCCTTGGGGTAAGCTAACCTGGCCTAGGTCACCGTCCTCAAGAAGGCAACCATCCTCTATAGCTACCAACTGGAAGGGCGAGATTTTGATCGATACCTTATCACTATTGATCTAAACCCCGATCTGGTCGACTGAACCTTTGTTGCCTGTCATTGAAGGAAGAAAGTGCCTCTCTTACCAAGTTAGTTCACCCAATAAAGGACTCCGCTCCAAAAGATCACAAACAACTTCTAGCTTTCAAAAGTTTATTGTAAGGTTAGGATAAGCTGCAAATACAGGCATCTCAGAATGAGATTCACGAGATACACAGGTCCAACTACATACATGTGCTCTCTGAAAGCCCTCAGACGAGCAACGGAAATTACCAGCACAAGTTCTAAGAATAATAAAGCTATCAGCATTGACGCATATTGAGATCTCTCCTTCATTTAAGTTGGAGGAAAAACACACAGGTTAGGCTGTCCCTACCCTGCTCTAGATGGTATCCCTACTTAACCAAGTCTCAACCTAACAAAAGGTGTCAGCAGTGAATGACCCCCAAGGGAAGTCACTCACTCTTAGTCTCTTGGTGAAAACCTATAGTTCTCCAGTCATGACCCCTCTCTGCCTACCCATCCGCTCTCTAAAGGGTCCTCAGGCATCTGCTCTAACTCCACCCAGGGGTGCTGTCCCTAATACAAAACAGTCAACAACATTTGAGACGCCCCTCATGAGACGCCCCTCACGTGGTGTAGCTTCTGGCTTTTTCCATGCTGCTTTGTATTGGGCCTCATACGTTGGAGTTGACCTTGCTTCTCAGACTCTTCTCCGGCCCGCTGATACCCCTTAAACATTCCGGAACCCTCCTCCATGTCTGGGCCGTCTACTGAACAGACCTCTATTCATTTTATTTATAATCGGATCCTCCCTTTTCTCTTGCAGACAGACATCTGCAGCCAAGAACCCAACTCTCATAGACTTCCAAAAAGGTTCGCAACATTTCTCGGCCCAGACATGTACGTGTAAATCAATGTTAAAACATTTCAGGCCTACAACATTTCTCATAATGATTATAGCATTCAACTTCTTCATTAATTAAAGCATGTTAATACTCTTATTCTATTATTCAGTAAACACATCTATAAATCATGGCCCATTAATGCAATGACCAAAACATTATTGCAATCTATGTCGTGAAAAGAAACACCTTCTAGCTCTTCCCTTCTGGCTCTGGCCCTGAGGCCTACCACATTCTGCGTTTAACCACATGCCATCTTACATTTTAGCAGCTACACGACATGGATTCAGGAATAATCACATCTAATAAAATCATATAGTATCACACATTTCTGTATTAGTTCCACTTCTACTTAAATCTCTACATTAGCTATACATTCAGAATATAATTGCAGATACTACTAGCACTCATGGCATTTCTCCTCATGATTTGTGCTTACTACAGGTAAGTGTGATGCACTCATACATTTAGGCCTGTTTGCGCTCTCTCAAATGCTTAACCCACTAAACTTTCCTACCTTCTCCCATCCACCTCACCCTCAGATTACTCTTCATAACAAGCATTGACAGAGCCACTAGGCCTGACATTAATATGCTAGGACAGATGTAGAACCCTGGCCTCTGCATTAAGCCCATTCCCTGTCACTTGTTTTATTGGGGTGCGTTGTAGCTATGTTAGCTGTATTCAGCTGAGAAGCCATATGGCGACCTTCACATTCAGAAACACTGACTGCCTGTGAGACCAGTGTGGCCAGGCATCAAGGAAGAGGAGCCGTCACTGCCCTTTGGTAAGCAGCCAGTGAGGAAGGTGCAAAGGAGTCGAGCGCAGTCAATACAGGCAAGTGTTACTTCAGGGGAAACCTCCCTCCTGATCCTGCACGTCACATCCATTGCAAGCCGGTATGATGAGGCACCTTATTAATGGTGGACTGCCACATCCTTCCATTGCAGTCAGACAACCCATCCTTCACCATCAAGGTGTTTGTGCCTACCATGGTAGAGGCTGCTCCTAGCAGTAGTGTGTGCTCTGTAACCTTTCTATGTTGATTGTTTTCCGAGTATTTTTCTTCTTTAGTTCTCCCTTGTTTTTAAAAATGTTTTAATTTAATTTACTACCAATTCTTATTTTGTTCTCCTTTTAATCATCTTCTCTTCCATCGTGCCTTTTTTCAATATGCTGCTTTCTTTTTCTGCAAGACCGGTGTTGTTTACTTTAGTGCACTCCCAATGCCAATACCAACACACTAGTCGATGGCTAGTAAACAATGACACAGCCAATAGCTCTCGCATTGCCGATACCTATTGGCTTTGCCAGTGCTTGTTTTACCTGCCCTCTAATTCCCATTGCAGGTTATTTCAAGTCAAGGGTCCAGTCCCCTATGGCCAATGGTTCTGTCAGTTTAAAAAGTTCCTCCCTAATTCCTGAACTTCTTGTATCCTATATGCAGAACACAAGTTCAAGAAAAGGAATGCGCACCCCAAGCCCTCTCACAGCTTCTTATTCGGCTGGCATTCCAGCCCAATCAGAACTGTTGGCAAGTATTATTTTTTTAAAGAAACACCTGGGATACAGAAACCCAAGAACAAATATATCAGGATGTCAAAAACATACAATTGAACTGGACACAAGTAACTAATTAAGGCCAAGGGTAAGCTTAATGATTAAGTATGGTATGGGAATGGGAAGAGCAAAAATTCAAAGGAAATAGGTTTAGAAGAGGGACTAAGAATATGGGGTGTCTCTACTAAAAATTACAAAACAGGAACATCATTGAGAATTGCTAAAAAAATGATGTTAGTGTTTTGAAAAAATATAAACAATAGGACCTTAAAAATTAACTTCCCACGGATTACTCACAATTAATCTCAGAGTTTGTTTGGCCCAAATTTATTAAGATATCATGCAATGCAGTGCAGAATCCAAATATGCTGCCATGTGGTGCATTTCCTGAAAGGGAAACATAGGACAGCACCCATATCTACCGAGATTTGTCTGGTGCTGATGTCATCCCCTCCGCTGGTGCTCAAGCAGACTGTCTTTTACGACGCACAGCCTGGCACCATGGTGCAGAAGAGTGTGAACTGCCTTAATTGCGTTTGTAATGAAAATTATCAAAGGAAAAGCAAGGGGGCTGGGGCGCTTATAGGTCCAGCATAGAGCCCCTAGGATATATCAATGCAAAAAAGTATGACACCATGCCAGGTGTGTGAGGGCCCTAGTTCCAAATGTGGGAGACTCTCACTCCTATTTTTACACAAAAATCTATATCGACCAATTCCCTACAACTCTTTTACCAGGAACTGCATACTTTTTTGCGTTGAGGATTTGTACTGAAGACATACCTTTATTTCTGTGGAATTCCTATGTGTAAATAACCATAGGAGGATCCGACACATTGAATGTGTGTTGTACACTGCAGCAGTATCTGGGGGAAATGTAATGTTTTCACTAGGCATTCATTTTTAAGTTCAGTCATAATAACTTAGCTGATCTGGCTTTGCATCCGGTGTTTGTGCTTGTCCACCTCTAGTAATGCTCCCTTGACGCAAAGTGGTGCAAAGTGAATTTGATGCTTTGGAAAGTGGACCTATCTAGCATAAAAAAATCTTTTGCACTGGAAAGTAAATCACAGCTGCTTCTTTGCGTTGCTTTGCATCATGCTGGTGCAGGTGCAATGCCTCAGTCAATATGGTTGAAGGTTGTAGGTGACAGGCTGGGTTGATGCCTGAGCAGACAGGGAGGTGTTCCCACCAATCCTGACCGTGCGACTGCAGAAGGCTTTGAAACGAATAGAGTTGAAAGATGTTGCAGAGCTCTGGGTATGCCCTATGTTAGGAGGAAGCGGAGGAAGACAAACAGTTTATCAAGTTCAGGGTGGATGGATGGATAATGTAAATGATACTTAGGAGAGATGGGAGGTTAGTTAAAGGGGCTCCTGCTTTTTGATTTATTGTTTGTTGCATTGATACCTTACCTATGCTAGAGAGCTGAGAACAGGTGCTTTTGAGTGCTGCCTGGAGGCCTGTTCTCTGAAAAGCCTGGCAAGAGAGATAGTCGTCACTCCTGTAGAAGGACCCTAGATTGATGGCCTGCCCGCTGTGGTGGCCAGAATAAAGACCTTTGGGGATCCAATGACTGGATGGTCTGGCACTAGGATAGGAACATCTGGTGAAATCTTGTGTTTCTTGAGCTGTCGTGCTTCTGGACTAACAACATTCGCCTTGTGAGCAGGACCATCTCAAAATAGTGGTAGATTATACAGAAAAGCATTCTGCAAGTTGAGTCTGTTATAAGAACATGAAGAAAACTAGTATTTGATGAGGAGAGGGTTGACGTTAGCAACATCTAATTATAATAATAATAGCAGGGCCACTAGAATTATGCAGCATGGGTTGGGCGAAATTATGCAGCATGGGTTGAGTAAATTGTGTCAAGTTATGCAACATAATGTGACACATTTTTTTGTTATATTCATTATTTTGACATTTTTACACTTGTCAAAACTGTCTGGGAATTGGTTGCACCTTATTAGTACCAGTTTAACACCCACATATAGCAATAAGCAAAAGAAAGGTGACCAGTCAACCTTTGCAAATGGTGTTCCACTCACAATTTGCTGCACTCTCTCATCCCTCTTTCTCACACACTCTTTCTGCTCTTCTGTCTGAAGTTCATTCACGACTTCGTGCACGAACTACCTATCCCTCGCTATCTTCATTTCTGTCTATTCTGTGTAGCTCTAACCCCTATCTATTCACCATGCCACACAATTCCACTACACGCCACACAATTCCACAACATATTCCAATTTAACCCACATAATTTCACTTCAAGCTGCATACATCCACTCCAAACCAAAACACATGGCTAAAAGATATTGTGCTGGATAACTAAACACTTATAAAGTCCCAAAGGTGAGACCTATTGGCTATGCCAATGCTTGTTTTGTTTACATTTGTTTTCTTGATTTTCTATTTTTGTAGTGTGCATCAGGGCATACATTTACATCAGTAAAATTTTTTTACTTAGCAATTTTCCTGAGCTGATTTACAACGCAGTTTGTTTCAATTAAAACTTCAGTTTCTCTGGTATAACTCACGTTTGTAATTCCAAGATAGACTACTCCACCGGATGTGTCTCCTTAATATTTGGGATGCCACAGGTTTGTCCCGTACTGAACGGCTGTGGGTTACGTTGGGGGTGTGTGGTGGCAAAGCGCAACATTGGTAGAACATGGAAGGGTGGAGATTAGCTGCGTTATTAAGATTGGCGAGTCAGACATGGATTAATGTGTGCAGGCATAAAAAGGTGGTTTATGAAAGCAGGGGTTGCCCACAAAAATGGTCCAAAATATGGGGTCCGAGGAATGAAAGTAGAAATTTGCTGTGTACCCCTGCTGCCCCCCTCCCTCCCTAGTGGTAGACGATGAAGATATTTAATTGCTTTAATATGGAACAACAATGTATGATTTTTTGTAATGTTTCCCAATGCCTATATGTGCACATTCGCTTTGTTTTGAGCTTTTGTATTGTGAGAATATAGTATTGTATTGTTTTGTTTTATGTTTCTTTTGAATAAACAGATTTTCAAAAAAAAGAGTGGAAAAAACCTTCAATTTCTCGCTCAGCAATGTAATAGTGGCTGTGTCTTTACGAGTGAATATATGTTTAAACTGTTTACAACATAACATTGATATAACAGGGAAATTAACACATATGACCTAATTATTGATAAACATCTGGATGTTTTATTCATTACTGAAACTTGAGTAAAACTGTGGGCTAACCCTGATATTGCGACTGCTCTACCACCAGGATTCGCAATTTCAAGGTATGATAGAGAGGAATGAATGGGAGTCAGAATAGCTATCATCTTTCGGGACTCATTACAATGTAATTCTTTTGATATTGCTCCCATTAAAGGAGCTGAGAACCATAAAATCAATCCTTCTCTGTCAATGGCAGGCTGTTTGCTTTATCGTCCCCCTGGTTCTGGAACACCATTTCTCTCCACATTAGGCGAAGCATTTGGCTAGCCATGTACATTATGCTAACTTCATGGCCTTGGGAGATTTTAATTTTCACTTTGATGATTCCACCAATTTTGAAGTTGTCAATCTGATAGACACCCTTAGGATTCTAGGGCTCTGTAAAGGGTAACTGCTCCCACCTACTGGTTAGGACACATTCTGGATGGGATATTTTCAAATTATTTGGGGCTCATTGTTGAAGACTCTATTCCTCACTCTTGGTCCGGCCATAGTTTAATTGTATTCAAACTAGCTTATACTAGCTACAATCTGTACAAGTATCAGAAAGGGAGAAACATGAAGACCAGTAAGTGGGAAGATATAAGATCTAGCCCCAACTTTATCCTGGGTATCATCTGCACTGCCCCTACGTTGACTGGGAAACCTGGGGAGGACCTTGGCTCATTTAACAAATGGATTCTAAATTCTGCATTAGAATTAGCCCCGGCTATACATTCCTAGAATTTCTGTTCAAAAGCCTCAGCACTGTGGTTTTCCCAAGTATTACCGAAATAAAGCGCCACTGCAAATCATTCGAGCAGAGATGGTGCCTTGCCTATAAGCAGGATGACATTGATTAATTTAGGGCTGCCTAAAAAAGCTACTATACTTTAAAAATTGAAGAGGCCCGTTTTTTTTTTTTTAGGATGTTATCCATTACTCAACAAGACTTTAGTTCAACCCTAGGTATTTACTCATTAAGTGACCCACCCACTGAGGTCGGTAATACTATCTTGAAGGCGGAGCTAACTCACTTTCAGAGGATTTTCTTAACCTATTCACGTCAGGAAATACTATCATGCAAATCAGGATCTCCGCTGGACCCTTGCCCTCCAGCCATATTGCATGCAGCCATTGATGTGGTAAATCCCATCATTAACCACATATCCCGTCATTAACCACGTCACTAAAAGAAGCAACAGTTCCCCCTGAGTGGAAATCTGATATTCCGAATCCACTGAAATAAGATGGCATGCAAGATGGTATCAAATGCAGCGGATTAGTCTGATAGTATCAGCACAGCATTATTTCCTGAGTTAGCATCATTTTGATAGTTTCAGAGACTTCAAGGAGTGTTGATTCTGTTGAATGTTTGGGCATAATACCAGATTGTCAGGAATGCAGTAGATTGGAGTTCTCAAAAAAAAAAAAGACTTGAGTTGTTTGTTGACAGTTTTTTCCAGAATTTTACTTAGCATAGGAAGGAGAGAGATAGGCCTTAAATTAGACAGACTGGTTGGGTCCACCAAAGATTTCTTTTGCAGAGGTTTAACAATCGCCGATTATCCCACAATGCCCTACCCTGGTTAAAATCTTTTGTGACCAGCAGAAGAATAACTGTTTGCTCTGACAATTCTTTCATCAGAAAAAAGGTGAGGATGGGTGTGCCCCAATGCTCTTCTTTGAGCCCAGCTCTTTTTAACATTATATGACTCCTCTTATCTCATAAATGGCTTCATATGGGATTGACACTACGTCATATGCCGTTAACACTCAATTAATTCTGTCTCTTGATAATTCATTCAATTCAGAAACTAATTTTCACAATTGCCTTATTTACATCTTTCAGTGGATGAAAGACAACGTTCTCAAATGTTATTCTGAAAAACTGAAATACTTCTTTTTGGTAAATTCTATTGTTTAACCCCCACACAGTGGTGGCCAAGTTTGGCTCCCCCCCCCTCAGCCACTGTAAGTGTTGCATAAGTCTTGGGGTCAAATTTGACACACACCATTTGTCCTGCCTCAAGCCTGGGCTGTTGCAGGTCAGTGTTTCAGCCCCAAAATCTTTGAAGAAATTCTTTGACCACTTGCCTTTAGCTGACAGGAAAACTGTGGCCTTTGCCTTTATTTCTTCTAGGTTAGACTATTGCAATAGTCTCTATGCTGGCTGCACTAAACGTCTCATCCACAAATTACAGATGGTTCAGAGCGCAGCAGCTAGATTAGATTTACAACTCCCTAGCCGGACTTCTGCATCAGTGGCACATTACACTTTGCACTGGCTTCGGAATCATAAAGAGATCTTGCTTAAATTACTGCTGCTCGTTTCTAGAGCTTTCAAAAGCACCAGACCTAAATATCTCAATGACCGGTTTTGTTACTACTTGCCCCAACGTACTCTAAGATCATCCTCGGAGAACCTTCTGAAACCACCTTCCTTCCGACTGCAATCTCGAGGTGGACAGTAATTCTCAGTACTTGGCTCCAAAGCATGGAACCAGTATGCACTTCATAGAATCTGAAGATAACTTTAAAAAATAATTACAAAGTTGGCACTTCCAAGCCCCAGATTCGCTGTGTAGTTCATTATTTAAAGGTACTAGCTTTTTTTTCAGACCGGTAGTAGCTCGTAGCATAGCACCTGGATGCTTCTTGGCGTGACAGTTGTGCCCTACAAATACCAATCATTCATTCATTCATTCAAACTCACAATAAAACAACAGATCAACATTGTCTCCTTGGCCTGTTTCCCCACTCTCCGCATGCTTAGAAGAATCTTCAAATGGCTCCCCACAAGCACCAGAAAAACAGTCAGGCAAGCCCTAATCATCAGCTATCTGGACTATGGCAAAGCACTGTTGGCAGGTACCACCTTCAAACTCATAAGAAGGCTCCTGATGAAGCAGAACTCAGCGGCCAGACTGATGCTCAACCTGCTAAAATGGACCCAGATGACCCAGCACCTGAGAAATCTCCATTGGCTCCCCATCCAGAAAAGATGCCCATTCAAACTACTGAAATGCCATCAAAGCCCTCCACGACCAAGGACCAGCATACTTGAATCACTGCCTGAACGTCCACCAACCATCCAGAAACTTTGCTCTGCCTCTCTTGCCCTGGCACAGACACCACACATTCGCTGTAGCCACAAGGGAGGACGCTCTTTCTCCCACCTCGTCGCCAAATCCTCCACCTATAATAATCACCCTTGCTGACAGGCTTCAGGAAGGAACTCAAAACCTGCCTCTACGACTAAGCCCTGCAACTCAGCGCCTGGATACCCACATGGGTGATAAGCAGCACTCTACAAGTACCAATTGATTGATTTGTGTGCTACACAAATCTTGTCTGGTACAATTAAGGGCATCAATTTAGTAGATTGGTGGTGATTTTGGGCCAGACCGTGTCCGGTAAGGAGGGGGTGCTCGAATTTTGGAGGTGTTTGGACCAGCATTTCTGAATGGGCGGAATTGAGGTGGCCTGTGAGTAGTGTATCATTTTGTACATTTTAGATGCCAAGTGGCCACCCTTACTGGCTTGTTGGAAAATTTCTGAACCGAGTTGGGGATTGGAGAGGGCCCAATTTGGAGAATTTAGATCTGAAGTTCAGAAAATCGTAGAAATTCATGTTGGTAAGGGAGTATTTCTCCTGTATTAAAGCAAATGTAAGGGGGTTACCATCGGCAAATAGATCAGACACCAGGTTGATCCCTTTGGCTGCCCATATGGGACCTATTGTAGCCACGTTTACTGAAGCTGTTTTTGTATTACTCCACAATGATAGGGCTATAGACTAGGTGAGATTAGAGGCTAAATACTTATTGAGCAGTGACAGAGCATGGATCGTGTCGAGGAAATTACGACTACAGTGGGGCAGAGTTATATTAGACATTGTGAGAGTTGCCAGTTGTTAGAACTGGGGGTGTCTGGTTGGCAGAGGTAGGTACCACTGTCCAAATAGGTAACCTTGCTTCTAGTCAGGGTAAGAAGGATACACTCTTTAGATCACCCCTGCTCACCCCCTTGGTAGCTTTGCACGAGCAGTCAGGCTTATCAAAGGGCAATGTGTTAAGTATTTGTACCAACACTCACAGTAACACAGTGAAAACACCACAAACTGACTCCACAACAGTTTAAAAAAATAAAGGTATTTTAATCTAAACTACACAAGACCAAAACGACAAAAATCCAACATACACAGTTCAAGAATATGGTTTCAAAAGAGTTCTTAAGGTTGCGTTAAAATAATCCACAGTTGCGTCACGTTTTAGCAAACAGTACCTTTAGATGCAACAAAAGTTCCAAGGGAAAGCTGCAGCGTTGAAAAGCAAGCGATGGGTCACTCCTGAGACCCTGGGGAGGCAATGCGACAATAGGATGGGACGCAGCGGGCGTGTTGTGGTGACTCCGGTCTGTATGGGGAGGGATGCGATACCTTGCGTGGATTTCGGTGCGCAGGTTTTGGTGGAAGCGGCTCGTAAAAGGTACGATGTGACGATCTTTGGGACGGCAACGATCTCAGGTGCGACGGGGATGCGCGGTGCAGCGTCGATGTTCTCCTCTCCCGGCCCCTCGATGCGATGGCTTTGCAACGACTCTCGCAGCGATGTGATGCGGTCCGCAAGCAGGCGGTGCAACGATTTCACCCAGTGACGACAGGCTCGGTGACGATGTTCGCAGCAATGGTACTTTTCCCACACCGGAGCGATGCATTTGGCAAATGAAGGATGCGTTGTTTCTTGCAGCGGCAACAGGCGCTGCGACAATCTCGATCTTCGCGGCGGCGGGAATTTCCTCACACTGACGGGGATGCGCTCCGCAAGCGAGCGATGCGTGAAACTTTGCAGAAAGTCTTTAGTATCTTTATTTCCAGCTTCCCAAGCACAGGTACAACTTCCAGAGGCACCACAACTGGCCCAAGCACTCTGGGAAGGAGAGAACTCTCTCAGTAGAGTTCAAGGAAGCTGGGGGTGAAGTCCTTTTGTTCCTGGGACTTCTTAACAGGGAGCCAGCTCTTCTCAGGCCCTTGGAGATTCCTTCAAGCAAGGGGACACAGCACAAAGCAAAGTCCTTCCCCTCTCCTTGGCAGCAAAGTAACTGCAGGTAAGTCCACAAGCACACAGCAGGACAGTCTTCCAGCTTTCTCCTTGGCAGAGGTTCCTTCTTGATTCCAGAATGATCTAAAGTTCAGTGGTCTGGGGTCCTGTACTTCTACCCCTAAAAGGATTTGTTCCCTTTGTGCCGGAGGGCTATGAGCCCGATCCAAACCAGTTCAGGAGCACTGTGTTTACATGACTCCTTCTTTCCTTTCACAGTGCAGAGCAGAAACATCAGACGCCCCACAGGAGGTGGAGCCAGCATTGTGAAGGGAAAGCAGAGCCCTGGAGCACTTTGTTGACATGATTCCTTCTCTCCTTTCACAGTGTAGGGCAGAGACATCAGACGCACCACAGAGGGTGGCGCCAGCACTTTGGGGGGCAGGCACAGTCCTATTCAGGGCCCAGGTGCAACTCCTCCCTCCCATCTAGATGCAGATCTCTCTATTCACCACTGGGCGGACTCATTCTGTCTCCTGGAATCCCCCAGCCCTGTCACTCACAAACCAGACAGTCAATTCACAAACAGCCAAAGGCACACAGAAAGGTCAGACAAGAAATCAGCCACTTACTAAAAGTGCAGCTTTCAACCACAGGATTTAAAAAAACATCCTTCCTAACAGATGTGTTATTAAATTCTGAGTTCAGGGATACCAGACTTTTATGTCCTATCTTGCTCCTTTGGGAAGATATGCAGGTAACCACTGTAGGCAGCATTCCCCATGATAGCCTATGGGCAAGATAGCCTTACAATAGTGAAAAACAAAAATGGCTGTAATTCACTACCAGAGCATGCCACCTGCTCCCACCTGCTCTAGTACATGCTCTACTTTTCACATACACTGCACCCTGCCCAAGGGGGTACCTGGGGCCTTCCATAGGGGTGACCAATGTGTAAAGAAAGGGAAGGGTTAGGCCTGGTCAGTGGGGACACTGACCAGGAGGACATGGCAGTTCACAGACTGCACACAGGCACTGCGATGGCAGGCCTGAAACACCATTTTTAGGACTACTCATGTGGATGGCACAATCAGTGCTGCAGGCCCACTAGTAGCATTTGTATCACCAGCTCTGGCACACTCAGTGCACTTTACTAGGGATTTCTTGGTGATACAAAAATGCCAATCATGGATAACCAATTACAATAACAATTTTCACAGAGAGCATATGCCCTTTAGCACTGATCAGCAGTGGTAACGTGCCCAGAGTCCTATTGCCAACAGCCACGGGTCAGGAAAAATAAAGTAGGAAGAAGCAAAAAGTTTGGGGATAACCCTGCAAAAAGGGCCATTTCCAACACCAGTAATGAGTAGGTTAAAATGAGGTGCAGTTCAAGCATTTGCCATGGTACTAATTTAGAGAGATAAGCGTCCAACCATGTGCAGCAAGAAATGCAGTCTAATAGTTATATCAGGTAGGAAGGCCACCTAACCTATATTTTTTAAGGCCTAATCTGGGTTTCTTTTTCAACCACAGAAATTTGGAGGTCATTTTAGCAACTGTGGTAAAGAAGGAATGAGAGAGTTGTCCTGGGAGCATAATTGATAGAAAGTTCACTAACGATGTAATCATCATTTTTAAGGTCTCCACGCTCACCCACCATGAGATATATTTGGGCGATCATGAGGTTAGTAGGTCTTTGATTTTGTTTATCTTTTTTTGTTTATTATGAAGGGTTAAGTTGCTCAAAAATCCGATGCCTAGATATTTAATCATTTTTGGTTGCCATTGGATACCTGAGTGCCTGGTGCAGGAGGGATGGCAATGAACAGTGAGCAGCAATGCGCCCGTCTTCTCCCTATTCATAGAGTAGCCAGAATATCCTGAGAAGGACTGAATTATACAGATAATAGCCAGGATGGCTGCATCTGGTGTTTTATTTTTAGAAAATAAGTATATCATCTGCACAGGCAGTCATTTTGAAAGTTAGGAAACCAAAATTGACACCTTCAATTTCTAAACTATTAATCTGATAGAGACTACTAGCCGCAGATTCCTTAACGTAGAATTATCCCCAGGCGTGAGACTGGATTCGGAAAACTGTTTTGTCACAGCATCCCTGCGCACCGGGGGGCGGCATCACACGATTCCGCCCAGGCGTCGTCCACGTATGTGACGTCAGCCAGGTCACATAAGTCCCACCCGATGCGCCGACGTCAGTTTTTTCCTTTTCCATGTGCAACGCGGATCTGGTCTCTGTTCGGGCCTTTCTTCTTTTATCATTGTGATATATTTTGGTAGAACAGTGTGCGAATGCCTTCGGGCTTCAAGACTTGCACGTCGTGTGGGCGTCTTATGTCGGCGACGGACCCTCTCCTCATTTGCATGTGGTGTTTAGGGGAAGATCACGGCACCACTGATTGTGTAGCATGCCAACAGTTGAAGCCCAAGTCTGGCGCTGGATGAAACTACTCTTGGCGCGTCTCTCAAGGTCGGCTTTATCCCCTCGGTCAGCCTCGGCAGAAGGTTTCAGAAACCGCCATCGTCGGCGTCCTCATCCCTCTCCGATGTCGCGAGAGCGTCGCTCCCCGGTGGGTAAGTGTTACAGCTTGTCCCCGGGAGCTGGTGTTCGGCCTGCCGGGGGCGTGGGCTCTCCGCTGGTGATGCGGCCCCCGGTGTCATACTCCTATCCACCGTTTCCCAGTGAGGGGGCCTCAAAATCCCAGATGGAGATATATGCGGCGGCTTCGCAGGCCTCGCTGGCGTCTCCTCCTCCTTCCCTTCCTGGGACGTCGGCGGATCCATTGCATTGTGCGGGGCCCTCCACAGTGTCTCCAGTGGCTCCGGCCCCGATTGGCTCGGATCCAGGCTTGGAGGATGTGGTGCGGTTGGGGTGCAGCCCTTCGGGGGTGCCTCCTTCGGACCACGGCACCTCTGCCTCGCCGCAAACTCCCGCAGGAGACCCTGTGGTGTCGCTGGAGGTTGCCGGGGCTCGGGTTGCAGACCGAGCCCCGCTCGGCCCTCCGGACAGGAGGCGGCCTTGTCCGCAGCTGAGCTGAAGCCGCTCCGGTGCCTGCTGGCCTGGGCGGCACCACAGGGGTCGGTGGATCCCCCTCGTCCCGCTCTGATTCGAGGCTGGACGGGGACCCCGCGTCTCCCTCCGGGCCCCTCTCTTCCCTCCACGCAGGCGGCTGCCTCGTCGGAGGTCGAGTCGGAGGTTGAATTGGCCCTGGCGGCGCCGCATGGGTCGGCAGACCACCTCCGTCACATTCTGGGACGAGGCTGGCTGAGGGCTTCTTGTCACTCCCCTGGTCCCTTTCGTTCCTCCACGCAGGTGGCTGCCTCATCGGAGGTAGAGTCGGTGCCGTTCCGGCGCCGCCCCTTGGCCACTTCGGCTCCGGCTCAGCTTTGGTCCCCGGCACTGCGTGACTTGGAGGAGCCCTGTCCGGCGTCTACTTCGGCGCCGGATGGTGATGACGTCCTGCCTCAGGCTGCGGACTCTACGGCGCCGGACAGGCATCAAGTCACGGATTCGTCTTCGGACGCTCCCTCTTCTCCGGAGGTTAGGTGCCTGCTGGTGTCCTCCTCCCTGGAGACAGGCCACCGCGTGGTGGCTTTTTCACCTGCGCCATCAAAGGGCGGCTCCCCGTCATTCCCGAGGCTGCGGTGTTCACCGGAAGAGCAACAGGTCCCCCACTCTTTGGTCCCTCCTTCTAACTTCCAGGTCTGGCCTTTGCCTGCCCCGCTCGGCTTCGGGGACGGCAGCCTTAGTTTACAGCCGTCGCCTACGGAGGAACTGCTTTCTCCACCGCAGGGCCCTACAGAGGCGGGTGCAGCCTTCGCTCACGCAGTGTCCACGGCTGTGGGTATTCTGCACATGGATGACCCGGCTGCTCATTTCCCTGCTGATCACCTTTTGGGGGTTCTCCACCAGGGCTCTGGTGGGAGGGAACTGTTGCTTCACTTTGAGGGTTTGCTCCTTTCTTCCCTGACGAGGGCTTGGGGGGCGCCCCGCCTCAGGAGATCCGGTGCCTCAACACCTAATGCACTGGCACCTTCCAGAGCCAAGTGACCCGGTGTGTCTTTCCCTCCACCTCTCTGCCTCCAGTCCACTTTTGCGGACTGCTTTTCCCTCCCTGCCGCCACTGTTGTCTCCACCATCCCGGGAGGCCCACTGGCTGGACTCTTGGGGGCGCAACATGTTCGCCTCGACCAGCGCTGCTCTGCGGGCCCTTAACACCTGATGTGTGTTGGCTTGGGCCACATCTTGTTTGTGGGACTCGGCAGAGTCCTTGGGATCTGCCGCTTCATTAGAGACTGTTCAGGTGGATTTACGGCATCATGAGTTGGATGGCCGGGAGCTAGCAGCGTTTATTCTCTGCTCCGATTTGGACATCTCGAAGGTGCTGGGCCATGCCATGGCTTCCTCTGTCGCCCTCCATCACCATGCTTGGCTTCGGGACGGTGTGTTCCCTGAAAATGTTCGGGAGCGGCTAATTGATCTTCCGTTCGATGGCACTCTGTTGTTTCATGCCCCGGCAGACTACGCCATCCAGAGGTTCTTGGCAGGGCTTCGTCCTCCTCCTCCTCCTCCCCCTCAGTGACTGGTGAGTTGATCTGGTTCTTGGACCTCCCTTTGGGCGAGTCGTCCTTGTTGTGCTGTGTGTTTTATGGCCACTCGAGTCCTCCTTGCTGAGACTGTGGCTTGTTGGCTGCTGGGTGGCCCTTGTTGCCTGTGTGTGTTTTTTGCTTGAGTTATCTGCGCAGATTGGCCGAGATTAGGCCTCCTGTTTTCTCTTGGGCTGCTTGATAAGCCCTCTGCAGGTTTTTTTTCCCTGCTGCTCTTTTGTGTATCCTCTGCTGCGGAAGTTTCTTCCAAAGAGTCCATGTCTTGGGACTTAGCGTACCCTATGTGGGGTTGTAGTAGCTGTTATATAGCTTGCGCTGTGCTAGAGGGTTGTGGTCGCCTTCGGGCCTCTGCTCTCCGTGGTGTTTATGTATGTTGCAGATGCAACTCTCTTGCTGAATTGGAACGCTTTGGTGGCACCCCGGGATGTCCTTCTCCTGGGTCGCAGTGTGGTTCACCTAGTCTGGCCTACTGCCTGTGGCCTGGCGTTGTGGCTCAGGCTCTGCTTCTTTGAGTTGTGTGCTCGGCCCCTCGCTAAGGTGTGTACGGGCTCCTCTTCGCCTTCCTGTTCTCTGTCCTGGGGGCTGAGATGGTTTTGTGCTCCTCCTTCTTTCAGGCGTCAACTGTGGTGGGCTCGCCTTCTTTTCCCTCATCTCCTTGGGCCCTCTAGGTTGTTCTTCTTCCTCTTCCTTGCCCTGGCATTGCATGAGGGTTCTGTGGCCTTGCAGGAGTGTGAAAGGGCTTCTTCTTCTTTTCTTCTTCCCACACCCCTCTTGGGGTCGGTGGTGTTCTGCTTGGGAAGTTTCCCCTTGCCTGGGAGGGTGGAACTCCTCGCCCTGTCTGTTGGACTGGTCCCCTGTGGGGCCCTCTGTTATGTCCAGGCTGGTGGAGTCCTTCGCAGACCCTCCTTCCCCTTGGGTATAGCTAGGGTATCTATTCTACGTTAAGGAATCTGCAGCTAGCAGTCTCTATCAGATGTACGAGTTACTTACCTTCGGTAACGATATATCTGGTAGAGACAATTCCTTCACGGCCTACCCTTCCTCCCCGTTCTGCGAGGACCTTTGGCTACTGCACTCACCTCCCAGTGGGTGGCTATGTCTTCTGTGAGTGCGTTCTTCGTCCTTTTGACAGGATGATTTGTCTTGTTTCTTGTTCCTCTCCCCCGTTCTGCACTGGGAGGATGGGTCTATCAGTACTCCTGTGCCCCTCTGCTCTGGTTGTTTCGGGGTTGAGGCTTGCCTTTACTCTTGTCCCTCCCCTCCCTCCCTCTTTGTTGCTAATGGTCCTGGCCCCTCTGCTACCCTATGGGTTGGAGTCATTGGCCGTGCCTTGCCTTGTTCCTTTGGGGGTTTGTCATACTCTGTGCTGGGGTTACCTTGGAGGTTTGTGGTTTACTGTTTGTCTTGGAACTGGTTCCCCTTTGTGTTCTTGGTTGGGGTTATACTCCTGCTACATGTTGTCATGACATTTTACATATGTTCCCTCCATCGGGGGGAACTGTCTACATGCTGGTAGTGTGGCTGCTCAGGGCTGTGGTCTGTTTTCTCTTCTTTCCCTGCCTTTGAGTACTGCAGTGTTGGCACTGTTCCTTAAGGTGTTGTTCGTCACCATTCCTTTTTTCTGCTCTTTCGCACACTGTTTCCATGCTCCCACAGTTTGTCTGGTGGCTG
Source organism: Lissotriton helveticus (assembly GCF_964261635.1). NCBI lineage: Eukaryota > Metazoa > Chordata > Amphibia > Caudata > Salamandridae > Lissotriton > Lissotriton helveticus. The sequence goes on from NC_136071.1 coordinate 782,033,901, forward strand.
CGCGTTGTGGCGCGGAAAAGTTCTCCAAAGAAAACTGACAAAGGTGTGCAGGGGTGGGACTTATGTGACCTCGCTGACGTCACGTACGACGCCTGGGCAGTGATGCGTGATGCCGTCCCCCAGGCTCGCAGGAATGCTGTGGCAAAAAAAAATTCCGGATCCAGTCTCACGCCTGGGAATAATTCTACGTTAAGGAATCTGCGGCTAGAATCGTCTCTACCAGATACATCGTTACCGAAGGTAAGTAACTTGTACTTTATCATGACCAGTAGGGGATCTATTGCTAATAGAAATTTAAGGGGACAGAATGGGCAACGCTGGCAAATACTTTGGTTCAGAGAGAAAGGGGAAGAGCTAGTGCAGTTGATTCTGACTCTTGCTCTGGGTTCAGCATATAATGTCATAATCATTGACCAGAAACGACCACCTAGTTGTATCTGTTTAGCGCCACTTCTAGGTAGGGCCACTATACTTTGTTGAACGACTTTTCAGCATCTAATGCAATGGTGACTGTAGCCGGGGATTGGTCAAAGGAGGCTTTCTCGATTATATTCACATAAGAATGGGACCCCCTCTAAATTCACTACAATGGTCAGGGAAAGAGAGGAAAAGCAAAACACTATCAGAAAATATTCCCCCTTGACCTCTATAATTCTAGCGGGATACCTCCAACATTTTGATTTTTATACTTTAATACATATGGGCAAACATCAACATTTTTTTTGAATTTATAGTTTTATTATTGTTTTCTTTTAGTTATATTTCATAGTACAAAAATTTCTCATTTATCATTTTATCATTTCAATTTATCTATTTTCAAAAACACTTTGTAAAAAACACACAATACTACAATGCAATCAATAAAAACCATTCCATGCAGAGAAAACAATATATGCAAAAATTATACATTCTCACAAATACATACACCCCATTCTTATCATTCATACTACATTCATTCTTGATTCTGCATCTGAGGGATCGCAGATTGAAGTGCGATTTGATACGCAAGGTCGACGCGTTTCGGCAGTATAGAACCACCTTCCTCAGGACCTGTCTTGCAGAATACTCATGTATTCAAAACGATATTTTATAGACCCTGCATGGTTGGGTATCTTCAAGTTATCAATGGACTCATACCCTTCTTCAGTCCCAAACTTCAGAGCCTTTTGAGATTAAATTTATGGCGCTTCCAATTTTATCAGGTAGCGACTCTTCCAGTAGTTGCAAATGTGCAGGACTGTTGTATTTCTTTGTTTTAAAACCGATGTCTTATCTTGTTATATGGATGCTTTAAATTCCTCCCGAAAACGTCTTTTGTCGGCGGGTGATTAGTGCGCACTAAGTCGTCACCGCGCCCTTCATTATTTTATCTCGGGGAGATGTGAATTTTAGTTATTATAGTGTCTCTCCCGTGGGGTCCGTATGAGTCCAAACAAAGGTGCCCTCGCGCTGCTCCGGTAGCCTCGCCGACAAAAGACGTTTTCGGGAGGAATTTAAAGCATCCATATAACAAGATAAGACATCGGTTTTAAAACAAAGAAATACAACAGTCCTGCACATTTGCAACTACTGGAAGAGTCGCTACCTGATAAAATTGGAAGCGCCATAAATTTAATCTCAAAAGGCTCTGAAGTTTGGGACTGAAGCAGGGTATGAGTCCATTGATAACTTGAAGATACCCAACCATGCAGGGTCTATAAAATATCGTTTTGAATACATGAGTATTCTGCAAGACAGGTCCTGAGGAAGGTGGTTCTATACTGCCGAAACGCGTCGACCTTGCGTATCAAATCGCACTTCAATCTGCGATCCCTCAGACGCAGAATCAAGAATGAATGTAGTATGAATGATAAGAATGGGGTGTATGTATTTGTGAGAATGTATAATTTTTGCATATATTGTTTTCTCTGCATGGAATGGTTTTTATTGATTGCATTGTAGTATTGTGTGTTTTTTACAAAGTGTTTTTGAAAATAGATAAATTGAAATGATAAAATGATAAATGAGAAATTTTTGTACTATGAAATATAACTAAAAGAAAAAAATAATAAAACTATAAATTCAAAAAAAATGTTGATGTTGGCTTTCTCGATTATTGCAGGGGCTCTCCCTCAACTGCCCCATGTTGTTAGTCAGGTTACTGCCCTCCTCCCGGAGGGGACATTCCTCCCATCTCAGTGGTCATTTTTGGGGCCCGGGAAGCAGAAGGGTCTTGTTTATTGCATTTTCAGGCCACTGGCCTCAAAACTTAGCAGGGACACGTGTACATTAGTCCTCGCCGTGGCCACGCCCCAGGGTGCTTTTATATTTTTGTTAAAAATAATATTTATAAATTAAATTAGTATATTTTAAATATGTATTTATGTAATAAACATTAAATTTGATGTGTTAATGTGCTGTGACATTTTATTCTATTAGTTCTACTTTAACAATAATTATTTTAATTTAATTTACATTTTTATTTCACATTAAAGTATATATTGTTTTAGGAGTAAGAATTAATAAACTGCATTATTTTTCCCTATACTGTCCAATAAGGAGATATCCGCCCCAGTGGCAGAGATACTTTACACTTGTAAGTTTACACTTGTAAATACTGTCTTAGATGTGTTCATCCCCTCACGTTCGTGGAGACATAAAAGTCTGCACTTAGGCGTAAATAGTTTTACAAATGAGAAAATGTACACATGTAGATTTACCTTTGTGAATTGGGCTCATGGTGTACAAACTAGGATGTCAAAGAACAAAGTAATCCAGGAGTTGAGCTCAGAGCAGAAAAGTGCTGTGAACTTTATTAGCACTCCAGGATGACCATGACTAGATGATAGCAAATTAAGCTGCACTTATCGTTCTGTGACACCATTGTTGCCTAACCAGAACTTGGCTCGTAAATTGAGATACGCCAGAAACGGAGTTGCAAGATCTCCTTCTCTTTATATTAACAAGTGCATTAATTAGGCAGTTGAGTAGATTTTTACTTTCATAACTGCATTGAAGACCTTTTGCAAATTTATTTGCCCCGAACTTCCTCCTGTACTTGAAAAGTGGGCAATATGGAGACCAACATCCTTAACTATTATTTAAAGGCCAGGTAGGAGTACATGTCAGAAAACAAGCTTCATTGGCAAGATATTATAGATTTAATTTTAAAAATAACAACCAGGGATAGGAGGGTGCCAAATGGATTGTTACTTCCGGCCACATATTTTCTTCCAAAGAGCCCAAAGGGCGAACTTCAAGCAAAAACATGTCGATAAAAATTGCTGCATTCCATTGTAAATTGGTTTCATAAGACAAAGCTTAGGAGAATGTGAGCTTGATTGGTAGATTGCTGTAAACTCAATAGTGAGCAGAACATAGGGCATTGAGCCAGATCAAACCAAGTGATCAACATGCCAGAGAAAGACAAGTGGCTGTACATCAATGAGGTATTGTCTGGCATATATCACAGACAAAATAAAAAGTCAAAGTAGGCGATGCCAAAAATGCCTCAAATAAGTAAGCAAATAAGATTGACAGACCAATCAATGATAAACAGGCTGAAGCAAAGGGCACTTTAAGAAATGGCACTGTACACAATAGGTCTTTCGACAATTCAGACGTATGGGAGCATAATGTAGTGGGAAAAAGTTTAAGCATAAGTGAATATAGGAAACCCTTGTGCCCCTGGCAGTGTTCAATCATCAAGCCTGAAGAGTTGCACAGAGAAACTCTCTTTACCACTAAATAGCCCAGTTTCCGACTATTTCTTTTACAGCAATAACATCAAATGTAATATTGTTACTAGTGTAAGGATTGATCCTTCTTTCTATGGTTGCCTGATAAGTCATCACAGAGAGAGCAACGTTGTTATTTATTGTATCACTTTTTGGAATAAAAACCCGTATGGTAGATTGGAACCAGTTGAAAGTTATGAAGATCTATTCCTGTCATGCCTCGGTACCTCCTTTCCCCAGGTCAGGCTCCCACTTAGCAGTCAATCATAATGCATAAACTTGCCTTGTTTCTGAAGTGAAGGTGGAATTATTTAGGATCTGACCATACATCACATGCACTAGCTGGCCAGCTCCCTATTCACTTCTCACGTGTGAATTCTGTAAGCAATTAAAAGCATGTGCACACATCTGCTTTGCACAAAACGACATGAGAAAAATATTTGAACATAATTTAGTAAATCAGCCCACAGCCACCACCAATAGCTAAAAATATATAATTCTGATGATGAAATTGTGTGTACCATAACCGTTCTGAACACATGAAGTAGATTTTGCTACTTATAATCCTGTCTAAATTTTCTTCTGTAAAATTGAAAGTCGTTTCCTCAGTAATATTTTGAATGTATGCATTTGTGTGTTTTATATGTTGGTATTTATTCAGCGCAAACCTAGTTACACATCACTAGAAAGCTTATCTCCTGTTTGCCAAGGTACTTTTTACTTCACCATGTGCTATGGATCCAGGCCCTGCTTACAACTTGGCCACTGGAACCCCCATCTGACTCCATTATTTATATGGGGTCCAGGTTGGAATCCAGGAAAATAGGGAATGGGAAGAAAAACACAGTGCCGATGGACTAAGAATCCAGAGCCACCTCTAGATATTGTTGCCTTTGCTGTGACTACTGTAAATTGTCGACTTGTCTCCCACTATGCTGGAGATAAGGCATACAATAGGTTGTACTAAGAAAACAGCACCCCCAGAAGCTAGAGTCCACCGGATAACTTGACGTTCTCTTAACTTCTACCTGTGTGTCCTTGCTTGGCTTATAGTTCTCTATGGTCTTCTTGTCATTGCACTACTGTCTAAGAAAGCAAGTGAAAGGCACAATCTCATAAGACTCCAGCATGCTGAGGATCTTAACCAGCCCCTCCTATAACCATCTCTCTTTGATGCCGTCAAGTCTCTTTGAGATTCATTCTGCTGGTGCCTCCGTTTGATCTGATAGTTCGTTGCACATAAATTCAAATTACACTGATTAGCTGTGGGAGGGATGGGCGGAAATAGAAGCTAGGAGGCTTGATGTGTTTCTAAATGTTGCTTCTTTATTCACAAAACGGATTTAATACAGGAGCTTTTTAATGTCTTTTTCTCTGGATTCCTGATTTCCTCGACTTGATCGCTCTTTTCTCTTTCTTCTCGCTTGCAGGTTCCGCTTTTCGGGTGAAAACCCCAGGAGGCTTGGAAGAAGAAAACAAAGGGGCGGTGAGTTTCTTGAGGATTATTAGATTTGTTTAGGATTACAATAGTGCCCTTCACCACATCCAAAGGTGTCACGAATGAAACTGCACGCGCTCGCTAGGGAGGGGTGAGAGGTGAGTAGTAAGGAAGGGCGATTGGTTTTATCCTTGTTGGTCTTTCCCCAGTCTCGTTCAAACTGTGGTAATTGAGATAGAGGGTGGTGTGTGTTTCACCCAAGCCCAGGAAATCACAAAATAAACAACAACAACAAAAAACAGAAAGAACAATTATTCTTAATTGTCCAGTTGGACTCTTTCTCTGAAAGCCCTTCTGTCTGCCTTCTTTTAATTATCTTCCTGTTTTCTGGATTTTGTTTGACCTAAAGTTTTCTATTACGGCAGAGTCCAGCGAAGGAGGAAAATTGTTCCAGGTAATGACATAAGGCGCCCGCTCGTTTTACCAAACCAAATCAACCCTTTCTATTGGGCCTCCTAAGGTAGATGGGAGGGTTGGTATGGCATCCAGGTCAACTCCTCAGAACCCCCTGCGTACAAACCCTCCCGGTACATAATCTCTCCCAGTGCACAATCCCTACCCCACTCCCATAGTACTCTTTTCCCAACCCTGCTCCCTTCCTCCCCAAGAGTACCTAAAAAAAAAAAAGAAAAAGTGAAACTAAAGTTTGCCGGTCACTCACCGCCTGTGCCGCAACCTTCGGGAGTTGCGGCGGCCATCACACTCCTCCTGGGGGGAAATCCACCAATCTTCACTCCACTCTTCGGATGACACTTCTTCGCCCCCGGAATCTTCTTCCAGTTCATCATCTCTCCTCGTTGGTTTCTCTCGAGGGTTCTGCCCTTTGGCGTCCTCCGGCACTTCCAGGCCCGCCTCTCGACCTCAGACTCCAACCCTTTCTGCTACGGGGTGAGGCTCTCAGATTGGTTTTCTCCAGGGTTGGCTCCTCCTCCTTCCTGTATGGGAAAGGTTGGTTGGAATACTTTAACCCTTTCCTGGTTTTCCTAATCCCAAGTTCGGGATGTTCTCTGGACTCTCTGCGGTCTCCCATGGGAAGGCAGATCTACCCCCGGTAAGTAGTGGGCTACAAGGGATTCGGTGTCGGGCTCTTTTCCACATTAGCACAATGCATTGTAATTGTTGTGTTTGTGCACTCATCACTTCGCACTATTGCGTATCCAAAATGTGCAGTCCTTCCATAATTAACTTTTCAATACACCAGTGTTCCAGCAGTAAATATCTTGCATACGTTTTCAATACACAATTGTTCAAATAATTTAAGATAAGCCCCAATTTCCAGCAGGATGGTCCAATGACCCATGCTATCTCAATACTAACTCAGTGATGCATCCAAGATTAGCAGTCAACACTGGAAGAAAAATGATAAGCACATAAGCACGCTGTCGTCCACTGACTTGGGCTAGTTTCATGTGTCCTCCAACACTGGAATTTTTGGTTCTTGGATGAAGGCCTTTTGGATCTCAGTGTCTTTCCAGGAAACATGGTTGCTATTGCTCGTTTGCAATGCTTTTAGCAAGAGGCTGGGATTTTCCTGAGTGGGGTTTGTCTACAGAACCCCTTCCAATATGGCTGCCAAGATCCCATGATACCTCCAAGCGCCCAAATCCTCGTATGAACTGGAGGACCTTGAGCTTTTGCAAGATGACAGTGAAGTTTTGTGAGTGGAGTCAGTGATTTCACAAGCAACTGTAAACACTTGGTTACTTTCTTGACCGGAGTCAGGCCTTAGTGGCTGCGCTGCTTTTGACATGCATGAGGCCTGGAGTCTCTGCTCCTTGGGCAACTACTGACATTGTGTGCTGTCTGCTTCTTGCTTAGGTCTTTTGTGGGTTTCCTGATGCTTGTGTCAATTTCAAAAGCTTTTATTCGGGTTGTCATAACAATCCATGTAAGCACAGACAAAACAAAACAGCAAGTTACAATAGTTATCACAACAACACATTATGGCTAACAAAAAAATTTGTAAAAATTATACACAGGGTAGCCAATACACTTCACTTCCGTATAATACATATGTACAAACCGATCCCCCCCGAAAGTTGCTTGAGTTCCGTGTGCAATAAATGCATACATAAAGTGCAAAAGTGCTACATATAGTTCAGGGGTATAAGGCCTGAATACGTTTCAGTAGAAATGTTAAAAACAATCAACTATATACAAATATAAAAACTCTTTTTATAAAAAGGAACGGTGTTCCTGCAGGATAGATGCATAGTTCATGTATTTTGACTATGAACTGGTTACCAGTTTAGACAATAATAGATTTCCTGGCATCGATACATTTCATTATATACATAGCAACAGCAAAGCAGATATCTGAATTTTCCAGGCGCATAATTAATTTCATTGCAATGTTTATGGATCGAGCGTTACATTTTTAAAATATTGGTTTGAGATAAAAAAGCCTTAAAAAATGATAATATTTACAGAACGATAAAAAATGGTGGCAGCTTTGTCTTGAGATTCCATCACAGGGGCATACAGAGTTTGAACCAGTTCTCATAACAGGAAATGCCACCAAGTGATGTACAGTACCCAATCTAAGACGCGTTAAAACAAATCGGTGTGAGTTCAATGTGACCTCAGATAGATAAGACGGGAAGCCTTTATTTAGATCAAGCTCTTGATAAAAAACAACCGATGGTAGCGTCCTAGATTCCCTCACTCTGTTCTCTTTCTTATAAGATAAACATTTCTCCTTTAATTCCTTCTTAGAGATAGAGGCGGCAAAATCTGGATGTAATAGAATATCATTGTTAAATAAAATACGATACCAATGGTGGATATATTTCAACCATGGTATGAGGAGAAAGTAATCCAATTTTAAACAATCTCGTATTATTTGTTGTGTGAACAACGTTTCTGATTTTGCCCAGATGGATTGCCATAATGTTAAAGGGTGCAAAGCCGCTAGGTCTGTAATGTAATTAATCCCTACTTCTTCGTGCACTAGTAAAGTTGAAGCAGATTGAGGGACACACAGTACTCTCTTTAAGAATTTATTTTCGTCACGTTGCATAGTTTTCTTATCACGGTAACCCCAGATTCCTGCCCCGTACAATGCTGATGTGACACATCTGGCATTGTAAATGGTTATCAGGTCCTTAATTCTTCTGGGGCCACCCAATTTAGTGGAAAAACTAAAGATGCTGTTTGTGTTCCTAGTCATCTTTAGACCTATGTTATTAAATTCTTGTGTCCATTTCCCATCATCAGAAAATGTAATTCCGAGATAAAAAAAATTCTTTACTGTTAGCAGCTTCTCTTTATCAATAAAAAAAAGTGCTTGTTGAGTTGTTTTTTTTGCCACAGGACATGACAACAGTCTTGCTTTTGTTAATCTTTAGTTTCCTTCCCTTGATAAATTCAGCAAAGTTGTCTATAAGACGCTGTAGTCCGATTTTTGTACGAGATATTAAGACAGCCTCATCCGCATATAATAGAATTGGTACCACCTTACCATCGATACGCGGGGCATCAGCTGAAATTTGGCCTAGGGTTGAGTCTATTTGGTTAATAAATAGTGAAAATAATAAAGGGGCCAAAACACAACCCTGGCGTATGCCTCTGGTAACTTTAAAAAAAGGGGTACATTCTCCGGATGGGCTGTATCGAACTTTACAAGACAACATTTCATAAAGCCTCCCCAAGAAGTGTATTATTTCCTTGGGGGCGCCTAAGTCCAATAGGATCCTCCATAGTATACCATGGTCCACGAGGTCGAAGGAGCTGCTTAAGTCCGCAAAGCAGAGGAATAAATTCCCCTCCTTTGCGACAGTATATTTATTTATCAAGAGGTCTAGGTTGGCACATTGCTCTAAGGTACCTAGGCCCTTCCTAAAACCATATTGTACCTTAGTTAAAATATCCTGTTCTACGGCCCAGGTTTCCAATCTCCTTAACAAAACTCTGCTCATCACCTTGATGGAAGCATCCAACAAGGAGATAGGTCGGTAATTGCTTGCCTCGGATTTGGATCCTTTTTTAAATAAAGGTACTATTATCGATTGGCCCCAGGTTAGTGGGATTTGTCCTTCTGCTGCCATATTAAAAACCCTGGTTAGGATGGGTGCCCATAGATCCATTTCGGTTTTATAAAGGTCTATTGGAACTCCATCCGGTCCAGAAGCTTTACCACCTTTACTGGCAGTTAAACCATCATATACCTCTTCCAGGGTAATAAACAGAGGTAATGAAGACCAGGTGGAAGTTTCAAATGTTAAAAGTTCTGAGATGTTCCTACTTGGGTTAAAAATTTTCGTAAAATGCTCAATCCAAGCATTACATTCGACATAAGAAGTTAATTCAGGTATGCTATCAGACTTTAAAAAGGGGCTATTTATGATTTCCCAATAAAGTTTGACATTGTTTGTTTCTGCTGCAGAATTAAGATTAGACCATGCCTCATCCTGAAGGCTTTTCTTCCTGTTAAAAACGGCTACCTTATAATCTAAGCGTAATGATTTTATAGTTACGTTGTTGCGAGGTTTAACACTTCAATGCTTGTTTTAATGCTGGCAGAGCCCGTATACAATCCCCATCAAACCAGCCTGTTTTCTCCACCCTCTTCATACAGATTTTCTTAGTAAAAATCCCATCAATGATCACATTCATTTTGACAAATGCATCAATTATATTACAGGCAACGACTCCATCACTCAAACACTCCTCTATTTCAACTTTGCATTTAGTTACCACCTCTTTAAGTTTTCTTTGAGGATCAATACCGGCCCATTTAATTCTCATCCCATTCGTTCTAATGGCTGTGGCATTGATAACATATTTGTTGGCAGCTGGTTCTTTATTACCCCAGCACAGCAGTGATACATGGATACTATTGTGATCGCTCAATGGTTGTACCACAACCCAAAGATTTGAATACTCGATGTTATTAGAAAGCAGAATATGATCAATACTGGTATTTGTATTTCTGCCTGTATAGGTTGGGCAGGGAAGATTTTCCTTATTCTTTGAGCAATTCAATAGATCCAAGTCAAATTTTGCTAATAGTTTGTTCAACGCCATACCATAAATACAATGGGAAAAATGAAGGTCGTCCCCTGCATCTCCGACACCAGACTCCTTTCTGAGTCCGCAGGAATTACTTTTGGCTAATGGGCAAAGCTTGATGTTAAAATCGCCCGCCCATACAATAGTTGCCTGTTTTCGGGATACCCCAAGGCCTTTCTCGAGTTCACTCTCTAGAGGGAGTAAAGTTTTCCATCTCTTATTATCAAACTTGTTGTTATAATAGTTGATCACTATGAGATCATTGCCTTTACTAAATTTGAGACGTAGCACCTGATTATTAATCCCATCTGAGCTGTAACTTTTAGTTTGACATGCAGTTAATTTATTTGATATCAATAGGAGAAGACCTCCCTTCGCACGTCCAGCACATGAGTTAACCGCAGGTACCCAATGGGAGGAGTAACCCTCTATAAAAATAGATTCTTTACACCATGTCTCTTGAAGACAAATAATATCATGACCATCAGTAATAAAACCCTTCCAAAATGGGGTATCCAACTTTTTCCTAAGGCCCGCTATATTCCAGGTACCTAGACTATAGCCTAAATCTTGACCTATGGAAATAGTTGGATGAATGTCTATAGAAGGAGGTGATGGGTCTGCAGTTGGTGTTATAGATATTTCTAGAGGAGTTTGGGTTTGAGTTTGCACCTGCTTAAATTCATCAGGTTGCTCGTCCATGCTGGTAACCAGCACATTAGGACTTTTTAATTCTGTTTCCCCAATGTCCAACTGTAGGAAGTTAGGCAAAGCGCCATGACTGGATTCATCTTTACCATTTAACTGTAACGCACATGGAAGCCTTTCCAACTCCATCCTCACAGATGGCAATTGTCAATCATTGGACTCCAGGGAGTCGAATGCCTGAAATCTATTTTGTGTAGGGATAGTATAGTGCACCAAGGGAGCAGGTATTTTACTGAGAATAGGATTTTCATCTGTACATAATGCAGGGTCAAGTAGATGCCTATAAATATATCCCAAAGGGAGAAGAGTCATATTAAACTCCCAAGGAGATGGTGGTGGAGCCAAAGCAAGACTACTCTTTGCCCAGTGTGGGGATCTATAATTAATAATTATACAGTCCCCTGCGAACTTTTTTCTTAATGGGCCCACCCACCTTACCCTTTGTGTCATGATGATCTGGTTGGCTCCTAGTTCAGAGTAACTACAATTGTTGGTGAGCCAGTGTAGGGTTTTATTATTAAGTGCATCATGTGTTTCTGTTTGGCCCTTACTCAGTTTTGGAACATTAACTAATACTGCCACATAGGCGCTACATTCTGGTGGGAGATTAATACAGGTTGGAATTTGTTTTTCGTTACTTGTAACCGGACTAGTGCTGGGTCTAGTTGCGTGTTCTGGCGTTGACACACTGGTCTTAGTTAAGGCAGATAGGCCTACATCACTCCCAGGTAGGGAGTCTTCCTTATTACTGCTAGTCTTAGTTAAAGCAGTTAAACTGCCTACTGCTTCCCTGTACTTAGACAGGAGTCCACCCAATCTGTTAACCTCCACAGACATCCGGTCAAGTTTTGCCACTAGAGGTTTAACTATACCCTTTATCTTGGAATCGATAATGCTAGCTAAGAGATTAAATTGTTCCTCGTCCATTTTTACAGTCCCTGCTTCTACTGGAGTAATAACATCCATATCCGAACTTTTAGATGGTGTGACTACTTTTTTCCTAGAAGAGCGTGTGCCCCCGCGCTTAATCTGAACTTTTCTACATGCTCTGACCACTCTGGCTACAGGGGTCGGAGGGTGGTGTACTATAATGTCTATAGAATCGTTCAGCTCTATTTGTGTAGAGGTGGACTGCTCGGGTATTACCCAGTCAGAGGCATCAAGGTTGATAGAATTGCTTCCATCGTCCTGTACTATGGCAGCAGGGAAAGTACTTATAATAGGATATACAGAGTCATCACATAACCCCAGAGATTGTCGCCTTTCATTGTTAATTTTATGAACAACCTTAAATAAATAATTATCCAAAGTGCCAAGTGCAGGTGAAGCATTATGTTTCGACATATTCAAAGATTAATAAGACCAGGGTTTGGACAATCAGAAGAGAATATAAGCTCTCGTAATAGTGATACACAATATACTAAACCGCCACCTAATGGCACAAATACGTTAACAATAACGCAGTAATTAGAAAGCATAAAAACGTTGTGATGTCTCACAGAATAAGTTGTAGGGGGAATCGTCAGTCTTTGGAGCGCAGGGTCTGTGGCCCTGCCGTGCCTCGTTCTGCCCCGGACGGCCACAGACGGCCCGCACTTTGCCCGGGCTTAGCCCGGCGCGTCCCGCGTGCGTCCCGCGTGTGTCCTGCGGGGCGGGAGGTGCTCACTGTTCTTATTGCGCCTCCGGGCGCGTGGGCAGCGTCACGGCCAGCGACCTCCCTGGGGCCGCTGGGTAATGGAGTCCGCTGGTGGGGACTAGAGCCGTTTCCCTCACGGCGTTTGCTGAATGCCCGGCAAGGTGATGGGCTTTTAGAGCGCCAGTGCCGTTTCCCTCACGGCGTTCACATGGCTCCGGTAACACGATGCTTGTGTCCTAGACACGTGAATTAAGGGTAAAATCAACAGCCCACTACAGCACTGGAACTCAAATATGCCACCAATAACCCCCACAACACATATTTACCTGCAATGATTTTCCTGTTGGAGTTCTAACACTGGTCTTTTCTTTCTTACAGTTCTTGAATTCTAGTTAGTGTTGTCATGACATCGTCTGTTGAATTTGCCCCTTGAGATAATTTGGTTTTCAGTCAAGCATGCTTAATGTTTTCTGCTTTTTAGGTGACTATATAGGTCTATATGGTAACGGACAGCAAGTGCATTTTCAACAGGATGAGTGTCATATGATCATACTTCTACTGTACTTTAATGAGTCAAGTTTCAGTTTGTAAGGCTCACTTCAGTACAGTCCGTTTGGAATCACGGATGCCAGCGAGTAAGGCCTTGCCGCAATCCAGTTAGGAAAGGGCAATGGCTTAGATTATCATTCTGATGTTCAAATCATGGAGGAAGGGTTTTATTATACGTAAAGTTGAGAGCTGGCATCGTGTGGTATGGAATTTTATGACGGCGTGTGACTTGAAGGAAATGTCCCTGTTGACAATGAAACCATCTGATTTGGCTTCTGTAGAGCTAAGTTGTCAATCCATCCTGTTCATGTCAGATAGCCACTACTGGGTCTGAGCTTGTTTGATATTGTTGGTGAGGAGAAAGCATTTATTTTTAGTCAATTTAGCTTGAGGAAGGGGTTTAAATCTAGGTTTGGATGAGAATGAGCATGTTCTTGAGCAGGTGAAATATTTTGCTGTATAAACTTCCATAAATGCGGCGTGTCTCAGAGAGACTTTATATATAAGTTGAAGAATAAGATGGGATCCCTGATACATTGACCAGATACTCAGAAGCAACTTAGATCATGCTGAATTCCGATAGATTGAATAGATGGGCTGCTAAGTGCTGGGGTACAGTGTTAGTAAATCTTTTTGTATTACTAGGATGTTCACTTGTGGTTCATGTTCAAACAGGATCAGGAGGCAATTGATAGGAAGGGCATTGACTATGACTACAGTGGTAGCCCTCTCAGTGCTGAAGTGTGGTCTGAACCCAGAATAATAGTCATGCTAGTCTTACAGGAAATGATGATTGTTAATTCTGTCTTGAAGTTGAATAGGGACTGGCTTCTAAATTATATTTCCAAGGAAAGGTACATAAGTGGTGAGTTGGTAGTTAGCATGATCATTTAGACTTAGGGCTGCTTTCCTTAGGTTTTGAAAGATCGGCCCTGTTTTGAGTACAAGGCGAAATATGCTTTGAGTAAAGTGCTGACAATGAGTATGTGTGTGGGTGCTTCTCTGGTGAAAGGTATTATGACAAGTTAAAAAAGGTTGTCACTTTCTCGTGTGCTTCCCTTAGGGGAAGCAATTATGTTGGTGAGGTCAATGTGTGACAGTAGTTTGAAGTTAGTTGTTAGTGTCTTGTTTGTTGAAGGAGTAAGTTATGGGTGGTCAGTAGGAGGCTGATACAGTTTTTTGTGAGCTTTCCTTTTGGTAATGGCTTCTGTAGAGTTTTCAATTCAGTTAACCCATCCTGTGAGCTTATTGTCCTCCAATTCTTTCCTTATTTGAGAATTGACGGGTTTGCTTTCAGTTTTGTTCTTGAGAGTAACAGGATGCAGAGTGATTGGATTTGTGCAGTGTACCTCTATTGGGACACGTGTTTACGTTACTTTTCATTGTGTCTTGATGTCAGTTGTCAGCTACATCATAGTTGCTAAGGTGTGAATATCTTATTTGACAACATCACAGAGGACGTATTTGAAGGAACACAGATGTCATTTTTTGAGTTTTGATTGACCATGTTGGGCCGGGTGGTACGTGGTGATGTGATTTGCCCAATCAAATGGAGCCTGGGTGTAAACGTAGAGAAATTGCATGGAAGACAGGACTAGGTCGATTATTTTGTCCTTGATGTTGATCTGACATTGGGGTATTTAGTAGATTGATAGTGTAACTTTCATTTTTTGGTGAGGGTTTAACCCCTCTCATCCTATAGCACCTAGGCAGCTGTTGGGGTCTGAAGCTAGAAATGCACCTTTACAACAGTTTGGGGACAGGGTGAGACCTGCAATGGGTAGACATGCTTGAGAAGGGGTGTATGCCTGTGGAGGATGGGTGACTCTGGGAGACCCACAGGAAGAACAAGCACTGATAAATGTTGGAGGTCCTCCATGGACATATATGCATCATGATGTTTCTTTTTTAATTAAACAATAGCGTGTGTGCCTTCTCATAGCACAAAATCCTAATTTATTCTGAGATTTATCTAGCCACACAGCCTAGAGAAACAAACCAATGAGTGTTCCCCCACCTCAGTTAAGCATAACTGGGGATCCTTAATTTGCTTGGTTTACAGCATGTGTTCTCTAGATTATTTGCTCTGAAGTTTCACCAGCTACCCAAAACAATATAAATAAAGCATTGGGCATTTGGGGACATTAAGTCGAGGCATTTTATCGCTATACTCACTGGTATCATAACACTCACTTATCTCTCACTAGGGGGTTTATGCGCATCTCTTGATTGATGAGGCCAAATAGTGAACATTAGTCTTCTGCTGCCTGAATGCAAGTGGGGCAGTATTCGATGATTGGTTTGTCTCGTATTTTATGGGTGTCTTCCTCCCTTTTAAGGGGCATTTCTTGTCAACTGCCACCTCCTTAGTTATGATTTTGTTTTGTGTCAGTTTTCCCCTTAGAGGGTGCTGCAATTGGCAGGCCCAAGTGAGGGCCCTACAAGTATGCAACTTTTCTTTCTACGTAAACAGTTTAAATGGGTGCCCCCGGTGATCTTGCACCTTTTTCTCTAGCAGGAATCATAGAAGCCACAATGCTTAGGAATAGTTCAATGTGCAAGGCACAAAATTGTTTTTTATCTTCTGCCCTCACATTCTCCACTACCTTCTCTTTGAATCTGAAAATGCAGTCTCTAGGTAAACCATATGGCAATGCTAACGCTAATGAAATTGGCAATGATGTATTTGGTGTGTACTTTTGGATCTGCTTTGTAGTTGTAGCTTTGTGTGCGAAGTCTTGCCGCATGTGTGGACAGTATGGCTGATCTGCCACCAGCTGGAATAGTCCTATACCGGACTCTGCATGTCTTTCCTCTCTGCTCCATGATGGAACTAACTGATCACATGTGGTTCTTTCAAAATAATTCCAAAAATGTCTTGTCATTCCAAAGCTTTTAGGCTTGCAATGTAGTACAGGATTTAACTTGTTATTTTACCTCACCGTCCAGGTCCATAACCCGGTCTCCATTCCTAATTAAAATACCCAGATACAAATTCCCACCTCATGAACCTCTTCTACTATTCACAAAGAAATTTCGAGAGCCCACTCAATGGCAAGAATCTACTACCTAAGAAGTAATCTCTGTAGAATTTGCAAGAATTAAACTTTTATACACATGTATAATTTTTCACTCCTTGCCAGAATGCTTTTTTCCTCAGCAGGCCTTTTTGGCAAAGTGTACTTCCCGTATGTTCTTTATAACTTTATATCCCTAAGAGGAGTAAGTTCACCTCTGTACCCTTATTTACCGATACTGTGTTGTACATCACTTTGTTTCCCTTCTCTTGAACCTACTGCACACTTTATAAATCTTAAAATAAATATAAAATAAATGTCCAATTCACTTTCCTATGCATTTCAGAGAGGTTTTTCTTGGAATCCAGTCTAATAGAGCTAAGTGAACCTCCTCCTTTACTTCTTTCAGAAATGTTGTCACATATTATTCCACTATGTGGGAAGGACTGCCCCCTAGTTCCAGATGAGGGATTGTATATCCAACCGGGCTCCGTGGCTTCAAATGTGAATATGGATGCAGCTGGATGTTCTGTAACAAGGACATCTCTTTGATGTTGTGTGACTTTTTATGTCTCCTCCTCATTATGTCAAGTTTAGTTTAAATGCCCTGGATCCAGACACTCGTGACTGTGGCTTCAGCTGAGGTTGAGGCCTTGAAGCCGGTCTCAGGATAATGGGAGGTTAATATACCCAGGAGAGAACAGCCGGCCTGAGGTTATGATATCTGGGCTTCTGAGACAGTCAGTGCTGAGTAACGTTTTGGTGATTACCACCAGGATAAGTCATGATCAGATTTCCTGAAAAGGCCAGTAGGAACGTGCATGTTAGGCACCAACAGACATGCAGCTTATAGTATTCACAAACAGAGCACCCAGAATTGCCTCAGCAAGTCCTCATAAGTGCAACTCCTCACCCATTTCAAATCAGACCAGATTACCTGATTTTCTGTGCCAAGTTACCCCTTTGCATTCATTCAAGGGGGATATCACTAAAGGACCACAGAGTCCCTCTTGCAATGAAATGCGCGTTGCTTTGGACTTGAAGTCATCCCAGTATGGCGGTGTGTCCATCTCGAAGCCTGCGGTCCATGTTCAGCAGTGTCTCTTGTCCAACTCCTCACTCATACTGTGTGTCTCACCGGTCCTCATCACTGCCTGCTTGCTCCACTAACCTGGAATGAAGGCCTATGATGGATCATAGAAGAGTGGGGTAGTAACTCTCTATAAGCCTCTCCGCCTACCACCAGATGACTTCCTCCTCCTCCACTCTCATTTTTTTTTTTTTGCAGAGTTATATATAGCGCGAACTACAACCAAACCGAATCAGTTATCAGAGCGCTTTACATAGCACCAGTTACGTTACATGAGGACACACTTTAATTTTTTTTTAGGCACGGGGAGATTAAGTGATTTGCCCAGAATCACAGGGGGTTTTTGGCGTCGTTACCGAGACTCGAACCCAGATCCCCAGGTCCGAGGTCGAGCGCCTTAGCCGTTAGGCCAACCCCTCTCCCCAATGGTAGGATCTACTTTCACTGCAGGGCTCAACATGCAACCACATACTTTCTCTTCTTGTGTCAGTCCACCACTGAATTCCTGGTATGGGGTGTCACAAGGCTCTCAAGTTCAGCCGAGTGGCGCATCATCCCCTTCTTGTCAAGTCTTCACTGTGTGGTGGCCATTGCCCCAAACCACCTACTACCAGTCCTTCAGGCCTTCACGCTGCCATCTCCCACTGGCTAATTTTCTAGCAGAAAAGTGTTTCAACACATCCCAAGTTGCACTACTTAAGGTAAAAGTTCAAAATAATATTCTTGAGAACAAGAAAAATGGTGTCTGTGGTCTGTTTGCCAGCCTGAACAGAAGATGATAACTTTGTTCAACCACCACTAAAAGCAGCTACCTTGTCCTCGGCTTATGGAGGGACTTCCCTGTGATCCATGTGGCCTGTCCAGCCGTGCCCAAACCGTGTCAATGTATGAATCTTCCAGCAGGGCATGCTACAGCCTTGGGTGCACCCTAAGGAGTGGCCCCACTCATTGGTCTGCTGGCTGCCTTGCCGTCCTTCGGGCAGCACTCGGCTCCTGTTCGGTGTGGCAGCATTCAGTCCGGGCCCCCAGCCACTGCCTGAGGCATCTGCGCCATTTCTTTGGAGACTTGCATCTGCCAAATCACCTACCATCTGTAGCCTCCTTCCCTTAACAAATCAAAGTAAATACAATCCATTAGATAATTACAGCTTCGCAATGCTTTCGCTGGCCTCGTGTTAGAGCGAAACGGAGCTCAGGGAATTTCCGTCTGCTTCTCGAGCCTTCTGACCACCCACAAACGCCTCCCCCCTCTCATATTTTTAAAAGAATGATTATCATGCTAATTACGTATCCTGATTTCTGGGAGTAAGGAACACCTACTGTCTTTGTGAATGGTCCCATAAATTCGATTGTCAACAGAGAACAAAAAAACCAATAGCAGTGGTTTATTTAAAAAAATTAAAAAAGCACGGCCTTTGGGGTGCAGAGTGGCCCAAACCCTGTGTGAGGCAATGAATGTGTGATGTAAATTCAACTTGTTGTCATGCAGGGCACAAGAACAGACAGAAGACCATCTGCTGCTGGCTTGTAAGTCACTGAGGGTCAGCTAATGATCCCAAAGTTGAACCAGAGGGGATAACTAGATGCAACTAAACCTTAGTGTATATTTGTGGAACCCCAAAAAATCAGTAGAACACGGATTCTGAGTTTTAATGGGATAAACGGAAGTACGAACAATCGAGTCAAACATAAAAATTATCAAAGTACTAAAAGGGTGAACAAAAATAAAAAATAAACACACAGTGTACAGTAAGATGGTTTACATGCTTTACAAGTGTATATAACATAACGTAACGCCACAGAATGGTAATAAGCAATGCCAAAAGAACTCAATAGCTTAACGACAATTCAGAATAGGGCCAATGTTAGTGCTTTGAAAATCTGTATTTTAAGCGAATAAGGGCTTTTCTGAAAGCAGGACGTTCGAGTACTTTGCTCTTTTTTGAACATTTACCCAGAATAAATCACTAATTCGCTTCCACATGTGTGCAGCGTTTCATGTCTGAGAAGGTCCTTATGTATCTCTCTGAGGCAGCCAGCTTCAGTTAAATGTTAGGGGCTCTCCCCAAGTTTTGTAGGGCGGCCATCATTTTGTGTTGCGCCGCTGATGACAGAATTATAATCATGGTCTAGAGTAGCTTTATTGTCGCCTGAATGGATTTCTATAAACGTGTAGATATTTCTAAATATTTACAGTTTCATATCAATATGACCATGTCATTGCATGATGCAAAAATTATTGGTAATAATGTAGAACTTGTGTTAAAAGGAGCTTTTATCTCTGAAAAGGCCTAGAGGTACTATTCTGTACAATATAATATGTATGTTTTTCCCTGCGAAGCACATTGACGGGAGTTTGTCAGTTAAAAAAAATATATGAATTCATGAATGATTGAAGGGTTCTAACTCTCATGTCAACTGCTTCTCTGTTGTTACAAGAGGAAACAAAAAACGGTGAAGGCTCTGGCGTCCTTCAGTGCCCACGCATGCCATTAATAATGTAAGTGCTGATGGTATTTTTTTTATTTATTATGTTCATACATCACTTTCGTACAAAACCCTTGGCAACTTGTTGGAGGAAAACAACCCTTTGAAAAGCAGGGTGTGCTGGCAGGCATCTCAAGATCTGCTGTGGAAAGAGGAACGAACACAAAGCAGAAAGAACATGACTCGAAAAGCAGTGTGAAATGAGAAAACGGAGCAAGTGCACAGGCTATGAGGGGAAAAGGGCCTTCCAGCTCTGGGGAGAAAGGAGCCTAGAAGATTGGAAAGGAAATTACGCATGTGGATGGCTTGGTGGAAGGTGGTGTGTATTTAACTTAGCATAGGGCAAACCCCGCGAAACGGTGGCACGGGAGAGAAAATGCAATGGCGCCGCGAGGCAGGCAGCCAGCCAGCCCACGTTCATATGTGAAATCATTGCTTAGGCTGAGTAATGTAGAAAGAGTAGCCAGCTTAAAAAGAAGTCTACCATGCAGATGGGCGCCGCGTGCACTGCAGCGTGGGTGCCGCGTGCACTGCAGCGTGGGTGATTACAGAGATTGACGCAAGCAGAAGTAATGGCAGACTGGACGGAAAGAGAGGGAGGCCAACAGGAAGTTATGGCTTCGAGATGGCTTGCTGGGCTCGAAAATAACAACGCCCAAGGCTTCCTTGGAACTAGGAGCTGTTAATTATATTCCTAGAAGTTTAAATTGGAAACAGACTTGAATGACAGGGGTGTGTCCTAGGGTAAAGCGCCATCTTTGTCCAAAGACTATACGTTTGAACCACAGGGCCCCAATAAATAAAAGAAAGTACTGAGCCCAAGCTGAAAGAACAGATTTTAAATGGCATTGCCATCGCCACATTGCAATATTTAGGACACAAATGGGATAAGATATTTAGGGATATTAGGACTGAAAACGTCAAAACATACTGGCAGCAAGTCTAGCAGGAAACCGACTCAAAAACCTTGGCACTAAGTTCAGCTATAACGCCTTTAATTTGGCAAAAGCATCTTCACATTTTTTACTTGCTATATTATATGCCTTTGCTTAAGGCAGATTTTGAATTAGAAATAAAGCAAATTATATGTTATGGGATATTGTAACCCCCCCTACCCCCCCAGGCGTCTTTTTCCTGTCTCTTGTTTTAATTGCTACCCATGTATCGTGTATATATATATATATATATATAGCAGCTCCCAAACACCAGCCAACTGCACACGCGAGCGGGTGCACACAAAGCGGGGGTGTGCCCGCAAACGTAATTAAGGCTCCAAAATCCAAAGGAAATTAACTCCAAAAAGGAATGCAGCACACGCAGGGGTGGTTCCAACCAAGATGTTTATTGTTGGAACGCTCACAGCAACAACAAGAGCGTTCCAACAATAAACATCTTGGTTGGAACCACCCCTGCGTGTGCTGCATTCCTTTTTGGAGTTAATATATATATATATATATATATATATAATTTCAATAAAAAAATTACTGAAATAAAAAATAAATAAATAACTGAAATGAAAGTTCACGGTCTGATTAAATCTAACAACTATCTCTGGCCAAATGATGCCTTTTCAAATATGAATTTGAAGGGCAGACTGTAAGGTCACCATTGGGGGATAATTGTCTCTTTATATATGACTTGGAAAAGGATGGTATGTGGCCCATTTATGGAAGAGCTGTATCTGAAATTAAGTTACCCTTCACTTACACCTTTGATGTAGAGTCCAAGATCTTCGACTCTATCTTGCTCCAATTTCCTATGGCAGGGGAGAAGGAGAAACATCTTACATTGTACAATGAAAATGGCTACCACACAGTTGCTTCTGGGATAGATAACACCTCAGCCCTTCAATGTCAACATTAAGCATTTGATTTACAGTATGGCTGTTTTATCTCTATCCCTACAAACAGCACTGTGTTGCACAGAGGAACGCCATATTTAGAAGTCACAGCTGGCCCAGCGTGATGTCTGTGTGGCAGTTCCTGCGAAGACAAAGAAAGTTTGATACACAGGTGTCATCTTTTAGCAGCTGTGCACTAAACTTTTGTGTTTTTCGTAAAAAAAAAACACTCAGAAAGCAGGAGTTTATTAACGAAAAACGAAAAACTAAAGGCCCCACATCCAGAGTTTTCTCCCTCCAGGGCGTGGGTATCATTCATTTTTTCTGTTCATGACCTAAAGGAACAAGCATTTACAATGCAATGGTTTCGCCTTTGTTAAAGTTTGAGCTCTTGGTAGTGCTTTTGACAAATGGTCTTTTCTAACTTCTTTGAATTATGTGTAAAACGTTGATGTGTTTTACTTTACACAGAAATATGGAGTGCCTCTCTGGAAAACACCCTCTGCACACGCCCTCTTTACACATGCCTTATCTTCACTTGCCCTCTCTACACACGGCCCTGTGCAGAGAGATTATATGGAGAGAGGCATGTGCAGAGAGGCCGTGTGTTGAGAGGCTGTGTGCAGTGATAGCGCATGTTGAGAAGGCATATGCAAAGAAAAGTGGGGAGGATACAGAGGTAGGGTAGGAAGGCGAAAATGCAAGGAGGAGTGGGAGGTCAGAAAATAGTGGGAGAGCAAGAGAGAGGACAGAAGGGAAAGGGAGGGCATGTAGGAGGGCAGGAGTAAGAAGCAAGAAGGAAGAGAGGTCAAAAGGAAGAGAGGGCAGGAGAGAGATGGAAGGCAAGAAGGAAAAGAGGCAGAAGGGAGAGGGAGGGCAAGAAGGAGTGGGAGGACAGGAGGGAAGGTAGGAGTGTGTGAGAGAGGGCAGAAAGGAGAGGGCGGCAGGTAGGAGAGGGAGGGCGGGAAGGAGAAGGAGGGCTAGAGGAGGAGAGGACAGGAAAGAGAGAGAACAAGAGAGATGGAGGACAAGAAGGTGAAAGAGAGCAGAAGAGAGAGGTGGAAAGGGAGGGCAGGAGGGAGTAAGAAGGCAGAAAAGAGAGGGATGGCAGAAGAGAGAGAGAGCAAGAAGGAGGGCAGAGGATATAGAGTGAGAGAAGGCAGAAGGGATAGAGAGGACAGGAAAGAAGGAGAGCAAGAAGGAGGATAGGAGCGAGAGAGTGTGAAAATAAAAGCTAAGGAGTGCAGGATAGAGAGTGAGGAGAAAATGGGGAGGTAGATGGAGAGTGAAAGGCATGAGTGTGAGAGATGTAGAGGGAGGGCAAAAGGAAGAGAGATTGAAACAGAAAAGAGAGAGAACAAGAGAGAGATGGAGGACAAGAAGGTAAAAGAGAGCAGAAGAGAGCTGGAAAGGGAGGGCAGGAGGGAGTAAGAAGGCAGAAGAGAGAGGGATGGCAGAAGAGAGAGAGAGCAAGAAGGAGGGCAGAGGGAATAGAGTGAGAGAAGGCAGAAGGGATAGGGAGGACAGGAAAGAAGAAGAGAGCAGGAAGGAGGGCAGGAGCGAGAGAGTGTGCAAAAAGGAAAGATAAAGAGAGAAGGATAGAGAGTGAAGAGAAAATGCACGGTGCTTTGTCATCTGCAAATCATTAAGTACATTAAACATATTTGACATACGGCCTGCAGCAACTTGCACAAAACCTTAGTGGACACAGACCTCGGTTCCTACGCAAAACATCTAGTTCCTCATCAGGCAACTAGTTTTGTTGTAAAGTGTTATTCTGTTGATGAACATTCAAGAAGCTCAAACCAAGATACCCATGTCTCCTGTGGTGCCACAGTTCATGCTCAAATACACGTGCTTCTTTTTTTAGAGCACCAAGCTAAAATTCAGCTTATAACAAGCATTTAACGTGGTTAAACATGAAATCAAGGACTAAAAGATCCAGGTGCCATGACTGCAAAACAAGACCAAAAATATCACTCCTCTACCACCATGCTTGACAGTTGATATGAAGTTTTCATTGGGATACACATGGTTTGGTTTTCATTAAACATCTTGTGCACCATAGCTGAACAACTCCACTTTGTCTAATCTATCCAGAGGACTTTCCTCCAGAAGTGATCTGGTTCATTAAGGCGCTGTTCTAAAAACCCAAGCCATGCAACAATGTTGTCTTTGGAGAGAATTGATTTATCCTGTGAAAACCATACTTGTTCAGCCTCTAACCAATAATAGAATCATGAAATCTAAATGTTTGCCATGACCGTAGGTGGCGCATACGGTGTGAGGCCGCAATGGAGGGAGCCTGTAACGCCTACTAACCCCCCCCCACAGACGGCCCACCGTGTCACGGCCCCCCATCGACTGCTAATGCTATTCAGTGAGTGGCCAACCGAAGGGGGGGAGCGGGAGCCTACAGTCGATAGTCAAGGACAAGGGGTCCCGAGTGTAGGGAGAAACGGCAGAAAAAACTTGCTGGATGGCGTTTGCAATCAGGTCTTACCCGGCTTGTTCTGCTCCGGGAGGATAACTGAAATAAGATCTCAGGCTGCCACAGCGCGGTGCGCAGGCATTGGAAATGGGCTGGATGTTATCCGCCAAGGAGGTAACTAACATACACACTCGCCACTCCTCAGCCCTTCAATTTTTGCAAGATGACCCCGTGGTAGGGTCCTCTCTTCACATGCTTGAAATTAAAATAGAAGTGCAGGTACCCTAGGCCAGAGTACCTACTAGCTTTGAAGAGTGCCAATACTCTCTGAATAAACATGTTAACTCCCTCTAGAGAAGTGCGGATACTCACCCTCGCAAAATAAAAGTAACCGTACACAGTAGAACCGCCGGGCCATGGAAGCACAGTTCTTCACCTCTCGCAGACTGGTGTAATGTAGCATTGCGCCGCCGGTGAGACACCAGCACACGAGAGATGCATCCCGGCCAGCGCAGCATATAAGAGAGGAGAATGACTCATCTCCCCGTGGGGGGACGCGCGAAGCGAGGGAACCGCCGGGAGAGGTGAGCACCTAATTTAAGTCTGAGCTCCGCCCAGCACCCATCCTCCCTGGTTAGCTAGACTAACGCAAGATCCCGCAAGATGGTCGCAAACACAGAACTGACCCCGCGAGAACGTGGGATCCCGGAGCGGGCACGCACGGCGAACATGCGGGCCTCCCCCACACGCAAGACGCAAGAACCTGCTTAAACTGCACGTGCTCAAAGAGCAAAGAGACCTCCGCTTCTCCAACTGAGTGTGTCTTGGGCTTACCCTGTCCCCAGTCCGCCTCGAAATGGTGTCTGCACCAGCCTTCAAATAGTGCACAATGACGTTCGCAGGGAAGAGGGGTGGGGGGGGCGGGCTGGTACCGAATGGCCGCGGGCGAGGCGCCTATGCTGTCCCAGGCGATACTCTTGGACCCAATGGTTGAGTGTCCCGTGTGAATGCACTGCCTGGAAGGACACAAAGGCAGAGGCTACCCCAAGCGCGGGCAGTGGCATCGCCATCTGTCCTCCGATTGATGCAGTGAGCACCTCTACTTGCGCTTTATGAAACCTGCACACATAACCCGTTTACTCCTGTGTTGTACCGCTTGCTACCTCAGTACTTTGTACCCGCACGGTTGACAAATGTGCTACCTGCCTCGCAGGTTGTAGAGCCGGCGACCCGCTCGGACCTACTACCCCAGCGCCAGGGCAGGCAGCTCTTGTCGATATGCCACACCAACATGATGCAGCATACCTATCATGTTGGTTCACATGTAACAGATCTGTCCTCTTCTGAAGCGCTCTAACTGAGGCACATAACTTGCTGTGTGATACATCAACACCGACGCAGCACAGGGGCCCGTAGTTCACGTGCTTGTATGCTTTTGTAACAGCACACGTCACTTACTTCCTCCTGTAACGTCTGGTTTGCTACCTCTTGTCTTTTGTTTGCTCTTGATTCGTGCACAATAGTCACCATTGCCATACTGACGCAACGTTTGCTCTTGTAACCTGCTGACTTGTAATAGTTCCTCCTGTACCACTCCTGTTCCTATTGCGAAGCACTCTGACACCTTCGTAAAAGTCAGCGCTGTATAACGCCTAATTAAATAAGTACAAACAAGGGAAGGGGCATACTCCTTCGGTTATATTGCTAAGGGACATGTTCATGCTTCAATCGTTCCCCGCCTGGCAGCGCCCGTCGTATTGCTGAGGCCCCGAAGCATCGGTCCAGACGGGCCAACCAGCACCCAGTCAAAATTGAGCGGGGCCACCTAAAAGTGTGACCGCTCCGCCGAAAGCAACCAACAGAGGTAGCCCGCGCGCTGTTCTCTAATATGGTGGCGCTCTGAAACTCACCAGAGCACCAGGGAGGGTGGCGCTGGGAACAGCGCTAGCCATGTGTGTTGAGCCCCGCAGCGCCAGGATGCCCCAGTGATGGAGTTGCCGCCTTCTGCCCCCACATTGACAAACGGGCGGATGCCTTGCCAGAGGAGAGAGCATGGCTCCCAAACCAGGCAAACTCCCTGCTATCGCCGTCGTCGAAGTGTGCCACCGGATTAGGAGCGATAGTTAATTTAGCTGCTCTGAGCCGGACCGCGGGAACAGCAAGACCAATGTGTGGAAATGGGAGCGGCGGGAGGAGTGAACTTAACAGCTGAATCCCGCCGCCCCCAACCAGAGTGCCAAGCAGTGGCTCGCGAACCGGCCGGCACTCCCGGGCCCGCGCCACTCAGGGCCCCATATCTCGCTGTAGGGAAGGGAGGGGGGGTGGGTGGTATGGCAAGTTAGTGTGGGTATGAGCAATCTCACTTCCAACTCCGGCCCAGCACTATGGAAAAAGAAGGGAAAACAACACACAACAAGCACCTACGGGCACACGGACAGCGGGAGGGGGGGCGGAACGGACAGCGGGAGGGGGGACGGGAACACGAACAGCGGGAGGGGGGGGGAACGGGGACGGACAGCGCTACATCGCCCAAACCACCCCTGCAAAGAACATTTCAGAAATGGCAAAAACAAAGCTGTAAAACAAAAAAAATAATAAACACGCCCACAGCCACATGACATAGGAAAAGGGGTGGGATGAGTAAAAATCACGGGAACGCCCACGAATCTGCTCCGTCAATGACGGACAGATGTCTGTTCCAATGGCTAGCCTCCATTTATGGAGCTAGCCAATGGAACAGAGGGCGGGACTAAGCCCTACACTGTAGGGACATAAGATTTCTCCTGGGCGGAGCTAGGAGCTCCGAAGCCAGGCAAAACCTAAAAAAGGACAACAGAGTGTCCATTCTAAAAATGGCAGGCAGGCTGATGCCCTTAATTTGACGGCCCATGCTCTGCCTGGTTGCTAGAGTAAGATTTGAGAACAGAGACAACTGGGGCACCGCCCTTGGAACAGTGAGAGTCAGTCTGATTCATAAATCATAATTGAGTGGGCGGACCAAGTATTTGATGGACAGCGTACTCCATCACATTTGTGATGGAGAATCCTGTTCGCCAAACTCTTAATTGGGCCCTAAGGAACTTAATTCAAACACAATCAATATTCATGTATGCTTCATTGACTATATATTCAATTATCAACTACTATGCTGTGTGCCAGCAGTAAACTCTGAAAGTGGAGGGGTGTAAATAGCTGTCAGAATTGACAATGAACCAGGGATCCTGACTTTCACCCGGTAGTTCAAAGCAGTGAATAGCCACAGAAAATATGAAAAAGGATCATATTTTTAATTTACCTGAAAATATTCACAGAAAGTGGGCAAAAGTCAACAGGTTTTACAGGCATTAGTTAAGGGGCACTCATTAAATATTCCAGTATGTTTATGGATTTCCAATCAAAACGATCCACACCAGGGTTGTAAGGGATGTTCACCATCCCCAAAGAAAACTTTGAAAAAAATTGTAGCAAAACAATACATTTTGTGGCACAGTTGTGCTAAAAAAGGACAAAAAAGCAATAGGTTGTACAGCCAGTCCAGCTAATCTGTTCATGTAATTATCATGTTCTCTTATCACTGTCCATTAGGTATTTCTTCACTTCTGCCTTTGATTTATTTACATTTTCTCAATGAATCCCTCGAAGTAGATTATCAGTTAGGTATGATGATTAATACTGGAAGGAGCATGTTGGAGAAAATAGATGTTACAAAGAGTTCACCTTGTCAGGTTAGAAGGGGAGCGACATCTAATGTTATGTTAAATGTGTTTTTTAGTTCAAAGACAGTGTACAAAAACAATTGCCCACCTAGGATCTATCAACATTATTTGAAACTCCAGGTAACATCCCTTTATTGGGCATCCCGACACCACAGGGTAAACTAACGAAGAATACATTGTGACACTGGACAGAGAACGGGGTGGAGGAGATAGGCAGTTTCTTTGGGGACGACTCGCTTCTAGACCATCACACCTTCGTGCAAGTGACTGGGACCTCAGATAGACATTATTTACTGCATGCCACAGTATTCCACTATATCAGGACAACCTGGGCGCCGCAGCGCACCAAACCACTGCAACACAAACTAGTATACCTGATGTACTACATGGGGGAGGGGGGCCACTTGGTGCGATGGCTATATTCCGGGATTAGAGCACATGCAGCGATATCCCTTAATACCTTGCGAGACATCTGGGCACACAATACTGGGGAGGAAATACCAGAGGCTACATGGCGGGTGGCTCTTGAGCATCCAAAGAGAGTCTCACGCAACGTGAAATTTAGATTCATCCAGACCATGGTCCTTCATAGGGCATACCTCACCCCGGAGAGACTCCACAGGATGGTCCCGGACTCTCCCCACCACTGCCCGCGATGTAGAGCGGACGAGGCGGGTTTACTCCACATGCTTTGGACATGCCCACAGTTGGGGACTTACTGGAGGGAGATATGCCAGACATTAGGAGAGGTTTCGCAGATACAGGTGCGGGAGAGCGCTATATATTGTTTAGTGGGAGCCCGCCCGCGTCCGAAATCACTAAAAGCTAAACTGCGATTTGTAGACCTTGCTCTCCTTTTGGCGATTAGAACGATTACGATGCGATGGAAATCCCCTAGAGCACCTAGTGTGGAGACATGGAGAACGGAAATGGTGAAATGGGGCCGGGCAGAGTGTATTACTCTTAGGAAAGAGGAGGAGGGTGGGAGGCGAAAAATTCCCATAGCAATGGACTGGGAGGTTATGTTACTGGCCTTAGACAGACCAGATCCAGCGCTGTCCCAACACTATTGACCGCACACTATACACCGAATGTAGATGGCCGGGTATACAGGACACTAATATGGCTCGGAGGCTTACGTATATGCATTTATCGGTTATTCTGGAACAGAGTGGTCAGCACTGTGGAGCAGAGATTTGCATTGTTGAGAGATGGTTACACCCAGGGGACGGGAGGGTTGAGGGAGGGATAGTCGGGGTGGGAGTGGGGGGGTACAGGATATGTTCTTTCATTGATGGATGAATCCGACGATGAGTACTCATCTGCACATGGATAAGTTCGGGCAAGGAGTCCTGATTGTTTTATTTTTCCACTGGGTAAAAACGGAAAACCGTGATGTCTAACATGCCTGTTGTTCCATAGTATATTTTTGTCCTGAATGCATAAGCACGAATAAAGTGTTTTAAAAAAAACATTATTTGAAACTCCTAAAACTACCAACAATTTAGCTAGATAGTAGCAACTGCAATGCCTATGTTTTGATTATATTTAACCAAACAACTCACGTCTTTAACAAACCTGCAGTTAAAAGACCCAGGTGTGAAAAAGAAGGGAAAAGCAGAATTAAAAATTAATGGAAACTCAAGTAGACAACACTTCAACGCAAGCATCAAGCATGTAACTCTCCTGTGCATACTCTCTAAATGGTAGGCATCAACAAATTTGTGTCCAGACCAGACCCAACCTAAACTTCTGTGTGCACACAGGCCTAGGCCTGTCTCTGGTAATGAGAGGACCATAACATGTTCTTTGACCAGAAGGGTCTCAGCAAGTGTGCCCTCGTAGTGGGCATGGGACTAATTTCCATGTCCAAGGAGCATTAGATCAAGCAGTGATGACAGTTTGCTGTGTTTTGTGAATCTTTAGTGGGACAATTTATTTTTCTTTGTATAAGAGAGCGCAGTCTATCTACACCCGTTATTTAAAATCATGCTGTTAAGTGAATACACAGAATCTTGTGCTGACATCACATGTGCATGTCAGGTGCATGTGGATGCAATGAAAAATGCAGTATATGTATGGTAGTATGAATTTGCGTGTTGTATGAGTTTGAGTACTTGATCTAGTGGGATCCATTTTGGCTGCCTCTTGTGTATTTTCGTATTCATGTTGTTGGAGGGTGGAGACCCAGACACTACAATTAAAGAGGATGGGGACATGGTTTTCAAAGTCAAAGTGGGCCTTGTTAGTGAAAAGCTGATGATTAGTTCTTCCTGAAAGAAAAGTACAATTGCTCCGTGGGATTCCTTCAAGAAAGGTATAATACTACATATATCCAAACTGTCAATTACCAGTCCAGTAATACACAACAGATGTACATAAGGGCCACTCTTTATAATTGATGTAATGTTGTATTATTGTATCATCATTATCCATTGGTGCAGACGACACAGTGCACAAAAACGATGTGTGTAATCTATGTACAAAGGTTCACAAACAACAAAAGGGATGTCGCAACAGTTATCCAGCAACAAAGTCCAACTCCAATTTTTGTATCTTTGTTGAGAAGGTTTATCAAGAACAGCCCTGCTAATTCGTCAACATTTCGACCCTTTGCGTTGAATACATTCTCTTTAGGACATAGGCCATCACGTCTAATAAATTATAATGAAAGAAAAAGGGCCCTTAGATCATTCTGTATATGCTGCTAAACTCTATAGAGTGTGTTGAGCGAAGTCACAACATACCTTTCCAATAAATCTTAAAATCAATCCATACACCAAGATAATGCTTTCTATCATCTTAATACATACTCACCCCTTGTTAGGATGGAAAAGTCCTCTACATGGTACTAGATATGTACTCTTGCCCTGAGTGCCAAACTGTAATCATGTCTGGATCCCTAATACTGATTTATGTTGTCATTGGCAAACATGGATCATGAGTGTGTTCCATGACATTAACCTGTCTCATGGATTGTGGTCTTGTTGGACCAGGAGGGGCGCCCAAATCCCTAACCAGAAGTTACTATGTCATACATGAACAATGTCCTGTGGAAATTATTCAGATTTCTGGAAACCTGTAGAACATTTAGAAAAATCCACCATCCAATGCAATATAATTTCATTATAAAAATACCTCAGTATTTGGAATAAAGAGAGAGATCAATGGACTGATAGAGGTTACTGTCAATGATATACATTTACAATTCATATGAAGTGGTCTGCCAATAAGTGAACAAAGTGCAGATGACACTGCTTAAAAAAAATGAACAAACATTTAAACCATATATCTCATGAGCCAATGTACATTTCCCATATTATTTAGAACTGTACATATTAAGATGCAGTAGGACAATCTGCAGTTCCTGCTAATATCGTTGATATTTGCAAACCGAGGAAGGGGTATAGGGGTATTGTCAACATTTCAATCCTGTGTCAAGGAAGGGGTCTTCTCAGGGCCATGTCATCTGACTATGTAACCAGCATACAATGGAGACAAAAAACAGATATAAACCTCAGCCCCAATTATTCCTATGACATATTAATCCAATGGTTTTCAAACTTCTTAATGGGGTGCTCCCCCCTGTAAAAATAATAATCTCCTCCCCCTTAATGTGTTCTCAGTTATTCTGCTAAATTGGCAATGTTTAAATATGTCTAAACATATTTAAATATTGCAGTTAAGCTCTGTTAACCCTTTTCACATACTCCCAGTCAGGATACAAATGATAAAAGTTGTTAGTGATAGCCCATTACAAGGTGGCTAACCACCGCTCATGTTATTAACACTTAAAACAAAGCATGATGCCTCTCTTGGCCAGAAACGTGCGCCCCGCTGAAATCACTTAAGCCCCCCCCCAGGGGGGCCCACCCCCCCAGTTTGAATACCTCTGGATTAATTTGTAACTTTCCCAGGAGGGAGATCCACAAGTTTTCTGACCACTCGCCCGCATGTGAGTACAGATCCGCGTTCTGTCTAGTCGCTGTCACAGTATTTAATACTTGGTCTGTAATGATAGAAGAATACAAACCAACTCACTATATGTCATTCAAATGTGGTATGCCCTCATCCAAGCCAAGTGTGCCATAGGTCACCACCAGTGTAGACAGAACGAAATGTATAACTAGTCACCCATCGTGTATAACCCATCCACCCGCAAAAGGCAGTATCAATTTCATTTAATATGTCACAATAAGGCTCTGAACCCCATTAAGCGTGAAGGAATCCACATAAAAAATGATTGCATTCATTCATGCCCAACAAAGAAGGCCATGCCAGCCTTCACTGTGCCGATAACACCAGTGAAAACAATCCAGAATGCACCTGTTCACTCATTATAGCTAATCATAACTGACAGGCGAAAGTTGAATGTGGGCATGCACATTCCATGTGGTAAACTAAAACCAGTCACTATAGTTATCCTACTCTGCAACATTTTTTTTTACTGTGGTATAATCTGTATTTTACAAAGACGTCTGTGGGAAGAAATGAAATAATCCTTAGTTAGGGGGCCGCCACACTGACCTGTCATCTGTCAACCATCAATATACAATATAACCTTATGGGAGCCTGCACTGCTCTCACAGACAGGATGCAGATAAACATGCAGCTCACTTTCAGTGAGAGCAATTGTTTAGTCTGTTTAAACATATGAAACCTCCGCTTCCAGCAAGCAAGAGCATTTTGTCAGCTCTCGTTTGCTGGAAGCAGAGTGTTTGCTCCGACTTGACAGGAGCTGTCAAAGCTCCGGCCAAGCCACAGCAAACAGCTATGTTCCGGAGGTTGGCACCCTGGGACATAGCTGGGGAGATGGCTCCAGGAGGGGGGCCACATGGCCCCCTCCTTTGTAGTAGATAGACCAGCCCTGGGGAGGTGGAGGTCCGGGGGGGGGTCTGCGCTGTTCCCCCCATTACTTATAATTTAGCCAGGGTAGGTGGTGGTCCTCAGGGCTTGACCCCAACACAGAAGGTAAGGTCCGTAGGGCCTCCCCCAAATATAACATAAAGCTCTATGGTGGTCCCCGGGGCTAAAAAGAGCCTCAGGAGGTGGGCCCTGTGCACCTGCTGCTTTTTAAAAATTGGACCTGCCCAATCCCGGGGCTAAGCAGTAGAAGAGCATGGGAGCCTGCGCTTCTTTCTTAAAAAGATTTTGGCGAAAGCCGTGGATCCAGGGCGATTCCTGCTGAATTAAAAAAGAAAAAAGCTTTTTTGCCTGAGGGTCCCAGGGAGACCCCATGACCGGAGCTGTGTGTTAGGGCATTCCTACCCTGCCCCCTTTTCTTTTTTTTTTAAACGTTTTTGGTGGGACTCGACTGAAGCAGTGTCCCAAGATGGCTACCAAGTGAAGTGATGGCAGCCAATCACAAGGACTGTGGAATCCTCAGAGCATATATATCAGAAACTGGATTTTTTAAAATATCTCAAAAACTACTGAATGGATTTTCACCAAATAGCAACAAGCATTTGCAATGCAATCGGTCTCGCATTAGGAAAGTTTGTGCTATTGGTATTGTAAATGACAAATTTTTTATTTATGTGTTGGTTTTGAAAATAGAAAAATTATTAGCTTTGTCATTTACAATGCCAATAGTTTTAACTTTCGCAAATGTGACACCTACAGCATTTGTAATGCAATATGTGTTGTATTTACGTGACTTAGATGTGTTGAGATTACAAATAACAATGGCTTTTCATTTTTTTAATAATTAATACTTAAATAAGTTATTGTAATTTATAATGGCAATAGCTTAAACTTTTGTAAATAACTTTTGTGAAGATTATGTTCAGTGTATTTTATTGTGATGAAAATCCAAGAACAGAAGTGAAATATTAACATCTTTTTGTGACATTTGTAATAAAGTTTGAAACAATGAGAGAACATATTTGAACCAGTTGTTGTTGAATCGTTGCAAAGATTGATGCTGTGGTGGCGCTGAGTGATGTTGTGGTGGCGACAAGTGATGCTGCGGGGTTCAGTTATGCTGTGGCAGCGCATAGTGATGTTGTGGTGTCCCTGAGTGATGCTGTGATGGTGCTGAGTGATGCTGTGGTGATGCGATAGATAGAGTGAGTGCGATTGATAGATAGAGTCAGGGCGATAGATAGGTAGAGGGAGGGTGATAGATAGATAGAGTGAGGGCGATAGATAGATAGAGTGAGGGCGATAGATAGATAGAGTGAGGGCGATAGATAGATAGATAGATAGATAGATAGATAGATAGATAGAGTGAGGGCGATAGATAGAATGAGGGCGATAGATAGAGTGAGGGTGATAGATAGATAGATATTACCTACTGGCGGTCGCCAGTAGGTATATATAGTTAGGATTTTTTCCCTATGGGATTTTTGAAAATTCTATGTCTAATAACTTTGGCGTTTGTGGACGGAATTGGCTGAAATTTTCAGGAAAATGGCACATTTTGTTTCTGAGCAGCCCCTGAAAATTGGGCGGGGGTTCGTCCAGGGGGGGTCGAGAAAAAAGGGGGGTCCCAAAACATGTTTTTAACATTGAGTTTTCCATAGGGCGGTTGGCCTCACTTTTAGCCCGAACGGCTGAATGGATTTGCACGAAACTTGGCAAAATTGTAGGGACTGGTAGCCCGATGTGCCTTTTGTAGGTCTCAATATATGTGCTCCAGTGGATTTTGAGAAATTAACGTTTAAAAAAAGATATATATCTGTAACAGCGGACCGGGCAGCGCCCCGGTTCGCGGACCTTACGCGTACCGGAACTTCGCGTAGCGAAGCTGATTGGCTCTCCGGTGTCTGTCAACATTCTAAACAGTCCGGAGCGGCCGCCATCTTGTCTCTCGGTAGGATTGAGAGACAAGAGGAGGCCAAAACAAAGGGGGAAATAAGCATAGTAGATCCTCCCTGACCCCCTAGGTTTAAAGTGGAGGCTTTAAAAGGGCCCCGCGGGGCAAAAAAAAAAAAAAAAAATTTTTGTTTTTTTGCGTGGGTAGCGCCCGGTCCGCGAACCGGGAAGCGTTCTGGGCAGCGTACTGCAATGAAAAATGAATGATAGACTTTTCAAATACTGTATGTTAATTGATTGTTGGTTTTGTTGATTATTTTTTAATTTTAGTTTTTTCTGTAAACTACTTTCCCACCTTTTTTGATTGTGCGCTTCCCAGGGAGCGACCCGGTACGCGAACTGTTGAGCGCCCCGGTTCGCGAACCTTAAGCGTTACGGGAGTCCACCATTTTGTGTTTCGGTCGAATTAAGATACAAAATGGAGGGCAAATAATGTTCAGAATGGGTAGAAGGGGGCACGGTAGACTTATCTTGACCCCCTAGGTTTTGTGAGGGTGGCTGAGGAGGCTTATATGTGCAAAAAAAACCCATTTTTTAAAAAAATTTCGCGAGGTTAGCTCCCGGTTCGCGTACCGGGTAGCGCCCCGGGGAGCGTACTTTGTTGAAAATTAGTGAAAAAAGTTAGAGTAAAATAATAATTGTGAGTGATCAGATGTAGGGTAGCTCTGAGAAGAGCTTTTGGGTTTATGGTACATTTAGGTACTTATAAGTAGGTACCAATGCACAGTCTTAAATTCAGAGTGAAAATTCTGTTGCCCTCATCTGAGAAGTGAACTCCATCTCCTCTGTAGATATCTTGCATGTAGTAACGCAAGTTATTGTTGTACAGGGAGCCCATTCCATGGTCTCTCATGTAAGCTGAAACAGATTTGTTTACATGCTTCCTCGACTTCTCAATTTGTGGACAAAATTGGTTTGACCACCTCCATTTCTGTCTTTGGCATATATTTGAATATACCAAGGCAGTCTGAGGAAAAAGTGCCATCAATTGCTCAAAGGTGTCCTTTAAAAGCATTTCCAGACCTACCCCAGTCAAAGTGCCCAAATCATTACCTCCACAGTGCACAATTAACAGGTCAGGTTTGGGAAAATGCATAAAGGTTTTCACCAATGGTATCAATTGGTGACATTTTAATCCTCTGTGGCCAAACCATTTAATTTCCACATCTTGTAAATTGAGGTTAGGTAAATTTTTGTTCTCAGCATAGCTGTGAGCCCAGTGGATATAACTATGTCCAACAATCCAGACAGAAAACATGGTGAGAGAAGGTTCTGCTGCAGTCAGATGAAGTGTGGCAATGAAATGGCAGTTGAAAAAATGAGAGTTTAAAATGAAAAAAACTGTGGAGTTTCTGTGTTAATGAAGCAGTAACAGTGATTGGTGGATTTTGATTGCTGAAAACAGAAAGTTAGGGTGCATGGATGAGTTCTTTGAAAGATGTATTTTGAATGGTCAATAAATAATCATTAAATGAAAGATTGCAGTGGATACGCAGGTGCACTGAGAGTTCAGAGTTCAATTGCAACATTGTTGTGTGAACTTGCAAACACCAGAGGTCTTGCAAGAGGTGGTTGCTATGCAGAAAAGGCATGAAATGGCAGAGGAGGGAAGGGTTTTCATTTGAAAAAAAGTGAGGGAAGAGTTTTGATTGGGTGACATGAGAGATATGTGTGAAGAATTACAGCATTTCTGTGCTTTTGATAGCTGCAGACTCTGGAGTGCATACCTTTTGCTCTGCTGAAGACAAATTGGTGTGTTTCTGAGACTGTTTTCAAACTCAAAGTATTTGCTAAGGTGAGAAAATATTTCTTTAATTTAGATAGAGAATAGTGTGCTTTAAGGAGAAAATTATGAAGAAAGTTGTGTTTTTCAAATGTTGCTTTGTCTCAAGTGTTTTACAAATAGATTTTGTTTCTTTGAGAAAATGTAATTGGAGAAAATGTGAAGTATTAGTACTGACAGGGTGTTTTTCTGCATAGGAGCTGTGGAGTCTTTTCAAATTATGACTTGAGAATCGTTTTTGAGGAAGATGAATGGTTATAATATTTCTGACAAGGACATAATGGTGTATGCTTCTTTATAATGCAATTGAATGTCTCTGATGTTATTTTTCCCATTTTAATGTAAGACCTTTCTCTGTGGCGCAAATTGCTTGTAAATATGCTCCCACCTGTGCATGGTAAATTTAGATTTTGAATGTTTGTGTTACATAGCCATGTTAAAAGTGATACAAACATGCTGCAAAGGCAATCAAAAAACGCTTTTATGTGTCTTAAGGACATTTTAAGTAATTTTCCCATGTGCAGTGTTTTGAAATTATGATTTGAAAATCGTTTTTGGGGAAAAGGAATTGTTTTTAAATTTATGACAAGGACATAATGGTGTATGCTTTTTTATAAGGCAATTGACTGTCTCTGATGTTATTTTTCCCATTTTAATGTAAGACCTTTCTCTGTGGCGCAAATTGCTTGTAAATATGCTCCCACCTGTGCATGGCAAATTTAGATTTTGAATGTTTGTGTTAAATAGCCATGTTAAAAGTGACCCAACCATGCTGGAAAGGCAATCAAAAAACACTTTCATGTGTCTTAAGGACATTTTAAGTCATTTCATCATGTGCAGTGTTTTCAAATTATGATTTGAAAATCGTTTTTGGGGAAAAGGAATGGTTTGTAAATTTATGACAAGGATATAATGGTGTATGCTTCTTTATAAGGCATTTCTGTGTCTCTGATGTCATTTTTCCCATATTATATTAAAAGACCTTTCTCCGTGGGGCACATTCATTGTAAATATGGTCACACTTGTGCATGTTAATTTTGGTTTTTACTGTTTGAGTTACATAACCATGTTAAAAGTGACCCAAAAAAATTGCAAAGGCTTTCAAAAAACACTTTCATGTGTCTTAAGGACATTTTAAGTAATTTCCCTGTGGGCAGTGTTTTCAAATTATGAATTGAAAATCGTTTTTGAGGTAATGGAATGTTGTTAAAATTTATGTGCGCCATATGCCCCCAAATTTCTTTTTCAGGGGTGCAGCAGGGTGTTCTTGAGACACCCCTGCACCTTTGGAAAAATTCCTAATTTGCGATGAGCTAATTGCTAATCGCAAATTGCACCTTCATTCATATGGGCATCCTGGCCCATGGAAATGAATGGGTAATTTGCAATTAGCAATTTGCTCATTGCAAATTAGGAATGGTAAAGAATTGCTATTTATTCCTTAAAATTTGCTATTTTGGAAATGCGAAATAGTTATATGATACATATGCCGGTTGATGTCTAACAAGATAAGAAGCTTAGGGATACATTTATGATGACTGGCGCAATGAAGTGGACATTACTTACTTCATTGGTAGAGCTTTACATGTATTATGTCCTCTGTATTCTTCATCAAGCGTAACTTTAATCTGCAATCCTGAGTAGGCCTCACCTTAAACAAACCTCTGGATAGGCCACACCTTATCGTC
This sequence comes from Lissotriton helveticus, assembly GCF_964261635.1. Classification (NCBI taxonomy): domain Eukaryota; kingdom Metazoa; phylum Chordata; class Amphibia; order Caudata; family Salamandridae; genus Lissotriton; species Lissotriton helveticus. The sequence goes on from NC_136071.1 coordinate 782,071,886, forward strand.
ATCATGAATTAATCATTTAAAATGCTAGGGACAGATTTATGATAGGTGTATGCCTCTTTTGCGCCACTTACAAAACACTGTCCACGGGGAAATGACTTAAAATGTGCTTAAGACACATGAATGTGTTTTTTTAAAGCGTTTGCAATTTTTTTGGGTCACTTTTAACATGGCTATGTGACTCAAACAGTCAAAATCTAAATTCACCATGCACAGGTGGGAGCATATTTACAAGGAATGTGCTCCATGGGGAAAGGTCTTATAATGTAATATGGGAAAAATGACATCAGAGACAGTGAAATGCCTTATAGAGAAGCATACACCATTATGTCCTTGTCATAAATTTGCAAACCATTCCTTTTCCCCAAAAACGATTTTCAAATCATAATTTGAAAACACTGCACATGTGGAAATGACTTAAAATGTCCTTAATTCAAAATTTGCTATTCCTTATTTTGCGATTGCACTGAAGGATTTGCAAATTTTGCGATTTCTTAAATGCAATGTATCAAACAAAAAATATGTAAAAAATGACATTAAGGATTTGGAAACTACCACCAACTTCTAGTTTGTGGTAATTTGCGAATTCTTTTCAAAAAGCATTTTTTTCCAAAAAACAAAAGGTGCCATATGACGCCAATACATGTCCTTAGGGCATGTATGTGCGCCATATGCCCCCAAATTTCTTTTTCAGGGGTGCAGCAGGGTGTTCTTGAGACACCCATGCACCCTTGGAAAAATTCCTAATTTGCGATGAGCTAATTGCTAATCGCAAATTGCACCTTCATTCATATGGGCATCCTGGCCCATGGAAATGAATGGGTAATTTGCAATTAGCAATTTGCTCATTGCAAATTAGGAATGGTAAAGAATTGCTATTTATTCCTTAAAATTTGCTATTTTGGAAATGCGAAATAGTTATATGATACATATGCCGGTTGATGTCTAACAAGATAAGAAGCTTAGGGATACATTTATGATGACTGGCGCAATGAAGTGGACATTACTTACTTCATTGGTAGAGCTTTACATGTATTATGTCCTCTGTATTCTTCATCAAGCGTAACTTTAATCTGCAATCCTGAGTAGGCCTCACCTTAAACAAACCTCTGGATAGGCCACACCTTATCGTCATCATGAATTAATCATTTAAAATGCTAGGGACAGATTTATGATAGGTGTATGCCTCTTTTGCGCCACTTACAAAACACTGTCCACGGGGAAATGACTTAAAATGTGCTTAAGACACATGAATGTGTTTTTTTAAAGCGTTTGCAATTTTTTTGGGTCACTTTTAACATGGCTATGTGACTCAAACAGTCAAAATCTAAATTCACCATGCACAGGTGGGAGCATATTTACAAGGAATGTGCTCCATGGGGAAAGGTCTTATAATGTAATATGGGAAAAATGACATCAGAGACAGTGAAATGCCTTATAGAGAAGCATACACCATTATGTCCTTGTCATAAATTTGCAAACCATTCCTTTTCCCCAAAAACGATTTTCAAATCATAATTTGAAAACACTGCACATGTGGAAATGACTTAAAATGTCCTTAATTCAAAATTTGCTATTCCTTATTTTGCGATTGCACTGAAGGATTTGCAAATTTTGCGATTTCTTAAATGCAATGTATCAAACAAAAAATATGTAAAAAATGACATTAAGGATTTGGAAACTACCACCAACTTCTAGTTTGTGGTAATTTGCGAATTCTTTTCAAAAAGCATTTTTTTCCAAAAAACAAAAGGTGCCATATGACGCCAATACATGTCCTTAGGGCATGTATGTGCGCCATATGCCCCCAAATTTCTTTTTCAGGGGTGCAGCAGGGTGTTCTTGAGACACCCATGCACCCTTGGAAAAATTCCTAATTTGCGATGAGCTAATTGCTAATCGCAAATTGCACCTTCATTCCTATGAGCCTCCTAGCCCATGGAAATGAATGGGTAATTTGCAATTAGCAATTTGCTCATTGCAAATTAGGGATGGTAAAGAATTGCTATTTATTCCTTAAAATTTGCTATTTTGGAAATGTAAAATAGTTATATGATACATATGCCGGTTGATGTCTAACAAGATAAGAAGCTTAGGGATACATTTATGATGACTGGCGCAATGAAGTGGACATTACTTACTTCATTGGTAGAGCTTTACATGTATTATGTCCTCTGTATTCTTCATCAAGCGTAACTTTAATCTGCAATCCTGAGTAGGCCTCACCTTAAACAAACCTCTGGATAGGCCACACCTTATCGTCATCATGAATTAATCATTTAAAATGCTAGGGACAGATTTATGATAGGTGTATGCCTCTTTTGCGCCACTTACAAAACACTGTCCACGGGGAAATGACTTAAAATGTGCTTAAGACACATGAATGTGTTTTTTTAAAGCGTTTGCAATTTGTTTGGGTCACTTTTAACATGGCTATGTGACTCAAACAGTCAAAATCTAAATTCACCATGCACAGGTGGGAGCATATTTACAAGGAATGTGCTCCATGGGGAAAGGTCTTATAATGTAATATGGGAAAAATGACATCAGAGACAGTGAAATGCCTTATAGAGAAGCATACACCATTATGTCCTTGTCATAAATTTGCAAACCATTCCTTTTCCCCAAAAACGATTTTCAAATCATAATTTGAAAACACTGCACATGTGGAAATGACTTAAAATGTCCTTAATTCAAAATTTGCTATTCCTTATTTTGCGATTGCACTGAAGGATTTGCAAATTTTGCGATTTCTTAAATGCAATGTATCAAACAAAAAATATGTAAAAAATGACATTAAGGATTTGGAAACTACCACCAACTTCTAGTTTGTGGTAATTTGCGAATTCTTTTCAAAAAACATTTTTTTCCAAAAAACAAAAGGTGCCATATGACGCCAATACATGTCCTTAGGGCATGTATGTGCGCCATATGCCCCCAAATTTCTTTTTCAGGGGTGCAGCAGGGTGTTCTTGAGACACCCATGCACCCTTGGAAAAATTCCTAATTTGCGATGAGCTAATTGCTAATCGCAAATTGCACCTTCATTCCTATGAGCCTCCTAGCCCATGGAAATGAATGGGTAATTTGCAATTAGCAATTTGCTCATTGCAAATTAGGAATGGTAAAGAATTGCTATTTATTCCTTAAAATTTGCTATTTTGGAAATGCAAAATAGTTATATGATACATATGCCGGTTGATGTCTAACAAGATAAGAAGCTTAGGGATAAATTTATGATGACTGGCGCAATGAAGTGGACATTACTTACTTCATTGGTAGAGCTTTACATGTATTATGTCCTCTGTATTCTTCATCAAGCGTAACTTTAATCTGCAATCCTGAGTAGGCCTCACCTTAAACAAACCTCTGGATAGGCCACACCTTATCGTCATCATGAATTAATCATTTAAAATGCTAGGGACAGATTTATGATAGGTGTATGCCTCTTTTGCGCCACTTACAAAACATTGTCCACGGGGAAATGACTTAAAATGTGCTTAAGACACATGAATGTGTTTTTTTAAAGCGTTTGCAATTTGTTTGGGTCACTTTTAACATGGCTATGTGACTCAAACAGTCAAAATCTAAATTCACCATGCACAGGTGGGAGCATATTTACAAGGAATGTGCTCCATGGGGAAAGGTCTTATAATGTAATATGGGAAAAATGACATCAGAGACAGTGAAATGCCTTATAGAGAAGCATACACCATTATGTCCTTGTCATAAATTTGCAAACCATTCCTTTTCCCCAAAAACGATTTTCAAATCATAATTTGAAAACACTGCACATGTGGAAATGACTTAAAATGTCCTTAATTCAAAATTTGCTATTCCTTATTTTGCGATTGCACTGAAGGATTTGCAAATTTTGCGATTTCTTAAATGCAATGTATCAAACAAAAAATATGTAAAAAATGACATTAAGGATTTGGAAACTACCACCAACTTCTAGTTTGTGGTAATTTGCGAATTCTTTTCAAAAAACATTTTTTTCCAAAAAACAAAAGGTGCCATATGACGCCAATACATGTCCTTAGGGCATGTATGTGCGCCATATGCCCCCAAATTTCTTTTTCAGGGGTGCAGCAGGGTGTTCTTGAGACACCCATGCACCCTTGGAAAAATTCCTAATTTGCGATGAGCCTATTGCTAATCGCAAATTGCACCTTCATTCCTATGAGCCTCCTAGCCCATGGAAATGAATGGGTAATTTGCAATTAGCAATTTGCTCATTGCAAATTAGGAATGGTAAAGAATTGCTATTTATTCCTTAAAATTCGCTATTTTGGAAATGCAAAATAGTTTGATGGTACATATGCCGGTTCATCTGTAACAAGATAAGAAGCTTAGGGATACATTTATGATGACTGGCGCAATAAAGTGGACATTACTTACTTCATTGGTAGGCCTTTACATGTATTATCTCCTCTGTATTCTTTATCAAGCGTAACTTTAATCTGCAATCCTGAGTAGGCCTCACCTTAAACAAACCTCTGGATAGGCCACACCTTATCGTCATCCTGGATTAATCATTTAAAATGGTAGAGACAGATTTATGATAGGTGTATGTCTCTTTTGCGCCACTGTGCGTCACTTTTATGATGCAGTGGCGGTGCAAAAGATTTGCTATGAGGCGAGAAAATTACAAATTGATGCATTTAGGCAGATGTGTCATGGTGTAAAAAAAACGTGCCACATGAAACCGATGCAGCAGTGATGCAAAAGATGCACCATGTTGCAAGACAGGCCTCACTTGGGGTCATATGTATCAAGCTAATTACCATTCGCAAAGATCAAAATTCTGCCAATTTCAGCCTTTGCGAATGCTAATTAGACAAATGGTATGTATCAAACAAGTTTGATGCAAAATAAGGAATAGCAAAATTTGCTATTCCTTATTTTGCGATTGCACTGAAGGATTTGCAAATTTTGCGATTCCTTAAATGCAATGTATCAAACTAAAAATATGTAAAAAATGACATTAAGGATTTGGAAACTACCACCAACTTCTAGTTGGTGGTAATTTGCGAATTCTTTTCAAAAAGAATTTTTTTTTTAAAAACAAAAGGTGCCACATGACGCCAATACATGCCCCTAGGGCATGTATGTGCGCCATATGCCCCCAAATTTCTTTTTCAGGGGTGCAGCAGGGTGTTCTTGAGACACCCATGCACCCTTGGAAAAATTCCTAATTTGCGATGAGCTAATTGCTAATCGCAAATTGCACCTTCATTCCTATGAGCCTCCTAGCCCATGGAAATGAATGGGTAATTTGCAATTAGCAATTTGCTCATTGCAAATTAGGAATGGTAAAGAATTGCTATTTATTCCTTAAAATTCGCTATTTAGGAAATGCAAAATAGTTTGATGGTACATATGGCGGTTCATCTGTAACAAGATAAGAAGCTTAGGGATAGATTTATGATGACTGGCGCATCACCAGGGATGTGCCAGTCATCCTGCGCCGCTGTTCCGCCACCCATGGTGTGCTGCATTTACAATGCGGCGCAGCATGGGGCAAAAATGGCACAGATGCGTGACGTATCTGTGCTGTAAAGGTGGCGCATTGCTGGAATTGTATCGCAAGTGCGATGCAGCTCAAGCAAGGCTCAGGGGTGCCCCATCTCCACAATGTTGCGTCAAGACCTATGCCTGCTTAAAGCAGGCGCAGGTTTTTGACGCAGCTTTCTCCTATCTGATTGTAAATACGGCACACCATGGGTGGCAGAGCAGCGGTGCACGTTAACTGGTGCATGCCTGGGGATGTGCCATTTAACATAAATCTGCCCCTTTACATTTAAGTATGTGCAGGGGACACAGAGTTGGTGAGGCTTATCCAAGGTTAAGAAGAGATGAGTCCTGTTCACTGAAAAATTAGACATAGGCTTCACCTGCTCAGCATCGCTGGACATGGCTAAATAATAGCTGCAAAATGTTACTCTTGTTAAACAATTTTACTATTATAATCTCTGAGATTTGTCTCTTACTCTGCAACATCTCATTGTTGTTATCTTTCTTTAAAGATAAAGACAACATCAACATGAGCGACAATCTGCAATCAGTTGATTTTGACCTCATCATTGAACTTGTAATTGAAACATCAGTGGATGTTGATCCCTTGGATGATTTAAATCCTGAGGATGAAGAAGAGCGTGATGAGGATGCAGATTTGTCCGAATTATATGACATAGGGTGGGAAGCTGACCTGCTTGAGCCTATGGAACTATAAACATTTATTTTTAAAATTTATAATAAATAAAAAGTAAAAGTGTAAACCGTTTAATTTAAAAATAAAGACACCTTCAAAAACAGGTTATGTGTAGTGTCTTCAATAAAATATTAAAAAATGATCATAAAATTAGATCAGATTCACATATAAAATAGCACAGGTAACATGAATATAAATTCCATTTCTTTTCTGCTATTTCTGTATTGTAAATTTGCCAAGGACTAAAAAATCTTCTATTTAAAATGTCAAGTAGTGTGTTAAGTTTTTGATCACTGTTATTGATTTACTGTTTGGTAATAGTGGTTAATAACATTTTTAAATATATTTTACCACAGATTCAACTGCAGATCATTTCAACATTTCACCATGCCAACGAAAGAAAGAGAAAGGCTGCAAAACGTCAAAGACAGCAGGCCAATCAAAAGAAGCAGCAGTCCTCTAACAAAAAGATTTGTCAAGTCACGAAGAAAGCACCGGGTAAGAGTACAAAAACATTCATAAGAAATATGTGTAGTAAAAAAATATTACTACAGAAAATGTTTCAGTCCATAAAAAGAGAAGCAATTCAAATGGAAAGGAAAGGCCAATCAAAAATGTTACTGCTAGAGCAAGAGATAACTCTGTGCATGATAGTAGAAGGAAACAACAGTTTAGGGACATTCGTAAACGAATGTTCCGCAACAGGATAATTGGCAATTTGTTAAAAAATATTAAGAAAGGTCAACAGAAAGTGGTTTTTTATAAGAGAAAAAAAAAAGTTGAGAAAGTTATTAATGAGGCATTTGAAATTAAACGTAAGTTATTTATTTTGATAATCAATAGAATTAGGAAGCTAAACAAGGCAATTTATGATTTCAAAAGAAATAGTAGATGGAAGAGAATAGTTAATCGTAGTAATTTTTGTGAAGTTTTTTCTGGAGAATGGATGCATAGTTCAAGCTCTGAGGCATTTTTTAATGAGGAGAGTTATTTCCAGGATAATGATTTGGTGCATGCAGTTGACACCAGTGGTCGTGCTTATGAAGTGAAAGATGGTTGTCCAGTTGAAAAAGAAAAACTTGTGACAACAGAGGCAGAAGAGGTGTTAGGTAATGAGGTTTTAGGAAGACATGCTAAGGGTCCTGTGTACACCTGGAAGTGTAGTAGTATTTGTAGTGTGCGACAGGATTCCATCAATTTGCTTTGTGATTTTGTACGGTCATTTAATAAGAAAAGTTTGAAGCAGAAAATAAGGTTGTTGCAAGAATTAGATCCTTGCAGAGTGAGAGAAGTGACAGGTTTGCATGGTCATTCACTGGCTTGTTTTTCTAGGAGAGTATGCCAGAGTGTTTTTCATCATTTCAGGATGCTAGCAGTGCATCATAATAAAGTGAGGAAATTAGTTAGAATGTTGTATTATGCTAAGAGTCCAGCAATTATGCTTAAACAATTATGCGCTGCTCTTTTGCATGGTTCTGAAATAGATGTGAAGAATATATGTGAAGAAATTGAGTTTTGTTACTTTGGAAGTAAAGAGGAGAATGTTGAAATTGACCAAGAAGAAGCGGGTAATGTGGAAGATAGTGTACAGGTTTCCAGTACAGATAATTTCCAGAGGGAAATTGCGACGTTTCAGGTCAAATCAAGTGAGAGGCCAAATTTCACTTGTGTGTGTTGTCGACGCACTTATTATAAGAATCAGACTAAGTTAGTGGATTTATATGCAAAAAGTGAAAGGGAAAATAATAGTGAATGGAAGGATTTCACAACATACTTGATGGTAGAAAATTGTTTTGATTTGGGATTGGATCAACGTGTGTGTACTTATTGTTGTAACAAATTAAATCAAAACCAGATGCCTGCTAGAGCAGTTCATAATAATCTGGAATTGATTGAGATTCCTTCTGAATTGAAGGATTTAAATACTTATGAATCTATTTTGATTCAAAGTATCCATCCCTTTCAGGCTATTGTAAGAATGGAGCCAAAGACAGGGAAATTGCCTCCATCAGATTTACAGAGAGGATTAAAGGGAAGAGTTGTTTATTTGCCTCTAGATTTGAAGAAAAACATTAACACAATTGGAGTAGAAAAAGTGGAAGAGGAACCTCTGGTTATCTTAGTTAATGGGGTTCCGACAAAGAATAAGAAAATATGGCAAGATTTAGTAGATGTTAGGAAAGTTAAAAAGGCAACATTGTATTTGAAAAAAAATAATAAATACTATAAGAATGTATATGTTGCAGAAGAGGAAGTAAGTGAGGAAGAGGATAGCGATTTGTGTGCTGGTCAAATTGAGAAAGTAGAACCCTCTACTAGTGAAGAAATATATGAACATTATAGTGTTCATCCTTTGCATTCCAAGGAAGTCATGGGGAATGCTATTGAGTTGTTTCAAATGAAACAAGCCAAAGGGAGTCCCATTAGTGTTTGGGAGGAAAGTTTGGAAGCTCGGTGTTTCCCACAGCTTTTTCCAACAGGTCAGGGAGGAAGATATGATGAGCGACCTCATCAAATTCCTGCTTCTGAATACCGGACTTTGCGATTGTATGCAGGAGATGCTAGGTTTCGACAATGCATTCCTTATTTGTTTCATCTCCTGTTTGAAAGCGATCTGTCTGGACTGTCATATGCAGTGAACCACATCTTGAAAAGTGGTATACACATGCAAAACATCTCGGCAAGTGACTTTATGGATAAAGTCAATGTCCAAGACAGTATTTTGGATTCTCACCTGATTAATCTCATGGCGTGTCAGCGTGGTACTAATGAGTACTGGTACCGTCGTCATGGTGATTTAAAATGTATGCTGAGGAACTTAGGTACTCCCACATGGTTCCTCACTCTGAGCTGTGCCGAGTATGGCTGGGAAGACTTACTTGAATTTCTACGAGAGGCAAATGCTAACGTAGATAACATCGAATTCAAGACACCCGGAGAACTGTGCTCTTTGGATCCAGTCAATGTATGTAGGTACTTCAATCATAGATTTGAAGCTATGATGTCTTTCATCATGAATAAGAAGAATCCACCTCTTGGAGAGGTGTTGGATTTCTTCTGGAGAAAGGAGTACCAAGCAAGAGGTGCTACTCATGTACATATGTTGCTGTGGATCAAGGATGCACCTAAATTTGGAACGGATCCAGAAGACTCAGTGATGAGTTTCATCCAACAGTATTCTACGTGTGCTGTTCCAAACGCAAAGGAGAAGAAAAGCCTAAGAGAAAAAGTTCTGCGTTTCCAAAGCCATCGATGTGGAAAGTACTGCCGTCGTAAATTCCGAAACAAGGACAAGTTCTACACCAAATGTCGTTTCGGCTTTCCACGACCGGTGATTTCTAAAGGAAGAGTAAACAGTTTGATGTCTTCGCTGCGACATAATGTGATGAAGAAATCACCTAAAAACACATACAATTTGAAGAGGAACGAAGAGTCCAAGTACATCAACGACTACAACCCGGTGATTTTGTCCATGTGGAATGCTAACATGGATATACAGTTTGTGGCTGATAACTGTATGGCTGTGGCTTGGTATGTGACATCTTACATCACCAAAAAAGAGAAGACAGAATTGAAGGATATGTGGGAGGACATTTCCCATGAAAAGAGCCTCAGCAAGAAGTTGTACAGTTTCAGTCTGAAGATGTTGTCGCATCGAGAAATTGGAGCTTACGAATGCTCTGACCGGTTGTCTTCAGCAAGTCTCTATGCCAAGTCCAGGAGTATCGTTTGGGCGAGTCTTGGTCTTGCTGCAACGCGTAATCGAGTTCTGAAACCTGTGCGGGAAATTGAGTATTTGGCGGAAAAGGAGCCAAACAGTACTGACATTTTGAAGACCAACATGTTGGATACATATTATCCAAATAGAAGCAGTCACCTCGACAATGTTTGTCTGTATGAGGTTCTTCAAAATTACATATTCAAGAGGAACATCAAAGAAGATACTGAGAAAGGAGTGTATGCTGTAATAGGAAGTGAGGGATGTCTGGTCAAGCAAAGAAAATGCCACTTGGTAAACCATCGAAAATTGAGTGGCGAATCTCCTGAAAAAAAGGAGTTTTTCTATTTAGCACTTTTGCAACTTTTCAAGCCTTGGCGTGCAGAAGAGGAACTGCTTGGAGATTTCCTCTGTTACAAAGACTCTTTCAATGCTGCCAAGGAGACCATAGAATGTCCTGCTTTTCCCAAATATGTAGAAATGTTGAATGCGGAAATTGAGCAGGAAGCAACGATTGCAGCCGAGATTGCCAGAGACAGTTCTCAGGACAGTCAGAGTTCTGCTTCATTGAGTCAGGATCCACTAGGAGGACCTGTTATCGAAAATGAAGCTGCCACTGCTATGAATGAAGTGGAAAGAGCCATGGCACATGCTCAGGAGGATGCGGTTAACTTAGAAGAGTTGGAAAGACAACTCAACGTTGAGCAGAAGAAAATATATGACGAAGTTACCATGCAAATTGATCATGGATTAAGTCATGACAAGAAAGAGTGCTCATGTACGTCGTTGAAGCCTGTCCGACTGTACGTGAGTGGAGAAGCGGGAACTGGAAAAAGTTTCCTCATTAAAGCAATTTCATGCTATTTGCAGGAAAGGACAGAGTCATCGCTGTCTTGTGTTGTCACCGCTCCAACTGGACTGGCAGCACATAACATTAAAGGGATTACTTTACATCGTTTACTGATGCTGCCAGTGGAGCATGACAACAAATTACAATATCACAAGCTATCTGGAGATGCTTGTTTTGAAGTTTCAAGAATCTTGAGGAAAATGAAACTTCTTATCATTGACGAAGTAAGCATGGTTTCCAATGTCATGCTTGCCTTTGTGCATTTGAGAATGCAAGAAGTTCTCAAAACAGAGTATGATGTGTTATTTGGTGGCAAACACATCATTGTTTTCGGAGATCTTTTGCAGCTGACACCAGTGAAAGGGCAACCTGTGTTCAAAATGCTCACGCATGAAGATACCAGGAAGTGCCTAGGCAGCATTGGCAACGTCAATATATGGTTAAACTTCAATTATGCTGAACTGCATGAAAATATGCGTCAGGCGAAGGATGAAGTTTACAAGACTATTCTACAAGATGTTAGAATTGGAAAAGTGACCGAGCATGGGAAAGAAGCTTTACATGCACGATTACTGTCAAATTTATATCCAGAACAAGATGTTGTGCCTGAGAATATTTTTCAGAAAATTACTGATAAGAAATCTGGAATATGTTTGATGCCAACTCTTGCAGAATGTGCCAAATTCAACAACAAAATGTTGCATTTAGAAAAGCAAGAGATTGTGAAACTGGAAGCTTGGAGAAGTGTGGCTCAGGGGTTAGAGGCAGCAGACCCGGAAGCTGAGATCGGTCCTGGACCAGGGTTCAATTCCCCGCCTCGGCGGGTCTTGGGCTAAAAATTCCACGGACTCGATAATTCTCGCCCCGGTGCCTCCTCGACTCACGGGTTCACACTCTGCGACTCTGGGCAATAGCTTGCTTAATCTCCACAATGGCCCCTCGCGGCGGGATGCCTGACTTTCACCTTGTGGATACCCTGCTATCTCACAGGGGAATACCAGGAAGGGTTCCCTAAGCAAGCGCCGGGAAACCCACTGCGGGTAGCTGTGCGCTATATAAGCTCAACTACATTTACATTTACATTTATTGACAGAGTAGAGCATATGGGATCAACAATTATTTTGTCTGAGAATCTGAAAACAAAATTGGATTCATTAGAGAAGAGTATATCTAAAACTGCAGGTTTTGAAAAGACTCTGAATGTGTGCTTGAACTGCCGTATAATTTTAAGAAGGAATTTACATGTTGAAAGAGGTCTGGTAAATGGATCAATGGGTAATGTTGTTGATTTTGTAAAATACAGAAATAGAGATGGAATTGAATTTTTAAAAATTAAATTTGATGGCATTGAGGAAGTACAGCTAATTGGTCGTTGCTCTGCTAGATTTTTGCTTGTAAAAGACTTATATGTTCGCCGTAAGCAGTTTCCTGTTTGCTTGGCATATGCGGTGACAATCCATAAATCGCAAGGTTTAAGTGTAGACTGTGCATTGGTGAATATTGGCAGTTCTGTGTTCAAGGAGGGTATGGCATATGTGGCATTGTCACGAGTTAGAACTTTATCGGGATTGTACTTGATTGAGTGTGATGTCACAAACATTTGTGCGGATCTAGATTGTGTTAAGGAATACAATAGGTTAAGAAGAGAGTATGCGCCACATTTGCCTCAGTATCCTTTGTTTGAGAAACGTGTGGTAGGCCGGAAACGAAGAAATGTGACCAATACTGGGGAGGTTGTAGCAAAAAGACGAAAAGTCGATGAACCTAAAATTACAAGCAGAAACAAAAAGGATTCTGTTGAAGATGTTGTTGGTTTTCAATTTGAAAACAGTTCTGGTGTCAACTGCTATGCTAATGTAGTGGTTAATGTTTTGTTTTCTCTAGAAAATGTAAAAGAAGAGATTGTGGTCAATTCTGATGAAAGATTTTGCAGTTTGTTAAATTCTGTGTTAGAGAAATGTAGCACTGATAGAACAAACATAGAAAGTGTGTCTGAAATTCGAAATCTGTTAGACAGATGTTCAGGCCAAACACAATTCTCTCAAAATATTCAGCAAGATTGTCAGGAGTTTTTAATGTATATGCTTGATGTATTGCATGCTGAAGGTGTAGATGTAGATCAGCTGTTTGGGCTTTCTTATCAATGGCAGCATGACTGCGAGAACTGTATGGTATCAAGTACTACTAGTGTAGACTCAGAAAGATTTATATATTTAACTTTGCCAGACAGTAAATCAGTCTCCTTTAATAAGCTAGTAAAAGCAGCTGATCACAACATGGAGTGTAGCCAATGTAAATCTGAAATGATTTCCACATTATTTATACGAACATATGGCCAGTATGTCATTTTAATGTTCCAACGATGTAGGCCTGATGGAACAAAATTGACAACTTTAATTAAAAATTTTGTAGCTTCGCAGTTGTCAATATCAGGAAGGACTTTTGTAACTGCAGCAATTATATATCATGACGGCCCTTCAATAACATCAGGACATTACACAGCTTATTTAAAGTCTAGAAATGGCTGGTCATTCTGCAATGATTCTGTTTTAATTTTCAAAAATAAATTGCCGTATGACCTTAAAAACTCTTACCTGGTGTTTTTAAAACCAAAATTTTAGGGAAATAATCTCAGGATGTGCTCTGTGGAATTTCAAGAAGTTCTAATGGCTCCTACACAATTTGGCCTTGAGGATAAGTGTAGTTCAGAGACATAACTTCTAACCATAAGACTGGACGTCATGGAGAAATAAGTGCACTTTGAATGAGTTCAGAAAAACTATTTCTTTTTATAAGCTAATTGAAGCAGCCAATCAAAACATAGAGTAGAGGGAATGTAAGTCTGCAATGCTGTCTACTGTTTTACATTGCTTTGTGATTAAAAGTGATGTAGAGAATTAAATAATTGTAGTACTCATAGAGGTAGTGTAAGTCTGCTTCATAGTAAGCAGTATCAGTGTCATAGGAAATGTAGAACATGACTGAGCAAGAAGGGGAAGATATTACTATTCCAGGATTGTGAAAATGATCTTCAACATTTTAATTCTGAAAGTTGCAGAAATGCCAAATGACGGGATTGGCTTACAAGAAATCCAAGAGTTATAAATGGCTCTGACAAGATTTGGCCTTGTGGAAACTTGTGGTAGAGAGCAAGAAGTCATTTATTGCATGTAACATGTTTTTAAAAACGATGGAGATTTTCTTTCAGAAAGTGGCGGGCTGAAAGTAATAACAGCACAACAGAGTATAAGCTGTTCATAGGACATCCCTTGACGTCATGGAAAGTAAGTTAACTTTAAGGAGTTCTGAATTCTGATTTGTTATGTTGTATGGGTTTTTTAAACACAATCATTTTGATTGTGTTTTTTTTTCCCCGCTGTTATATGATGAATACCTTCAAGTCACTGTTTTTAGTGAATTTTGATACATTCTGAGAACAGCAAAAATAAACCATTTAACATGTATAATTAATTCTGTACTGTTTGCATTTATGATGTATATGTAGAACTGTGTAGGAGGCATGGAGAAGGTGAGGCTTCTGTAAGTGTCAAAGTTGTTGCATGCAGTGCTGCACTTCTGCGTATTCTTTCATATGCTGGACTCCATCTGCACAATGAGATACCTAAGCAAAGGAAACACAAGTGATGTGATTGTGAAATGAGTAAAATAAATTGCACGTATTTCATTTACATCACCTGTGTTTCCTATCATTATGAATCACATTGTGCAGATCAAGTTTAGGTCTGTCCAGGGAAACATAGGAGGTTTGGACTTTGTTCAAGAGTGCAGTGGACATGACTCACTTCATTGGTAGACCTTCACATGTATTATGTCCTCTATTCTCTTCAACAACTCGAAATTTCATCTGCAACCCTGAGTAGGCCTCACCTCAAACAAACCTCTGGATAGGACACATCTTATTGGCATCCTGAAGCAATTATTTAAATTTTTAGTGTCTTGCGACACTTTTCTGAGACAACAGCAATGCAAAAGATGCACCATGTTTTAAGATAGGCCTCACTTCATCTACATCAAGATACTGTTAGTTTAAAATGTATATCTTTAGGACTGTGTAGGGGGCCTGGAGAAGCAGAAGCTTCTGTAAGTGTCAAAGTTGTTGAAAAACTGTTTGTCCTTCAATTTTTTCTCTTGTCTTTTGTAATTTTTAAATACATGTTTTAATATTTTTCAAATGTTTGTTCTCTCTTTCACAGATTGAAAGTATAAAAACAAAAAGTGAGTAATTTAACGACAATTATAAGGTAAATGTTTTGTACTCTTTTCGTTACATTTCTATCACATTTAACTTCTATTAGTTCCACTGCTTCATTTCTTTAACCCTCAGTTTCCTGCCTTTGCTACTTCCCTCATTCCTTTCTCTATTACCTACTTACTCAACTCCTTCCACTCTTTTTCTCAGTCCCTCTCTTCTCATAGTTCCTCATTCTTGTTCACTCACTCCGTCTCTATTACTCTTAGTGTCTTTGACTGATCACTGTATCACTATTTGTTCATAATGCTTTCTCTGTGTAGTTGAAGCACACTAAGGGGCATATTATGAACACAGCCAATAAAATTATTGCTCTTTTTATTGGCAGAAAACTGGTGCAAAAGTGGTTTTAGCGGCAGTTTTCTGCCGCAAAAGCAGCTTTAGCGACACATTTCTGCCAATAAAAGCTGCAAAACTTTTATTGCCTATGTTGATGATATGGCTCTATGTTACTTACATTTCTTTGCTGTTTCAATTAATCTTTTTCTGTTATTTTTTGTTTTCTGTTTTCTATTTTTTCTCTCTGTTATTCCTCATGTTTTAATCTTATTTTGAACATTCACTCACATTCTCCAAGAAACTCTTCTTTGTTAATGTTATACTCTCTTTTTTTTCTTTCACTTCGTTATCTATTTTGTTTTTCACAATTATACCCTCTTCCGTCTTTTCTTCGGTAAATAGATCTATTAAACAGTATCTCTTCTTTACTCCCTATAGCTGTCTTTCTTTTAACATCACTGTCTGTTTACTTTCCTTATACTTACTCTTTTTTTTTTTTTTTTTTTTTTTTGGTTAGCTCCCGGTCCGCGTACCGGGAAGCTAACCGGGAAGCGAACCAAAAGAAATAGAGCTTGCCAGAGTGCTAAACATTCTAGCAATTTTTTTTGAAAGGGAAGGTAGTTCTGAAAAGAACTTTTTTTTAAAAAATATTTTTGTTGTTTTATATATTTTTTTTTTTTTTTGAACGATTTTATATATTTTTTGGTTTTTTTGGGGGGGGGAAACAACAAAAAACAGGCATTGAAAAGGGCTCAACAGGAGCAAAAAAAAAATTACTGGGGGCGGTTAGGGCAATTATGATGTTCATAAGCCAGGTTGATAGCATTTATACTCATATTGCCACATGCTATCAACGCACCACAGTGCATACAAGTGTGTTTCATGTGGCCAAAATTCTCTTGTATGTTTGGCACAGTTTCCCGTGCCTCTGCTGGTGTCAATGAAATTGTTGATCTTGATCTGGCCACAGGAGTTGATGTTGGATTTTCCTGCAAATCCCGTATTTCCGCCCGGCTGTAATTGATTGGATGCTTCCTGGTCATATGCCTATGCATAGTATAGTTCCCATAACTATATTTCTTATCCGTCCCTCTGGATAATTTTTCTTTACAGATGAGGCAGGTGACATACCTCGCATTCACTTTTTTTTGGCCAGGAGGGATTGAATAAAACTGCCAGATGAAACTGGCTTTCTTATGGGAAACCCGGGGCACCTCTTCCAAGAACTGTGGTTCTTCTCCCTCCTCTTCCTCCATTTCTTCCTCTTCCTCCTCTGTGTTGGTCATGACCTGGGGAGGTGGTCCTCTCTTCCCATGAGGAGGTGGAGGTGGTGGTGGGGGTGCACCAGCTGAAGCAACTACTGAAGCCATTTCTGAAGTAGAAGTAATAAAGGTCTTCCTCTCACAATGATGAAAGTCAGAGTGAGGAAAGAAGGAGGGGTTTTCATCATTTGGGAAAAACAATAGTTCTCAACCAATGAAAAGTGTTATTTTTAGGTCACCTGACCTAGCCTTACATCATTATGAAACCAAAAGTGAAATGAACCAATGAAAAGTTTTATTAACAAGTCACATGACCTCTCACGCTCATGTTACGCGCTGCGGAACGCGCCCCGGTTAGCTTCCGGGTCGCTGCGCTTCGCGCCTCGGTCCGCGCCCCGGGGCATTTCCGGGTGCGCTAACGCGGTACGTCACAAGACGCATTACGCGGCAACGCGATACGTCGCGCTTTCGCGACGCGTCGCGGATCGCTTCCGGGGAGCTTCGTTTCGCGCCTCGGTCCGCGCCCCGGAGCACTTCCGGGTGCGCTAACGCGGAACGTCATAAGACGCATTACGCGGCAACGCGATACCGTCACGATGTTGATTTCTTACCGGTTCGCGGACCGGGTCGCGGCATCAATTTGAGCTAACGGAAAGCTTTCCGGTTCGCGGACCGGGAGCGAAACAAAAAAAATATTAAAAAAAATTATTAATAAACATATAAAATATATTTTTGGATTTAAAGAAGAATACATTTTACAGCTATAGATATTAGCTTTTAAAAAACCAATGAAATTCACTGAAAAAACCATAGGTTATAGACCATATATAGTTAGGAATTAGCATTTACAAAACCTTGAAAATTCACTGAAAAAACCATAGGTTATAGACCATATATAGTTAGGAATTAGCATTTAAAAAACCTTATTTTACTCACACAAAACCAATGAAATTCCATATATAGTTAGTTGTACTAACTATATATCGCGCACCCGCAATCCACTGCTGATCATGTCACATATTACATCATTCATGACATGGTCAGTGACATCACTGATGACATCACTGATGACATCTCAAATGACATCACTGATGACATCACTGATGACATCTCAAATGACATCACTGATGACATCTCAAATGACATCACTGATTACATCACTGATGACATCTCATTTGACATTACTGATCACATCACTGATGACATCATTCATGTGATAATACGATGAACCTCTTCAGACTCTAATATAACCTTAGATACAATCAGTGTAAACAGACACTCATAGACTGTCACTCATCCATGGAGTTACTCAGACACTTAGTCAGTCATACAAAGAATCAATCACACCTCCATTTCCTCAACTATACAGTTATACACACCTTACTTATTCAAACATATACTAAAACATATTTACTCACTTATACAATCCTGGATACAAGTTCACAATGATCCATACAGCCACTCACACATTCACTGGCTCTTATGCACAGTTATTTATATATGTCAACTCTCACATGTACTGTATTTTACATATGTACTTACTTTAACATGTAGCACTGAGATATCCATTCACTCACCAATACACTCATGCACACAGTCAATTGCCCATACAGCTGTTTCCACATGCACTTTTGAACCCATACATCTAGTCAATCAACTGCTCACACATCTATGCAGAGAGTCATACACCTCCCAGCCACCCACACACACACTCAGTCTCCCATACAAATGCTTGGGCAACCAATCAATAACCCATATAGTTAATCATATAGCTACTGATCAACACATGCAGCAGTTTACAGAACAACAGACATAATGATGCACAAATTAAGACAGTTTAGTCACTAACCCATGCACTCAGTGAGACACATTTAATCAGTCACTCATACAGTCAGTCATGCCCCTACTAAATCCTTCATCCAGACACTTATACATCCACTCAAGACATATTTTAACTTTACAGAAAAATACAGTCACTGGATGTTGTCATCAGTGATGTCATCAGTGATGTCATTTGAGATGTCATCAGTGATGTCATCAGTGATGTCATTTGAGATGTCATCAGTGATGTCATCAGTGATGTCACTGACCATGTCATGAATGATGTAATATGTGACATGATCAGCAGTGGATTGCGGGTGCGCGATATATAGTTGGTACAACTAACTATATATGGAATTTCATTGGTTTTGTGTGAGTAAAATAAGGTTTTTTAAATGCTAATTCCTAACTATATATGGTCAATAACCTATGGTTTTTTCAGTGAATTTTCAAGGTTTTGTAAATGCTAATTCCTAACTATATATGGTCTATAACCTATGGTTTTTTCAGTGAATATAGATAGATAGATAGATAGATAGATAGATAGATAGATAGATAGATAGATAGATAGATAGATAGATTGAGGGCGATAGATAGATAGATAGATAGATAGATAGATAGATAGATAGATAGATAGATAGATAGATAGATAGATAGATAGATAGATACAGGGCGATAGATAGATAGAGTGAGGGCGATAGATAGATAGAGTGAGGGCGATAAATAGATAGAGTGAGGGCAATAAATAGATAGAGGGCGATAGATAGATAGAGTGATGGCGATAGAGTGAGGGCGATACATAGATAGAGTTGCACTCGCGGTGAACACCCACATAGTCACAATACTACTTAACTGGGATTTGTAAAGATTTTTGCAACGGTTTCCCACACTAAATAGTCTGTGCTTAAATGTTGCAGAAAAAAACATGTTTACAGTAACAAGATTGAGTGTAAACGGGGGAGGCGGGAAGGGTAGCTTAGACATGTAATTGCATTTCTGATGTCGCACTCCTAAATACTATACGTAGACACACCTGCATAGTGAAATACATATTTCACACATATAAATAGAAAAACAAACGCATGTATATTTCCCCCACCATTCGTAAATTAGACCTATATATTGGAATTCTTTTTGCACCTATACAAGTTTTGAGGCTGAGGGGACCTGCCCCATGGGTTCTAGCCTTGCTGCATAGAGTGCATGCAAGAATCTTACATTCTGAATAGAGAGACAGGGTTTTTCTAGGCCGATTGCAACAGATTGGAAGGGATATTCCATTAACTACTTCTCATAGTAGTTTGAAGGCGTTAGCTGTTACAGCTTAATGTAGGTAAAGTGTGTATCTATCCATAAGGTAATGGGTAATTGTCACAGACAATGTGCCACTTTTGAAGTTTAATCAACAAATTTTCTTTCTTTAGTCCTGTCATCCGAATCGCAGTTTAAGTAAAAAATAAAAAATTGGATCTGTGCAATCCATCTGTAGTAATTGTGTGTTTCTGGTTAAGATATATGCAGACGTATTACAGGTATTTTGCTTTGGTCATTCCGAAGCTCTTGATTGGATTTTGGAGTCTTAAAAGGCTTTTTTTTTAAATATCTTTAGGGAGGTCTGTTGAAATCTTTGCAGCATCTCTTAATAGTGATGTGTGTAAAAATCAAAAAATTGTGCTTTTTGCAACTGTCGCTTGCATCCCTGTTTAACTCATATAGAAAACTTCTACAGATACATGCTTTTTAGAGAAGAGTTCATATTTATTTCCTCCTCAATGACATAGTTCACAGAAAAGCAGAACTATAAACTTGCAGATAAAAATGATGCAAACATTATCAAGTACGTATTAATCGCAAGTTTGCAAGTGACGATAATCGCACTGCATGGGCTGCGTTTGTCTTAGGTCCGTTCTTTTAGTGTGAACATGAAAGGCGGTTCACCACTAACTCTGACGCACTTTCTTACCGTGTGTAAACAGAGCGTGACAGATTCCTTCTTACTCTTTAGGGAAGGTGTGATTAACGCTTATCAGAACTCTTGATCTGGCCCTGTAACTTTGCACCGATCGCCAGCCCTTCACTCACGTCAGCCTCAGGGCACCGATTCCACTCAAGTAGAAATAGTTTAAGATCGTTCTAGCTAGACGTTGACTCTGCATAACAAGCAATTGCTGCGCGGGCGGAAATGACACGGCCGCGTGGCAGCAAAAGTAAAAGGGATCGTGGGAGTTGTGTGCACGCGCGTGTGCGAAATTGAGAGATCAGAATAGCCTAGAAGTTTGTGTGAAATAAAATAATTTTTTTAAAACGCGAGTTGTGCGCACGCGCGCGACGAAAAAAGTGCTGTGCACGTCGCGCGCGTGCGTGTGCAGGTAAGCTGGTCGCCGCTTTGGAAGCATTTCCAAAAGCGGCTTTACTAAATGTCTCGCTGACAGCGCATTTGCGCTGGATCAGTGAGACCTAAAAAGGGTTCTTTTTGGACCAAAAGCTATCTTTTTTGGCAAATTTGGTGTAATTTTGTACAGAAGTTCAGGCTGTAGTCGTGTCTAAAAATCTCTATGGAAATTAACATCGGAAAAACACTTTTTTTGACCCCCCTTTTTCTCGCCTCTCGCTTGACGGATAGCCCCAAAACTTTCCATGCGCAAAAAGAATCAGTGGCACACTGTTTTTAAAAAAACGTTTTGGGAAGATTCGTCAAACTGCGCCTTAGATATATGCAAGACAAAAAATGCTTTTTTCTATGGAAATGTGGTCTTAACTATATATCCACACACAGGACATTACAGTTTGGTGAAAATGTCAGTTAAAATATACAGTTTTAAATTAAGAAAACACTGAAGTTCACCAGTTCTAGTTATCTCAAGTAACTATAACTAGTACCCTAAAGTAACTCAAAGTCACACCCCTGCCATGCACAGTGTTGTCATCAATGATGTCATTCCAGATGTTGCAGTGATGTTATCAAGGATGTCATACAACATGTTATGAGTGATTTAATATGTGAGGTAATAAGCAGTGCATGGCGAGGGCGCGAGTTATAGTTACTTGAGACAACAATAATTGGTGCATTTCAGTTGTTTTGTTAGTTAAAACGTTATGTTTTAATTGACATTTTTACCTAACTATAACGTCCCTTTAGCCTTTGTTTTTTTCAGTGAATGTCTTAGGTTTTTTTTTAATGAAAATTAATATATTATCAACATACCTAACTATAACGTCACTTTAATATTTGTTTTTTTTTCAGTAAATTTCTAGGGTTCTTTTGACACCATCACTGTGTGTGGCTTGGGGCTGGACGCAGGCCTGGCCTTAGGCCATACCATGTGCCACACCCTGTGTCCAACCCCTCTCTGGCACTGAACCCCACGCTGGCATGCACAGCTGACTAACATACTAGGGAAACATACTGGCTTTGTAAAAAATAACTGTAATCAAGTTTATATTTAAAAAAATCACACATTGCAATGATTAATAAAAGTGGCTGTCATAAAATATTTTGAATAAAGCCATTTAAAACAAATGAACATGTCTTTTAGTCTTTCATTTTACATTTTTAAAGACACAAAGTGCAACCATAGAACCAACCATTGGAGGTTCCTGCACTCCAGCTCAGAAGCATACAGCTCTGGATCAGAGTGTTTTTGAAAAATATCGTAAGCTCTCCTAAAGCCATGGAATTAGTGACCCAGGAGACTTACTGTTTTTGCTTTTAATGTTGCTGGAGGGCTGAAACACTCCCTGCAGCCCTTCACAACATTAAAACAAATGTTTGGTGGTACCCCAGCCTCTAGAAGCACCACCAGCAAGATGATATGTACTTTAAAAAAAACCTAGGTTCATGCAGCTAATTTATTATTCATTTTCCACTTTTTAATTTTCCCCCCCATTATTATTGTGGATGTCCGATGTCCACCAGGAACACCCACAGCATTGTTTTTATTGGGGCAGTGGAGGGAGCCTAACTGGCTCACCTGCATACACCCATCCTAAGTGCGGCAGGAGTAGGTTTTTTTCTCTGCTCCTGCCGGATGGGAGCAATCTCTGTGTCCTTGCCTGCGAGAGCGGAGGCAGGGGAAAAAAATGTGTGCTCCCACTCAGCAGGAGCATATCTGCAGTTCTCGCCGGGTGGGACCATACAAGTCTTCCCTACCAACAGTATCCCAGGGGTGGGCTTTCTGGGACAAAGCCTTTGAGCCAGCCACACAGTTGATGGCGTTCACAGGCCTTAGGAAGACTCAGGGAGTGGGGCAGCGTGTCCGCCTCCCCTTCTATTATATATTGGCACAAGGGTATGGGGTCTCTGGGGACCCATGGGGTGCATGAACCCCTTCCTATAAAATAGAATGCACCTCCCCATGAGCCCTGGTCCACCCCACGGAGCCAAATGCAAATTTACGGTAATTTTCTTTTTCAAAAGTCTGTTTGACCCCAGGGTGGTCCCTCTGAGACCCCTCACTACCTTGCTTAGGGGGTCAGCATATCGCTACCATGCCACCTGTATTTTATTTGCCTTAGCTCCAGGACATTGGACTGAGTTCCAAGTCCTAAAATGGCTGCTGCCACATGTTGATGTGGTGGCAGCCAGATCAAATCTTATCTTCAGCTATGTCAACTCTGCAGATCCAGTTTATGAGAAGAGGAGTCAAATTGGAAATGAGGAATAATTTCCCTGTTGATTTAGAGCACATTATAAATAAGGCAGTTAGAGGTGTGGTAGCCTTGTGTGCTAAGTAGACTACCTCATAGTGTATTGTCTTGATTTAGTGTACAAACACTGATTTGTGGTCACAAATAAGTTGGTGGTAGGAACTTGTTCTTCCTGAGAAGCAATTTTTAAATATGATTAATGATGTTTTGTTGAAATTGTGATGCCAATTGTATATATTGTTTGTATGTGTGCATATATATATATATATATATATATATATATATATGTGTGTGTTTGTATGTTTTAAAAGAGTAACAAAAAACAATGTTTATTCTTTCAAAAATGACCCTGTGGTAAGTGGTTTGTTGTTTGAATATATTTCATAGTAATTACCAAAAGAATTAAGTACTATGTATAGGGTAATTTGAAGTACCTTGTAGTTTAGTTGATACAGAGATACTTTCCTCCTTGCCATTTCTTTTTTCTACATTGCAGATCCTCTGAAGCATGAAATATACAAAGTTTTTGAGCCTCACAAAAAGTACGCTTTCTGGACCAAGACAGTGGCGGCTCCCCTGCTATGGTGGAGGAGCGTCGACCCACTGC
Source organism: Lissotriton helveticus (assembly GCF_964261635.1). Lineage (NCBI taxonomy): Eukaryota > Metazoa > Chordata > Amphibia > Caudata > Salamandridae > Lissotriton > Lissotriton helveticus. The sequence goes on from NC_136071.1 coordinate 782,095,551, forward strand.
TTTTAAGCACTGAGAATCAAAAACATAAAATGATAATAAGTTTGTGTTATTATTATTTTATGCTGATTCCTTCTGCTTTGCAGGTGGGTGGGTTGGCGGGTCTGCTCTGCGCTTGGTGCAGGGCAGGGGATGAGTAGTTTGCCCACTCCTAAGTGCGCAATGACTGTTTGTTTGGCACTCTTGGGCCCCCCAAACGAGTCATGCGCACTTTCCCCGACCAGCCAGGACGCCACGGGACCCGCACTAGGTATTCCCGCAGAGGGCACAGCACAACCAAATCGGCCAAACGCAGTGCCTCTTCCCTGCGCCCCGTATACTGCCTAAATACGTTGTAGCATTGAAATTTTTCGCTACGTATAAGTGCCCGTAAGTACGTGGACACTTACTTTTCACTTTTTTTACCACACACCTTAGCGAGTGTGTAGATACAACACTGTTTCACGTGGCACATACTTTTGACACTCACTATTCACTTTATGGTCCTGAAGAAAGTCCTGTAAAAAACCCAGAGGGAACTGAAACATGTAGACCGCCACACCTAAGCCAACTCATAGGAATAGAGTTCCATTTGTAGTTGCATCTCACATAGTTTTAATCAATACCCTGGGCCGCCAAGAATAAAACATTAGGTAAGGATTCCCAGAGGTATTTTTTAGTTCACCTTCACTCACATCACACTGTTGCATGACACCCGCTCCTCTGTAGTCAGGCGTCGAAGCACAACCAGGTGGCACTCGGCCGCCTGGTTGGGACCCCGATGATGAAGCATGACACCAACCAGGTTGGTGTATGAGCGGTCTTTAAACAACACCCAATGGGTCCAGTCTCTAGGCCACCAATACGAGTGACTATGAAAAACACATACACATAGTGTGCTAGTCCACATTGGTTCTACATATTACCCTTGAGGACAGGACGCGCCCTACAAACCCTTGCTCTCTGATTGATTTTGTGATACTTTCCCTGTTCCCCATGCAGGCTGCATTACAGCCTGCATGGAGAACATGCCCAAGCCCCTATTCCCTGGTTGAGCGTTGAACCAGGATGCTCAAAACCAATCACAACGCTGCATTGCAGAGTTGTGATTGATAGGGGAGCCTGGGTGCTTACCAGTAACAACGCTCAGTGGGGCCTGCTTGTAGCTCCTCGTTGTGCAAGAGGAGAGCAGGAGCAGAGACATTTTTAATTTTTAATCATTGTACCAATCGCAACTGCACCCCGCCATCCCCACTGCACGATCCCCCCGCGCCTGCCCCACCACCCGCAAGCCCTGCCGGCAGCCACTGGGCCAAGAGTTAGCTTTATGCAAAATTAGGTGTAATTCGATTCAGCAGTTATTGTGGTATCACTGTTCAATTTTTCTATGGAAGAATGAAAGGGGAAAACACGTTTTGCCCCCTCTACCCCCTGTTTCTCGGACCTCACTTGACAGATCATCCCAAAGCTTTCCAGGAAGAAGCTGAGGTGGATGAGACTTTTGTTGAAAAGATGGATAGTAGCCATGAGATATAACATAAGTAGAGGTTTATTAAGTAAGTTACAGGATGATTGTTCATCAGTTCAGCTGTTAAGAGGCCCCATCAGGAGCAGCATCTTTGCTGCTAAGCCCACTCTCTCTATCAGTCCTCCAGTCCACCAGGCACACCAACATTCTACTCAGTCATCAGGCATTCCAACATTCCACACACACACACACACACTCATGCATACTGGCTGAGCAGCAGGAAATCTAAGTACAACAACTTTTATCTTTCTATTCATCACCCTTTTGTGTTTAAGTGTTTGTGTTTAAGCTGTTTTGAGGTTACAGTAATTCAAAGTCAGTAGTACCTTTTCTCTGCCCAATAAGAATCATGCTTTTCTGTGATGTGCATTAAAACTAAAAAGGGGTTCTATACCTGTTGTAAGAACACCTGCCTGCTGTGAAGCACCTGGGCTGTTCTATTAAAAGTGTAAGTGATGATACTGTTTGAATTTAAAATTATTGCCAAAGCCTGACCTTTTGGCTTTGTAAATGCTTGTGTGTGGACGTGTGGCACAATCGCGTGTGTTCCAATCACACACAGTTCAGACGAACTCAGGGTTTTTCCTGGGATGCATCACTCATCAATAATTGGGCTCAGCGTCCCTGGGCCCCACATATTGTTGCTTGACAAGCAGAAGTTGTATTTGTCATAGTTACAGAAGAACAAACAGTGGTTTTGTAAGACTTTTAAGGAAGCATTATTAAAGCTGGCAGTGCCTGCCTACAAAACGAAGTGAAGTGATAGGGAGGGGTAGGGGGTACTTTTTTCAATAAACAGTGTAATGGACGGAAATATTTAGGCCGTTTGCTCTTAGAGGCAATCATCTAGAGCGCCACATCAGGGCAGGGGAGACAGTAAACAGCGCACGGGAATCCATCAGAAATGCAGACAAAGAGGCTTAAAACAGCTTAAACGGATCTAAAATGAGGATTACTGTTTCTGGGGTTATCTATGAAAAATAAGCGAGCATTTACAAACTGGGCTAGCTCTGAAGTGGATCACAGTAGTTTTACAGCCTGTAATTCCCAAATCAGATTGACAGGCGCAGTAACGGGGAAATGATCTAATAAAGTTGAGCTTATCCATAATAAACATTATGTAGTAAAGCAGAGCCTTCCATAGAAATGAGGAGCGGATTTTACTAGCCTGATAGAAGGCCATACTTCTCAGACAGCCAGTAGTGGGAAGATCATGCCTGTGTGGATGCACATGATCCTCTCTCTGCCCAGGCCCACACCCTAAGATATGAGGATTTGCTGGAATCTGGCGCAAATTATTTTTGCACCGGATCCGTGCATTCAGAGATGTGCTTTAATGTCACATTGTCAAGATTTTTCTCTTGGCAAATCGTGCAAAGAAATGCCTGGTGCGATCCCTCATTTTGACCACAAAACTCCAGAGATGGGGCATTGATTTTGCACAGGGTAAAGCAGCAAGGTGCAGTAATCGATTTACCTTGGGCAGAAATTACTGCAGGTAATGGTCCCGAGTTTCTCCACCAGCAATAACCCAGTGTCATAATTGTCATCGCTGCATGGATTGATCACTGGTCCTGAAATGGCAATGCATTTGGTCGATTGAGTGCCACTCTTGATAGTTGGAATTCTTGTGTTGGCATGCATTTCAAAATAAAACAAGCATTGGCTAATGGGTTTGGCGATGCCGCCAGCCTTTTGAATTTGTCACTGCTTGTTCTACTTTGCCATGGTTGGCACAAAACTTTATTGTTGGAGAAGCTGCCGTGCCGTCATCAGTCTAAAAGAAAATTTGGCTAAAAACAAAAAAAAACATTTTTGTCCCAAAAAGCACACCTTGCCAATGTAATCCCTAGCTCTGAAAGGAACTACTGTGCTTGTGTATGATCTTTGCGAAAGAGCGCAATTCTGTCACTCACAGGGAAGTTAGCCGATTGAAGTGGGCTGCCCCATGCATTAGGCTATTTTGGGCAGAATCAAAATGTGAATGACACAATACAGACCAATAGATCAAGTGGGCTGGCTGAAACTCTCTATAAGAAAGTTCATTATCATACATGCCAACATTTTCGACCAAGAAAGTGGGAGATAAAAAAAAAAAACATCGGGGAAATATATTTTCCACCTTGACTTCTATTGAAGCGGAGGCATTTTCACGTAATAGAGAGCTAAATTAAAGCCTTTTTATGGTTAAAAAATAGGGAGTCTCCCACCTGACTATGGGGCTCATTAGGATGACGGGCGGACTTTGTCCGCCTGCCATCCTGTTGTGGAAAGGGACCGCCCGCATAAGGGCGGGGGTCCCGTGCGTGGAATTAGGATGCACCCGCCCCAGTGGCGGGTGCATCCTAATGCACCGCCACTGTGCCGCAATGCTAAAAATGCATGCCTGCCTGCCATGTTGTACTTTTAAACGCAGGGGGGTACCATAGGTACTCTCCATGTGCACCCCCTTCACCCTGGGGGCCCGCAACGGGCCCCCAAAGCAAAGACCCCATGCCTTGGCATAGGACCGCAGGCATTGTAATATGGTTGGCGGTGTCTCGCAGACACAGTCACCATAGGAAAAAACTTTTTCCGTCCGCCGCGGACCCCCCAGCCATCCTAATGTGGCGGGGGGTCATTTTGTTGAGGATGGCGGGTGGATTGCCCCCGCCGGGCCGGCGGTAGCTACTGCCGGCCCGGCGTGGGCAATCCGCCCGCCATCCTAATGGGCCCCTGAGTCTGTTGGCATGTTATTTGTTATGTTATTTTATTTATAACTTGCACGAATCACCTATGGGAGGGGTATCTGGGCTCAGCAACAGTTCATAGGCAAGCAAAGGCAGCTATGTTAGAGCAGTGTTGTCTTAAGTGTTTTCCTAAAATGGAGGTGATCAGAGCATGTGCGAATGCGAAATGGTAGTTCATTCTAAAACAGAGAAGCTAAGTGAGAGGATGACCTGCCCCCAGAGCAGGACTTTTTGACCCGTTAAACCATTAGGAGAGCCTTATCCTTAGATTTAGGGAGAGTGGAAGGGCAATAATAAGTTAGCTTCGAAGGTAAATAGCTGGGACCCATTCCTATCAGGGCTTTATGTGTGAGGCAACAAATTCAAAAAACAATTCTCTTCCAGACCAGTAACCAGGGCAAGAAATGCAAGAGAAGAGCAGATGCCGCCCTGGATGGAAGATTACAAATGAGGCGAACTGTGGTATGCGCACTACTTGTAGTTTTGATCGTAACGTTTAATTTGCCGAGGCCAATAGGGCATTTCCATAGTCCAGTCGGCTAACAACAAGAGCCTGAATCACCATTTTCCTTGCTATAAGTGGGAGGAATGGAAAGGCTCTCTTCAACAAGCGCATTGTTTGAAAACAAGAGCCTATGCTGGATAGAACCTTCTCTTACATAGTATGGGGTTTGTCAAAATGCACTCCCATGTTCTTGACTACTTCTTTGGAGGAAGGGGCTGTGCCAAGTTCGGAAGAGGCCCATAATTGTTGCGCCTTGCTGAACAGCATAATCTCTATTTTTCCGACGTTCAGCTGGAGCCCGTTCTCTCTCATCCAGGCCGCAACTGCTGTCATCCCAGCTGAAAAGCTTTCTTTTTCTTTGACCAAATCTTTTTCAAAGAATATTATAAGCTGTGTATCGTCCGCATACAATATTATTTCAAGGTCAAATGAAATGATTTTTGCAGTCTTGGCAAAGGGTGCGACATAAATGTTAAAGGGGAAGGGGCTAAGACAGAAGCCCTGGGGCATCCCCTTGTCCAGCACCATAGTACAAGACTTGAATGAACCCAAAGTTAAGGGTTTCATTGGACAGGAAGTTGCCAAGCCAGTCTAGCGCTGTCCCGTAAATTTCGTTCTCCTTCAGTCTACGGGGTAACCAAGGATGAGACACAGTATCAAATGCTGCGGAGAAGTCCAGCAGCACCAGCATGGAAGGTAGATTAGTGTCTAAAGAATGTCTAATAAGGTCAGTAACCACATCCAAAGCTATCTCTGTACTGTGTGATGGTCTGAAACCCAATTGGGACGGGTCCAGAATCTTATTGATCTGTAGGAACTCTATGAGTTATTTACTAGCCCTTCCAAAAGCTTTCCCAATAAAGGAAGCAGCAACATTGGACAGTAGTTGGTGAGGTTGGTCGGAGCCAAGTTGGTCTTTTTTTTACAATTAGTATGACCTGTGCCACCTTCCAAGGTGCTTGGATTTTCCCGGTGTTAACCAATAGATTTAATAAGGAACAGATAGCAGGGGCAAGCTGATTGGAGAGAGCAGCAGAAATCCTAGGAGGACACATATCTAGAGGAGATCCTGATTTGGCTGACGCAAGTGCTATCTGAATTTCCTCCAAAGACAAATAATTTAACTTTCCTATATTTGTAGCACTGTCAGAGGAGAGTAGATTAAATTTAAACACCTCAGGAGGTCTAAGGAAGTTCTGGTAACTATCTTTAATTTATATCTTCAGAGTGATTGGCCAGCAAGTCACAAAGTGTTTGTCATGCCTGGTTTTCTTGAGAGCAGGTTCCAGGGTTTATATAATCGTTAAACACTTTAAAAAGAACTTGGGGGGGGGGGGGGAGGGGGCGTGGCCAAGATGGCAGCGAGGTAGGAAGCAACTTGCGGAGCTCCTGCCTGCCGCCCACCATCTTTAGCGGCTAACAGCACCTAAGAGAGCCGTTGACCACGGAATCTTGAGGCGGAGCGTGTCCTCGCTCTGCTCATACCTCTTGACCCAGGGGGTCTGTTGCTGACTCCCGCCGACAGCACCGAAGGAAGTGGCCCACAACACGTCAGAGGAGGCCTCGAGATAGGGGCGGCCCGTGACAGGGTCTGCCGAGGCAGGCTTCCCCGACACCGGCCTCTGCCTGACGTGAGGGCAGTGGAGAGGAGGGTCCGCTACCGCAGCTAGCTCCTTGGAAGCTGGTTTGGTTGGCGGAGTGCACCCGTCCCGGACTGTGTTGGGCTAGACACTGCGGACCGAGGCGGGACCGGACCCATCATTTCCCGCATCCCAGACGCGGTCCTGCCGAACCCCTGTGACTGTGGCGGCGACGGGCCAGAGAGCCGATTGTAGCGGCCGGGCTACCCTGGGAGCAGGGACAGCTGACGGAGCACTGCGCTTCCTCTGGGGCATTGGCCCATCCAGCACGCTGCAGGCCGTGAACGGAGCAGCCGCCATCGCTGTGAGGAGGGAGAAGATGGCGGGCCGGACGGAGTGAACGGCATCGACGCTAGCGCCTCCCCCACATTGGAGACTGCCGGAGCTGCAGCGGCGAGGGGAGCGCGGTGGAGGAGGGGTTCTGTGGACCTGGCTCCCGGGGACTGATTAGACACGGGGACAGAGAGGTGAGGAGCGCGGCAGCGGTGCCGAGATGCCCGGCGAGTCAGGAGAGGCCCGCATCGGAGGCGCGCCTCGAGGGGACTGGTGTGCACCCACACCGCTAGGCATCAGGTGCCCGAGGCCCCTACAGTGGACTCAGTATTGTCTCTTTCTCCCCGGGAAGGGCCCTGGATTCCACCCGTGTTGCCATAGGCATTCTGCGCTGCCTGGATTCCCGTGAAATATGCACTTCTTTTGACCTGGCCCCTCCCTGGAGCACCCGGAGGTAGGGCAGGGGTGCCATCCTGCTGACTTTGGCCTTGTGAAAGGGAGTGCTCTGTTGGAGGTGGAGACAGGGAGGCAGACCCCCTGGGTGGGCCGTGCGGTGGCATGGCATCCCCTAGGGCCCCCTGAACAGGGTCGCATCTCCTCTTGCGGCGGCCTTCCTGCAGGCCCAGCTAGAAGCGGGTCAGCTCTCGCATTGCTCCCTTACAGACAGTCCGTGCCATGAGGCAGGCACTGGAGGGGGGAGCCCTCTGTCCTGAACCTAAGCATCTGTGGGGCACTCAAGACGACTAAGTTACGTGGGACAAGATGACCTCCCCTGGGACAGAGCTGTGATCGGACCTTGGTGGCCACTCTCGCACGGTGAGGAGGGTGCCACTACTTCCCTGCTACTGACGCCATACTGAGGGCCTTACGACTATGTCCTGGGCCAGGACGAGGAAACAGAAGTCAATGATAGAGCTCTTTGAGAAAGCCTCTTCTGCCTCTAACCTTCCGGCCGCCTCACCCCTGATGGCGACTTCCCAGGTCCGGCCAGAGGCCGCAGATGAACTCATCACCAAAACGTTTTTAGAGTCGCTCTTCAACACCCTTCGGTCCGACATACAATCTGTAAAAATGGTGCTGACCGCTTAGATGCAGGAAATCCGCAGAGACGTGGACACTGTGGGGGAGCGAGTAGCCACCCTGGAGAGCAGAAGTGATAATGCGTCGTCGGAGATGACCATGCTCCAACAGGAGGTAATCCGACTGCAGGGTCAACACCTCGATATGCAGACACATCTGGAGGATTTAGAAAACAGGTCACGATGACACAATATTAGGATACAGGGGGTGAAGCCATCGGACGACACTAAAGACTTTTTTGCTTTCACGGAACATCTCTTCCGTCACATTCTGGGAGCTTTGGCAGACACTACTATCGTCCTGGATAGGGCGCACAGAGTCGGCCCGCCCCGTGCGCCTAATGCCCCACCGGCTGACATTCTTGTCTGCTTACAGGACTTCAAAACCAAAGAAGCTATACTTGCTAAATCACGATCCCTTTACCCCATCTCCTATCAAGGCCACTCTCCAGTGTCGTACCGGGACTTGGCTCTGCTCACGTTGCAATGCATGAGGCAGTTCCGCCCCGTGACGGAACACCTTAGGCAACAGAACATCACATATTCCTGGGGGCATCCGTTTCGCCTCATTTTCCGCTTCAATGGCAGACTACACCAGATGCGCTCCCTCGCAGACACTTGCCAACTGCTGGGCCTGGCGGTGCCTCAGGAGGACGATGATCAACAGGGCGACGACTCGGGACCGGAGATGTCGCCCTCGGGGTGGCAACGACCCCGACGAAGACGACGATTTCGGAAGCCGAACAAGCAGGACATAGCAAAGGGACAGCTGGCGGCTATCACCTCAGCCGCTGATGCCCTAGCCGGGCCGAGCACCAAAGTGGAGTGAACACGTGTCTCATGTCCTTTCATGATGGTGGCTCTCTGATCTATGGTGGGCGGCAGGGGGCTCCGGACCGCCGCCCTGGCTCACACTATGAGCCCCACTATGACCCCTTCCTGGCTACTCCGGGAAGGCGGACACTATTTTTGGAACTCTGTTTTCCTGCTTGGACTGGCTTTTTTGTTCTTGGTTGGGCTTTTGGACGTGTTCATGGGTTTTTGGGGGGTTTTCTTTGGGTTTGGGTTTGGGTTTGGGTTCCCTCGTCCACCTCCTCAAGTTATTCCTCTGCCATGCCTTCCGTCCCAACCTGGTGGAGGGCCACCTTATCTCCCACTGCCTTTTGATACCAGTTACATGTACAGCCTTCTAGTCCCTTTGTGTCTCAAGGATGCTGCATTACTCTTTCAAGGTTCTAACTCTTAATGTGAGGGGTCTGAACAACCCAATCAAGCGCAGGGCAGTGCTAAACTACTTAGAGCAGTCCAAGCCGGACATCTGCCTCCTTCAGGAAACTCACCTTCTTTCCAATGACCATCATAGACTGCGGTCCAAGTATTTCCCTACACAGCTGTTTTCCTCTAGTACCTCCAAATCTGCAGGGGTAGCCATATTGGTCTCCCGCTCCTTCGCCAGTAAGGTATTGCAGAAAGAAGCAGAGATAAAGGGCCGCCTACTCACATACCAGTTCTCAGTTGGGGGGATGACACTTGTTGTTGGGTCGATATATGCTCCTAATGAGGGGCAGGCCAAGTTTCCATGCACCGCCCTGCGTGAGGCAGCCTCTGCCTCAGACCGCCATTTGTTACGGGGGTGACCTTAACATTGTATTTGATAATGTCCTAGAGCGCTCTTGCCAACAGAGGACGCAAGTGGGCATGCTTACGCGAGTCGGACAGACTCATCTTGGTGAGTTAGGGCTCTTTGACCTGTGGCGGCATTTCCATCCACGCGCCGTAGCTATACCTTCTACTCAGGGGCTCACAAGACTATGCGCGCTTAGACTACTTCCTTAGCTCCACCTCACTTCGAGCCTATGCAAACAGCCTCATTACCATATCATTCTCCATTCCTGGCCACCTTTCAACTGCCGCGTTCCTCCCGACCCTTGAGGCAGTGCCGACTGCGCAACACCCTCCTGCACCAACCCAAAGTGACTGAACAAATTCAAGGGGCTATCTCTAACTTTCTCACCCTTAATGCTAACCCCGACAACACCCTGGCGGTCCAATGGACGGCACTGAAGGCAGTCCTACGGGGGAATTCATAGCGATTTCTTCCGCTCAAAACCGGGAGAAGAGTCGTAAGAGGGCAGAACTTACGCAGAGGTGTCGGAGCTCGAGCAGTTGCACCGGAGAACGGGAGCCTCCCGCGCTTGGTGGCAGCTTTGTGTCGAGCGGAAACAACTCGCGGCCTTAGACCAAATCAGAGCTGAATATGTGGCTCTCCGGCTCCGTCATTCCTACTACACTGGGGGGATAAGTGTGGCCGTCTCCTCGCCAATAAACTACGGGAGAAACGGCAGCGCCAGGGAGTGCAGGGTATTCGCACGTCTGGGGGCGAAACCATCTTGGAGGATGCAGCCATAGCTGAGGTGTTCTGGGATTTTTACGCGGACCTTTATACTGGGGACCCCTTAGATGCTCACCAAAGCGCTGAATATATCGTCACCGCCCACATGCCCTCCCTGTCCCAGTCACAAGCTGCTTTTCTAGACAGAGCCATACAGGCGGAGGAGGTCATTTTGGCAATTTCCTGTCTCAAGCTAGGTAATTCTCCCGGCCCAGACGGCTATACGGCCGCCTTTTATAAATCGTTCTCCTCCCAGATGGCTCCCATTCTGACGAGTCTTTTCAACGCCTTCGAACACACCGGCACCATTCCAGGTGAGATGCTGGAGGTGGCAATAGTTGTTATCCCGAAGCCAGGGAAGGACAGGACAGCCTGCAGCGCATACAGGCCCATATCGCTCTTAAACATAGATATTAAATTATACACTAGTATCCTGGCAGCCCGTCTGGCGCCTTACGTGGCCCAACTTGTCGAGCCTGATCAAGCCGGATTTATCCCCCAGAGGCAGGCTAGCGACAACACCAAACGCATAATGCACCTGATAGAGAAAGCGTCCCGTACCCAAGGCGAGTATATGTTTCTGGCCATTGACGCTGAGAAGGCCTTCGATAAGGTGCACTGGCCCTATTTGGAAATGGTTCTGATGGCCGCTGGGTTCGGAGAGAAGTTTAGAACTCGAATCCTGAATTGCTACCTCTCCCCTAAGGGGACAGTTCGCGTCAACGGCTACACATCTTCCCGCTTTCCTATTGGCAGAGGTACGCGGCAGGGGTGCCCCCTGCCACCTCGTCTTTTTGCGCTCTACATGGAGCCTCTTGGGCTCCGAATTCGGAAGCATCCCCTTATCACTGGGATTAAATTTGGGGGAGACATCCATACCGTTAGTCGATATCCTGTTCTCCCTATCAGAACCAGTCACAGCCCTGCGCGCCCTTTTTATTGAGCTAGATGCATTCGCGAGAGGATCAGGATTTAAAATCAATATGGATAAATCCATGGCTCTGGGCCTTTCCCCATCCCCACAAACCCTAGCCTTTCTAAGGAGGAGCACCTGGGGCAGTGGGCAACGGCGGCAATACCCTACCTAGGTATTCAATTAGCACCCACTCTTCAGGCAACTGTCGATGCTAACTACTCTTCTCTCCACACCCACATACGCACAGAACTAAAGAGGTGGAAACACTGCACAATGTCCTGGTTGGGTAGGATTGCAGCCAATAAGATGATGGTCCTCCCCCAAATCCTGTATCTTTTCCAGACCCTCCCCCTCAAACCTCCGTTAGGCTGGATTCAGCAGACTCAGGCGGAGCTATTGTGCTTTATCTGGTGTGGCCGCAAGCCCCGTTTCCGGCATCAGGTTGCAGTTCTTCCACCCGAGAGGGGGGCAGTGGGGGTGCCAGATCTTCAAACATATTTCCACGCTGCCCAGCTCCGATACCTGGTGGAGTGGCAACGGCTGTAGTCAGAGTAACATTGGCTATTCCAGGATCAGGCTTTAGCGGGCAGACCTCTACCAGGGGTTGCCTTCCTCCGCAAGTCGCATCGGCCCCCTAATCTGTATGCTAAAGAATGATGATGGATTCAACCCAGATCTGTGACTGGGGGTGAGTGTCTGAAAAGTTTCAACGCTCCGTCCATCATCTCCTTGTGTTTGCTATGTGGCAACAGTGGGCACATGGAATGGAGAAAGACTTATTCTACATTTTGTATACTTCCATAGACTTCAGCCAATATTTATGGGTAAAAAAGGGGCCCCACTGATGAAGATGCCAGAGGGCCTCCTAGTGATAGGAGGAAACTTAAACCTAACGATATCTGAGAATATGGATAGGAAGCACAAAGGCAAGGAAGTAATGATCCATGTCGTAAACCGTTCATCACTGCCCTTGGGCTGGTAGATGTTTGGCATCACAACTCCTGGGAGTTAGACAATACTGTTTTCACTCAGTGACACAGAATACATTCTCATGAACAGATCACTTCATCACCCATGGTATACAACTATACACGTTTTCTGATGTGAGATTCCTGGGAAGAAGGAGTTTGGATCACTTTGACACAGCTGAAAATATCCAGTCATAGAGCTGCAGCCCCTACTGACTGGAGATAGAAGACATGGCTCCTACAACACAAAGAGGTAAAGGGTACACATCGGGAAGCTACAGACAACCACTTTTCAGAAAAGAAAAATACAGGGAACTCAAGAGTCACTTTTTGAAAGGCATATACGTCTTTGATTAGAGGCTGGGCAATATACACTTGACACTGCATGCTTTTAACATTGCCCCATGTATCCAAATCAACCTGTATGCTTCCCCATTGCCCTTAATATCGCCCTTTTCCTCCCTTCCGTTCTTGCTACTTGGTCTTCAAAGGATCCCCATTGTCTCTCGTTTTGCCACTACGGCCCCAATTAGCCCAGTGTCCCTACATTAGCCACCATACTTCACTCTCTGCCACACCACTCCCTTTAAGACTTCAATGCCCCTAAATGCTCTTCTACGCCCCCTCATTAACACCACATCTCTCTCACTACACTCCATGGTGCCTACTCACAAATTATTTTTATGAGTGGGTGAAATAGTGGCACAGGATTGTTATATCATCTAGCCCTGAAATGTCCAACACCCCTTTAGCAAAAGTGAAAAAAGGACTCACAACTTTCTACCTGTACTATTTTTAGATGACTATTCCCATTTTAGAGGTTTTTAGGTCAATGCACCAAAGGATTTAGGACTATATGAAGTAGTATTACAGGAGGACTACTTCACACACTCACAAACCATTTTGTGAATTGCCCCTCGTTTCCACATCAGTGCCTCTTGTCTTTCTGTTATTTTGCTAACTTCGAGCATTGAACTGCCACGTGGCCCATGATCCCCTCCAGCTCTCCCGAGGACTCCCTCTGTCTTCCAATCAGCCTTCTTTTCTCTCCAGTCAGCCTTGAATCTCTGTGAAGAGGCCAGAGTACTTTTAGTAGTAGCGTAATAGCAGTATACAGTATCATACAGCATCTCCAATGCAGTTGGGCAGAGGTACTGCAGAGGTCACCTCTGTGTTCAACTGGCCGAGTGGGAATGGGAGGTAGGCCAGGTGTAGATCAGCAATGTAGTTTCAGTGGAAGATGATGATGTCAGCATCTCATTAAAAGAATAATAAAAACCTGAGACCATGGCATGCAAATGAACCTTGATCAATAAATAGCAGATCTAACATCTTTCCACTAAAACTGTAAAATGCAAAATGAATACTCATTGTTAAATTATATTAGAAGGGTTAACCACAGGCTAGCAAGGGAGTCCACATGAGTTCAAGCAGCACTATAGGGTTAGCAACTGCAACCGCTAGCAAACCTCAAACATCCCCGCTGGTTATGAACCACAGCTCTCTGTGGTTACATTACACTCTTGCCTGTGCTCTAAAGAGCTATTTTCGGTGTTCATTTCTCTTTTGTGGTCATTTAGAATCACATCTAACTGAGACGATGGTATTTCTAACTTAAATTATCGTCTGCGAAAAAAAAACAGACCTGGGGCCTGAAGCACACAGGCTTTGTAAAATTGTTAACAATCACAAAGACCTTTCCGACAGTGCAAATCGAGTTCACAATGCCCCATAGTTCACTGCAATTCGTAATTTTCATTACAAATCACATTATGCAATCCCCTGACAGTCCCAGGAACGATGGGGGTGCAATGAGACTTTACTCTCCCCATGCCTCTTGCAAAGGCATACACAGACTTTGAAACCACTTTTGCAGTCAGAATGTATGGAATGGTTAACACCTCTGATAGCAGGGGGTATCCATTTGCAAAGTGTGAACTGTTAATAGCTTAAAGTTTACCTGTGCACACTGGGGACATCAGGATGGCTGACATTGTCGCATGCTCTCGTCTATGTCAAATTCACAGTGTGCCACGTCTTATGGCGATGTGAACCGCTGTCTCTCTTTTTAGTGCCAGAGGTCGCAATGCTGGCACACTGTGAATGCATAGATGCAGCTTTGCCATACCATGAAGTTCTGAATCCCACCCTTCACAACTGCCTACAATAAATCACAATTAGATTACCGCCCCATTAATATAAATGGAGCAGGCAGTTTGCGCATTATTGAGAACAGTCCTTTTGCGCTGTAATAGATTTGAGAATACTTTGTATTCTAGGGGAAGGTGGTTTTAGGTGGCCACTTAAGGTACCACAAACAAGGGCTTGGCAGATAGCCAATATAAGAATAAAATAAGGACTCTTTACCAGGGAAGGCGACAGCGAAATGTAACTTTACATAGGGCACCAGACGTTCTTGCACTCATACCGCTCATTTACCAGCACATTTAAGAAGTAACTTCTGTGTACATGTACTAGAATGAAGATACAAATTCATTCATGTGGCTGGTTCAATTTTGTAGCAATTTAATGGATTTATGAAAGGAATATTGGATAAAAAGATTTTCTTTAAATGACATTGAAAGTTTTTTGGGTAATCTGAAAATTATTGATGTATAATGTGTATGGCTTGTGGGTTTTGTACTCTGTTTTATGGATTTGATATTAACCAGAAATAAACATATTCACACAAGTATAGTATTGAGGGTCTTAAGGAGTCATGTGGCACTTATTTTAACATTGAAGGTGGCATACTTTTTTTGGGTCAGAATGACAATATTAATTGTCCTGGGATAAAATTGTACTGGAATGTAATGTATATTAGCTATGTGCTAGTAACAAAGGAGTCGCTCCACAGGTGATAGGTTTTGTAGATTATGTCCTTAAGCCACTCTGTCAATCTTTGCTCTTTACTAAAAAACAAGATAAATAAACAAACACGTAAATAAATGTAGACAAATGTTCACATGCGTGTGAACTGACATGATTCATCACTACTGGCAGGTGTACGTCTACAGCTTTAATGAAGGTTGAGGTATTTAACGCATCCAACAGTTATCAGACGCATTAAATACCTTCAAACTGATCATTTCAACCCATGCGTAAACAAGGGTTTACGCATGGGTCGGAATTAACCGACCCACTCGTAATCAGGCCCAAAGAAGCAGATATTTAGAAGAGGCACAGAGAGAGGCAAAATATAAATTTTGAATTGGGCTAGTCCAATGAAGCCAGTGGAAGTCTGACAGTGGCATAGGAATATAAAAAAAGTAGAAAGGCATTAAACACATCTGTGTAAAATACTTATCCATAAGCCCCAACAGCCTCTTGGTGCTAAAAGCGAAAAATACAGCGTACAGAAGGTTTCATCTATGTCTGTGTTTCTTTTGCATAACTCTTTCTCATTGCCTCGTACATCAAAGGGGAAGTCCCATTTAGCGTAATAAAGAACAGAACACCTGGCAGACACTCAAATCCTACAAAACAATTTCTAGTTCTAGATTCTACGGATTCTTTGGTTGAGAAAAAACAGTAATGGATAAAAGAAGACAAACTTTTTTCTGTCCTTTGATGAAGCCAAGTTAGAAACAGCTACAGTAAAATGGTTAAACATAGCCACTGGGTAACCAATTAGACAACCCTCCAAGTGAATTCCTCAAATGTATTCCGAAAGGAGAGAAAACAAATGCACTGCAGCTGGCCACAAAAACATTCAAAGAAGTAAAATAAACGGTGTTAAGGGAATTTAATTACAAAGGGGCAGGCACAATAATATTGTCTGCTGTTCATCTTCAGGAAAAATGGAGAGAATGATTCCACATACTATCGACGGTGTAATGACATCAGTTTTTTCCCCTTAATTTTAGCACTCTTTGTCAAGAAAAGGCAGTTTGGTACTAGCTATGAAATCTAAGCACAACTTTCCTTCCAGAAACAAACTTTAGTACGTCGTCCAAACACTGCCTCCTCTCATCTGTTCGCCTCATTTTTCAATCTTGCTCACCATCTCATCACATTGTTGCAGCGGAAGCTCTTTTTGTTTTTCAATTATTGGGCCCATAAAGTTATTTTACTAAATTAGGCTCTCACTACGATGTCAGTCAGAGTTGCCTGCAACCGACACCGTTTCGGTGAAGGAACCGCCCAACCATAGGTTGGCGGTTCCGAACATCTAATTAAGATGCGATGCAATAGTGCGGTCAGAAACGTCCATTTCTCTATGGGAGCTTGTGCTGCGGGCAGAGAACATCCTTGCACCGTGTGGCAGGCACTGTGAGGTGCCCACCAGGCCCAAATGTGGAGGCCGCGGAGGGAAGGGGGCCCTACTAGAGGCCCCTAAAGTCTCTTTCTAACAACTTTTCCATGTCGGAACGGCTGGCATGGAATGGCTGTTGAAAACCAACATCATAATACCGATGGCGGAAACGCCATCCTTAAGAGATCATGGTGAGTTCCATACCGATGGAATGCGTCAGCCAGTCACTACGACTGCTGTCTCTGACCGGACGCATCGTAATGCATCATTCGGACCGCAGCAGTAGATGCCGGTCGGACCGCAACTGACAAGCCGTCGGTTGCAGTCCGACCTGCATCATAATTAGGCCTTAAGTCACTTCACTCAGATTCTATATGGCCAGGTACTGCCAAGTCCCCCGGACAGACAGTCCCCTTTTACCTCATCATTTGTTGACCTAGCAACCACAGATCCTCCTCCATTTTGAATGAAAACCACACACCGTGGCTTGGGCTAAGGGTCGTAAAACCCTGGCCGTATTTTATTCATAACAAATAACAAAAACCATAAATTTTTCATATTTACACTATTTACAAAATACGCAGAAAGTCTGGTCCATTACATTGATATACAGTATATCGTTTGGCTAACCTTAACATGTTTCTAATACCAGGGCCGGCTTTAGGCATGTGCAAGCTGTGCACCTGCACAGGGCCACCAAACCCCAGGGGCCACCACACCAATATATATCCTTAATATATTAATCCTCTGAGGATGGATACATATTTGCGTGGTGGCCCCTGGCAGGGATTTGGCGGCCTCCGCTCTGTTCCACTTCCAAACACCCTGACCCCCCCTCTTCACTGGCCTCCGCGCTCCGCCCCGCCCGGACCCCCTCTTCCGGGCCCCCTACATACGCTCCCTGCCCAGGGCCACCATGAGCCTAGAGCCGGCCCTGCTAATAAATAGTAATTCCTGTCATAAACTAAGTGATCAAAAACATTCTCTTCCTGCGTATCACTGTTTGAGCCTACGGCAAGGTCAATGACTGGTTCAAGATCATGCTAGGTTCTACCTTCCTACCGGAGTAACCTTGCACAGGAGGCCCTGTTCGCCAGAAGGTTACCTCACCCGGGCACCCCCTATGCCCTCAATATTATCTCCATAAAGGGCTGTGCTGTTATGCTAAGTTTTCTTGTGCCACTGTGTGCGTGCGGGGGTTGGCCCAAAAGCCTACTGGAAGTGGAACTTCCCCTCCCCCACACCCTTCCAATCTACCATCTGTAACTGCCCCTGGAGTTCCATGAACTCGCTGGATACCACGCAATATGGCTTCCGGGAGGGGCACGGTACGGAGACAGCTTTGGTCGTGGCAGTGGAGGAGCTTCGATCATCATTGGATTCAGGTGCGAAGGCCGCCTTGATTCTTTTAGATCTCTCGGCGGCCTTCGACACCGTGAGCCATGACATTCTCATCTTGAGGCTACGTGGGCTGGGAGTCTCACGTTTGGCATTAAGCTTGCTTAGATCTTACCTTAATAATAGAAGCCAGTTTGTTCAGATGGACGACCAATGCTCAAAGCAATTTTTACTTCCGTGTGGGG
Organism: Lissotriton helveticus; assembly: GCF_964261635.1. Taxonomy (NCBI): domain Eukaryota; kingdom Metazoa; phylum Chordata; class Amphibia; order Caudata; family Salamandridae; genus Lissotriton; species Lissotriton helveticus. The sequence continues at coordinate 782,113,395 of NC_136071.1, forward strand.
TTCCGCAGGGCTCATATTTGAGCCCTACTTTGTTTAATTTATATGTTACCCCTTCAGCAGATGTCATCAGGCAGTTTGGTTTTTAATTAGTATCTTATGCTGACGATACTCAGATCATGGTTTCTATCTCCGGTAATCCAGATGAGACAGCTGCTCGTTTCAATCAATGTATGACATCTGTAGACCACTGGATGAATAGAAACTGCTTAAGGTTGAACGGAAGTAAAACCAAGGTGCTTCTTTTGGGCTCAGATCCCTCCATATGGTCCGAGAAATGGTGGCCTCAGTCGATGGGAATTCCTCCTATTCCAGTAAAAAAGGCCAAAAATGTGGGAGTCATTTTTGATGACGGTCTTACATTTCGATCTCAAGTTAATAAGGTTGCTTCTCAGGTACATGTAACCTTAAAACTGATTCAGAGGGGGAGGAGCCGCGCCAGCGACCTAGATGGCCGCTTAGGGACCGGCTCCGCTGGTCCTCCGCTCCTGATCCTACATCCTGTTGCCTATCCTGTGTTCCTGCCTCACCTTCGGGTGGGGGAACCGCTCCGGTGCATGAAACTCTGGTTTTCGGCTGAGACCGGGCCCCCCCGTGAGCCGCCCGTGAAGTTTGCGGCCTGCTTCCCTCAGAGACCGGGACCTCGCGTGACGCCCTGCCCGCCCTAGAGTGCAACAACAGCGGGCACTGGGGTGGGGCGGGGCCGGTCTGGTCGGAGGCCGGTTTGACTTTGCCGCGGGTCCCTGGCGGGATCAGCGGCTGACGAGTGCCGTAGCTGTTGCGGGGCACTGCACTGAAGGACCCTGTCGGGGGCTCAGTATTACTGTACTCGGGCCGTGCTGGATTGTTGATGCCGGCCCCGAGGAGACATTGGAGTCCGGCCTGCAGTGACGTCTCGGCTTGGCCTGGAGCGGCGTGAGGGCGTCCCTGGAGCCCCGAGTGCTTGGGCCCGCGGGACAATTGGGGTGCGGGCGGCCCAGGCCTCTGGCACAGAATCTGGCCTGCTCCTGTGGTGGTGCTGCGGTGACCAGCGGCGATTTTGGGCCTTTCTGGCTGGGCCCCGGGAGCGCTTCAACAGAGTGGATTGGGAGCTGACTGCCCGGGACCAGAGGTCCCTGCGGGGCGGCCGCTGGCTGGATTGCAACACAGGGAACCTCTGGATTGTTGGGGCTGCCTGGGGTCCATTAGTGCTTTTGCGCAGAGGGCCCTGACTCTATCTGCTCTTTGATTGGGAGAAGTGGTGAGAGGGGGCAGAGAGCCGCTTCCCTTCGGGCCTTGGCCGTTGCAGTGGTAGATCTCGCCGCAGGTCATTTTGAGAGGCCGTGGGTGAGATTGCTTTCTGCACCTGCCCTTGAGGAGATTGGTGGTCTCGTCCCCCGGCGAGGCCCGGGGGGTGTTCTGGAGTGGTCTACCGATGAGGGCTGGACAGTGGTGGCGGTGGTGACCCTGGGCCCATCCTGATTCGGATACCGCTGAGGCGCTGTCTGTCTGGAGGTGGAGGCACGGCGGTGGGCTGGTTATCGAGTGGTGTGATGGTGGCGAGAGTGGACTCAGATAAACCGGGGGCCAAGTCGTCGAGAGGGGCCAGGCAAATCCAATCTAATAAACTGGATCGCTATACTTTCCCCAAGGGATCGCCGGGTGAGACCAAGAAGGAGTCTGCGGGGGTCCGGAGGATATCCCTGGGACTGCAGAGCCTACTATGGCGGATCTTATGGCCGCGATCACGGGAGTGCAGACGTCCCTGGGTCAGAAAATGGAGACAATGGATGGCAAATTAGATACTATCACCATTGAAATGGGACTTTTGCGGGCAGACCTCCCAAAAACCAGCGAGAAAGTCAAATCTCTGGAGGTGAAGGCCACGAGTCTTATCGACGATGTCAACACGGTGCAGCAGGAGGTGCGGGATCTTCAGAAGTCAAGGGATCTTACTGACCGGAAGCTCGATGAATATGAAGGGCGGGCACGGCGCAATAACATCCACATTTTAGGTGTGCCGGAGAAGTCAGAGGGTCCTACGCCAGATTTGTTTGTGGAGAATCTCGTCCTCAAGTACTTGAAGCCTAAAGGCCTGAGCAACTTCTTTACAATTGAGCGGGCACACAGGGTCCCGGGAAGGAGACCCAGACCTGGGGTGAACCCCTGTCCCAGGAACTGAATGGTAGGACTTGTTTTTTTGACAATCCTGAGGTGGCGGCAGACTGGCTGGACAGCTCCCATGGGCTGGAGTCCGGGACAGGTGACGCGGTGGAGGCGGCAGAACAATGAGTGGGTAAATGTGGGGCCGTGGGGACTCGCTATGACTCTTAAGTAGCTTTTGGTTCCACAGGAGCAAATATTTGAATCCCCTGTTTAGCATAGTATAGTTTGCTTTCCTCGTTCGAATTGTTTTTACAGGGGGGGCTGTGTGGTTTGGGGGGTGGGAGGGTGCAGCAGGCGTGTAAGTGGGTCCTCCTCCGTTTACTACCTTTAGTTAATCTTAGGCTAGCGTAGGTTAGTTTAGGGTGAGAGGCACACTGCGAGTTGGGGATGAGCGTAAGCTGTAAGCAGGGGTGCAGGGAGGGGGGGTGGTGGGGGGTGTTCGGGGTTTGTTTTCGTATCATTGTATGTGGTTTTTTTCACGCTGGGAGCTATCACGCTATTTTGTTTTTTCTTGGAATGGTGATGTCCTCCGTTAAAGGGGTGGTTGGGATCTCCGCCTTGAGTTGGAATGTGAATGGGTTGGGGGATAAGATCAAGAGGGGTATGGTGGACCAGTTGATTTGGAGGCACTCCCCAGATGTGGTGTTATTGCAGGAAACCCATCTTATGGGAAGGCGGTGCATGGCTCTCCACAGGGGGGCTATAAGTTGGTTGCGCACGCTGGCTTTACAACTGGGTCAAGAGGGTCGGGATTTTGGTTAAGAACACCTTCCCTCTGGCCATACAGTCCACCTGGACCGATAATAGGGGTAGATATGTCTGCATTTTGGGGCTGTGGGAGGGGAGAACTGTAACCCTTTTGTCTGTTTATGTTCCTCCGGCCCTTCAGGCTGATACCTTTCAGGATCTGTGTAAGATTTTTTTGACGTTGCCTGTCGGGTTGTTGATTGTTGGTGGCGATTTTAATGCAGTTATGGATGGGCAGGTTGATAGGTGTCTGGCTCGTGAGTTGTTGTCGTCCCGGAAGTGGTTGGCTGATTTTGTGGAAACTGTTGGACTGATTGATGGATGGAGGCTTAAAAACCCCGGTGATTCTCAATACACTCATGTCTCGGCTGTGCACAAATCCCTCTCCAGAATAGATTATGTACTGGTGCCTGCGGCTCAGGCGGTGTGTATTCGGGAGGTGCGGCACTTGGCTAGGGGGGTCTCAGATCATTCACCTGTTTGGATCAGTTTAGACCTTGGCGGGCGTGATGTGGCCAGGGTCGCTCCTATGAGTGCTTGGCGGTTCCGAGACCCAGCGGCTAAGAAGGAGATAGTGCGTGTGGCCGATAGATATTTTCAAGAGAACGTAGAATCGGTGGACTCCAAATGTTTCCTATGGGAAGCGTTTAAAACTGTCTTGAGAGGGGAACAGCTCTCGTATATTTCTGGGAAGAAAAAGGAGGGGTGCGCTGCGATTGATAGGGTGGAATCAGAGTTGCTTGTTCTGGAACGGGAGATGTCGCTTGCCTCCACCCTGGAGGGACTGCATCTCCTGCGTCTCCTCAGGGATGAATATCGGAGTCTGGCCCGAGATAGCACGAGGTCGCAGCTGGCAGATACCCATAGTAGGGTGTATGAGCACGGGGACAAGGCCGGGAAGCTGATTGCTCGGTTGGAGAAAGGGGACTGGGCGTCGCGGTTGGTTCCGGTGCTGCAGCACACTGGTTTGGATAGAATCACGAGTCCACAGGAGATTGTGGATGCGTTTGCTGCCTACTATAGGAAGGTGTATGCGGCCGAATGTAACTATTCGGAGTCTGAAAACGCGGACATGATTCGGGACATTCCGGTGCCCGCTCTTTCGGAGAAGGACAGGGAGTTCCTTGATTCTCCCCTCACAGACGATGATGTGGCGTAGGCTATTAGAGGGGTTCGTTCTGATAAGGCTTCCGGTCCTAATGGGCTCCCCGTTGAACTCTATAAAGTAAACACAGATAAGTTGGCTCCCTTCGTCAGAGGTATGTTTGTGGAGAGTAGGGAGAGGGGTCAGCTCCCGTCCGATCAACGTGTGGCGAACATCATAGTCCTGCACAAGGAAGGCAAGCCGACGACGGAGTGTTCTTCGTATCGGCCGATCTCATTGTTAAATGCTGAGCCAAAAGTCTTGGCAAAATTATTGGTGACCCGACTTGTAAAGGTCATTACGACGCTGATTCATCCGGACCAGTCAGGTTTTATGCCTCGCCGGAATACGGCTCTCAATCTACGCAGGCTGCATGGGGTCCTGGGAGGGGCAGCTCATATTCACTAGCCGACGGTTTTACTATCTCTGGTTGCCACTATGGCATTCGACAGAGTGGAATGGCCCTATCTTTTTGCTGTCCTGGAGGAGATGGGTTTTGGCCCGAAGTTCGTGTCCTGGGTCCGACTTTTATATTCTGGTCCATTGGCTCGAGTAGTCGTCAATAACCACTGATCGGCTGACTTTGCTTTGGGGAGGGGCACCAGGCAGGAATGTCCTCTGTCCCGGCTGTTATTTGCATTGGCGCTCGAGCTGTTGGCAGCCTGGGTCCGTTGGGACAGGTCGATTAGGGGGCTCCGGTGGACACCAGAGTGGGAGGATAAGATATTGCTTCATGTGGACGACATTTTGTTGTATCTGACCTCCCCTCGAACTTCGCTCATAGTTTTTTTGGATGTCCTGGAGGTGTTTGGTGGGTATTCCGGCTTCGCCATTAACTGGGCGAAGACAGTCCTTTTTGTCTTAAGTGGAGATCCCCCGGAGGTTCGCCCGGGTTGTCCGGTCAGACTGGAAACGGTGGGGTTCAAATATCTTGGCGTCTTTATATCCTTGGATACCCAGAGTAGATACTCTAATAACTTGTTGCCGACCCTGGTCCGGCTCCGACGCGATGTGTCTCGATGGAAATCGCTTCCTCTCTCCCTTCTCGGCCGTGCAGTCATGTTTAAGATGATGGCTATGCCTCGTTTTCTATACGCACTTCAGAACTCATTGGATCTGGTTCCCTCGTCGTATTTCAGGGAGGTTGAGTCTCTCCAGAGGCAGCTTCTTTGGGACGGTAGACCCCGAATTGCATTTGCAAAATTGACGCTGCCGTGGTACGACGGGTGGATCGGTCTGCCCAATATCCGCAAGTATTAATGGGCGTCACAGCTGGCGGCGGTTAATCATGCCATCTAAGGTTCACCGCTGGATCCTGGCTATGCTATGGACCGCCGTCAGGTTCCCGGGGGGGAGTTTACTAGGGCACTGTATACTAGGCGTGGGCGTTTTCCCTTGGTGGGGCCAACGGCGGTTGCTGTACAGGTCTGGCATGAGGCCAATCGCTCCCTTAAGTGGGAGGGGAAGATTACGTTGGCCACACCCTCTGGAATTCCGAACGCTTGGGAAGTTTATGGTAGTCTAAGGGTTTTGACAAATGGGACCTCATCGGGATTTCCCGAGTAGGTTATCTCTGCGGTAAAGGTGGAATCCTCCCGTTTGAAACGTTGCAGGAACGGTATCAACTGCATGGGAACGAGAGGTTTCGCTATCTCCAGATTAGGCATGCGCTGCTGGCCGGTGTTCCCCGGGAAGCGACGCTTCCGGAGGCGTCCCCGTTGGAGGATCGAGTGTTGGACGGTCATCTTCCAACAAAAACGATCTCCCTGATTTATAAAAAACTGGTTAACTATACGGAGGATCCCCTCATGGTTCTCAGAGACCAATGGACTACTGATGGATTGCTCCTAGATGATGAAGACTGGAGGGAGGCCGTAGCCTCTCCTAGGGTCTTTGCAATTCAAATGAGACTCCGGCTGGTTCAACTAAAGATCCTCCATCGCAGTTATGTGACTGGCCCACGAATGGTGCGAATGGGTTTGGCTGAGAGTGGTGTGTGCAAGAGAGGATGTGGCGAGATTGGTACGTAGGGAGTGAGTTTTGAGTTGGAGGCGCGGCGGTGTCTCCTGAATGTTTGGGAGCCAACTGACCTCTCTTCCCATGGAAAGGTGTGGGCCACGCTGGCATGTGGGGTTGCTAAGCGTAATATCGCTCGAATGTGGGGGGCGATTCAGCCGCCTACAATCGGAAAATGGCTGGAAGACTTGGACTGGTGTATGTTCAGAGAGCGGGCAGTGTATGTGGCCAGAGGGAGGCCCAAGAAATAGGGCAAAATTTGGGGGCCGTGGAATCTGTATAGGGGCGATATATGCACCCCCCCGGAGGCAACGGAAGATCCGGCATTGTCGGACGATCCCTGAACCCATATGTTATTATTATTTGATGTACTTGAATTGATCAGGAGGGCGTTTATCTTTATGCTGTGCTTTGAGATGGAACCCAGTGTATTTTTTGTATGTGTTTTATGATTTATTTTGTGTGCATTAATAAAAAAGAATTAAAAAAAAAACTGATTCAGAAGGTGAAACCTTATATTCCGCCATCTACTGCTAAGACATTGGTAACATCTTTGGCCTTAGCTAGATTGGACTATGGCAACGCCTTGTATTTGGGTCTTCAAAAACAACATCTTGCCAAGCTCCAACGGGTTCAAAACTCCGCTGCTAGGATGCTGCTGAACATCCCTAAGTTTCAGTCGGTGTCCCAGGTCCTTAAACATCTTCACTGGTTGCGGGTGAAAAAAAGAGCGGAATTCAAGGCCTTATGTTTGACCTTCAAAGCACTTCAGGGGATAGGACCTGAATATTTGAAACAACACCTCCTATGGTATCTCCCAAACAGAACACTTCGTTCTGCCACGAGCAAACTTCTTCAGGCATCAAAAATCAGAAGGGTGCGCTGGGGAGGAAGTAGTTTATTTTTCGACACTGTCAAACTGTGGAACAGATTGCCGTTATCCATAAAGAACAGCACAACTCTTCTCTCTTTCAGAAAGGCGATAAAAATTTGGCTTTTTATGCACTGATTCTCTCCTTGGTATTTTCTCCTCCGCTGTAGCGCCTAGACACCCTCGGGCATTCGAACGCGATATAAATCATAAATTCATGAGAGACCATCTGTCCCCCCCTCAGGCGTCCTCATGTGACAATGGTGATGCCTACTAAGGACCGTAAAAGATAACCACCGATCATGACCTTACCGCCACAGGCCAGCATAGTTGCCCGACTATCTGCCCCCGCACCTAGAAGGTCATGCCCTGTCTCGTGCTCTCACTAACCAGGCAAGTAAATTCTCCAGGTATATTTAATTCCTGAGCTTGGAGCGATGCATGCCATCCTGCAGGAAAAATCCTTCCCCCCGGATGCACCCATGCGCAATCGTCTGCAGTTTTGTTGTTGATTCTTTTTACTGAGTGATTCAAAGCCAACCAGACTCACCCCCACTCCACTGAAATCTGGGGACCATGTGTGACCAGGCCAGCACCACCTGCGGGCATCTCCTTGCCAGGGACCCGACCTCGGTGATCTGTGCTTCCACTACACCCTTTCTCCTCAGGTGAACTAGATCATTACCAGCCTGTTGTGCCCTGTGTACCTATGTTCCTGATAAGAAAAATGGTCTCAAACTGCTCACATATGAGTGACCAATTATCCACACTTCCACTTCCTTTTGCCCCATGGCGGGTACCTGGGCTGCGATGTGCGCTGAAAACTGATGAACCGCTGTAAACTTCCCACCTGCGGGACAGGACATGGAAACTGCAAGCCAAATCAAAGATAAAATCACCGTCAGTAACACTGGCCAACCTTTTACAGCATATGCAGATGCACATAGCGCTTGTAACAGTCTGAGGACCAACCACCAATCCTCTGAACTGCGCCCTCGAAATGCCCCTTGCCGTGGCCTCAGTGGCATCTCCAATCCAAAAAGAGTGGGCCCCAAACCTTACTGGGTCTAAACTGGCCACCTTGAGGGCCACACTCATGACTCTACCGAATTGAAATTTAGTGAGCAGGGTTCCATCGCCGTGCATTAGTGGTGGGCTCCCTGCACCCCGTTGCCTTTGTGCCAGGAATGTTTCCAGATTGGTAATTGAGCAGCAAACACTCCCCTGTGCCCTTTGCAATATGACTCTGCCCCCCCTACCATCCTGATCAGTCTTAGACTTGGGGATGGATATGAATAGGGATTCTCCCTGCACCCTCACGTGGCTGAATTGCAGTCCCCCGTGCCAGTTCGATGTATTCCTTGCTACCAGTTCCCCCACCCTGAAAGTGCCATAAAAAGTCAGAGCAAAGGCTGCTGTAAAAAGAAGGACTACCCCTGATGATTTACAAACCTGACCATGGGCACCAAGTACTGCTGCCAGAGTGTCAATCCCTATCGGGCGCCTAACGTCTGGTTGGGGACCTTGCAAGTGCTGCCACCCCAATAGAGCTCTTTTCACTAAGAATGTGTTGGTGGGATCACGCTTCCCCTACAATTTTGCAAAAAAGGAGACTGCTGCCATGTGGCGCCTTGCGGATGCCACGGAGCGCCCCACGCCCCTCATCACCCTCAAGAAGGAAACCACTGCCAATGATTCATGCCATACCCTCTCCCATTCTTCCCCCAAGAAATTGCAGTAAGCCCCAAATGCCCCTTCATACGCCTGGTCCTCGGTGCTAGGCTAGCTGTCAGGAGGTCCGATAACTTGTGGCACCAAGCTACCAAAGCTGGTCTGGGAAAGGCGTTGGGTTCTCTGCTGCTCCGGGATGGTGGGACCTAAAAACCTGCATCTTAAAGCGAGAGAGCGCATCAGCAGCATGATTCAATACACCCAGGACATGTGCGCTCTAAACAGTACATTTTACCTCATGCATAACAGTATTATTTCCTTCAACAGTAGCAGTATCATTTTCCACTTAGCCGATTGGTGATTGATGATTGATGCATTCCACCACAGACAGACATGTTATCAGACCAAAAAGACCACAGATTGGTTCCTCAGCAGCTGTTCTGGCCAAATGGACAATGCCACTAGGATGGGGAACAGTTCTAAGAACCCAATGTTACCTGTAAGCCCTGACTCCACCCACCATGCTACATGGGCGCCAAACCCCTCGCTACCAGCCATATCGGTCATCAGACCCAAACCTCTGGGCTGGATCTGGGTGGGCTGGGCCACACTACCTTGCCATTGAAATCATGCAGAAATGCCATCCAAATACACAGGCTGGACAACCTGGTATGGTGATGTTTCTCCTTGAGACCTGACATTTACTGTGCAATGGTGCGTGAGAATGGCCACGCCATGGGAATAACTTTTAAAGCAAAATTCAACTGTCCCACTGTTTTTTGGAGCTGGTGCAGGGTAACCTTCTCTTTCCTCAAACATTTCTGCAATGCTGACCTGAAGGTTATGATTTTTTCGATGGGGAGTCGTGACACACCGTTCACTGAATCCAGTTCTATGCACAAAACCTCTGTAATGCCCTGCCACACTCCTGAGTGCCCGCGCTCCTAAGAAAAAGAAATTCTCTAGGTAGTGCAGGACTGACTGGTGGCCCGTCACCTGCCTGAAAATGCACTCCAGAAATGAACTGAACTTCTCAAAGTAAGAGCATGAAACAGAGCACCCCATAGGCATGCATTTGTTCATATATCTACCTTGCATTGGAAACCTAGCAGGCGAAAGTCTAGTGGGTGCACTGGCAATAACCAGAAAGCTGATTCAATGTCTGATTTCGCCAGCAGTGCGCCCGGTCCCAGCCCCCCAAGCATTTTATTTGCTTGTTTCAATGATGCATATCTGACCATGCATAGGTCCCCCTCTATGGGCTCATTCAATGATTGACCCCTGGGAGCCAATAAATTATGAATTAACTGGAACTCCCCCTGGTCCATCTTGGGTACTACCCCTAATGGGGAGCACACTAATCCCTCCACTGGTATTTCATCAAATGGGCCCGCTACTCTTCCCAACCTCAATTAGTTTTCTATTTTTGCTGCCGCAACCCCATTGTTGGATCTTACAATTGTTGGTTCTGGCAATGTGAAACCCCCACATAATCAGGGATTCTCAAACTGTCCCTGAAACCTAATAGAATCTGAGCTGAATTGGGGCAGCTGTACTTATTCAACCATGGGATCAGGGCACTGGTTATGATGGGGGGAGCGGGCCTTGGTGAAGGCTACGCCCTCAGTCCTGCTTTTTGCCTCCCTTCTCCTTTGATGTTTTGAAACATTTTGACTCTGGGTGCGAGGCGTGACCACGGAAGGAACATGGATGGTTACATTTGCATGTGCCTGCCGCCTTATGCATGTACGCTTGTTAAAGTCCCAATATGCCCCTTTCTTTCCCCCCCTGTTCAATGGGGGGCTTGACCGAAAGAACTGTCCCCGCGTGCTGTCGTGGGGCATGGACTTCATGTGCCTCAGCCACAAAATGACATAAATTTGGTCCCAATTGAGGGTATGGCCGGTTGACTTTGCCCTTCTGAAATCCTTATCGGATTCCTTCCACCCCACACCACCGTATTCATCATGCACACAAGCTATCCTATTCTGGTATCATGCCATCTGCACCCCCAAACCAGGGAAATGTTCAGACATTATTGCCATATAATTAGAGAAACCCTTGAACCAATTGACCAGAGTCTCCTCAACCTTTTTCGTCTGGAGCCAACCAGACCATTCCTTTGGGTGCACCCACTCCTTATTCTTTTTTGCTTCCCCCTTAACCGCATTTCCAACTAACATGGAAAAGATATTTACATATTCCCCTTTCCAAATCTTTTCTCTCACCTCTTGTGGGATATGTCTCCCCAACCAATTCCTGGAAGAGCGCAATTCGCCCAAACCTAGGCTTGGTATTGTCGTGGCATACCTGGTGCTGCCGCCTCATGTTTCTTGTCATTCTCCTCCGACGGCAGATTTACTTTGAGAGAGTCATATCCTGTCGCCTTAGCTGCTGCTCTGCTAGCCACCGCATTCCTCACTGACACATTCTGCCCTTCCCCTGGCTTAGACCCCTCAAACTGCGCCACCAATTTCCTCGTCTTCTCCATGGCGCTGTCCTCACTTGACAGCGCCCCAGTGCAAAAGGCAGTGTTAACAAATAACTGCCAGTTATTAAGGTCAGAACCTTAACTAATAACTGGCAGTTATTTGTTAACACTGCCTTTTGCACTGTTTTAAATTAGAGTGTGAGGGGATATTTGGAATAAAATTTGTTTTTCTACGAGCAACTCTATTTTAAATATTGCACTCACTATTTCATGCACTGCACAAGTTCCCTGTGATCACTGATCTAAATAACTAACGATCTACTTGTTCATGGTACCTGGCCCTCTCTTGTTGACCCAAGTGAGAGAGTTTTTCCAAAGAAGATAGTCTCTATGATCAAGAGATATATCATTCTATTTGGCGGATGACCAGATAATAATACTGATCACGGACACAATTGATAGGAATCCAAGCTCTGCTCAAGGGTCCCTTGTTTCTCACAATACTCCGGTTCTCTCTTTCTTCTTTCTGTCCTTTGGCACTTGTTGGCTTTTGTACGAAATCCCCAGTTCCTTGTGTTATGAGCACCAAATCAGATTGCCCAGGCACCCCTTGAAGCACCCTCTCCCCCAGACGGTATAATTGGGCACTGTGCCACAGGTTTGGTCCCAGGTGTAGCTGGTTGACTGCCCCCCCTCGGTTCTAGGTGGAATGACTCGTGGTGTCATTGGCACACTCCCTGCAGCTACTGGCACCTCCACCACCGGTGCAGATGGTGCTGCCTCCCCTGCCCTCAGGGAAGATGGGGTATGGCCCCCAACTTTCTTGGATCTAGACCTCTTGGGCACCGAAGGGAATTCCGCCTTAGGGGCCACCCCGGCCCGTCTGGGCCTTTCCTCCACCCCATCCTGCCCATACACTCGGCTCCCCAGCTCAGCTAAAGATTGCCCCATAACCTCCATCTTTTGCATCATTGATTCCACAATCTCCTCCAATTGTGAGTGCTTCTTGCTCCTCTTTAACTTTGGCGCCATTACACTACTCAAGCCCCACAGCCTTACAGTATAACTTCAATTAGCACTGGCTCCCGGTCAACAAGAGGATAACCTTCAAGCTCCTCACCCATGCACACAAGGCACTCCACAACACCGGACCAATGTACCTCAACAGACGACTCAGCTTCTACACCCCCACCCGCTAGCTCCGCTCCGCCAACCTCGCCCTCGCTACAGTCCCCAGCTTCCGAAGAGCGACCTCAGGCAGCAGATAATTCTCCCACCTCGCTGCCAAGACCTGGAACACCCTCCCCATCCACCTACGACAGACCCAAGACCTGCTGACCTTCAGAAAACTCCTCAAGACCTGGCTTTTCGAGCAGTAGCAGCATTCCACACCCCAGCGCCTTGAGACCCTCATGGGTGAGTAGTGCGCTTTACAAATGATATGATTGATTGATTGATTGAATTAGTACTGCACGCCTAGCTACAACCACCTTGTTCCATAGCAAGACAACACTGCTGCCCCTTTTGCTCTCTGTGTACCTGTTCACCCCGGCTCACCACTAGCCTCAGCAATCAGGATAACCACAATAAGCCAGCACAGTACTGCCCCACAGCATAACAGCAACTGCTATCCTCTGCACCAGAGAATCACCACCCTGTACTAGCTACCACTAACCCCCCAAATCAGATTAGTTCTTTGATGCCACAAAACCACTTCTCTAGCCCACAAAAACAGGCCCCCCTTTTCCCTTCACCTCATATTTGGGCAGTAGGGCCCACAGTAGAACCAGTGTGCCTTCACCAACCTAGCTGGAGTCACCACTGCAACATCAATCGTGCAGGCCGGCGAGTATACACTCAGCCAGCGTGGCTCCCAGCTGTAGAAGGGCAACACTGGTGGGGGCAGGCATCAGTCTCGAAGGATCCGATCCGGCAGCTCTATGATGCTGTCCATTAATTCCTCCTTGACCTGCACAGGAAACAAACAAAGAAGGTGGGGGGTGGGAGAAAAAAAGAGGGGGAAAACTCTGGAAAAGGTCTCCGTCCTGGAGACAGTCTTGCTCTTCTGCTGGCTGTGGAGCGGCGAAAGGCCCCTTTTAAAGCGGCTGTGGCCATTCAGCCTCAAGGCCCCGGAAGCACTTGTTTAACTTCCGGGTAACCGCCGTCTACAGCAATCAGGAGATGGCGGGGGCAGCACGCTTCACTTCCTGTGCGCCGCCTGCCCCTCGCCCAAATATGGAGGACCGTCTGTCATAATCTGCGGCGTGCCGGAGTACCGCATCCGCATACTTCACCCACAGAGGCATTGGTCTTCAGAGGGACCTTCCTTCATCATAGTGAGGGGTGAGAAATCAGGGTGTTTAACTATTGGCCACCCAATGAGGACCATTAATTGGTAGCCATCTCCCAAATTAGAGAGCAGATTTAAGTACACTACTCTCAGAACCATGCTATAGAAACAGAGTATTGTAATTGGAAGACCCAACCTTCTACATAAGTTCAATCTAACAAGAATTATACAAACCAGCAGCTCTGCTGTGGCTACACAGAATAAGCGCACAAGAACCTGATGTTCTGAAAATAATCTATGGCTCTCCCTATCATGCATTAGAAATCAATATTTTTTAAGCACAGTTTCTACGAAAAGAACATTAAAACACAATAAAAGACTCAGACAATTTTAGATAATTTGGTTATTGTATTAGAGATCCAAAATCAATACATATAAGTAACATTTTAAGCTGTGCTGTCATGAGTCTTACAGCTTGTAGTATAAAACCACACATTTAGTCAAAGTGAATCAATTTATAAATAAATGTAGCCATAAAGAGGATGGTTCAGGTTAGAGGTTCCTACCACCAACAAAGGCAGGAGGATGGTTCAAAAGAGTTCTCTTAGCTTGGCCAAATGGATCAATTTAGAGTCCACTAAGGAAAAGTCCATGGGTATGGGCAAGGGGAGTGGAGCAACAATCAGGAAAGTTCAGGTCTGGTTTCTCACCAGACGGCTCCAAATCGTCCAGAAGTGAAGTTCATCAGCAAAGGGAAAAAGGCAAGGGCATGGAAAGGTAATCAGGCAGTCCGTCGAGAAGGATTCTAATCAATCTGCTAAAAAGAAGAAGCCAACCCCCTCCTTGGAAAGTCCCTTTTTATACTTCAAATCATCCATTTATGACATCAGTTGACACCATACGATTGTCTGACTGTCATGTGACTATTCTTCCCTTCACCATATACAAGATTGATACTCCAACATATTTTGATTTGTTGCTCATGAGAAACGACTTCCATTCCGTCCTCACAGGTTAGTTGACAAAGAGCTTATTTACTCTATTGCTCTCCATTGATTAAGTCAAGAAGTCAAGTTCTCACCAACTCACACACCATGAGTTCCAACAGAAAATCCTCTAGCTGTACTTGTGGCTAATTTATCAACTATAGTAGAACGCCAATTTTATGTCAGTTTAATACTACTCCTACAGAAGGTATTAAAGTTCCAAAAATATTACCCACTATGTCACTTGCACTCACACCTCTCTGCATTCTACCGTTCTCTTCTTTTAATTATCCTTCAATTTGTTTCACATGATAAAAAACTTTTTTTTAATGATTTCCACATTTCAACCTCCATACCATCCTTTCTACAAATATAATACACTCCAGGAAAGATAGGATTGACTCCTTCAAAATATCTTCTCCATTTCTCCTAAATATGTTCACATTCACTAAAACCTACACATTTTGTGCTAATATTTGACCTTTTTCTATATTTACACAAAGTTTTCCTTTATGTTGACAGTCTAAAGCGAATGTAGCCCTTCCTTCTACTATTTTATGTTCTACTTCTCGTAAATTCCAAAGAGTTACTTTAGGGGGTGCAGTAGTTATGATTGGCGTATTACCTCATCTACCTCCTACTACAAAGATTAATTTCTTTTGAGATCTCCCTAATTTACATGTTATAGTATTTCTATGTGCATATACCACATTCAAGAATTCTGTTGGTCTAAATAGATAGACCATAGTTTCAAATAGTGCATCTTCAGGATGTGCATTTTATTTGTTTAGTACAGGAAGTTCAGAAAAGATCAGATCTTCATTTTGAATAGTAATACTGCAAATGATTCATATTATAAAACAAACCAGTTAATACACTGCAAGAAATTCTATATGTTAATGGTAGACTATGATAGGTAATACCTTCAGCAACTGAGGAAGGTAACTGCATACATACGTAGCAATCACTAGCAGCCATTGAGTCAATGTTTTCATTTAGTAAGACATAGTGAAACATTTAAGGAACAATCAGTTTTTGAAAAATCAAGATGTAAAGTGGTGTCATTCAAAGCATTAGAATCAGTGCGATTAGTTTTGGCAGTTTTGAAATAAGTTGTAAGCTTAGGATCTTCTACGGATACATAATGTGGCATGTTTAAAATAATAAGCGATGCAACTAATATTAAGGAATAACAGAAAATAATCCTGTTTACCTACGTTTGCATCTAAGAGATATTTCTGTGTTAGGCTTCATGGCTTCTCCCAATTCAGACAGTTTAACTAAAAAGCTTTTAAATAACAGCATGTGGTTTGAGCAGTTCAACAAAGTTCAGCACCAAAAATACCAAGTTACAGTTCAATTGTTCTGTTCAGTATGGGAATGTACGGAGATCAGCTTCATTGATGAGTATATTTAGTATAAATTGTGTCCTTCATTCAAGTAGTACATCAATATTGAAATTCAAATGTAGAAGATAATAAGCTTTATTTCAGCGCAAAGCCATAAAAGCAATATAAAACATGAATAAAACGTATAAGAGCAATATAACAATAAAACCAATTACCAAAAAGGATCTTATCCCCCAGGTGATACAAATACATAAAGTAAAATTTCCCCTACCATTTTTAGATCTCATTATGTGATTAAAATATGTTGGAGAATTACAATTTATAACTGTTTGCAACATAAAAGGCATAAATATTCATTAATTCCATAGTGGACCAGCCCTGCATCACTATATCAAAGGGTCAACCACGCTCACTGCACTAAAAAAGAAGGAAAAAAACACTGTCTTCACTCATTGTGCTACTACTACTACTACAGAAATCCAAATCTACAACAAAGTTTGTTTCAAGGAGGTTCAGGAGTACTCCTATTGTTAAAGTAAAAGGCACAAAGCTCCTGAACCCAATCATTTGTTGCCAGATAAGTCCATTCAGGAGACTAGTACTTTTGGCTGGGTATTTTAGCTCTTTTAGATCTCCTTACAGCTGTTTGCCCATCATCACTCTCTCTCTGCGTACTGATCTGGGCTTTCAGAAATTGTTCATGGTACTTGCACTTGTCCTACAGTTGGGCTACGTCTTAGTATTTCACTTCTTTAGGCCAACAGTCTCTGGGTACAACTCGCTTTCTTGCTGCACTAGGCCCTTTGTTAGTGATGGAGCAACTGAAACTTGCTTGTATTCAGCCCTCTCTAAATAACCTGTAATATATTAACCAACATGTTTCGTTATCTAATATTTGCCTTACACAACATTTCTAGTATCTAGGGGAAGTTCGCCTATCTGCTTTTACTAACATTAACTCGAATGTCTTAAAATGGCCGCCGAAAAGGCGGAAACTGTACTATGCATGCGTCCGCCACATCTACGTGGTGTGACATATTTCTGCTTTGGAGGGAATTTCTCGCTTCTGCGCACTAGTGTCAAAATGGCCGCTTTGAAATCTCACATGTTAACGCTTATGCTGCAGCTTGTACTAAGTTTGTTCGTTCTGCTTAACCATTAATGCAAAAGTTAAAATAAAGTAATGGGGTTAGAGTAGAGATAAGTGGTATACAGTGCATTCATTTATTTTTGTATTCTAATGTGTTTTTTCTTTGATTTTGCTGTTAGATTGTACTTGGGCCTGAATACTGACTCATTCTCCATCTTGGACAAAACTGCACATGCGCACTTAGACTCTGAAATTGCTGAAGCATTGGCATTGAATGGCTGCCAACACCCTTCTTACCCACGATGTTCCTGGGAACCTGCTCTACTGACCACTAAAGAGGAAGCAAGAAGACTCAAATACACATAATGTATATAATTTGTGTGTCAATATTGTTGGGCGGAATAAAGTCATGGGAAAAATAAATTGTGGGTGGAGACTTATTCAATACCAGTCAATTGAGATGATCTCATTTTAGTATGGTGTGATGACCTCTCCTAATCTTTCCAACCAATCACTGAAGAGGAACACATAGATTTGCAACATTTAGGGGTGGTACATAACCCTCAACATGGTATAACTAAGGTAGGTTTAGATAGAGAAATTGTCCGACTTGTCCGAATAGCTGACCTGTCACTGACCCAACGCGCTCAATAGGCAATCGAGAGCAGAGGTGCTGGCGGAGCACTCTGTCAGAAGAATCGATGACCCAATCGGGGTACTAATTGGCTTTCCTAGAGAGAGGGGTGTGACGCTGGCGTTGCACTTAGAGGAGGTCACCTGTCTTGATCTGCACCTGTCTTGTCCCATGGGCACCTGATTAGCCGGGAGCCTGGCCTTGGTCTTTTTGTCCCAGCCCGTGACCAGGATTGGTTATTGCACCATTCTAGGTAAATATAATCCATGTGGTATGTCCTTGTGCTATTTCCTTTTCTCACCTTTCCCAGCTACCAATGTTTAAAGGTGTTACTGTGATTTCTTACAAACTTTATGTCCTACTGGCTATATTCTTGCTTGTAAAATTCATAGTCACAAGATTGTGGCTTTTTCATTTTGACTCAGAAAATCTTTCATAGATAAAGCTTTTAAAACTTTCCCGAGTCTGTGGTTATTACAGGAAAGGTAAATGTGTTTAAATACTGCCTGTTTAAAAACGTACTCCCTTTTCGATCTCCAGGACTTATAGTAAAGGTGACAAGGATTGGTAAGTCATAGTTTACAGGTATAAGTCCTGAAAGGACTTAAAGTACTGATAGGGTGATTAAAATTAGTAATTAGTTAGGCAGGACTGCTAGTTCAAAGTGTGAATGTTATATGGGCCCATGTGAGTATGATAATATTGAGCTAGTTGGTCCCTGCGCGCTCTATCAGTGTAGTTTTCTGGTAGCAGTATGATGGTTAAGGATTAGTTAAAATAGGTAGTTAGTTGTGTATCAAATATTGATTGTTGATTATATGTACTAACCAATATCCGGTCGTGTTGTTAAATAATGTCTGGAATATCCAGGGCTAAGGAAAGCGGGTGGTAAATAGAAACCACACTGCTTTGACGTTACTTGCCTTGAGGAATAAGTGCGTAAAGTTAGGTAAAACTTGAAGCACTAGTTAGGGTATAATTTTCTAGTATAAAAGTGAGATTGATTGGTAGCAAAGGAGTTCGCTGGTGAAACTTTGGTCTTGTATCACCTAGAAAGGGTAATTCTGAAGGAGTAGCAAGTTCTTTTTGCTTAAGTGAAGAGTAAAAGGAAGGTTGTTTTACTCGCAGTGTATGAAAGGTAGACGGAAAAAGGTATACTCGTTGTGAAAGAGATTTTCTTTTCTTTTGAATTTAGTCAATCAGGCACAGTAGCGAATGTTTTCATGTTGTCAATTAATGAAATGTATAATTGATTTTTGAAAGAAATTGAATTGTCGTATTACCTTGCAAAGGAGGGAGTCAGTCGCGGGTGCTGCACTGACATCATAGAGAGCTGAGCTGTGATTGGTAGAAATAATGGCTGTGTAGCCATGAGAAAATTGTAAAGGAGAGGTGAGTGCAGAGAGTGAGATTCACATCACAAGAAAAGTTGCGCAGTCATTGGTTAACACTGCTTGTAAGTCAAAGCCTTATTGGTTATTTAAATTGAGAAACGCACTGATGTTGAAGAAATATTTCTGCAAAGTAAACAAACTATATTAATTGAATTTATTGACATTTCGTACAAAATTAAATAGTGGTATATGTGGCATTTAGATCCAGCATTTATTGGAAACTGCCCTGATAGAAAATATTCAGGATTTGCTAGAGAACAACAAATTAGAGGAAGACCTTATATCATGCACGGAGAAAAGAGAAAGATGTCGCTTTTCAAGAGAATAAAGAATTATTTTAAGAAAGACAAAGTTATTAAAACTAGAGAAGGCATTATTATTCCACCACCTAATACGCCCACATCATACATGATGGTAGAAAGGGGCTACCACACATGTGTGTGGTTAGAAAACTGGATAGAGTACACCAAGGAAGACGGTATTTTTGCTTTCCCAGAACATGGTACTTTCAATGGTAGAATTTCGTATAACTTAAGAAGCTGTATGAATAAGCTAGATCCCAAACCAAGATTAACAAAATATGAAGCTCTAGAAGAGTGGGACACAGAAGCGTTTGAGCGAGACAGGTCCAGAAAATTTCCAAAAGAGACAAGAGATAAGCAAATGAAAAGGTGGAGACAATCTATGCTAGTAGAATGATTATATCCTGTTTTTACCACAGAAGAACTGACAGGAAGTGAAAGTACAGAGAAAACAAGAAAACTAAAAATGTAATGACTAGTGGTGATTCGGATGATGACTATTTAGATGACTTGTTAATGAAAAATCCGCCACCTTACCAAGAAGAAACCCATAGAGTTACTCCTAGTGCTCCGTTTTTGCAACCACCTTTAGTTCCGCAGGTTATACATGAAACCTCATTAGAAAAGGTACTTCAAGAGAGAGAAAAGGAAGCTTTAAATAAACAGCGTACTGAATTAATTCAGAACATTTCCCAATTAAATACAAGTCCTGAAGCCCTGACAATACCTGTAACAATAGGTCCTGTAGTTCCTTTATATGGAGATTAGCAAGCTAATCTTAAAGCTCCCGTTCTTACTACACCCATAATACAGCCTAGAAAAGAAACCCTAATAGTTGATGATCAAGCGAGTGAATGTGAGTCTGTAATCTCCCTAATGGATTTACCTATACGAGAACCAGTAACTGACTCGATCAGGAAAATTACACCCTTGTGTTCAAAAGAGGTACAGATTGAAACATCCTAAGGAACGAGGCATGCAACTGTAGTAAGCCCAGAAGAATTAGATCGATGGACCTGAAACATAGAGAAGCCAAAATCACAGACAAAGGTATTGGACATATTGAAATTGAGGGTGGAATTAGAAGAAATGGTAGCAGGAAATGTGGGACTGGACAGACTGAATTCATTTGATGAAGATGAACTATTGTTTATATGTAGAAGTATCACTCGAAATACAAAAATACAACATGAAAAGTTAATGAATTTGGCTTTAGAAATGGAAATTGACATTGGCAAATCAAAGGTATTACAGAAACCATATAGAGCAACATTTTCTGACAAAGATTTGGAAAACATGAATGTGTCAGGTTCTAAATTACAGATAAAAGAATTATTGTCGTTATTGCAAAAATGGGGATATATAGACAAATAGAAAGTAAGAAGGACAAAGAAAAGGAAGAGGCACAGGCAAATAAAACGTCTTCTGAGTATTTACTAAAAGAAGCAGAAAAAGTCGAAAAGTTGTGTCCAATGAGAGAAGTGCCAGGAGGAGGTTATGTACATGTCCCATGGTCCCGACAGGATATTTTATCATTTACTAATGATTTCCCAAAGCTTAGAGAAAAACCTGTCGAACGGTACCGACAAGTTGGAAGCTTTGAAAAGATTTAGATGGTTTATTTGACATTGTGATTCCAGCTGATTTGTGGACCAAGTGTAAAATTACAGTAGACTGGCCAAATGACGAATACCCTAGAGACGCAAAGACAGGAGCCCCATCAGATGATGTCATGAAGAAGTACAATCAGGTGATATCTTACTTAAAGGGAAAGATTCCTCCAAAAGAAACCGATTGGACTAAAATAGACAGAACTACCCAAAATAAAGATGAATCAGTACATGCATATTATGAACGCCTGTTGCAGGTATTCAAACAGTACAGTGGTTTAAAAACCATTGATAATAAAGACATGACACATTTTATTTATCCTTTTGTGTCCGGACTAAAACCTGAAATTTCCCAAACAATTAGAGAACATAAACTGTGTTGGCAAGCAAAGCCGGTCGACGAAATTCTCAAGTATGCAAAATACTGTGAGGATGAAATTGATAATAAACAAAAGAAGTTAGAAGAAAAGGTAATGTGGGCTCAAGTAAAAATGGCAGAACAACAGGAACTAAAATTAAGTCAGCAAGCAAATAATCAGAAAAAAGGGGAAGGCCAAGGTGAAGGAAGTGGGGGCAAACCGAGAGGGAAAATGACTAAAGAAGAGGCAAAGAAAAAAATTCCTTGTCATGGGTGCGGAAAATTGGGACATTGGAGAAACGAGTGTAAATTAATACAGAATAATAATGTCCAAAATCAAAATTTTAATCCACAGATGCAGAATGAGGTGTAAATGAGACAGCCGCAACAGGTAATACAGAATCAGTTACCTCAAGCCCCTATGCCAGATTTTGTGAGTCAACCCAAATACAGTGTGGACACCGGATTTCGGGAGGGTAGTGGTAAGAAAAATACGGTAACACCACAGTTTCTTTTGCAGGACACATTTTTTGAAGATGATACGTACTGACGGTGCCTGAGAGGGGGGGGGGGGAGAGGATTGCATACTTGGCGCATCCTTACCGGTAGATCAGTCGGGTCCTTACATTGAAGGGAAAGTGGAGGGAAATAATGTTACCTTTTTGTTGGACAATGGTGCTACCCGTTCTAGTGTGAGAACAGCAGACATCCCAAACCTACCTGTGAGAAAGTGGCTCTATATATACTGGACCAGAATAAGGTACAGTGTGTATAGAGTCCACAAACCCCAGAGGTATAACAGAGGTTAAAGCCAGGTGTGACCTTACTCTCTAAAGTGGTAGCTTGGTCGAGCAGTAAGGCAGTACCAGAGGACAGTGTAAAGCATTTGTTGTACACACTCAGTCAGCAAAAGGCTTCACACACTCAAAGACTGAACTCCAGGCCAATTGTTTTTATATAAAAAGATATAGTTGTTTTAT
Source organism: Lissotriton helveticus (assembly GCF_964261635.1). NCBI lineage: Eukaryota > Metazoa > Chordata > Amphibia > Caudata > Salamandridae > Lissotriton > Lissotriton helveticus. Next base: position 782,135,410 of record NC_136071.1, read on the forward strand.
TTCTAGAACCAACAGGTATCAAAATATAATGTTCTCAATATGAGAGGTCTCAGACGAATACTTTGCAGAAAGGCAATAAACTTTGTAAATACAAAAGGTACAGGGGTTGCAGTAGGCAACACAATTCTACACACAATTTAGCATTGAGCTCAAGTGATTTCCTTATATAAACACAGTTGATTACTTTGGTAATTCCAGGACTGGCTCCTAGGTTCAGTCCTGGGGTCTAAGCTGAAAACAGTTGTAGCAAAAACGTTTTAGGTATTGTAGTGATTTTTCAGGAATAAAAAGCTATTTTAAAAGTTCACAGAAACTTTTCAACAGAAATCTGGCAATGTTATCCAATGGGAGAAAATTCAGGTTGCAGGCAAAGTACGATCTCGTTACTTTTGTAATCCAGTACTGGGCTCCTGGGGCCAGCACTGGGGTCTCAACTCAAAACAGGTAAGTAATTACGTTTCAGTATTTCATATGATTTTTAAAGAATATTTCTAGTTTTCAAAAGTAGACAAAAGAAATTTCATAGAAAAGCAGACAATGGGTTCCTATGGAGAAAATACAAGTTACTAGTAACCCCACTAGGGATTACTTTTGCGGTTCAGTCCTGGGCTACAGGGTACAGTACTGGCTCCTCTCCTGATCACAGGTGAATATTTTGGAATTCGGATGATTTTATATGAATATTTTACGTTTTCAAAAGTAGATATTTAGAAGATTTTTCGAGTCAAACCAGTCAATGTTATTCAATGGCAGGTAAGTGAGTTACCGGTTTCCTGGTGAGTACTCGACTTGTGAGGTTGTGGTTCTGGGCATAGACTCAGGGGTCTCCCAGTGTCAGGTAGGTACAGTTGGTTCACCCTCAGCGGTGCAGGGGCGGTCGGGTGCAGAGGTAGTTAGGCCCAATGTTATCCAACGGGGGACAGGGGGCCTCCGGTTGGTGGCTGCTGGCTAGCAGGCCACGCGGCTGTGGGAGCTGGGCTCCTGGTCACTTGCTTAGGACAAAGGGGGAAGCAGGATAGGACAAAGGTGGCACAGCCAGCGGTACTCAGGCGGCTGGGTGCAGGGTGCTTTTGAGCCGTCGGGCGCTCAATGCTATCCAATGGAAAAGAGAACAAAGGCTGCAGGCTCGGGGGCGGAGATCCTCCAGGGGCGACCAGCACGTCAAGAGGTAAGTTGCGATCTTGGACCACAGGTAGGTACCCCAAGGGGAGGCACAGGGGGCTGAAGGGCGCCTGGTACAGGGGTGTCTTTGGGTGTCAGAAAAGCTTACCCTCAGCTGGTCGCGGTTGGGGGGGCACCTGGTTCTGAGTCTGTAGGCGTCATATGGTTCGTCGAGGAAGGTCTTTAGGCACTGGACCTCGGGTCCCAGTCACCGGGGGGACGTCCCCGTGGTCTTGGATCACTCGGGCATGTGCCGGGCTCGGCGGGTGCCGAGTGGGCTGGTCCGGAGCTTCCTGGCTGGCACCAGGGGGTTGTTGCAGCAGAGCCTCTGCTGATGGGAGTCAGTTGTTGTCGTCCTGTTATTAGCAGCTGCACGGCGGATCCTCTTCCTCTTAGTCTTCTTTCTTTTCTTTTCAGGATCTGAGGAAGGATGGTTCAGGGAGCCCCTAAATACTGAATTTAGGGGCGTTACACGTAGGGCAAGGGCAGGGACCAATAGGTCCCTGTCCTGGGATGGGTGCACCCCCTAGCCTGCTCCTCTCCTGTGAGAGGGGGGCAGGAGCCTAGCTGTGATTGGGCAGGGCTCCCCATCCTCAAGATGGCCGGAGCCCGGGGTCGTGCCTCACCTCGTCTCCCCTACCTGAGGGGTGGGGTTGGCACAGGCTGGCACCCCCCCTTCCTGATGTAGTTTTTCCCGCCAGTCTTCCCGCGAGAGTGGGGGTAAGAACTGGTGGGGGACAGTTGCTGGGTACAGGAAATGGTCTGGAGAAGCTCACAGAGGCGGCATAACTTTGAAACTTCCCCTGCCCATCCTGGGGGAGGAGACCTAGCACCTCGCCCAGGATGTGCATTGTTGCAGGCCCAGGAGAGCGGGGGCCTCTCCACCAAGGGGTCCAGCAACATGTCTGCTGTGTGGCAGCCTGTGCAGCCACTCAACCCAGACGTGGATTGTAGGTTAGGTTTTCAGCTGGCCTCTCTAAGATGCTCTCTGGTGGATTTTACATTAAATCCCACACTGGCATCAGTGCGGATTTAATGTGCTGAGAAGTTTGGTACCAAACTTGTCAGTCTTCAGTGTAGCCATTATGGTGCTGTTGAGTTCGTAATGACAACCTCCCAGCACCATATACTCTTAATGGCATCACTGCACTTACAGTGACCAGGAATGGCCCGGGGTACTGTAGGGACACAGGGCTCGTGTACCTGTGCCCACAACTCTGACATAGGGCACCCAGCTAGAGGGGTGACTGAAGTATGCCCGAGCAGTGGATTATGTGGGCATGGCACACAGGGATGTGCCATGTCGACTCTTTGTTTAGTTTTGTACTTAGACACTCAGCCTGCAAAGGCATTGTGTGGGTGTCAGGGTACAGGGCCCCTGAGGGTGGCACAATAAGTGCTGCAGTCCTCAAGGGTCTTCTCTGGTCACCATGCCCTGGGTACCATTTAGTAGGGGCTGATAGGTGGCCAGAGATGCCAATTGGGTTTTAGTTTCAACACAGTTTCTAGGGAAGGAACACAGGCCCTGGGTACCTGGTTGGCAGGAACCCAGGGCACACTCAGTCAAAGTACATCAGCAGTTCAGAAAAAAAGTGGGGGGATACCAGGGAAAAAAAGATGGCACTTTCTCAAACAACCCCCCCCCCCCACCCCCAAACGAAAGGTGATGAGACTAACCTTGCCCTAGGGAGTCTTCATTGTCTAAGTGGAAGAGCCTGGAAAGTCCATCTGCATTGGAATGGGCAGTCCCTGGTCTGTGTTCCACTTCAAAGTCCATACCCTGGAAGGAGATGGACCATCTCAATAGTTTTGGATTTTCCCCTTTCATCTGCATTAGCCATCTGAGAGGTCTGTGGTCAGTTTGAACCAGGAAGTGAGTTCCAAACAAGTAGGGCCTCAGCTTCTTCAGGGACCAAACCACAGCAAAGGCCTCCCTCTCAATGGCACTCCAACGCTGCTCTCTGGGGAGTAGCCTCCTGCTTATAAAAACAACAGGTTGGTCTTGGCCTTCCTCATTGATCTGGGAGAGGACTGCTCCTATCCCCAGCTCTGAGGCATCAGTCTGCACTATGAACTGCTTGGAGTAGTCTGATGCTTTTAGAATGGGTGCTGAGCTCATTGCTTCTTTCAGGGTGGCAGCTAACAGTCCAGTTTACTTTCTTGGGCATTTTATTGGATGTGAGTTCTGTGAGGGGAGCCACAATGGACCCATATCCCTTCACAAACGTCCTGGGTACCATTTACTAGGGGCTGATAGGTGGCCAGAGATGACAATTGGGTTTTAGTTTCAACACAGTTTTTAGGGAAGGCGAAATTCGTCTTTGCATTGACCTAAGGGCTCTAAATAAGGAGGTTGTTGTTGATAGGTTTCCCCTTCCTAATATAGATGAGATTGTCAGCACTTTGGAGGGAGCAAAATATTTTACCACTCTCGATTTAGCTTCCGCGTACCATCAAGTAGAACTAGATAGTTATTCTCAAGATCTAACTGCCTTCATTACTCCTATGGGAACGTTTAAATTTAAGAGAATGCCTTTTGGTCTTGTCTCGGCGGCCTCTGTCTTTCAGAGAATCATGACAAAGATATTAAGGGGTTTATCAGGTGTTAAGTGCTATCAGGATGATTTGTTAATTTATGGAAGCAATGTTCTTGAGCATGATTGTCGTGTGTCTGATGTGTTAAAACGGTTGGATGGTGCTGGTATGACTTTAAAAAGATCTAAATGCAAATTTAGGGTTCAGGAGGTAAACTATTTGGGTCATTGCATCACTGGTGATGGTGTCTTTCCTAAGAAAGAACTTGTGGAATCTATTGATAAAGTTAAAGATCCTACTTCTAAAGATGAACTTCTCTCATTTTTGGGTATGGTAGAATTTTATGGTAAATTCATCCCCAATTTTGCAAACAAAACCCATAATTTAAGGAAATTGACTACTAAAAGTGTTGTGTTCAACTGGTCTTGTGAATGTAAGGCTGAATTTGAGAGCATCAAGAAGGAGTTAGGTAAAGCTCCTTCTCTTCATGCGTTTGTTCCTGGGTTGCCCACAGTTATGTTTACTGATGCTAGTGATAAAGGACTGGGTGCCGTTTTGGTTCAGAAGAGAAATGGAAAGGATTGTTTGATTTGTTGTTCCTCTCGTTGTCTAAAAGGATCAGAGTTTAATTACTCTGTAATAGAGAAGGAATCACTTGCTATTTTCTGGGCTTTAAGGAAGTTCAAGAATCTCATTTGGGGAACGAGTGTGTGCGTGTTGTCTGATCATAAGCCTTTGAGGGAAGTTTTTTCGAAGAAAGGTCTTGATGCCATTTCCTCAAGAATTAGGAAGTGGATTGTGTCTCTGCAGGAATTTGAGTTTGAAGTGCAGTATATACCTGGGATAGCTAACAAGTCAGCTGATTGTTTATCTAGATTAGTTAACAGTGAAAATGTGGATCAGGATGATTTTGGTGAACCTGATGAGTATACTAATGTGTGTGAAGTTACTGATGGTGCAATCGATGAAAATGAATGGAGGTTGGAGTTAGGCAAAGATGAAGAAATATCTAATGTTGTTCTTTCTTTAATGAACAAATCTCGTCTGTCTAAACCTTGGTCCTTGGTTTCAGATGAGCTCTCAGTAAATGATGGTCTGTTAACTCGTGGTACTAAACTTGTTCCTCCATCCTCTTTAAGAGGAAAGTTGTTGACTCTGGCCCATTGTGGTCATTTGGGGATAGTGAAGACCAAAGAGTTTCTGCGAATGCAATTTTGGTGGCCCGGCATGGACCTTGAAATTGAGAGGATGGTCAGAGAATGTCCTGAGTGTTGCTCTAGTGATAAGATTTTAAAAACAAAACAGATGCCCATGGTTGTGAGAGCTTTACCTGGTCATCCATGGGATGAGGTTGCCATTGATATTCTGGGTCCTTTATCTGGTGTTTCTGATACTCCTTACCTCATTGTGTTAATCGATCTCTACTCGAGGTGGATTGAGGTTTCTGCAGTCAGAGAAATTACCTCTGATTCCATCATTAGGTTCTTAGAGCCCCTGTTCTATAAGGAAGGTTTTCCAAACAGTTTGCTATCGGACAATGGCCCCCAGTTCTGTTCCTCTGTTTTTAGTGATTTTCTAAGGAAATGTGGAGTTACTCATAAAAAATGTTCTCTATACCACCCCGAGACCAATGGTGCCGTAGAGAGGGTCAATAAGACGCTGAAAGAATCAATTCAACTTGCTCGTGCTTCAGGTTTAAATTGGAAAAGCACTCTTCAAGACAGGATTAATACCTATCGTTTTGTCCCTCATTCCTCTACTGGGAGGTCACCGTTTGAACTGTTCAAAGGGAGGATTCCTAATACTTTATTATGTCCTGGGTGGATGTGTTTGAACAAAGGGTTGGTGGATAATGACTTAGGGGATTGGAGGGCAAGAGAGCTGCTCAAGCAGTCTGCACGTAAAACGTACTTTGACAAAAAGAAAAGTGTAAACTTTCAAGATGTCAAAGTGGGTGATTTTGTAAAAGTAAAGACCCCGGTTGGACGAAGACCGTGGTCTAAATATACTGATGTTAGAGCTGTTATCAAGATTTTCAGGAATGCTGTTAAAACCGATGATGGAAGAATCTGGAATAAGAGTCGGGTTGTAGTTGTTAATCCCAATTTATCTCACAACTCTTCCCATAAAGATAATGGTTCGTGTAATAATTTGTATCTTCCTTCCAACTTTACATTTGACAGGTTTTCGCCCACATGTAAGAGAAGTCAAAGAATTCGTAGGGCACCGTGCTACCTGAAAGATTATGTTTAGCTTGTTTTCCTAATGTGTGTATTGTTTAACCTATTTGCTCTTACTTTTTTATAAAGAAAGGGAGATGTGTGATGTCCTCTCATTTCCCTGCGTTCTCTTTCTTCCTCTCCCTTTAAGACATGTCATGCTTTCCCTACATTCTTAATTCTGAGAATGTACTTGCTTTAGACATTCTAGCTTTTGTCAGTTACTTGTGGCTGTTCTTGGATGAGGTTTTTAATAAACCCACTCTGCTTAACCTGATAATCTTCAAGATCGTTTTTATTACAAATTATACAACATTATACACAGGCCCTGGGTACCTGGTTGGCAGGAACCCAGGGCACACTCAGTCAAAGTACATTAGCAGTTCAGAAAAAAGTGGGGGCATACCAGGGCAAGAAAGATGGCACTTTCTCACACTACCCCTCTTGGGAGAAGTGATCAAAGTAGTGGGCGTTTCTAATATACAAGTTAGGACCTCTGTCACAGAACCTATGGAAGTCTGTATTAGTAACGTCCGAGAAATGCACAAATTTGTAGTGTGCGATTCTAGCCCTGTAAACTTGCTAGTAAGGGATCTCCTGTACAAAATGAACTGCACAATCTTTTGTACAGCAAATGGTGTTGAAATTCAGACTCCAGATGAAGATGGAGTGTATAAAATTATGCTAGCCAGATAAGAAACAGAAGTAAAAAAGATGTGCCTAGAAGACTTACCAGGAGAACTAAAAATGTTTGTGAATCCTGATGTATTGGATTTTACAGGTAAAGAAGTAGGCCTAATGGCAGATGTCGATCCCATAAAAGTGACAGTAAAAGAAGTTGCAGTTTACCCAAATATTCGGCAGTACAAAATAAGTCCCGAAATAAAAACAGGAGTTGCACAAGTAATAGGGCGTTTAGTTGAACAAAGCATTCTAGAAGAAATAATGAGCAGTCCTTGTAATTCACCTATAATTGGCATAAAGAAACCAAACGAAAAGTGCAGGGTGGTCCAAGACCTCCGTAAAATTAATAAAATTGTCGCTCCATGTTGCCCAGTAGTACCAAATCCAACTGTAATTCTGTACCAAATACCCTGGGGAGCAGGATGTTTCACTGTAATTGATTTATGCCATGCCTTCTTTTCCATCCCACTGCATCCAGATAGCAGGTTTTTATTTTCGTTCAAGTTTGGCGAGCATGTTTACATTTGGAATTGTGTTTCTCCGGGGTACACGGAAAGTCCATCCATCTTTAATCAGATTTTGAAAAAGTGCATTGAATCATTGGTGCTGCCCGGAAAATCTGTCTTGGTGCAGTATATCGATGACCTATTGTTGGCATCGAGAACACGAAATGACTGTGTGATTGATTCCATTGTGTTGCTGAGCCATTTAGCAAAAGGTGAACATAAAGTGTCCCCAGAGAAATTGCAATACTGTACAACCTCAGTCAAGTATCTGGGACACCAGATAGAAAGAGGGGTCAGAAGAGTGACATCTGAAAGAATCAAAATAATTCAAAACATGGAACTACCCCAAACTCAGAAAGAAATCAGAATGTTTCTCGGAGTTGTAGGTTACTGCAGGCAGTGGATTGTGGGATTTGCAGTACTTGCAAAGCCATTTATTCACATGACAAAGAAACAAGCAAAGGACCCAGTCGAATGGGACGATGAAAGCATGACTGCTTTCTTGAAACTGCGTAACAGTCTATGTGAAGCTCCAGCATTGGGGATGCCAGATTATTCAAAAGAGTTTGCGTTGTTCTGTAACACAAGAGACAATTGTGCTCTTTCAGTTCTAACTCAGACCCATGGATTAATGCGACGACCTGTAGCATATTTTTCTGCAACATTGGACCCAGTGGCATCTGCATTGCCAGGTTGTCTAAAAGCAGTAGCTGCAACATGCATGAATCTTGAGCAAAGTGAATCCATTGTCATGGGACATCCTGTAACCGTGCATGTTCAACATTCAGTTTTGATTCTGTTAACCAGAACACGTACTCAGCACCTAACACCTAGTCGGATGACTAGATATGAAAGAATTATCATTGGTTCAGAAAATGTGACACTAGTGAGATGCACTATTCTAAATCCAGCGACCTTATTGCCAGATTCTCACTTTGAAGAAGTGAGAGAGTAAGTCGAACATGATTTTATCGATTTAACTGAATTCAGTACTAAACCTCGTGCAGACATACAGGAAGAACCTTTAAAAGACCCAGAACATGAGCTGTTTGTAGATGGTTCATGCATGTGCCATGAGGAAGGAGGACTAAGCGCTGCTTTTGCTGTATGCACATTATTGAATATAGTCGAAGTATCCTATTTACCAGGAGACAAGTAGCCGAATTGATTGCTTTAATAAAAGCGTGCAAAATTTGGAAACATTCGGAAAGTAACCATTTACACTGATAGACGGTATGGTTACGGGGTTGTGCATGACTTTGGCCAGCTATGGGTGCAAAGGTAGTGCATGACTTCTTCAGGAACTCCTATCAAAAATGGACAATATGTAAAGGAATTACTTGAAGCAATTAAATTACCTAAAGAATTGGCTGTGGTGAAGTGTGCTGCTCACCAATCTGGAACTGACAGAGTGACAGCCGGTAACCAATATGCTGACCAAGTGGCCCAACATTGTGCCAAGTATAAAATGGCAATAAACAAGAAAATTGAAGCATGTGGAAACATGTGCCAACTTATGCTATTGAGTGGTGTGAATACATGGGAGGAAGTGAGCGATTTACAAGGTGAAGCAGAGACCAATGAAAAGGAAGTCTCACAGAAAATAGGGTGTCAGGCAGGACCTGAAGATGGCATAATAGTCTACCTGGATGGGAGACCAGTGTTACCTGACTGTATGCTTGCACCAATGGCCAGAATGTACCATGAGGACACACACATAGGGAGAGATGCAATGGTGAGGTTGTTTAGAAGGGATTGGTTCAATGCGAAGTTCAGGAACATAGCAGAGAGTCTTTGCCAGAGATGCATAACATGTCAGCGATTAAACCCTGGTAGGAAAACGGTAGTGTGCCCTGGGAAAATCGGGAAAGCAGAAGGTCCTTTTATAAGATTACAAATTGACTTCATTTAGTTACCTGCTTGTCGAGGACTGAAGTATATCTTGGTCATTGCCTATTTTCAAAATGGGTGGAGGCATACCCTACCCGCAGGAATGATAGCTTAACTGTATCTAAACTCTTTTTAAGAGAACTCATTCCTAGGTTCGGTTTTCCAGTAACGATTGAGTCAGACAGAGGAAGACATTTTAAAAATGAAATAATGAGTCTGATCTGTGAAACATTCAAAATTGAGCAGAAACTGTACTGTGCATACCGCCCAGAGGCTTCTGGAGTGGTAGAACAATTGAATGGTACAATTAAAGCTAGATTGGGAAAGATGTGTGAATCTACCCAATTAAGATGGCCTGATGCTTTACCTCTTGTTCTGATGGGACTCAGAAGCATTCCAGACAAGAAAACAGGCTTGAGTCCCCATGAGATACTCATGGGAAGGGCAATGAGGCAAGCTATTAACTATATCTAATGATTTAGTGTTGGAGTACAGCAAATAGTTGGCTGACCAAGTGCGTTTTATCTCTCACCAGGTTGGGGAAGACTCTGAAGCCAGACATTCAACTCCAGCACATGATTTGAACCCAGGAGATTGGGTAGTGATAAAAAAAATCACACCAGGGAATCTTGCATAGCACCGAGGTGGGGAAAGCCAGAGCAAGTGATACCAGTCACCACCACAGCTGTAAAGTGCAAGGGAATCTCCAACTGGATCCAGGCAAGTCATACTAAACGGATACCCGAACCTGATGAGAAGTCCACGCCTGAAAAAGTTGAACAATAAATTCATAGGCCCTGAATGGACATACATCATCCTTGAAGATTTCGAAAATCTGGAAATCAGTGATGACAGTGATGAAGAATTCATTGCTGATCAAGATATTGAAGAAGTGAGGCCAACTTGAGATAAAACACAGGTGTATTCTGTGAAAAATCTCTAAGAGGGGTTAAACTTCCTTAGTCAAAAATGGCTGATAAAAGAGTTACTAGAAACTCAAAAATAAGTTGTACAAAGACATGTTGTAGGATATGCATATGTAATGTATTGATAGTACTTGTAGTATGGCCAGGGCTGATAATAGCAATACCGTATTTGATGGCTGCTAAGCAAAGTGACACTAGTATACACGGAAAGATTTGGCCACAGGGCCTACTTAACCCCGGTCAAAATCCAGCAGTATTTTGGGGGAACTCAATCGCTGTGCCCTCGGTGCAATGCAGAAGACGCTGATTTTGGTCACATGTTCTGGTCCTGTGTGGGGTTAGGCTCTTATTGGGTGGATGTCTGAACCGAGTGACGGCGCGCGAGCTGGAAGCTGAGATGGCAACCTGCCTTTTGTTGTGGTTTCCGCACACCCCCAACACTACAGTCACAAGCACATTTTATGATTTAGGTTTAATTATGGCGAAAAGGGAGCTTACCATGCACTGGAAGACGAGGACAGGTCCTAGCTTTGGGAGGTGGAAGGCGAGTTTTCAGCACTGGGCGGGGAGTGAGGTGACACTTCGGCTCCAGCTGGCCAGGCGGTCCCCTAATGACAAGGCGCTGGAAGTTGCGAGGGCCTGGGGAGCGTTAGTGACGGAACTCCAATCCCCGGTTGAGCTGGACGAAGGAGACGAGGTGCAGGCAGTTGTAGATCAGGGAGTGAGGACCAGAGCAGGGGATCCCGGGAACGCAGAGGGGAATGTTTTAGATGGGGACACTTGAGCGCATATAGGGAGGAGCTAGGCACTACATGACATATTCAGAAATATTGAAAGTTTAGGAGGGAGACTCGGAGCACATGTGAACAACCAGATGGAATCCACTATCTATTGAGACTACTGATGCTGTTATCTCGCATTGCTTTGGGTTAAGTTTTGTGGAATCCAGGACTGCAGGCGCTTTGTAGCACAGAGCCACTCGTGGGCACACTGACAGGGGGGGTTGGGGGTAGAGGGGGATGGGGGAACTAGGGGGGGACAGGGGGGTAAAAAATTGAGCATCGGGTAATCCTGTTTTTGACAATGTATATTGAAATGCATACCAGTTATTATTGCACGTGATATTAAGTTGATAATGTGCTGCCTGTTGACTCAATAAAAATATATTTAAAAAAAATATAGTATACACGGAAAGATAGCGCACCACAAACAAGATATAGTAGACTTAGAAGCACCAGATGAGACACAATTACATCACTTTAGAAACAGAAACAAAACTGATATGAATTTATTTGCTAGTCTATTAGTACATTATGTAGAGACTATGCAGATTAGTGTTTGCTATGTTTGTATGAAATTACCCACTTCAGTAGCTGAAGGTTGTTACTTACCACCATTTACCCCTAACCTGTGGTATTTCCTGTAGCATATTAACTAGCCTGTTTTATAAAACTGAAAGATTACAGTATTATTATTCTAACATAGATGTCATTTTCTCGGCAATTCCTATCTGTAGAAGAATGAATCCTGTCCTTAGTAGCAAAGATTCACAATTTATGGGTGAATATTTTCTAACTATGGAAACAATAGATATAGCTGATGCACACAAAGACAATTTAACATGTAAACTACACGAAGAAGAGAACATATTTTTAAATTTAGTAGAGAAAAGGAGACAGGATTTCCAAAAGAAAGCCACTGAACCGAAACCCCAGATATCCAAATGGGCTGAAAGGGAGAAATGTATGGCAACTGGCAAACCTTATGCTGCTATGTCTTTGGACTTTGAAAAGATGGGGAAAATCTGTCTCCATAGAATGAAAACTGAGTATAACAATGTGTTCATCGGTTCCAGTGAATGTGAACACAATGTCCTCATAATTGGGTGTTGGGGACTAAACGGGGGAACTGATTCAGTATTTCCTGGAGTCTATTACATTTGTGGGAACAAAGCTTACTTCAAGCTGCCTGATCATTGGTCTGGGAGTTTCTATTTTGGAATAGTATTCCCAAAAGTGTACCATGTAAAAAGAATCACTGGAAGCAATGAACACGAAAATTAACTAACCCGATATAAAAGAGCTAGTTTTGCAGAAATTGTAGGTGATATATTTAGTGCATTGATACCTTCAGTGGGAGTGATTTTGAATACTCACAGAATATGTAAATTGTCTACAGTGGTGGATCGCTTATCGACTGACACTGCTGGAGGATTCTTATTGATCAATACCGAATTGGTTGCGATCAGATGAGTGGTTTTACAAAATCGACTTGCTCTTGACATATTATTAGCAAAAGAGGACGGAGTGGAAAGCGCAATATTGTTGCACCTACATACCAGATAAAAGTGTTGAAATTAGAAGGTATGTAAGGAACATTACTAATTTGGAAGAAGAACTGAAACCACTGGAAGTTGATATTGCATGGAAGAGACTAACTGATGGTCTCTCTTCTATTGTTGATTGGATTTCTAATGTAAGTAGAAGTATTTTAGGAAAAGTACTGATGCCAATAATGGGAATAGCACTAATAATTTCGGTGATAATGATTTGGTGCAAATGCTGCAGAAATAGAAAAAGATGTACAGTAAATGAGAAAAAGAAGAAAAGAAAATTAGATGAGATTCAAATGGAAGAACTAAAAGGGGATATATACAAAAGAATGAAAGTTTTCCAGAATGAGAGTGGAAAAAGAACTCCCAAAGTAATTGAAGAAATTGAACTGGGAGAATGTTGAAGTTGGCATCTGGTTCCTTAATTTGTGATATAAAATATCATCAAAGAGGGGATTGATGGAGCAAGGTTTCATATATACCGAAACTTGCTTGTATTCAGCCCTCTCAAAATAACCTGTAATATATTAACCAACAAGTTTCATTAACTAATATTTGCATTAAACAACATTTCTAGTATCTAGGGGAAGCTCGCCTATGTGATTTTACTAACATTAACTTGAATGTTTAAAATGGCCACCGAAAATGCGGGAACTGTACTACGCATGTGTCCGTCACATCTACGTGGTGTGAATTGTTTCTGCTTCGGAGGGAATTTCTTGCTTCGGCGCATTAGTGCCAAAATGGCCACTTTGAAATCATACATGCTAAACGCTTATGCTGCAGCTTGTACTAAGTTTGTTCGTTCTGCTAAACCATTAATGCAAAAGTTAAAATAAAGTAATGGGGCTAGAGTAGAGATAAGTGGTACACAGTGCACTCGTTTATTTTTGTATTTTAATGTGATTTTTCTTTGATTTTGCTGTTAGCTCGTACTTGGACCTGAATACTGACTCATTCTCCATCTTGGACAAAGCTGCACATGCGCACTCAGACTCCGAAATTTCTGAAGCATTGGCATTGAATGGCTGCCAACACCCTTCTTACCCACGATGTTCCTGGGAACCTGCTCTACTGACCTCTAAAGAGGAAGCAAGAAGACTCAAATAAATACAATGTATATAATTTGTGTGCCAATATTGTTGGGCGGAATAAAGTCATGGGAACAATAAAATGTGGGTGGAGACTTAATCAATATCAGTCAATTTAGATGATCTCATTTTAGTATGGTGTGATGACCACTCCTCGTCTTTCCAACCAATCACTGATGGGGAACACATAGATTTGCAAAATAAATTTATGGGTGGTACATTGCCCTCGAAATGGTATAACTAAGGTAGGTTTAGATAGAGAAATTGTCCGACTTGTCCGAATAGCTGATCTGTCACTGACCCAACGCACTCAATAGGGGATCGAGAGCAGAGGTGCTGGCGGAGCACTCTGTCAGAAGAATCAATGACCCAATTGGGGTACTAATTGGCTTTCCTAGAGAGAGGGGTGTGACGCTGGCGTTGCACTTAGAGGAGGTCACCTGTCCTGATCTGCACCTGTTTTGTCCTGTGGGCACCTGATTAGTCGGGAGCCTGGCCTTGGTCTTTTTGTCCCAGCCCGTGACCAGGATTGGTCATTGCACCATTCTAGGTAAATATAATCCATGTGGTATGTCCTTGTGCTATTTCCTTTTCTCACCTTTCCCAGGTACCAATGTTTAAAGTTGTTACTGTGGATTTCTTACAAACTTTATGTCCTACTGGTAATATTCTTGCTTGTAAAATTCATAGCCACGAGATTGTGGCTTTTTCATTTTGACTCAGAAAATCTTTCATAGATAAAGCTTTTAAAACTTTCCCGAGTCTGTGGTTATTACAGGAAAGGTAAATGTGTTTAAATACTGCCTGTTTAAAAACGAACTCCCTTTTCGATCCCCAGGACTTAAAGGTGACAAGGATTGGTAAGTCATAGTTTACAGGTATAAGTCCTGAAAGGACTTAAAGTACTGATAGGGTGATTAAAATGAGTAATTAGTAAGGCAGAACTGCTAGTTCTAAGTGTGAATGTTATATGGGCCCAGGTGAGTATGATAATATTTAGCTAGTTGGTCCCTGCGCGCTCTTCTTAGGATCAGTCTCTCGTAGTCACCTCTACTGACTGAGACCCTTTGGTACCGACAGTAGTTGACTCTCCCAGACCCCTTAGGCCAAACTAGTGCTGCCCCATCTGCTTGCTGGTCCCCAGCAGCTTCATTAACTGTTCCCTCTGTCTCACTGTAACCACCAGACCATCAGGAACAGGTGCTGTTGCATCATAAAGGGGATATGGTACTCTGCTAGTGTGGATGGCGTAAACCCAATTTGGAAGACCTCCGCACTTTACAGCAGTGTTGGTGACCAGGATCACCTGGTAAGGCCTTCACCAACGTGGTTCCAAGTACCACTCCTGTACATGCTTATTTACCATTACCCAGTCACCAGGACTGAGATCATGGAACTGCTCCTGTTTAGTCACAAGGGCAGCCTCTCTGACCCGGTGATACCCAGACCGCACCACATCAGCCAAACCTAATAGTCCAATATTAATTCATCTGTAATGTCGACAACAGCGTTTGCAAGAACAACTGGCTGTCTCTGCACTCGGCCATAAAGACTTCCTGGGGTGACAATCCTGTTATGCTGTCTGGTGTACTCCTCAGACTCATCTACACAAGTGGCTATAGATTGGGCAACTTCAAAGATGTTGAAGCACACACCTTCGCCAATCTTTGTTTCAATGTGCTATTAATCTGCTCCAGGAGTCCAGAAGCCTCTGGACGGTAACTGCAATGGAGCTTCTGCTCAACTTATAATGTTGCACATAACATTTTCAGGACTTTGTTGTTAAAATGAGTTCCTCTGCCTCAAAACTCTACCGAAGCATAGGTTTTTGGGCTTTTTGGCTGGACAGGGGAAATCTATTTTGGGCACCCCAAATTCTTCACGTCACTGGAAAAAACACTGCTCTGCTACCAGGTTTTGTTTAGGAGGGTGAGCAGCTGCAAGGAGCAAGATTGATATCACAGTTTGTCATGCTGTGATTGGTCGGTTGGTGTAAAGCCATGCTGAAATTGGTTGACTACGTCATTGGTTGTGATTGCTGAACTTGTTTTTATCTTTACCTGATTTTTAATTGTACAAAGCCTATGAATTACCAGAGCATTGTGCTGCATATACAGGCCTATGTTAAGTCTTATTTAAGAGGAATTATTATAGGACCTAATTCAGCCCAATACGTTTTTAATGTTTCTGTATTTTTCAACTTGTACTTTTTATGAAATGGATCGAATAAAAGAAATTACATTGAATTGATTGGCCAACTTCAGAATTGTGGGAGATTTGTATTTCCTGGGCTTTGCAGAAAACATTTGTGACATATGAAATTGAATAACAATGACATTTCTCAAAGCTGTATGAAAATTAATACAAGGAGATGTGACCATACTTGTTAGAGTAGGAGAAGACATAATGCCTAAGGCTACGCCATGATTTACGTTTTTTAGTACAGGAAGTGCAAAAAAATATCAGATCTTCATTTGAATAGTAATAGTGGAAATGATCCATACCATAAAAATAACTAGTTAATACACTGTAAGAAATTCCTTTTTAAAAAAATATATTTATTTAGCTTTTATTTCAACAATCAGCCGGACAATGAGAAAAATACATATCAGAGTCACAGAAGAAAAAAATAAATAAATAAATGATTGAAGTAACAGAAAAGCATCACATGTTGTATAATACTTCCTAGAGAGCAAATGACATCACATAAAATAATTAAATCATATTAGATCCATTTAGATATCGATCCCATATTTTTTGTCCTTGTGTCCTTTTTTTAGTCCCTTTAAGTTTATGCATTGCAATTTCTAATTGATAAATAGAGAGCATTTTAAATTGCCATTGGTGAAAAACTGGGGGCTCAGTGTCAATCCATCGAGAAGTAATACAGAAATGGAAGACTGACAAGCAAATAAACAAAAAGGCTTCTGCGGCTGTAGATCTGATTCCGATGTGATCCGTTTGAATGCATAAAATAACTAATTCAGGAGTTAGATTTACAACAATCCCTAAGCTATTATTTATGAAAGATTCTATATCAGCAATAAAACGGGAAAGTTTCATACATTTGAAGAACATGTGAATTGAATCAGCACCAATCTCATCACATCGGTTACATCTATCTCCATTGCCTGTTTTCCATTTCGCTATTTTAATAGGGGAATAATAAATGTCAAAGATTGACATATAATGTTGGCTTTGAAGTGAGCCATTAAAAAGAATCTTAATTGATAATTCGATAGATCTTCCCATATCAACATTCTCGAGTTCGAGTTTCCTTTGCCATTTGCTCTCTACTAGCAAAAGATCGTCTTCAATTTGATTAATAGCAGTAACATAAACTAGCCAATTTTATTTACTTTCCTGCTAGTTTCTAAAATAGAATTTTTGCTCATACAGCTATGATCTAGAAGGCCTTTAGATTCTAAAAAACTCCGTATCTGAAGGTATTTAAAAAAATCATTTTTGGGTAAACCATATCTAATTTGAAAATCAGAGAATGAGGCAAGTTGAGTACCTTGGAATAAGTCTCCTAGTACGTAAATTCCAGAGTGATACCATCTTTTAATAATTTGGTCATGAAAAACTGCTGGTAACATATAATTGTTTAAAACAGGAGAGTAATAATGGATATCCATTAAACATACTATTTTTTTCTTTATTTGCCGCCAGACGGCAAATGCCGCTATTACAATTTTGAATTTAGTTTTTTTATAATAACTGGGTTCTATGATTTTTACTAAACATTGGGTTACTTCTTCACCTAGCAGTAATTCGTAGACTGACGGATATGCTGATTCTTCAATGATGACATCCCTAAAAAGTAATATACCCATATGTCTTAAGAAGATAAGCCAATAATACAACCGGAAATTAGGAACTCCCCAACCGCCTTTTATTCTTGGCAAAGTGCACCATTTTAAGGCACGCCTGGAACGGTGATAGCCCCAGAGGAACCTAGATACCATTCTATCGATTTTAGTAAAATAAAATGAGGAAAACAAAAGAGGTATTGTTCGAAATAAATATAAACATTTTGGAAAGATTAGCATTTTAATAATATTGACACGGCCGTACAAAGAGAAGTGTAAATTATTTAACCTTTCTAGAACCTTATTCGAAGATTTTAAGACGGGCTCAACATTCAGACGTATAATATCATCAATCCTGGAAGATATAGTTATCCCGAGATATTGGGCTTCTGGAACAAAAGCTATTTCATTAGGTCGCCCCCATTCAGAGTGAAGTGAGTGAGTTTTGGTTATATTTAATTTGTAGCCGGAAAGTACTCCAAATTCTTCAGCTAAACAAATTTTTTTGGGAGTGCCCGTCTTATATCTGTGGTCGTAATAGCGACATCGTCTGCATAGGCAAATACTTTGAAATGGTTCTTACCGATTATTACAGGAGTAATGTCAGCTGCAATAAGTAATTAACGGAGATGAGGTTCTAAATATAGGGCAAACAATAGGGGGGAGCAGGGACAACCTTGCCTTGTCCCCCTCGTAATCGGAAATCCTTCCGAATGAGTATCTGTTATCCTAATAACAGCTTTTGGGTGAAAGTAAAGAGCTTTTATTGCGTTCATATATGAGTGTGGGAATCCCATCCAGACCAATACCGACCATAGGAACCCCCAGGTGACCCTGTCGAACGCTTTTTCTGCGTCAAATAGGGCCACCGCAACAGGAGATTCCGAGGCCTGTGCCCAGTCCAACAGAGCTATTATTTTTTTTACATGATCAGTAGTATCTCTTTTGAAAATGAAACCGTGTTGCCTAATAGAAACAAGTGATGGCATTAATGTATTTAATCTATTAGCTAGAATCTTAGAAAAGATTTTACTGTCAGCCGTTAAGAGAGAAATAGGTCTATATGAACCTAACTCTTCACTGTTTTTACCTTTCTTTTTAAAGATAACTATTGTGGCAAGTGACCATGTGGCTGGTGGGTAGCCCGCAAAAGCAGACTGAAAAATCTTAATCAATTCTGGCTTCAAGACTTTCATAAAGACACGATAAAATTCTAGAGGAACTTGATCCGGTCCCATTGCTTTACCGGCAGCTAAGCCAACAATAGCTGTTTTAATTTCTTCCCAGGTAACTGGGGCACTGAGTATCTCTTTCTGTTCTATCGACAAGTCAGTTTTATGAATCTCTTCCAAGTATTGTTTTATATCTGAATCTAATGGTTGATCAGCTTGTTGATATAATATTTTATAGAATTCATTAAATGCTACCAGTATACCCCCCTTAGAAGTTTTCGCTTCTCCATTGAGATCAAGAATTTTAAAAATCTCATTAGTCATTGCGCGCTGACGAAGCCTTTGGGCCAGAACTTTCCCGGTTTGTTCACTCAGCTCATAACCTTCTGTCCGACATTGAGAAAACCATAAAGCTACCTGATCAGCAATATGAGAATAAACTAAACTACGTTTAATAGATAAATCAATTTGAGATTCTTCTATATTTTTATTAATTTTAATGTTTTCAGCTAGTTGTATTTCTGCTTTTAAAACCGTATCACAGTCTTTTTTAAATTTATCACGATTACTTTTCTGTTGAAAATTCGAATATTTTAGGGTTTCTCCTCTAATAATAGATTTAAATGTATCCCAGACTATTGGGATTGATGCCGTCTCATTATTAATCTGAAAAAATTCTTGAATGATATTCGTCATGAAAAGTATATAATCTTGTTGTGATAACAGGTTCCTCTGAAACGACCAAGTTGATTGCGGGTGTAACCCAATAAATGGCAGGTTGAGATTTAAAAGAACAGGGTTATGATCTGATAACAGTTTAGGAAGAACTTGTATTTTTTTTTTATCAGAGAAGAACTGGGATAGAAAAAAATAATCAAGGCGGACAAATTTCCTATGTGGGGCAGAACAAAAACTATAACCAGGAACCGCGGAATGTAAAGTATGCCAGGCATCCAAAAGGCCATTATCTATTACCAGGGACCTCAGGGCTTTAAACGTCCGTGGTTTGAGGCCTATGTATCTTTCTTTTTTTCTAATATTGAAGCTAGCTTCCATATGAATATTTAAATCACCGCTAAAGATAATAGGAATATTACATAATGCAAGCTCCTGATTTAAAGAATTAAACAGCTCAGAATCGTCCAGATTAGGGCTATAGACAGAATAAATCATAATCTTGTTCTGAGATACTAAAATTTCGGCCGAGGCCCACCTGCCCCACTTATCAGCTGATGTCTTAAGGGCAATACCTAAATTCCGCCTCATAAGTATGGCTACTCCTCGTTTAATTCCTGTCTGTTTAGAGCAAATTAATAAATCTAATCCCAGATTCTTTAAAAGGTCTCTTTTTTCCCAAGAAACATGCGTTTCTTGAAGACAAAGAATATCGATTTGTAACAAATATATAATTTTGGCCAAAATTCCTCTTTTTTTGCCATCATTGAGACTATTAACATTAAAGGTACAAATTCTAATTTCCCTACCCATCAGAGAAAATAAAGTTTTAAGATCGGCGAATTATCACCAAGGTCCAGGCATTTCCTGTTCCTGCCATGTGTTGGTTTATTCAGTAAGAATCTCTTTGTTTTACTGTAATCAAAACCTTTGATAGGACAATCTAGACCATCTAGAAAAAAAAAATTTACCAAGTAGGTGCCATACTATACAGATTTTGCCCAGTTCCGACTGTTGTTGATTTACACCCCCACCACCACCCCCGCACACCATCCCCACCCACCCTTCTTCCCCACCCACACCCCCAACCCACTTTATGAGGCACAGGGTCAGGCAGTACCTGGGAACACCGAGTGCCTTCCCCCCCGCCTCCCAAATGACTTTAAGAAAGAAGGAAAAAAAAAGGAAAAGAAAAGGGAAGAGTTTACAGCCTAAACCAGCCAACAGTTTAAGTATCATCATACTTCGTTACACTAGAAATGAAGCTATACATTTCTTGCATGTAATCAAAATCATAAAGAGGCTAGGTATTCTTTAGCAACAATTTCCGATACAAAAAATCTTGTTTGACCTTTCACTGTAACTTTAAGTTTGGCTGGATTCTGAAGATAGACTATAGCACCCTTTTCTTGAAATCCAGCGATCAGCTGCCTAAGATGCCATCGTTTGGACACAGTTGCCTGACAAAAATCGGGTCTAACGAAAAAGCTGCATCCTTTGGCGGAAAGTTTTTTATCAGGTCTAGCTAAATCAAAGACAGCTTCTCTAGCCAAAAAGTTATTAAATCTGACCAAAATCGCACACGGGTAATCTCATTCTTTTGATTTTGATTTGATAGAAAAAGGAAAGCGATGAGCACGTTCGATTACCACGAACCAGTCCCAGGAAGTGAGTTCAGGAAACGCTGTAGAGAAGAGTTCACAAACACATTTCCGAACATCTGGTGAACCTAGATTTTCTGGTACCCCTAAAACTCATAAATTATTACTCCATGATTGATTTTAAAGCTCAGTGAGTTTAAAGCTGATATCATCTCGTTGTGCTTTGACTTGATTTTTTTAGCAGCAACCTCATCTTCTAGGGCGGATATTCTGGTTTCAGCCTCTAAAACCCTTGCCGACATATCAGTGCATATTTTAGTGACATGGCGAACAGCATTTTTTACCTTTTGACAGGTTGCTTGGGCACGCGCGATCTCCATTTTAGTATCAGACCGATGTGCCAGCATGGTTTGATATATCATAGAAAGAGTCACCTCCGGACAAGAATTAGAGTCAGTTCTTTCGGAAAATACTTGTTCATTTGCGGAGCATAATTGTCTTGGTTGATGGTCATCTAAACTGCTAGATTTATTCCTAGAAGCCGATGATTTTCTCAACCGGTGTTTCTTGACTGTGATAGTTGAGCCAGGCGAGATCTCACTGGCCCCTTCATCTTCTTCTTCCAAACTGCTATCTTCTACAGGATAATCAGCCCAGTCTTTGTCCAAGTTCTCATCAGATGTTAGATCAGACATAGAGAAGAATTTCTCGTTAGCCTCCTGTATGGTATATTGGTTAGAGATTTCATTAGGTTCACTAGGTTCGCTGGGTTCTAGCGTTGGATTAGTAGGATTAGTTAAATTCCCCTCAGATATAGTAAAGTTTTTGGAGGGAATTTCAGTTCCAACAACACCATTGAGCTCGACAGGCACTACATGTCCCAGAATACCACTTGTTGATGGATCAGATTCTGGCCTGGACTCTGGTTCAAAAATTTGAACTGGGACTGTTTCTGAAATAGTTTCAGTTCCAGATTCATTATCCCCAGTCTCCCCAGTAGCTTGAAGAGGCCCAGCTGGACCTTCTGAGCCCTCTAAAGCTGACAATAATGCATTATTCACACAGCCTATCTGAGAAGAGTGTTCTAATTCAGGTTGAGAATGAGCCGACGAAATTGCTGGTGAAATTACAGGTGAGCGCTGCACAGAAGCATTTCTAGCCGCTTGCTTTTCAAAAAGAACAGGCAAAGTTTGTGCTAAATTTTTGCTAGAATGCTCTCCTCCCTTTTTTGTTAATGAAGCGGTTGCCAATTCACCGGTTTTTGGAGTACCCCGTGCTGAGCCAGTGGCAGCCATTCCTTCAGCTCCATCTACGTCGGTTGCTGCAGGTTTCAATTTACCGCTCCTAGTGTTAGGGAGCCTCACCTGGGCGTTAGCGTTGGCGTTCTTTGGCGGCATTGCAGTGAAACGGGAGAATATACTCAAAAACGATTGACCGAGACGCCGGGGTAGAGAACGCCAGGGTCGGTGTGCGTGCCGGGGAAACTGCCAAAAACAAAGCAGGAGGAACAGCTGCATCGGCTGTTAATTAGTCTCTCAGCACAATGCTGGAGACGCGGAGAAAATCTTCAACGGCAGCCGGGAAAGATGAAATGCCGTGAATCAAGCAGTCGGAAGAATAACGGTGAGGACACCCAACTCAGAAGAATTATTTTGTAGTAAGCGTTGAGCAGTCCGTTTTCAGATAAAAGTCAAAGCCAAATCAAAATCGCAATAACCGATGGTTACACGGTTTCTGTCATTCCTTTCTTTTCTCCTTTACTGCCATTCCATTCCTTTCCTTTCTCCAAGTCAGGAGTAGGGGAGAGAGTAACTCACACCGCTAGCCTAGCGGTCGCCATCTTGCCTCAATACAAGCTAAGCTAATCCCACTGCAAGAAATTCCACATGTTAACGGTAGACTATGATAAGTAACACCTTCAGCAACTGATGCAGGTATTTGCATACATACGTAGCAATCACTAGCATCCATTGTGTCAATGTACTCTCAGCAGCCTTGTCTGTAGTGGAATGTGCAAGTGCTTTGAGAATTATAGAGTCATCATCAGCCTTCCATCAGGTGATGCAGGAAGAAACACTTTTTCAGCAAGACATGAAGAATTTGTTGACTGGCACGGAAAATGTAATGTTCTTCCCACATGTAATGTTCTTCCCAGATTATAGTTTAGTATACAGTGGTATATACTGCAGTGTTCAAGAACGTTCTGGGAAGTCTGGATGAGTGTGACTTTACCGTAAAGGCAGAGAAATGTCAGCTCTGAGAATGCACATTAGAATATTTGGGATACACCATAAGTGCAGAGGGGATAAAATCAAGAGTGAACTTGGTAGAGGCAGTATCAAAAAAGTTAGTTACTTAAACTAAAGAGGAGGAACAATCAATGTTGGGCTTTGCAGAGTATTACTCCAGGTCTGTGATGAATTTTTGCAAGTGTTGTTAGTCGTCTGCAAAAATTAATGAAGAAATGGGTGGGGTTGAAGTGGACGGAGGAATATCAGTAAGCCAATGGTGTTATTAAGAATGAGATTTCTAATGTCACAACGTTTAGTAGGTTTGATGTGACAAAGAAGATGATAGCACCAGCTCGTGCAGGTTTCAGTGGGTTTGGGGTGGTTTTACGGCAGATTGACAAAGACAAGTTATTGTGTTTTAGTTCCAGAGCACTGTGATGATCCGAGGTGAACTATTCAGAGAGAGTTAGAGATAGGGAGAGAAGGAGGTGGTTGCATGCAGCTGGGAGATCAACATTTACAATTATTTTTATAGGGTTATTTTTGTGATAGTCAGCACACAAAATTCTGGAGTAAATGGTCCAATCTAAAAGTTTGAATTCACCAAGGATTTCTAGGTGGGATAAGGGAAAATTATTTCAGGTTGAGCATGTTGCAGAGATGCGGGGTAGAGTTGCAAACTTCTAGTCACAATTGCCCTTAGGGAGTCCAGAGAGTGAAGACCAGAGTGAGGAGTGTGAAGAGTAAGTCATGAGGCTGAAGGAAACAGCTATATGTGAAGAATAGTTCAATAAAACACTGCCTGAAAATGACATGTTAAAAAAAAAAGAAAAAGGGTGATAGGTTGGTCATCCAGGAATACATTGGGTGTTGACATTTTGGAGCATAGGAGAAGTCCTGAATGCAAGTGGGAGTCACCTGTTGCTGGGAGAGAGAGTATTTCCGCCAGCTTTGCTGAGAGAAATGTGTTATACACTGTGTCACTTTTTCCTTTCCTACACTTTTTGTTTTGTTATTGTGGCTGCGTCTAGCGCCAAGACACCATTGTTGGTATTTGTGCGCTTTATAAATATCATTATCATTATCATCATCATCTTGAGATGTTGTCTTGTTGTCTCATGCAGTGTGGCGCTTTGAGTTTTACTTCAGAATTCCTATTGCTGTGTTTACGTCAGACTTGAGTTAAAGGTTCCTGCGAGCTAAATTAATTTGCAAAGCATGCTGGCAACACACATGCGTGGGCTTTTCTTAAAGAATAAACTATTCACTACTTACTGTATTGTCTGCTGCCTCTCTTTGTATTTTGACTACTTCATATTTGGTGACAAACTTCTACGGCAGCCCCAGGTACAGATTTTAGCTTTGGCGTATTAGTTTGTTATGTTATGTTATATATTGATTTGTAACGCGCACTGTTAGTCAAGACTGTCCTGGCGCGGAAGAGAGACATAGTATCAGCTGAGAACAGTGTAGCTAGAACGCTTGCTGAAATAGATGAGTTTTGAGAAGTTTTTTTAAACTAGTCAGGTTCGGCGTGTGCCTCAGAGCGTACGGTAAGTTGTTCCACAAGGAGGCAGCTCTGACCGCTAGAGATTGGCCACCTAGACGAACCCTCTTGAACTTAGGAATCACCACATGTTTGAGGGTGGCTGAGCGCAACTGACGTGCTGGCTGGTAGAACGCAAATCTGGCCCTTAAGTAGGATGGGCACGGGCCATGTAAAGCTTTGTGGGCCAGTACCAGGGCCTTGAAGCGCACTCTTTGGGCGACAGGAAGCCAGTGGAGCTCGCAGAGCTGCTTGCACACGCTTAGCCTCCTGGGGATATCAAAGAGTTTGTCATATCTTGCAGTGTTTTTCTTTATCTGACATCAGGTATCCATTCCGTTAGAAGTGCAGGAGTGCTGCAATAAGTGTCTCGCTGGAATATCTGTCACAGCTGGAGAGTTGTTGCTGCACTCAAGATACCGTGGTCTGGACACACTGTTCAGCTCTACAGTCGCTGTTCTGTGTCTGGCGATTGGAGCTGACATGGCACCCCAGCTGTTCAAGATAGTCTGCTGTCCCATGATTGTGGAGGCTGACTCAACAATTCAACAATTGCATTCCATCAATTTAGCTCATCAAGGAGATGTTTTCTGGGAGACTGGTTTGAACGTTGTGTTCAGTCACAGGGTTTGCTCCATCAACCTATGAAACAAGTCCCATTGCTCACACACTTCCTCTCTAATTTATTTGCCATACAAGATGTAACAATCAATTCAACTAAAGTTGGTCAATATACACCATCGTTTTCAGGTAAAAATTCTAAAATATTGCAACCTATGCTACATTTTCCAATCTATCCTTCTGCCTTACTGCACTGAATACATGTTCACCGTACTACTTACATAACAACCAACACAGCACTATCCCAGATAATCCAGACTGGTGAGGTGCTGCTTGTGCAGCGCCGTGTAAGGAGGATGTGATGTTGCTATGTATTTAATGTTAGTATCTGTACCTTTAATAGATTAGAGTTCTAAATGTTTGTGTTCCAATCTCCTACGAGATTCTGGAATGCATCTCTGTCCTGGAGAGCAGTTGAAGATTTTCTCCTGTGGCTGAGGCTTAAATAAAGCTACTCTTTAGATTCATAAGTTCTTCTTCTTTTATTTACATAAGAAGACACCACAGGACTTTGCCTCAACACGAGAATAAAGAAAAGAAAGATGATTTGCGCACTCCTCCAGCGGCTGTGTTTATAAAGGAAATAAGAAAGGAAGCGGAGACTTCCCAGCGGCAGTATTGGTTTCAAAGATAAATGCGGTGAGGAGTTTGGCGGGCGGATCACTTAAAAAATATAATTTAATTAAGAATAAGGGAGCGGAGATATTTGGGAAGAGCAACGTATTCCCCTCGCGCTCTGTTTTAAAAGGCACGCGGCATTCTTTGCTCGCGCTGAAGCTTTACTCGCGCTGAGGCTTTGCTCACGCTAAAGCTGTCATTGCTCGCGCTGGATCTGCCTCACTCGCGCTGAAGCCTGACTTGTGCTGATGCTGTCTGTGCGTGTACCAGGAAAGGAAAGAACGTGAAGTCTACTGGCATTCTACTTCTGTTCTGCCCTTTCTTAATGGATTCTACGTATGGTGATTGTCTGAATTCAAGAGATCCTGAACATTAAAGGAATGTTCACGTTGAAGAGCATTCTTATCAATTATTCTGCATAATTTGAAGGTTCTTTTGACATCACAAAGAGGGATTTCCATCTCAATCATTACAAGAGGTACTGACATACAAGAATTACATTTATTTATCATAAGTAAAAGGTTTCACACTATTAAAAGCCTCAATAAAATAAAAAGGAAAATACATTAAAAGCCTCAATAAAATAAAAAGGAAAATACATATATAGTGGAAAGATGCAAAATGTAACCCAGCCTGCGTTCTTTTTAAATACCCCTGGAGAACCAAACATTAAGTGGAAAAAATGGAAATTTTTTTTTGCAAACTATGCTAGGGTATGTGGAACTAACTTAAGCGCAGAAAAGAAGCTTTCTCTTCTTCTCCATTGTTTGGGAGGGGAAGGACAGGATGTGCTAGAACATCTTCCTGATCTATCTGCTGGAGAACAACGCAATTTAAATGAATATGAAATTGCAATTGCTCAACTTGATAAACATTATCTCCCGAGGATCAGTACCATAATGGAGCGTTACCATTTTGGGTTAAGAGAGCAAAAAGGAGATGAGACTGTGGAAGATTATGTTTCTTCATTGAGAAAGCTAGCGTCCTGTTGTAACTTTGGTTTAACCCTTGATGAAAGAATAAGAGATCAGTTTGTACTTAGGTGCGCACATGATGAGATTAGAAAGGAACTGTGGTTAAAAGATGAGCCACCGCTTGAAGAAGTATTGGCCATAGCAAAGCAGGTAGAACATATGACAAAGTGTGTTGGTGAGTTAAAAAAAGGAAAAGATAAAGGGTCCTTGAACGAAAAAAAAGAAGAAACGAAAGTTGAAGAAATTGTTTGTCAAGTTAAGAAGAATGAAACAAATGAGACTCAAACTGGTTCTGGAAAAGAGAATTTGGCATCAGGTTCAGCAAATCAGAACAATTTTACACAACAGAGTAACAGATTTTCATGTTTCAGATGTGGTCAATTAGGTCACTTAGCCAACTCTCCAATTTGTCCTGCATTAAAGATTACGTGTAATGTATGTGGGAAGAGAGGGCATTATGGAAAATGTTGTAGAACAAAAGTATTTAGACCTGAATTGACAAGGAGACGTTGGAGTCAATCTCAACCTCAAGTTAGAACCATTACATTTGAGATAAAATGTGAAGTATCTGATCATCCAAAACATGATGTAAAAGTAGGAAATGTTATGATTAACTTCAAATTTGATTCATGCTCTCGTATAACTTTGATAGATGAAGAATTATTTAAAATGCATTTTGCTGGTAAAGTGAGAATGATGAGATCAGATGTGAAACCACTTGGGTATTCAGACAGTCCGATTAAAATGGTTGGTTGTTTCATGGCTGATATAGAACTTGGGATTAGGACCATTGTAGGAAAAATGTATGTTACAAAAAAAGGAGATACCTTATTGGGTTGGGTACATCAAGGTCAACTTGGTGTAACTTTGAATCCTAATGCCAATCCACAAGTTCAAATTAATCAGATAGATACCGTGGATATGAAGGTTATAGGAAAGGACCTGTGTGAAGATTTAACAAATAAGTTTCCTAACGTATTTAGAGAAGGTTTAGGGTGTTTAAAGGGTTACAAGCATCGTATCAGATTGAGAGTAGGAGCCATTCCCATCGTAGCAAAAGTGAGAAGAATACCGTTAATGGAGCAAGAGAAGGTGAAAGAGGAGATTGAAAAGTTGTTGAAGAATGGTGTGATTGAACAAGTGGAAGCGACTGAGTGGTTAGCTCCTGTGGTGGTGGTTAAGAAACCAACTGGTGAAATTAGACTCTGTGTTGATCTCAGAGCGCTAAACAAAGAAGTGGTAGTTGATAGGTTCCCCCTTCCAAACATAGATGAGATGGTGAGTACATTAGAAGGTGCTAGATTTTTTACCACCTTAGACTTGGCATCAGCCTATCACCAGGTTGTGTTGGATGAGTGTTCCCAAGACTTAACAGCTTTCATCACTCCTATGGGCACATACAGATATAAAAGGATGCCATTTGGCCTTGTATCTGCGGCTTCCGTTTTCCAGAGAATTATGGCTAGAATTTTAAAAGGATTACCAGGTGTCAGGTGCTATCAGGATGACTTACTTATTTATGGCAACAGTATGGATGAACACTATGGTCGAGTATGTGCTGCTCTCAGACGCTTAGAAGATGCGGGTATGACACTTAAAAGAAGCAAGTGTAAATTTGGTGTGAAAGAAGTAAATTACTTGGGTCATAGAATAACTGATCGAGGGATTTTTCCGAAAAAGGAATTAGTGGAGACTATTAATAAGGTTAAAGAGCCTGTGAATAAGGAGGAATTGATTTCCTTCCTTGGTATGGTGGAGTTTTATGGCAAATTTATTTGTAATTTTGCAAATAAAACTCAGTCATTAAGGAAGTTGACAGCGAGAAATGTGGAGTATATATGGACTGAAGGGTGCAAGAAGGAATTTGATGATATTAAATCCGAATTGAATAAGGCTCCTTCTCTTCAGAAATTTATACCAGGGTTACCTACTGTGTTGTTCACTGATGCGAGTGAAAAAGGTCTCGGTGCTGTTTTGATGCAGAAAAGAAATGGAAAGGATTCTTTGATTTGTTGCTCTTCTAGGTGTTTGAGAGGTTCAGAAGTAAACTATTCTGTAATAGAGAAGGAGGCTCTAGCCATCTATTGGGCTTTAAGGAAATTGAAGAACCTGATTTGGGGGACAAAGGTGTCTGTTCTTTCAGATCATAAACCGTTGAAGGAGGTCTTTGATAAAAAGGGTTTAGATGCAATCTCCTCAAGAATTAGGAAATGGATTGTATCCTTACAGGAGTTTGATTTTTCTGTTGATTATATTCCAGGAATTTCTAACAAATCTGCTGATTGTCTCTCAAGAATGGTGGGTAAGGAGAATTTTGTAGAAGAAGATGAATGTGGTTGTTCTGATGATTTCATAAATGTATGTGAGATTACAGAAGGAGCCATTGAGGAGAAAGAATGGAGAGATGAACTTGAGAAGGATGAAGAGATAAAAAGGGTGATGTTGTCTTTAGGTAGTAATTCTCGTTTAGAGAAACCATGGACTTTAGTTTCTGATAAGCTTTCTACAAATTCTGGATTCTTAACTCGAGGTACAAAGATGGTACCGCCTCTGGGTATTAGGAAGAAACTTTTGTCTCATGCCCATTCTGGTCATCTTGATATTGTCAAAACTAAAGAAATTCTACGCTTGCAGTTTTAGTGGCCTGGCATGGATTTGGAGATTGAGAGGTTAGTGAGGGATTGCCCAGAATGCTGTGCCAGTGATAAAATATTGAAAACTAAGCAGATGCCCATGGTTAAGAGAGTTTTGCCAAGTCATCCTTGGGATGAAGTAGCTATTGATATAGTTGGTCCTTTGTCAGGTGTTAGTGATACCCCTTATTTATTAGTCTTGATGGATTTGTACTCTAGGTGGATAGATGTGTGTGCTGTTAGAGAGATTACTTCGGAAGAGGTAATAACATTTCTTGATGCTATTTTTAAGAAAGAGAGTTTTCCTAATAGTCTTCTTTCTGATAATGGACTACAATTTTATTGTAAGTATTTTGAAGAATATATGAAGAAGTCTGGTATACTACATAAAAAGTGTTCTTTGTATCATCCCGAGACTAATGGTGCAGTTGAGAGAGTTAATAAAACTTTGAAGGAGGCTATACAATTGGCAAGGTCATCTAATCTAAATTGGAAAACAGTTTTACAAGAAAGAATAACTGCATATCGCTTTGCACCCCACTCAACAACTGGGAAGTCTCCATTTGTGTTGTTCAAAGGGAGGGCTCCCAACACTTGGTTGTGTCCTGGTTGGATGGATCTCAACAAGGGTATGGTGGATAATGGAATTGGTGAGTGGCGCAAGAAGGAAGAGAGGAAGTTAGAAGAAAGAAAGATGTATTTTGATAAAAGAAATGCTGTGAGTGTACAGAAAATACTAGTGGGTGATCTTGTTCGAATAAAAGCTCCTGTTGGGTGTAGATCTTGGTCAAAATATACTGAGGTGAGAGCAGTAGTGAAAGTATTTAGAAATGCCATTAAAACAGAAGATGGGAGAATTTGGAACAATAGCAGAGTGGTTGTGGTCAAGTCAAGAATCCCGGTACATGACTCTTTGTGTGGAAGACAAAGAGTACATTCTGCGTCTTCCAGTTTTGTCAATGGTGCAAATTTGTCCTCATCTTCTTTTAGGAGTCAAAGAATACGTAGACCTCCTATGTATTTAAGAGACTATTTACCATAGATGCATATCTCTCTATTATTTGGATATCTATAGTATACATTGTTATCATTGTTGTTTAAACTCTCTTTAGGAGGGAGATGTGTGATGTTGCTATGTATTTAATGTTAGTATCTGTACCTTTAATAGATTAGAGTTCTAAATGTTTGTGTTCCAATCTCCTACGAGATTCTGGAATGCATCTCTGTCCTGGAGAGCAGTTGAAGATTTTCTCCTGTGGCTGAGGCTTAAATAAAGCTACTCTTTAGATTCATAAGTTCTTCTTCTTTTATTTACATAAGAAGACACCACAGAGGACACCCATGAGACAAAACCGCAACTAAACATGAAGGTCTGATGCAACCGACCCACGCCTTCCAGAAATGATAAACCTATTCCTGAGCCATCATCATGAAGTGACTTATCTTGAACTTTAAAAATGGGCCACAGACAGATTAAAAAACTACCCTGGCCTTGAGGAAGACCTCAATGAACTTTGTCCCATAAGCAAGTGACAACTGATTATTAATGATCATCACTCAAGTTAATGGAATATTTTGACCTTAGTCACCAGCTCTCCCTCCTATGGGGCAACACTGATTGTGTTTGAACCAACATTTAGGCATTGGTCAAGGAATATGTTGTACTTGGGATATTAGTCAGTGTAATTGGGGTCTACAGGACCTAACACACAAGTAATGCTATTTTGAAGTAATTCTTATAAAAATGTGTGTGTAACCCCTTGAGAGCAGAACTCATTTCCCACACTATATAATGCAAACAAGGTTTCAAAATAGGGAATATAATGTTACACAACTATTAGTCTTTCATAATAAACCAGCGTTAAGGAGACACAAAACAGCCAATATAGTTTCAAACACAACATTCATCATACTGTATAGTAAGAAGAAAACAGTAGAACACCAGCTGTTGTTGAGATAAAGATGTATTTTGAATTCTCCAACTAATGTGAATATTTAAGATATTGTCTATCTAAATATCAGGTGTTAAGGATTGTTTCTTTTTAATACATTAGTTTAAAAAAATGAACAATGTTTATACACAAAAAGGTGCTTTAAGAATATGCCAAATGCTTTTTCTGTCTCTTCAATATGAGTGTGCTGAAAAATACATGATCTTTTTTTTAAAGAAATTAGGCTCAATACATAGAATAAAGTATGTGTGCAGAGAAATATGTACCAGTAATTTTAATGTAATGGTTAGTAAGAGCACGTATACTCACAAGTCCGACTGCTGTTACAGGCACATTGCCTTTAGGGTCTTTAAGAGGAAGGGTGACAAGATTTACATTTTTTCCTCCATGGTTGAAAGGGAGGATGGATGGTGGCTCTATTGTAGACCAGGAGTTGAATGATAAGACTGTGCAATGCTACTAAAAATATGTAATTAGGTATGATGATAAGTAGTGTGTCTGGAAAATGTGTGGCTTTATGGAGACTGGGTGTGTCGAAACCTAGGCTGGGTATGAAAGAACAATTATTGTGCCCAAGGAAGGAGAAATATAGTGTCATCTGACAATGGGGAATTTGGAGCATGACCAGAGTGTTTAAAATCTCAGATCAGATGTTACTGGTAAAGCTGGGCATGGTGAGAAAAGTGAGGGTAAGTCACGGGTGAGTAAAGGTGAGGGTTAATGAGAAAAGAAAACTATCTGGGTGGAAGATTTTATGTTGAAGTGAATTTCACTTACGCTTTGGGCCATGTTCTTCATTTATATTATTCTCATTCTTTTTCCTTTATTTTCCTACATTTTGTAACTTATTCCCACATATATGCCCATGCGTATTACACTTTATTTTTGTACAGAATTGTCTTAGCTAGTACAAACAAGATGCATTATAATTTCTTCTTTTACATGGATAGGTTTCTTACACATATCATAAGGGTGCCAGATACACTTTTCGACTTGTATGCATTAATTGTAGAGGCATTAATTTCTGGATGTGTGGGGTTTACTATGTTAGAGTGTATTATGAAATATGTGTCAGCTGGAAGGGGATTACTGGAACGTGGGACCATACTAATGGTGGATTGTTTATACCATAAAGAAATGTAACTAACTACTGTTAAGCTGCATTGGATCCATTATTCGCTTCTAAAGGAGGTCATCATGCTCTTGTTTGAGGATTCAGGATTTACAAGTAACTGGGGGTATGTAGAAAGCAATTGCCTTCAAAGTACAATATCTCTTAATGTGACCTCAGTGGGCAGGAGAGGGGCTCTGCAGCAGATTCCTTGGTGGGTGGCTTTGCAGGCCTATGCGACCAGTCGAGGGTGTTAGAAGACTTCCAGCATTTCCAGTGGAGTGACCACCTGGCATGGAGGCAAATTCTGGACAGGACTGTAAAACATCAGGACAAAGAGTTCAAATTTAGCACAAACATTCAGGAGAAAAAGTCATTTTTACAGACATGCCCGAGGAGATGCAATACCCCACTACTTTATCAGTGCATTTATTTACTATTTTCTATATGGCACTATTTATTCGCTGTGCTTTGCATGTGACTGCCTCCAGGTATGCTTCTTTACAGTTGCACATTTACAGTTATTAGTTCAATAGTATATTGATGCCCTTGAGCATGAGTCAAAGGCATCATCTTTACCAACAAATTCCCACTCTTTCTTAGAGAGAAATCAACAAGACAATTTTTATTCGTTTTCTAAACGCTTTAAACCCCAAGGCAAACAGTTTAGGAGATTACCAAGATAACTATCTTTTTCACCTTCTGCTAGTTTAGACAGGTTGAACAAACAAAAACATCTGCCGCACGTCACTCTCCACTAGATGTTAAACCTAAAAAACGTAATGAGGCAGAGCAGATGGTGTGGGCGACAGTCTCACACCTATTCCGATATGAGGTATCCACAATTTGTTTGTAGTCTCACAGCAGTAGAGTACGTGTCGGGGAATCAACATTTATCTCAGAACTGGGAGCCCAGACTACCAGACAAAGACAATTAAAGAGCAGGATGACATTGAGATCAGATGGGTGATCC
This sequence comes from Lissotriton helveticus, assembly GCF_964261635.1. Classification (NCBI taxonomy): domain Eukaryota; kingdom Metazoa; phylum Chordata; class Amphibia; order Caudata; family Salamandridae; genus Lissotriton; species Lissotriton helveticus. The sequence goes on from NC_136071.1 coordinate 782,168,673, forward strand.
ACAGCAACTGATTCAGATTTTTTTTTGCTTCGAACTGGACAAATAAGGAAAATATGAACAAGGTGGTACAATTACTAAAATCAGACAAGATGGGTTTTTGGTGAGTATCGGAAAGTATTGCATACCTGGAGAGTAATCTAAGCAGAGAGGCCAGAAACATAAAAGGCTCTTGCAAGTGCTTGAACAAGCAGCACCAACCCTGGCAAACTCTGCAGGTGCAATGGTATGGTGGTTGTGCTTGTGGAGGATGAGCAGGGGCTGGACCTTTGAAAGGTTGTACCCTGGTGCCTTGCATTTTGTTCAGAACACCGGAGCAAGACTTGAAAACACCAGGACACAATGTGAACACTCTTTAAAATAGGACTCTACACACTTTAGGATACCAAAATACAACATAAACAAAGCTAAACACTCATTTGCCAAGTACAGTGGAATATTTATTGTAGCAAGTTCCCATATATCAAATGGCGATAAAATGCATATAGTGAGTGTATATATACACAAATAAATACATAGAAAGATAACTGCATGGACACAAGAATGAATAATTAGAACTTGTAATACTTCACCGGCTGTCTGTTTAGCATCATCATCCTTGTCATCACGACTGGGGAACCCATTGGCAGTCTCAAGCAGGGAGGTCTCAACCGGGCACAAAAAGCCCTGGGCAGCATGCCTGCTCCCAGGAGTATTCCTGTCAAAGCACCAAGATGTCTTCATCTTTAAACTCTTTACCAACACGGAGAGAGATTTTTAGAAACTTCCCCTCCCTTCATCTGCATTGCAGGTGCTGGCTACACTCTCTGTGTTGAGCTAACTCAGCCGAGCTGGCCAGGCTCTGATGAGAGCTGAGGCAGAATTCTTCACATTCTCATCCTTGGACACTGTATACATCCCATACCGTCTGTTCTAGCAGCTTATCTCTCTTGTTCGGTGAAGTGAGAAATATAAACAATCAGAGTGTGCACAAGTAGCCTGGGCCTGCTTGTGTTAACAGCTGAAAGGCCGGATCAGACAGACACAAGATGAAACCATGCTCACAAAATATAGTTTAAGTAAAAGGGAGTCCGAGGTCAATATACGATCTTACAATGTGTAACTGCCTGTACAATTACACTCCACCCCATGACCATTAACTAATAATTAGCATAACTCATAGGTGTAAAAGGTATAGCTCTAGGACGAAGCAAGGCTATAAAGTTAGGCACACAATGCATACAGCAACAAATAGATATCAAAATACATGTTATAATGAAAATGACACTTAAAATATAACTAAGTTGCCCAAAATCAGGCAACCATCCAAATAACCAATCCCACCACCCCGTGTCCATATCTTGCTTTATTTCCTTGACTAATCAATGCAACGCATTAAGATGCGAATGGATGAACGTGGAATGGTCAGACAAATTGAAATAACACAATCCTTCAAAATCTGCACAGCCATGGTTATGTTTTAACCCCTTCCATGCGGCCGCGATTCTGCGCCTGTGCGGCAGAATCGAGAGCGTGCGGAGTTATGACGGCCCCCAGCCGTCATCAGCATGCGAGCCCCGTAGTGCATGACGTCTGGGGGCCGGCATCAGCATGGAAGGGGTTAAAAGCAAATAGTTAATAGCAGCCCTACTTTGTAAAGCAGCTTTTCTTGTTCCCTGAACATCCAATACCAATTCAGCTCAAGCAGTAGAAGTTTCATTTATATTTTTCATCATTAAACATGCAAGCTTGTTTATTATCCTAGTAGCATACATAGTTAATGCAGGAACGCCTACTATGGATGTAGCTAAACTAATATATTCAGTTTTGGATAATAAGGTAATTTCAGAATCACAGTCAGGTTCGCTAGAATGTAGGTGTACAGTGTATTGCCACACAAAAAGAGCCATCCCTTGGCTCTTTTTGTGTGGCAATACACTGTACACCTACATTCCAGCGAACCTGACTGGTGGACCATATGCCTTAACACGATTAGGACTTATGTTGTTTCATTTTAATTCAGCTTTACATTCTCGCTATTTTAGAGACACATTTCAATTGTCTAAAGACTGTGGTTCTGAAATTACCTTTGTCATCACGACTGGTGGTTGAGTCTCTTGGTTGTGGAAATCCATGGACCCTTCTGGTCCCCTCCGGACATGTCCGAACACAATCCAAACACTGCAATACAGACATAAACACGCCTTGCTGTGATCTAGAAGAACAGAGAACAAACAAGTATTATTCAGTCTCGCAAATAGCATTTATTAGCAAGCACATGTTCCCATTTCTCCACTCCAGGTCTCATTACAACTATGATGTTGTCTTTTCCTGTAGCTATGATTTCAGCAGGTTCAGGAGGAATATTGGGGGATTAGACCCATAATTTGGATCCTGGGATTTTCTCAGTGGAGCTGAACCCTTCCTTTCCTCGTACAGTATGAAGGGCTGGGGCCCTCTCCCTCCTAACAATTCCTCCAAAATCTGGCATGATGATAATCCGAGCAACTCGATCTCCGGGTTCCATTCATTCTCTCAATCAGGCCCGCAGCCTGTGGGTAGTAAGGAATATGATCTAGCCACTCGATGTTGTGCACAATAATCCTGCACCAATTTGCCTTTAAAATGAGAAGCACTGTCACTTTGGATCTGCAATGGAATACCATAATAAAAAAATAAGTAGATTCAGTGTTTTCAAAGTATTCTGCTGAGTGGCGTACTTACACAGAAAGGCTATCAAATAGCCAGAGTTAGTATCCACCACTGTACATGCATACTGACAACCCCAACTAATTGGCATTGGCCCAATGTAGTCGATCTGCCATATCTGTCCTGGCAGCTTTCCCCTACCTAGCTGACCTCTCACCACCTGTAGGACTGGTCTATGTTGTGTATGCTGACAAATGGGACATAGCATAATCGCAGTTTTTATCAAATCTAAGGGAATTTGCATCCCTCTATTGTCTGCTCACCTATTTGTTGCTTTCTCTCCCAGGTCTCCACATTTTTGGTGTGCCCACTTAGGCATTCCCACCAAACCAGAATCCTGCGTCACCACCTCAGCATCCTGAATTTTGTGTTTTTTTTATCTGCACAAGAATTACACTACCGTTCTAATGAGTCTGTTGGGCAGTGGGCATCTTTGTGATATACAGTAACTGTGCTTTGCTGTAACATTTCCCAGATTTCTTGCCACAACTCTTTACCCCACACCTCTTATGAATGTATCATCCAGTTATGGGCATGCCATGTGGGAAGCCAGGAAGCTAACCCATTAACAGTAGACCATGAGTCTGTGTAAATAAAACACTTTCCAGGTAATTCTTGCTTCAAAGCCTCATACACAACATACAGTTCTGCAAACTGGCTACTCTTTCCCTCTAAGGTAGTAGTTAACAATTTCTTGGTCACAGGATTGTACGACAACACTTTCTAATGCCTCTTAGCCTCCACATATCTGGCTGAGCCATCAGTAAACCATACATGTCTCTTGTCTTCTGTAGACAATGCTGCAAACGGCTCACCCCACTTCACAGGGGACTCCTGTAACACCTTTGTATTGTCCACTGGGGCCTGCACCGCCTGCTCATGCAACACTGCAGTACCTTTGGGGCACTCCAATTCTCACTCAACCCAGTATAATGCGACCTCTTATGAGCAAGCTGACTATATGGAACTAATTCCCATCCTGGTATTTCATTTGGTATCTAGGAACCTGCTTTATCCATTATTGTTTTTCTGCCAAACCTTCTGTCCTTTCCACTTCGAATCCTGTTTATGGCACCAAAATGATTGTACCTGTGCTCTTGTCCTCCAGGCCCGTTTTTGCCGTACTTTTCCTGTGGCTACTGCCCCTGCGGCCCCTCCCCCCTGCTGTTTCTCGCTCCCGCCTCCCAGCTGTGCTTCCTTCCCCCCTTTCCCTATTGTAGTACTTAAAATTCTGGACCCGTGTTATAAACATCATCGTATCATGACGATTTTGATATCAGAAGACCGAGAATGGCTACTATACTATGCACAAGCAATTTCGTCATATTCAAGTGACGATTTCACCTTGAAAACGTAGTTTTCGTCCTGAACCCTCAGGTTCCATTTTGTGTACGGCAGCCATTTTGTGAGTTGCCCTCACATAGGCCAATGACTAAGGCTAAACACGATTCTGAAGGACACGTACACCTTTGCTGACTTCTCTGTGACCTGGGCAAGCTGACTCCACTGCCCAAGGCCAAACCTGTTTGGTCAGTTCCTCTCCCAGTGGCCGAACGAGATAGTATCAAGGCACAACATGCCATAAACCTTTCATCACACACAAACCACGCCTAATCTTGCACACACCTGTCCCTGTTTCCTACTTTATGACCTGCTTTACGAGGAGGAGGTGCCCGTTTATATTGGGGGTCCGTCGATATCTGATGAAAATACTGGGCCTTGCCAGATAATTGATTGTGGGCTGGACAAACTGAAATATGGGCTTGTCATCATGACTCTGCTTTTTCTTTGTAGTGAAAATATGTGAATGGTCAACTGTAAACTAAAGAATGTTTGCCTGAAGCATAATATGGCTTTGTAAGATTGAGCAGTCTCCTGAGAATATACACCGTGTTGTACTTCTAGGATACCTGTTACTTGGTTGCAGCCAATAAATTCGATCTTTGACTTCACCTAGAAGACTCTGTGTTTCTGTAGTCTATGCAGGAAGGACCTGAAGTCTTAGGGTGTACCCCTGGCACCGCTGGGTTCCGAAAAACCCAGTACTTCACTATTTAATGGCGGCAGCTATGCAGCTGCGCCCCGCTGGCGTGCCAAAGGCAAGCCAGTCTACGCCCGTCCACGACCAGTGCCAGGGACGCTGGGTCTCCGACCACCCACTGCTACGACTCAGCTGGTCTCCTCACATTCAACCCAACTGCCAGCTGTCTATGCCGAACTCCACCCACGGCCAGTTCTCCTTCCGTCATTGCCGCCAAACCTTCATCACCTTCTGCCTCCCCACGTCCGTCGCCCCCACGCCGGACGCCAACACCCCAGAAGCCCTGTGGGCACTCCCTGCACAGACACGCTGTTGAGATCTGGGACCTCATCGACACCCTTGCACCAGAAGTCACCTTCTTTACAGAAACCTGGACCAACTCCACCTCCGCCCACATCGCCACCGCCATCCCTGATGGATATAAGATCCAGAGGAAGGACCGCTTCAACCACCCGGGAGGAGGACTTGCCATCGCGGACAAGAGCGCCCTCAGACTCACCACCTCCAGCACGAACAACTGCCTGCCCATCACTGAACACTTCCATTTCTAGATATAGACCAGCCCGAGAACAACCCTAGGAGGCACCCTCACCTACAGACCTCCCGGACCTCGAACCGCGTTCACCACTAACATAGCCGACCTCATTGCACCCCACGCCATCAGAGCGTAAACAGTTACGTAGCCAACTGCCTGATTCTAGGGAGAAGGAAACATTGAATTATTTGGCACATAAATGGGTTACCGACCTGATAAGATATGAGCTAGAATCTGTTATGGATGTCTTCCGTCAGTGGGAAGCACCAAAACAGAGGTACGTTTTTGAGAAAATGTGTACTTTCCTTTGTGAGGGATCAACAAGTCTCTGCTCCGCAAACTCCTGACCATTCAGAACACTGCAGACTGACTCGTCCTCTGCATCCCTCGACACAAACACATCACACAACACCTGCGAAACCTCCACTTGGCTCCCTGTCGAGAAGAGAGTAACTTTCAAGATGCTCACCCACACCTACAAATGCCTCCACAACACCAGACCCCAATATCTCAACGAAAGACTCGCCTTCCAAGTACCCAAGAGAAACCTCCAATCCGCCATCCTCACCCTAGCCCCACGCATCAGCAGAGCAAGAACGGGTGTAAGAACCTTCTCCTACATCGCGGCAAAGACTTGGTACAAGCTCCAGACATTAGAAGCGCCCCCACTTTCACATCTTCAGGAAAACAGCCCTCAAGACCTGGCTATTCGACTGAACAGAGCTGCACCCTACCCCCCTCTCTTCCCTAAATGCCTAAAGACCCTCCCTTCCTTGGCGAGTAGCGCGCTTCAAAATTCCGATTAATTGACTTGAGAAAACGGAAAAACCCTAAGGAAATTCACATCGATGAAATTCCATGTGATGTAACAGGACGAAATTGCACAGCAAAAGCATGTTCTAAAATTTAAATCGATGATGATGATGAATTGAAAGCAGAGTTTGCGATGGTCGATGCCATTAAAGTAAACCATTTACTATCATCAGACACTAGGATACTGGAGCTAACAATGGTAGTAATTGGAAACGCCTACACCTTTGGTGGAGTTATTCTGTGTCATAAAAACTAGATATCTTGAGTGCAGATTCGTCATCTACTGAACAGCAGTCCATTAGCAGTATGATGTAACTAACAAAGTGATCTAGAATACAAGATTCCATACAGAATACAGTCCTGTTATAAGAGAAATCAACAACAGTTGTATGAAAACGTCTCTACGAATGTTTTAACCAGAGGCATTCACATCCGACCTGAACAAAAGACCAAAAGGACCTGTCCGGTTGTCAGACGCGAACAAATCGCTACAGGGTCCAGCCAGGTGCCCTACTTCACGCTCCCTTCCCTCTATCCCCTGCCTCCCTATACATAATAGCAAGAGGCGGCGGTAGAAGCTACCTGGTCTGCCTAGCACCAGACAAGCCACCACCACCTCTTGCGTGACTGACTTCAGATGCAGCACTAAATACACTACGAACTTCGAAGAAGGGTGGCACCGGTCGACTAACAAGAGGAGGGATCGGACACAAGCTCGTGTGGCTCCAAGGCCAATCAGCACTTCGTTCTTTTGTACGGCGCACTAGGATTGGCTGAGGTGCCTCTCAATGCTCAAATCCTAGGTCACCTTAAATATTATCAGCACCGCCTACTCCCAGGCGACTTCCAGAATATGTTCAGTTGTGGGATTGGTTGTTATTCAACACGGAAGTTCTAACATTACGGCCAAATGACATCCGTTAAAAGATCTGACTGCTACGGGCAACATACAGGAGGCTGAATTCATGGACGATCAGCGTAAGTAGCGATCTATGGTTTTACCAGAACTAAAAGCTTTGATGTAATTATTTTAGTCTTGAAGACTGGACACTGCTCACACGCGTAGTTTGGTGGCTTCGGGGTAGTCCGAGATTCCGAATCACAGCAAGATGCAGTTTTGCTCGGGGAATATAACATAGTTTCTTCTATTTTACTGCTAAAAACTAATTCATTATATTTTTTCGGAGGGTAGGTGACTTAGTTGGAGACTAGTTAGTTTAGCTCGTGCTTTTAAGTTCAGAAAAAAAGCCAGTCTTTTCAGTCCTATTATGTGTGTTCTAAATCTGCCAAAGTTACAGCGAGGCTCCACCGGATTTAACAACATCTGACACACCTGAATTTTCTATTGAAACATGGTAGTGTGATACTGTTTCGTTTTTTCATCTAAGAAAACCGCCAATTGTTGGACTAAAAGCCATTGTAGTGGGCTGCTACAATTTACGTAAAGATGCTTCTTAGAAAAAGCTTTATCATGCATTAAGGGACCTTCTCTTTAAGCAGTTTATTGTTATGGCAATAACCGCGCCCCTTTTACCTTGATGTACACTAAAAAAAAAAAAAGACGACACTTGCCATTTTTATATACGTTTCGTACAATGTGAACTGTTTTAAGGAAGCACTGAGTTGATGTCCAGTGTTTGATAATATGTACTGGTGACACTTACATCATTTGATGGCTAGTGTTTTTGATTTAATTAAGAGATTCAAGGTGACGATGAGAGAGATGCGTGGAAACGTGACATTCGCATTGCTTGCCCCTACGTCTGTTAAATTGCCGACAGTCCTGTGTCATTGACATTCTCAGACAACGACATTTCCATTAGAATACGAGCTATCACATAAAAATAGGTAGAAATAATTGTACTGGATCTGATTGTAATCCAAGTATGTGATCCTACAGAATGCAATTATATTCGTGTTGTGTCTTTCATTAAGAGTGGGACGTTAAACTCGTTAGAAATACTACAATGCACTAAAACGTTGATGCAATCAGGAAGTATGGAATTAATCCGGATTTAGAGCTCCAGTGCATAAAATCGGTAACTCAAGCAAAACTGGGGATGTATTGTGAATTAGCTGTGCTTACGTTTCACAGTGTTACTACCTTAATCTTTTATCTCCGGCCCTCTTCCTACTTCATTTTATATGGAATAATACATAGTAACCCTTTGAGATGTAATGGTGAAAATGTGGTAATACAATACACAGTATATTTTCCCACTCTTTCTCCTTTCTGAAAGAGTGCTGTTTTAGACTATTAGGCTTTGTTTACTGATTTCAAGGAGGGTTTTATGTTTAAAAAAACATATTGCTATGCTTGCACTAACATGTTTTCTAATCATGTTAAATGCTTATTCTTTGTTTCTCTTCCAGTCAGTTTTATGTGTTTATTTTTGGCACTGTCTTTATGCCCCGCTCCCTCGCCATTAAGTGGAAATATGTGTGTATATGTGTGACAAATGTTACTTTTGTCTTTACTTAGCTTTCCTGGGAAAACGGAAGCCAGAGCCAGAATGCTGCTAACGTTGCCCTTCAAGAAAAGGTGAAGCACTTTTTTTTTTAAATGACAATGGCTGACAAAGCTGGAAAGACCACAGCATTTCCTGTGTACATCGAAGTTGAATACGATTACGAGTATGACTCAAAAGGAAAAAAGATTGTTATAAAAGAGGGTGAAAAGTACATTTTGATGAAAAAGACTAATGATGACTGGTGGCAGGTGAAAAAGGATGAAAATTCAAAACCTTTCTATGTGCCAGCGCAGTATGTTAAAGAAGTAGTGCGCAAAGCACTAATGCCCCCTCCAAAACAGATTGGCTTAATATCAAGCAACACTATGAAACTAATGCCAGGACTACAGCGATCGACTGAAAATGTGAACAAGCCACCAGAGCTCTCAAGTTTTGGAAAGTCCTCTTCTAATCAAACCTCCAATCTGGTTCGTGATGCCAATCAGAATTTTGGGCTGAACACTAGTCCCGGCCAGAATTTAGGCCCCAATACTAGCCCAGGCCAGACACGAGGCCTGAGTCTGGACCTGGTCCAAAATAATGGGAAACTGACTAATGACTTACACTCACCCAAGACGACCAATCGGAGCCCTTCAGTGGCACACTTCCCACTTCCTGAGTTCATTGAGGTAGAGAAGACCAGTTTCTCGAATGAACCATCATGTGACTCAGCTGGAGAAGGATCAGAAAAAATCCATCAAGATTCAGAATCTGGTGATGAGCTCAGCAGCAGTTCAACAGAACAGCTGCAGGTAAGATTACAGTTGTTATCTTTTTATTGTTTACTCAGTTGCTTCATGTGCTTGGATCAGAACAACAATAGACTGTAAGCATCTTTTGGATTTCCGTTGTTGTAAATGTCTAAATATAGATTATTTTAATAAGTCTCCCCTATTCCTCTTTGCTTTTTCAATCTACACTCCAAAGGGGACATATGGATTGACTGCATGTGGTAGATTTTCCACGCTCACTGCTGTAACTGTTATGGGCACTAGCTTTGGTCCTTCCATTTTAAACTCTAATATGCACATCCCTGTTTATGAATGGGTATGTGGAATGCACAGTGACCTTTTATTGTATTTTTCCCAGTAATCTATTCTCGTTTTTTAAATTATGCTGATTGTACTTCTGATTAGATTGTGTTATGGAGAAACTGAGGTACTTTACTATGTCCCTTTATCTTTTTGTACCATAACCCAGCATTGGGCCTTTTTCGTTCTTGTAAGAAGGAAGTGTGAGAATGTAATCATGAATTCCATAATGAGGGTTGACTTTCTTGAGATTCAAAACCTGCCCTTGTGAGGGATCCTAAATTGTGGTAGTTTTCATGTCTCTATTGAAGTGTTCAAACCAATGCACACAGTGGTTTGTAACAGTCCTAAGAAGCAATGTTCCCTCTAGTAGATATTCAGAATGTTAACATAACCCACCAGTTGCACCCTTTTCAGCCATTGGGTGCTCACTTCTACTGTCCTAGCTCCTAACCGTTAAATGTGTACTTAAAGAATGTTGTCGATTTATTCCTACCATGGTGTAACCAAGTTTAAGCAGTGTTCATGGGGTGCTTGAGGTAGTGTGTGTTTTCAATTTTCTGCAATTGATACGAAGTTTAGCTGGATATGGCGAGCGCTTCTTTTTTGTTGTTGAATATTATGCTGAAAAAATCCGCAAGGTGAAGCTGGTTGTCACTGTTGTATTTTCTCTAAGTCGTTCTCTAACATTCCGAATAATTTATTTTCCAGTATGGATTTTTAAAGATGTCATTTAAATCTTGTCATACCTATAATTAACTTGCTTTCTTAGTATTTTTATTATAGTTCTGTACTGGCGGGGAGTAGGGGGGGAGGTGGCGGAGGTGTTGAATCCACAGGTTCAATTTTCAAAGACCTGACAAAATAGACTTACAAAAATGTACAAGTGGTCACTGATTAAGTCTACAAATTAGTAACTGGCTCAAACTTTTACAAAGTGGTGTGTGTCAATGGGCTTATGAGAGCACAGACATTGTAAAACCACGTATTTCCTAATTTGGCTTTTTAACCCTTCAGAAGTGTACTCCGTGCTCTGACACAATTGTCAAACGGCATCTCCAGTTGATTTCATGGGTCATATTCCTTTTATTTCGTGGACCAACATTGCCAGATAACAAATCCATAATACTTTAATTTGTGTTTAATTGTGATTCATTCTTTGAAGTTTTCCAACCAGTCGAATTTCCAAACTTCTTGACTGGTTTTGCCTTGGTGTTCTCCGCATCATAGCAGAAGTCGCATCCTTCATTGGACACTTTAATGTGATTAATGTCTCCAGCACAATTGGAAACTCGTCCTTGGAATAGCAGGCGGCTGCAGATTTTATGCATCGGTATGCTGATTGATTCCTTCCCAGATTCCCTTCACTTTGCCTCTCTTTAGAGGCCATGCATTGTTAATATTCCTGTTCGCTTTAAGTGCTTGCATTATGCTTGTAATATGCAGTTTGCCTTCTGCTTGAACTCCAGAGTAATTTGAACACATTGAATGAATGGCCAGTGTCAACTCATCTACATTTCTCCGAACTTGGAAGGATGCCTGGCGATACTCTGCTTTACCTAAATATTTATTTAGATTATTCAGCTCTGCACCAGACCGCTTGATCGGCAGTTGCAGTTTAAATTATTTTCGTCTGTTGGTGGTATAACATTTTTATTAAAAACAAAACTCGGCGCCCACACATCTATTTGTAGTTGTCACTCTAAAATGTAAGGTTTAAGGTAAAATAACGTGTTCTTGTCGTGGTCATTAATGTAGAAATGCTGATATTTTGCCTGGAACCGTGCATTTTAGTAATGCTTGATGATAAAAGGAACTTATTTGGAGTTTTACGGATGGGTATTCTGAAAATATGGTGGATTGCTACCCACCATACTTGAGGTTCTGCTGACTTTGACTGTGATGCACTTGTAATCAGGTGGACTATAAATTCTCTAATAAAAGAGAGAGGGACCCCAAAGCCAAAGGGATAGGGTTCCACAATTGACAACAAGTCAAAATATAAGTCCCTTTGGGCGAATTACCATAGAAAGACTAGTTCTTATAGACAGACCATATATAAAGACACACCAATTCAAAACGGTTAACAACAAGGAAGCAATATAAACAATGTAAAAACGATATAAAAAACTAGTGAAAACACTATAATAAAAGTAAATCTAGACAGTTTATTCACATACACTATATTTTGTTAAAAATGGGAAACATACAGGACGGAACACTAGAAAATAACTGTTTTGAATTGGTGTGTCTTTATATATGGTCTGTCTATAAGTACTATAAATTCAACATGTTTTTGATTGTGTAGCCTGTCCATCAAACCCAAAAAATGCCTTGGTTTTTTTTTTTTGGGTCTGTAAAACTACGTGAGAACTGCAGTAGGCAAATTCTGCCCTGCTGGCATTTGAAGCTGCGACATGCCGATCACGCACAGATTTCAGCAGCACGTGGATGAAAACACTGAGCTGTTTAACACGCTACATCATGTTATTTATTGAATGTGCCAGTCCCCTGGAAATATCTCTTAAGATGTTGGCACATTTTCCTTTCTCTGCTCTGAGTCATTATATGCAGAGGCCCAAATCTGTACCATTCTTTGCCTGGTGCTTTTAAATTGGCAAGCAGTTTCAAGAAGCTTCTTTTTAACTTCCCAACAGATGGTTGTAAGTTGCTACTGTATCAAATAAATATTAGATTCATTTTGAAAAGTCTATTGCCATGTTAAAAAAAAAAAAAAAATCCTAAACCGTGCTTTTCACCTTCTGAGAGTAGATCTTGACAACCATGTTTGGTGTTTCTGTTTGTCCAGTTTGTAAGGGTATGGATGGCCTTTTAAGTCCACTTAACGTTCCAACCAATACTAGTCTAATAGACCATTGGTAGGGGTTGTTGGTTCTAATAAAGAAACGGTCTGGTGGCTAAGTTCTCGACAGTGGAAGCAGGAGACCAGGGTTTGAATATTTACTTCTCAATCTTGACCACACTGAGTAATGTTGTTAAATGAATGCACCTATCTGTGCTTCACATTCATTCTTTGCCAACATTTCTGGCACAGACAAACTGGTTAAATGATAGCTAATTAAAAACTTGGGCATTCATAATCCCGACGTCTGGATGATTTTAGATTACGTGATAATTAGACTCGTTCATAAACTAAACATTTCCAGCAAGGCTGAAACGGACGGTAGGTTTAGGACTGCGCCTCTTATGACACTCTGCATGTAGTATGAGTGATGATTCTATCCCAGCCCTAGCAGAACTTAAAGACAATAAGCGACCTATCTGGAAATTACCAAATGCTCTGGCACACTACTGGTCTCTGACGTCACATCTTTGGTGTTGATTGTTGTGTATTCTGACAGCTGTGCTGATTTCTGTTGCCACCCTGATGGACTGTCCTTCATTTATGTAAGCGGCGAGATCTGTTTTTAGTGATTGGGTGATGCAAGGAAGCAGGATGCAGCAGGGCTGTTAGCGACTGCAGCTCCTGCATAGCAAGACCCCTGGAACTAGAAATCTGCTTTATTGGCGAAGGTCAGAACAGCATCTGTTGTTGTAAGACTGGGACCAATGGGTGTGGAAAGATGAGTTGAAGTGCAGAGTAACATGATTGGGGAACTGTAAAGGACCACTTAAGATCACCTCTCCACGCCTATCGTGTTGTGTCATTTTACTTACTTAAAAAAAACTAAAAAACGAGTTCTGATGGAGAAGATTACCATAAATGTTGATTATAATTGGGACGATACCTTCAATCTAATTCAAAGCAGTATTGCAACACCAACAGTATTGTATTGCCATTACATAGAGCTTTCCTTTCCCTTGCAAGACCCAATAAGCTTTCTGTGTTGTTGATGTAGTTATTCCTAATGGATACTTTTTTCTTGGCTTTTTGACACGCTCTACTTTCTTTTCACACATTTCGATCGGTCGTAGACGTACTTTTAGTTTGTCTTAGAATGTCATGTTATTTTTTTTAAAGTTCAAGCAGAATGCTGTTAAGCTTTATATAGCTTTGGTCGCCCTTGCTGTTTTTCCTAATTATGTATTCTCTTGCTACTAGAAGCCTGTTTAGTGGGGAGATCAGTTGGTTAATCAACCTGCTTCAGCCATCTTGGTGGAGACAGAAAATTACGGATTCAGTTCCAGAAGGGCTGACTCGGCTTTCCTTCCTTATGAAATCGATTAAACTAGTACCATTAAGTTGGAGATTACTGATTTAGGCCTGTTGTCGGTGGAGAGAGCTGTTCGTTCACACTGGGTGCTGTAAAAATGCCCTGTGTTTATACTCCTACATTTTTGCAAGATTCCAGGAAGTTTCAACATCAGAAAAGCATAAAGGTACTTTTCTACTTGCCGTTTCTGCTTGGGGGTCATCTCAGACTTGTCGTTTTTAGGTCTCGCCTAAGCGCGCGGAAGCGCGTTCTCGCCGAGAACCTATTGTCGCCGTGTCTGCTTCCCAGGAGACAATCCTGGCCGCGCGCATCGCCTTGGAGGCGATTTGAAACTGGCACACGCCGCGCTCGCCGTGGCTGTCTCCTGGGAAGCGCAAACATACACAGGCACACCTCCCCCTGCACGCATGCGCACACACACACACGAGCGCACATACACGCATGCACACAGAGACACTCCCCCCCCCGCCATCGCACACAGAGGCACACACACAGGAGCGCACATACACGCACACATACAGAGACACCCCCGCCGTCGCACACATACATACACACACACGTGCACACACGCACACGCACACACACACACACACACACACGAGCGCCCCCCAAGGCCCACTTACCGCCAATCCGGTGTTCTGTCGCCTCCGCGGGGCTCTCCCTCAGGCATGGGAGCCCCGCGTCACCACTGCTCCTCGGACCAGGAACTCCGTGGGCGCGGACTTCGCGCACAAGACGGAAGTCCCGCCCCCACGCTAGGTTTCGTTTTCGAGTGCGCGCGCACATATTGCAGTCATTGGCCATTTTAAGAAGGGCTCGCTCTCCTGTTCAGCAGCTCTGTCGCTCTGCTTTCGTATCTTATCACGGTAAAGTAAAGTAATGTTCAGCACAGGTTATATGTATATGTCAGGGGACCTCCACACTGATTGTCGAATCGCAACACACAGGAATTTAAGTTAAATATTATGCCTCTGCCTTTGTAAGCATTTTATTTGGAAAGCAAATCCTGAAATACTGAATGCAGAAAGTGACATTTTATTCAGAATCCAAGTGTAGGATGTCCCTCTGAGTTTAGAGACATGATTTCCAATGACAGGAGTTCCTGATTTAATCTTAAAGGTGGCATTGCTTTGATTAACATTGTTTTAAAGGATGGCTGTAATGCATGTTTGGTTTGTTTTCAAAACTTTTGAATGGTGTGCCCGTGCCTGAGGTGCATCATCAGAGCTGTGTGAATAATACCAGCTGTGAGCCCGTGCGTGAGGTGCATCATCAGAGCTGTGTGAATAATAGCCGCTGTGAACCCGTGCCGGAGGTGCATCATCAGAGCTGTGTGAATAATAACAGCTGTGAACCCGTGCCTGAGGTGCATCATCAGAGCTGTGTGAATAATAACTCCGTCAGCCCCGTGAGTGAGGTGCATCATCAGAGCTGTGTGAATAACTGTCAGCCCTGTGCCTGAGGTGCATCATCTGAGCTGTGTGAATAATAACTGCGTCAGCCCAGTGCGTGAGGTGCATCATCAGAGCTGTGTGAATAATAACAGCTGTGAGCCCATGCCTGAGGTGCATCATCAGAGCTGTGTAAATAAAAACTGCGTCAGCCCCGTGCGTGAGGTACATCATCAGAGCTGTGTGAATAATAACAGCTGTGAACCCGTGCGTGAGGTGCATCATCAGAGCTGTGTAAATAAAAACTGCGTCAGCCCCGTGCGTGAGGTGCATCATCAGAGCTGTGTGAATAACCACTGTGAGCCCGTGCGTGAGGTGCATCATCAGAGCTGTGTGAATAATAACTGCGTCGGCCCCGTGCGTGAGGTGCATCATCCACATTGCTCTGGTCATCCAAATTCCTGCACTCTGTACCACACTGCTTTCAAGAACAGCATACTCTTGCACACACTTTGACTGCTCACCAATTCAAAGTTTGCTAAAAAAAGTTATGCAACGCATTGTCATACACAATGCCAATAACTCAAACTTTAATGCTGCGAGACCTATTGCATTGTAAATGCTTGTTATTTTTTTCCATGTATGATGGTGCCGCTTTATGACCTGGTGATAATGTGATCTAGTAGACAAGATGCGATAATTCAAATCTGAATACCTGGATCAGCCTAACCGCTTTTGTACCTAGGAGTTTCTATTTAAAGTTGCACAATGTAACTGCACTGCACGCTTCATAGTGCTGCACCAATCACGTTCTCTGTCCACTTCCCGTCACAGGCAGGTTTCTGTAATCTGTTCTCAAATGTCCCTTAAAAATACTTTGCAGAAATTCATGTTCACGTTCTCCTGCGACTATAAAATAAAATGTAACACACTCTACAGCTTCTTGGAGTTAGCTCTACACTATATCCAAGCGCTATGAGAAACTAAGATCTTATTTGCATAGTCCACCAAGATATTACTAGATCAATATATGCAATTTTGGCGCTTATCAAAAAGCAAGTTGTTTATGTCCTTATATAAGGACCGACAAAGCAGTAGCTGTAAAGTGCTGTGGTTGTGCTTTTCTGCATCTCCCATGGTTTAAGGTGCTCTAGTGTAGGATAGCGACATGGTGATGATATAATGCAGATTTTCGGCAGCTTGTAAGTTTCTCTTCCTTGGTACTAAATTAAAAAAAAAACATGACTTGCCTGGAAAAAACCATGTGCCATAACCGTGTTTGCCCTATGCTTGCAATAAAAATGTTACATTTATGAAACAGTCACTTGTGGCTGTTTTACTAGTTATTCTTTTAAACCAAAGTTGTGCCTTGGGTATTATTATTAATAGTTTGTGAAGATGACCAGGTTAAATCATGAGCTAAC
Organism: Lissotriton helveticus; assembly: GCF_964261635.1. Taxonomy (NCBI): domain Eukaryota; kingdom Metazoa; phylum Chordata; class Amphibia; order Caudata; family Salamandridae; genus Lissotriton; species Lissotriton helveticus. The sequence goes on from NC_136071.1 coordinate 782,185,278, forward strand.
CAAGCACTCCTATTGCAGGCAGCTACAGTGCTGCAATGTTAATAAAATCTTTTGAAACAGCGACTATAAAAAGAAGATGGAAAGAAAATCGCCATCTATCTGGCACCCGAAGTGCAAGCAAAATAAATAACTGGTACTTAAAGTTAAAATAACAAAATTAAGCATACTTTGAACCAACTTAGTCATTGATAGGAACATTTATTTTTAGACATTTGAACAATGTGCACAAACTTTTTATTTATTTATTTATTTAATTTGTATGGCGCGTTATAACCACAGGGGTCTCTAAGCGCAGTCATCATTCAAAGTGAAGGGAGCCAATGGCAGTGGTCACTTGGCAGACTGATTACCCCATGCTGTGATGGGCAACCTGAAAATGTGATTGACAGTTTAACAGACCAATCGATGAAGCCCGCTTTCCAAAAGACTCTCTATATGTTATGGATTAATGTTTCAGAAAAATAATAGTCTGGCCATGAAATTAAAGCTGTCAAAGTTCAGACTTAAAAAAAGTACAATGAGGCCATGCATTTTAAATCTTTACAAAAAGAGTTTCATCAGAGTACTTTTTAAATCCCTAGCAAAATAGTAATGTATCAGACTGGTGTTAAAGACGAAAAGTTTTTTTTTTCTGCTCACCAAACATTATTCTTCCTTTTCATGTTATATAAGCCTGTAATTTCTAAACATATTACAGACCTATACAGGCAAATGATTCTCTCTCTCTCATTCTCCTCTCCCCACAAGCCCTCTCCTGGGTTGGCATTTGATGAAATTGAAGTTTGTCTAGTCTTGGGAACATGGGTGGCAAAGCATCTCTATTCCCGTCCAGAGCGTTTATAATATGCTTGTGCAGCGTGGTATCATTTCTGATCTAATTAACCTAATAGGTCTGTGTTGTGGTCTGTTATGAGCTTCTAATAAAGCACTCATGTGCTACTTACATGCCCTACAAGTGCTAAACAACAGCTCTGAAGGCAGCATGTTGCCTGCAAGTTCTGGGTTTACCTAGACTGACTGTGTATTAGTGAGTTGGATGTTATGATCTTTTCCAGCACCTATGCCAAAGAGTTCAGTGGATCATGCTTCTGGGTAGTTTAGGGTTTTCCTACAATGGAACACCGTCTAGTGGTGGCCCATTTTGTGACATTGCCATATGTCAGTACAAGTATGTTCAGTGGGTCATGTACTCAGTCATGGTATTGCATGTTGGAACCCATAGAAGGGTGCTGGGTTGGTCACAACTATTCTTATGTTTGTGTGAGAGATCTAATTGTTTGTGAGGCATTGGTATACAAGCATAAGATATGGAACTGGAGCATTCCTCGCTCCAGTAGCTAGTGAAATTTTAGTGGATGATGCCTGTAAATTTCATACTGCCGTTGAGGAGGGACGTAATTTTTAGATTTCACAACCATACTGACATGCAGATTGGGGCAATACGTTGGGACAGCTTTATCCTCCTGAGGAAAATACATTGGATGTATGACGATACAACGCGATCATTTAAATTGCGGTACATTACATTGCTGATTTTACAACGCAAGTCCTTACAACGACTTGCGCTGGAGGACGCGGGACTTATTTATTTATTTATTTGTTTATTTATTTGTTTATTTATTTATTTGAAAGGTTTTATATAGCGCTGGCTAGACCCGGAGGTATTGGAGCACTTTACATGAGAATCAGATCATCGTTACAGGTTAAATCGTTACAAAGGTTACACCGTTATTAGAGCATGGCAACATAGTTACTTGTAAGGTCGAGATAAACAATAAGTACACATACGTAAGGGGAAAAGTAGGCAAGGGGAGAGATTCAGGGGAGGGGGGTCGGAGCAGGGGAAGTAGACAGATAATGAAAGCGGGAAAGAGGAGGGGAGGGTGACTGGGACACAAACCGGTAGACGAGTCAAAGCAACTTCCAAAGTCCAGTAAGCTGTGATCCCAGGGGAAGTTGTATCACTTCCCTATCTCTGTTGCAAGAGGCTCCCTTTACACAGTGGACTCTCTCAGAGGGGTCTCAGACTCCAAGGCCCACATACTGGATCCTTCCCCAAAAAGGGGAGAGGAAGTGCTTTGGCAAGGGGTGATTTACAATTCCAACCCCATCCCACGTAACAGTAGGGAAGGTGTTGGAATAGTAAATCACACTATTCCTTAGTATAGAGCGCCATCTAGCGCAAGTCGTTGTAACTACTTGCGTTGTAAAAACAGCGATGTAAATGTATTGTGTTGTTTTGATTACGTTGTAAAGGTTGTTTTCCAAATATATTCTGTTATTTCACTGTGCGAACTACTCGGTCAGCTTTTTGTTGAGGGGAGCAGAAGTGTTTCTAAGATTTGTGGAAACTGATCTGGTAAATAATTAATCTGATTTAGGTTTTGTTTAGAAGAAGTGTGTGTTTTGTTGTTTTTTTTTTTTTAAACATTTAAAACCTTCACAATGTATATATGGTAAAATAAGCTGAGTAGCAGCATAGATTTGTATATGATGAGTAGCAGCGTTTTCATTGTTAAAGTGAGTGTATTGTTACCAGATGCAAAATGTTTTCATCATTAAGTTGTATGCAAAATATACCGGGATTTAAATGTAGACTATATATAACATGCACTAATCCTGATACTTTGGACAGTTGTAAGACCAGGGTAGTTGTCAAGGCAGATGCGGGCCCCCTTCCCATGATTATCCTTCTCAGCGTTTTTAATGCGGTCATCCACTGCATCCCCTTTAAATGCATTGCCTTTGTGGTGAGATCCCAAAGTCTTCACTCCCATGGTTCAAATCATTTCAATTGAAGTGATGAGAGCAAGTCCCTCCTTTGAATTTCCTGTGATCCCACTGCAGTCACATGCCCGTGTCCAAGCTTTTCCCATGTTCACTTCTCCTTGTTAAGTTGCTCCTGGTACATTGCCTGAAAGTCATGTGTCTTTCTGACCCCTCTTTTGCAGGTGAACCAAAGATCTATGCCGGTGCTCTGATCAAGTAAAATTTAGCTTCCAAGAAACCTGGGAAGCTGATCACTCCAATTTGCACTTAGTGCGGTACAAATCGTTTAGCATCCCCGGAAAAAAATCAGTGGCTGGAAGAGCGAGGGGGGGCTTCTAACGTTTGTAGATTTGTCCCTGGAAGGGAGATGGACTGAGCTAAGCTGGCACTCAGATAATATGTTAGGTCTTGGTTTCAAAAGTAGGAACTTTAACCTAATCCCGGTGAATTTTTATAACTCAGGATGTATCAAAATGACAGAACTTGATGACGGATTAAGTAAGATTAGGGCAGCAGCAGATACAAATGGAACCATTGTTCATATTAGCCGGGGACGTTAACTGTCATTTATGCCCCAAGCTACTACCAATCAAAGAATCTTGGAACTCATGTATCCTAGAGGAGGGACCACATTTTGAACACACAGTGGAAGGCAAGGCGTTGTCAACAATGATGGAAAGCCATAAGCTTGAGCACACAATGGATTTATTGGTGGTGGAGTGTAATATCTCAGTCACCCCAACCTTTAAATGGAGGGGCTGTAGTCCCTTTATAGATTTTATTTTTATTTTAGTGTCTCAGTTGCTAAAGAGGTGTGCTCTGAGATTTTCGATTGTTTTGAGTGGTTTCAGCGATCATAACCCTCTGGTGTTGTCCCTTATAGACCTCGAAAGAAAGAGGTTGATAACAAAGGGAACAAGGTCTAACATAGAAACAGTCACGGACCAGGGCAGGCGATTAAAATGGTCACGTATTGATGGGGACAAATTTTATAGATCGCTAGTAACAGAGGGGAAGCAACTCTTAGAGGACTGTCTGGACACTGCAGTAGTAGGTCTCACAGTTAGTGGAGTCATTCGAGGATATGGCCCGACTGATCGATAGCCTATTAAGAACAATAGGGCAGAGTAAGCCGAAAGATTGTCCCAGGTGGTTTGACAAAGAGTGCTCTGTTGCACTGAGAAAATTACAAGCAGCCCTAAGATGCAACCAGAGGGATAAAAACAGGGTGGTACAATGTAGAGTCAATTAGAAGAAGGCAGTAAAGCAAAGGAAGGGCGCCCTCCAGTCACAGACCTGGGAGGATCTGAGAGAAGCGGCTGAAAGAAATGATATGAACAGATTCTGGAAGATAATTAATAACCCTTGCTTCTAAGAGGGGAACAGCACGCAGATAGCTTGTAATATCCTCCCGGAACAATGGGTGGTGCACTTAAAAGGGCTATACAATCGGGGGCATCATGAAATAATGAACCTAGAGGAAGGCAGGGAGAATGTAACACTTGAATTCTCGTTGGAAGAGATCACTGCTGGTATTCTGGGCCTCACCAAAAACAAAGCGCCAGGCCCTGATGGGATTCCCCCTGACCTTTATCTAAGCCAGTTGGATCTATGGGCACCAATCCTCACAAGAATATTAAATGTTGCCATAGTCACTGGGCTCCCACGTTCGTGGTCATCAGCGATTATTGAGCCAATTTTCAAAAAGGGGAATAGAGATAACCCACAGTGCTACCGCCCTATCTCTCTCATAGATGTCACAGCTAAAGTCTTGGGACGCGTTTTAGATCGTCTGATGACTTGGGCTGAGGAACACCAAATAATTTCAGACCTGCAGTATGGATTCAGGGCTAAAAGATCCACCACAGACCAGTGCCTAAATTTATATTTACTGGTGGCAAAATATACAATCGCCAGTAATGAGCCGGTCTATTTAGCATTTATGGACCTCACTGCAGCGTTCGACTGTGTCAGTAGGGAAAAGTTATGGGACGTACTGAACGCTTTGGGGGCCGATCAACAATTGATCAATATTATGAAGGCCCTACATTGGAATACCTCGGCTAAAGTTAGATATAATTTAGAGGGCAGTTGCACCGAATCTTTTACCTGTACTAGTGGTATGCGGCAGGGATGCATCTTGGCGCCTTTTTTGTTTTCCCTATACATCAATGGACTCGAACGAGCCCTAGTAAGCCTAAATGTGGACTCCTAGAATAGAGAGATGGGCAATCCCAGATCTGCTTTATGCAGATGATGCGGTATTGTTGGCACGCACTCCTTTAGGTCTACAGCGATTTATTAGATGGATTTGTGGACTTTATGACTAAGTTAGAGCTGTCAGCCAACCTTACCAAGTCATACATAATGGAGTTGGGCACAAAGTCTAGGACAAGTTTTAATTATAGAATAGGCGAACACAAACTGGAAAAAGTACATTCATTCTCATACCTGGGAATCTTATTTGATGGGCACTTAAATTTTAAACCATTGGTAACTGAGCGCTGCAATAAGTTACTGTCAAGTACAGGGGCATTAATGAATTTCGGACGTAGATTAGGACGTTGGTCACCAGCCGAAGTGATGAAATTATATAACTCAATTTGTTATTCTGAAGCTGCATATGGGGCTGAACTCTGGGGGATTGAATACGTTTATGAGAAAACTCCTCAAAATCCCAAGTGTGTCCCCTCCCTTATTGCTCATGCGGAATTGGGGGAGGCTGTGTTTATTAAGGATAGGCTTCAGGCCAGGCCACTGATAGCATGGTTAAAGATCTGGACTAATCCAGAGGCATCACTGTCCAGATCAATAATCATGGACTGTCTTGCTAGAGACAGGGGCCTGAACATTCCATGGCTGAAATACCTAAAGGGGACCTTTGAAAAAATTGGCTGTAAAGACTTGTTCCTAAATCCATCCGGAATTACAGGTCTGGAAATGGGCAGCGTGAAGAGGAAGTTACTCACGTACAATACCCAAATAAGAGAAGAGAAGGAGGTGAAGAAACAGTCGATCAGAGATTACAACCTAGTGAGGTCCAGCAATAAAATGGAACCATATCTCACCCTTATATACAACGCTCAAGATAGGTTTTTAATAACACGTTTTAGGCTTAACCTTTTACATTATTTATTAGCCGTGCCGGCAGGTTTTACTACTCTAGTTGAGCCAAAGGGCCCCTGCGGATGCGATCAACGATCTCCGCAGGATACCCTTCATTTTGTATTATCATGCCCCTTGTATTCATTGCCCAGGCGCCGGTTTTTAGTTTGTTTATTGAGAAAAAACAAATTTAAACATGCCAAGGTGGCCCTCCTATTCTTACAATTGGCGCAGGATCCGCTGACCCTACTTTCCATCACGGGCTTCCTAAGAATGTCAGTCAAACTCAGAGAGACAAGAGGGATTTGCTGAAAAAGAGACCTGCGAAGATAAATGATGTAAAGTGGATAGAGAATGGGGTCTTACTGGTCTGTTATGGAATTGTGTAAAAGTTTATTATAATGTCATTTTTAAATTGTACTTTTATGGTGTTTATAAATACCGAATAAAGATATTGAATGAAAGTAAAACTTAGCTGTAGTATATGCAGACCTAATCAGCCTATAAAACCGGAGAAGTGGGCTTGTACTTAATTTACCTCAAATTACTCCTAAGACTTGCCATCTGCCAATAACTCAGTCCCCTGCGCTCATATATATTAATCACTTTACCCCTTCTCCAAAACCGCTTTTAGCCTGAGTTTTTAAGTCACTTTAATACCCTAAAAACCCCTTTTCATCGAGACTCCTATAGAAAACCCTCACACATATCACATGAGTTTTATAATGCTACTTTAGAAAGTCTAGTCAAAAGCAACTGTTTCAGTCCTCAATAAACACCAGTTTGCAGAAATGCCAACTGAATAACCCACAAAGTATAAAATCCAGCTGGTTACCTCATTACAAGACTATACATTCCGTCCTTTTTAAACGTGTTCACTGTCTTTCTTCAGAAGCAAAAGTGAAATGTAGTGCCTTTGACTTTTGTGGTCTCTGAGCGGAGCCACCTGCTGCCGCCCCGCTCTGAGACTGCCAAAGCCATTAAAGACCGCCCGCTAGAATACAACTTATTTTTAATCAGGCCTGAGGTGCTTTTGAAAAAGGCACTGCAATGGGCGCGTCCATGTCAGTTCCTGCAAGGCATGGACTTTCAAGTCCATGCCATGCAGGAACTGGGGGTGCATGCACCAGGGGTGTGGAATTTAAAAAAATATCTACTTGTCCATGGGGCAGGTTGCTTCATAAATCTACTTGTCCTGTAATAAAATCCACTTGTCCCTTTGGTTCCTTGTAGTGCGACGACAAATTATGGCACCAATCTCATAATATAAGAGCTCTGATATAGCCTCTCTGATTATGCCAGGGCTCATACCATAATAGTGTTTGAATACTTGCAATCCCCTTATGTTGCCACGTTTCCGCAGATCTACATACTGGGGCTGAAGGTAGTGGTAAGCAATAGTTCCAGGGTTAGAATGCCCTTTTGAGTCTGTGCAAACCTACTAACTTGCATGTTTTAACAACTCTTATCTAATCTTTTCCCATACTGAGAAATGTTGGAAATGTACTCCTGACAATGGCAGACTTAAACCTTCTTCCAGATTTGGAAAAAAGTGGTTGGAGGGAAAGTGAACTTGCAAACGCTCTGATTTTCGCTTGAACAAATCTACACATGCAGATTTGCTAAAATGCAGTTCACAAATATTTTCTAGGAGTACTATTTCTTGTCCTACTTCTGTAAATTCTTGGGAATTCACAAACTGTATAGCTGCACTTAATGCAAGGACATATACCATGGGTGAACTTTTGAGACTTTCTTTAATAATTGGGCCCCTAACTTGGTCTGGCGTTGACCATGACCTTTTGCGTTTTATTAAAACTCTCTCTCTCTCTCTGTATCTGCTGTTTTCACTGTGAGTGACCGCATTCTGCTCTTTCACAAGGAGCATATCGGCACACAAAGTAGTTTTGTTCAGTGCCAGTAACTACTGTGGCAGTGTGTGTTTTTTGAGACCAAAAACAATTTTTGCTTTTGCAAATGTATGTTATAATGGTGAGGGCCCGGCAGCTCCCGCACCGATAAGGTTTTACAAAAACCATGCCAAAACAATTCGCTCGTTGACCAAACTAAAAACCCTACCACCAATTTCAGACCTACTGGCTTTGCCAACGCTTGTTTTTTTTGTTTTCCATTATCCTATTGAAACTGCTGACACTGATTTCCCATTATGAATATTTTTGGGAAATACTAGCATGCATCAATACATGTTACTCAATGATGCTGCAAATAAATGGTACTCGAAATTTTACAGTAGTTAAGCTAAATGTTGTTTTCCAGCCTTCATTTTTTTTTAATGAACATTTTATTTTGAAAGCAAAGAATCGTCAATCTTGCTTTCAAGCTTCTACATATATCTGCATCAAATTAGAGCGCATTCTGGGAGCATTATACTTAGCCTCATATTGCTAAACTTTAAAAACGTGTGTACACATTTTTATTCTGGAACCATTGTCAGAGTGCAGTCGGAGCTTAAATAATTTACTTGGAGCGCTCACCCTAATAATAAAGGCTTTCAATTAATGAACCATAAATACAAGTTTGAACAGCATTAACATATGGAGAAAAAATATTATCTTAACTGCCGAACGTGCCCTTCCCTGATCCATAATGTGGTACTGCATACTAGCAGCCACATGGTTTGTGCTGCAGGGGACTGGGCCTACTTGTCCCAAGGACAAAATACACCTGAAAACCTGTTGCCCTTGGCCCCAAGCAATATGTCCTGAGCATCGGGCTATAGGAATTCCACATCTCTGATGCACACAGTGGGGCACATCATGTGCCCCCCCTGCACGCACCCCATGGTGCAGAGGCCCAAGGGGCCCCTGTAGGGCTGCCTTTGTTTTCTCAACGCCATACTTTTCATGGCGGTCACACAGTAAAATAAAAGGCAGGTCACGAAAGATCAGTGCGCTATTTTGCAACCTGTATTTTAGTGCATCTGGCCCTTTGTGATAGATTGACATGCTAAATGAGATTATCAAATTATAAATTGATGGTGGTAGAAACTACAAGCTTTGGGCAATCTTGTCAAGAGCAACAATATTAAATTACTGTGGACTTAATTTTTAAGTCTTCTGTTTGACTTAAACCAATTGTCAAAATAGCTAAAAATGTATTAACTAGTTTAATCCAGCTGTATGCTTAGCAAACTTTTAGAATGTTTTACTTCTTTAAAGAACCTGTTGAGCTGGAAGGATGGGAGAAGTACGTCTCAATGGCAAACCAAAATATCTTTGGTTTTTATTTATGTCGTGTCGAGGTTGGGTTTCGGGCCACCTTCCACTCCACTTCCTTGTGGTATCAATAACTCGATGTGGCGGCAGGCCACAGCGTTAGCTGAATGAGGAACCCACAGAGAAAGCTATTTTTAATCCGCTTTCCTCCAAAACAAAAGAAACGTTTTTCACATTTTACATGAGAAAACTGTACTTGGCTCATGAAAACCGACTGTACAACAGCTAGGCTCTGAATAGAATAGTTGATTAAGTTGAACACTTAGAACTTTAGTTTATAAATCAATTTGCATAAAAATAATCCTGTCGCAGTAATATTCACAAACGCTGTTTGCTTGTGACGGATGACGTAACAAGCATAGCAATTCTCTCCCGGTTTGGAAGAAGGAGGTGGGGGGGCTGCCAACAATTTATGTCCTTTAGCTTTCCTTGTGCAGAGGTACCAGCTGACGTTTAAACGATTATGTCCTAGATTACATTTGAAAAAGTTTTAAAACCGGTTTATATATTACATGGCCGCCATTCAGTTGTTTCATATCCTCAACACTATTGCAGAGGATTACCCATGGCGATCCTTAGTGGCGTTTTATTTTTAAACGGTGAGGTAATTTCCCCGCCCCTGTGCATATGTTTAATCCAATTAAAGACCATTAAAATATTTGACATTGCTGTGGGCGGGAGGGTTAAGTGAGTGGTATTAATGATGTCATCGTTGCCACGCTTGCAGACAGGGCAGTAATACAAGTGACAGCCTTCGGCTTTGCAGCAGCCCCTTTTATTTTTTATAATTCTCTCAATAATGTTCATTGTTTGGCAGGAATCAGCTGTGAGAAATGAATGCTTTTAGAAAGCCGTCTTTCTTGCCCTCAGTGTGTAGCCAGAACATGAAGTTCTAGGCTTGCACGCACGAAGCAAGACCAATTCAAGTCTTTTATTTCTGTGACATTTCCCATTCATTTTTAGTTATTAAAAGGAATCTGGAATTTACATCGATTCGTTTCATTCAGCTTAAATACAGTTGGAAATCATTTTGATAATCTTTTGTTTTATATTGTAGTTGATTTATAGACTGTGTGATAAGCAGTGGAATTATGTGTATGTTAATTATTGGGCAATATATATTTTTTTCCTTAAGGTGGTAGCCAGTCTCGGATTGAAATGTCATTTTAGAGGTGCACTGCGTTATTCCGTAGCACAATTAAAAACTGTACTATTAACTAATTTCCCTTTTTCAGTAATAAAGCACTTTTGCATACACTTTTTTCTTCGCCCTTGTGAAAGTGTGACTAAAGGAAGCCAGCAGCTCCCATCCAGGAAGATTGAAGCACAATGGGTGTTACACACTGACACTTTGTATGTTCATCATCTGAGATTGCAATGCTTTTCGCATGATGTCATCCTCCTTTGTGGTGTTTTCTAGTGGCATTGCCTCTTGCATACGGTCCCTTCTGTTTTAATATTCCACTGGTGTCTTGCCACTGCACCCCCAGTTAAAGGACACTTGCCCAACGCATTGCAGTGTCCTCATAGTGGCGTCCGAGGAATATATTCATTAGTTTCCAGTAACTTGCTTAAGTGGGTAAATTTCAGACCTAATGGACTAGTCTCCTGCAAAAAGTTTTCCATCTCTGCTGTGTGTTGCCCTTCTGGTGTTTGGTATCTATTTATGCATTTCCACAGCCTCTAGGCGAGATCTTTCTGTGCTTTAACTAAATGATGAACCTGGTGTCCTATTTAAGTGTGGTTCCTTGTATTGGAGACCTTTAAAGAATCTGTTTAGTTAAGAAACATCTTTCTTTATTTTATGTCCAGCTTGAACACTTGCACGCTTGTAATAGTGATCTACTTGCATTTTGCTTGTACCTTTTGCTCGGATTTCAAAGAGCTTTGCAAACAGAAAGTTCTTGTTAGTAAAGGAGAGCTAAATGCTTAGATCCAAATTGTAAATGTATGTGCACAGATCAGATCCCCCTGCATGGCTGGTTTCTTGTGAGATCCACAGGAGCGACATTGTGGTAATACAGGATTTGGAGGACGGTTTTGTTTCTGTTCACGTGCAGTTGGTTTTCACTGGGCCCTGCATTCTTGCAGGGATCTAAACCTGTGACTCAAGGATTGCATAAATCCGATTATTTGGCCTTAAAGTACTGGGTCTTTTTCTTTCTTTACAAGTAGCTCTGTATGTGTGGATTCCACATTTTGGTAAGTTAATGTACTTTTGACTATTGAGGGGGACATGTTATGGACTGCACTAGAAAAAGCTTGCTTTAATTCCTGCAGACGAGATGGAGAGCACTGCCATCATTGTAGTGTCTGAAATTAGAAAAGAGTATTGTATCCCTCATTGTGATTATTTACAGCTGTTCTCCTTAGATATTATTGCAATGAAGTGTCGGGAAGATTTGGCTACACAAACCTTTAATCCTTTATTTTCAGAGTGCCATTTTGCCACTATTAATTCCGCTTAACAAGATCGCAGTTTACAGTTCTGTTTTGCTTCAAATATTGTCCTTCCCTAGATACATGACGAATTTAAAATTGTTATCACTCAGTTGGCTGTATTTATGGGAACCCCCATCGCCATTTGATAGATAAGTGAACACCAACAGCGTTGGTCCGGGATGCATACTTTTCAAGCCCTTAGCTGTCAAAGTGCATTGCTAGAAAGTTACCTATATTATGTAAGCGTGCATGTGGGCTGATTTTGTCTTTTGTATGGCATGTCTAATATCTGACATTTATTCATATCTTTATTACTTGAATTAATATATAGTCTAACCACAAGTTCAGATTGAAAAAAGATAAACCGTTTTAAGCCTGTTCTTCTCGGGAGTACATTTTGAACCCTTTCCACAGTGGAAAGGTCCTGGGGAGTAGTTGGTGAATACCTATAGCCTGGCAACTTCATGTACCTGTGTGTAGATTATCTCCCACCAAAATCTTTATGCTAGTAAATTCTTTTATGAGCGTAAAACCGACTTTTGCATGCCATGGCTGAACTTCTATGCCTGATGAGGTTGTGAATCGAGCCTGTAACATTTTGACTCTGACAAGACATTGCTAAATTCATTTAGTTGTAAAATGTAAACCAGTCATTGATCTAGTACTGGGTGTAGGCTCACAAACAAGCAAGGTGGGGCACAGTGAGATGAAAGGCTTTGCTCCTAAATTTCAAAATGTGGTCAAGAGGGAGGAGGCGAGATCGTGACCGGTTTTGTTGCTCCTTATAAGTAACCTTGGTGTTGGGTGCAAACAAAATCCAGCATCCTACATAGTAACATTGTCTAAATTTGACCTACTGTAATAAAGAAGCTGGCCTAAACAGAGTCCTTTCATAAACAGGCCTGTGATTGTTCAAAGATTTGACATTTAGTGCTCTGGTGTGTTCGAAGTCTGATAGAAATGTGGCATAAACAGAGCCTTTCCAAAATTCTAACCCTGACACAATTAGGGTATTATCAAAGCTATGATCTCAAGTGAACGTGGCTATAATTTGTCACCTCAATGCATGGCACCAAATTGTACAAGTGGATTTTTATACACGACAGGTAGTTTTCTCAATCATTCAGTCTCTTAGACAAGCTGATTTTTATAAAATTCCACTTCCCTGATTTCCTGTTATTTCAGATCCACGATTTTGAAGATACGTCTGGTATATTATGTTGTACTAAATATTTTTTTTCTCAAATCCTGAAAAGGAAATTAAAGGAAAAAAAACATTCAGGGTACAAATCTGCGTGACCAAGACTGCAAAGTGCTCCCTGTGGAGTACAAGACTGGACTGGCCATAGGAGAGGTTGATAGTCTGTGGAGAGTTTTGATCTGGCTTGTGATCCACCCTCGCCAGGCTGTCAACCCCTACTGCACACAGCCTTTGGCCACCTTACACAGTAGGGTTGGCCCCCTGCAGAGGTTATGCCATGCGGTCAGCTCCTGCTTCGCATAGCCCAGGGCAGTGCACTACGTGGGTGTCCACCCTATGAAGGTTTTTCAGGGCTTGACTAAAAGCTCAGGAGTTAACCCTTGCTGCACACAGCAAAAGGCACTGGGGGTATTGTGATCTAAGATGGATTTACTACATAACAAAACACCCATAAATTAACTGAAGAAACCTAGTTGGAGGAAGTTATGGTTTCATCTGCCCATAGTACCTTACCATGTGTTTACAAAAACACAGTTAAAGTGCTGTTAAGGTTACAAAATAAAAACCGTAGGTCTGCCACAAAATGCACTGCTTACAACCGCACCAATAAATAACAAACCTGTACAACTTAACATTATTAAAATGCACCACTCCAAACAAAGAAACTGTACTGTATCATAGTGACCTCATCCATCATGTCAGTGCTAAGAAGATTTGTAATGTCACCAGTGATGCCATCTTTCGCATCATATGTGAGGTATTTTGGCGGGCATGTGTTATGGTCTTCATGGTAGGGATGCGTGCTAAGGTTTGTGTACTTAACTGGCCAATTTAAAGGGCTTTAGGCTTTATTTAATCATATCTGAAGTTTTGTAATGGAATGTATTTGTCATGCTCATTTCGAAGTGACAAAAATAGGCTTCTGTTTGTGCGATGTCTGAAGGGTTGCCAAAAGCTACTGCAGCTTGTTGATGTAGATTTTTCTATGTTCTCGACGCGGTTAGAAATAACATGCATCCAAATATTTGTATTCGTTATTAGCCACGATATAACTCGTGCAACAAATTCATGAGATTTGGGCAAAGTGTTTTGCAGATTATGACTGTGAATAAGAATTCATGAGTGTCTATGCAATATGTAGAGCATCAGATTGTTAGATTATTTATTTACTGGCTATAACTTTTCAAACAGAAATATTTTACAAACAAGAAAAGTGGTGGGACATAGTAATTCACATTGTTGCACAGTTATAAAAAATACATTTAAAAAAAGTTGGGTAATAATGGTAGAAGTACATTATGTTGTTATGGACTGTAAACAGCTAATGCAGATAACTAGATGCAAAAACGAAAACTAACAATGATGAAAAAAAAAGATAGAAATGCGCATGTATGCCCTGAGAGCTATGCCAGGTAGAAATTGCCATCCTTATTACCAGGACGCTATCTGTAACACACCAAGAATATACCTTCAAAGTTAAGATCCAAAAACCCAAATTTTAAACAGGTAGGCATTGTAAATGAACTTATATATACATTTAAATTTACCAATTCATGTGTATGCCCCCACAAACGTGAGCTAGTGCACTTGAGCAAACAATTTAATTGGTGCCTGTTGTGTTACTAAAATAGAAGGCACAGCGATCCACGGAGCAGATGACGTGAAGAGTGATGGTGCACTGCTACTCCTGTGGAAGAAACTGACGTGTTTAAGAGTTTGAAGAGTGTGTTAGCCGATACTGATCGAGTCGGTTTAATTTCATTAATCCTCAGATGTGTTAGTGCCTTCTTAAGAGTTTAGAAATCTGTCGAATGTGATTGTCTGCCTACTTATAACAATATCGTCAAAAGAGATGCAGGATCTTGGGGAAGAGTGACTGGTTTGTATTGTTTGAAATGAGTTTTATGTTTCATATTACAAACATCACTGAATGGGTAGTACAATAGAAAGGTTGCCTTTTAACTATGGGTGTGTCCAACATGAACATCTGATACTCCGAATTACTGAACAGTGCATTTCTCTGCATGGGCTGCACCCTGTTGCATTGTTTAATTTAAGAAACCGCCTGACACATTTATGCAAAACACGTGCTGGTCTGTACATCATAGCGGCTCAAAAGGTCTAACACTCCGTAGAACACTTCGAGTTGGTGGAACACATTATCGGGTGCTGCAGTAAATTAGCATAGAGAGAATGGCAGTCTTTTATTTTCTGTCGTCCTATTTAATCCTTCTGTTTTGTATTTTAATTTAGTTGGCTTGGACCTGTGGTCAACAAAGCAGCTGGACTGGTGCTACAGATGAGCTTTTTGGATTTTCATGATTGTCCTTTGTGGTATTCAGCTGTAGGGGAAATTTGGTGTTTATTGTTGGTAGCCATTGTACAGGTCACCCCTTGTTCTCTGTTTGGCGACAGGGGCTATGTAAACTTAGTTCTTTATCCTGTTTTTTACTGCCGACCGTTTGTGAGGGTTGAGGACTCTGTTGGTCCCCTTACTTTCTGCCACTGCTTGCGGAACCCGCTTCGCGGGTCCCGCTGCGCACCGGAGCCACAGGGGTGCCTGTACTGCAGCGTGGGTAGGTCCAGGGCTGCGAGCGTGCGGGGCAGGACTTCATTGACCAGAAGCCTCTGCTGACCGCGCCTCCCGTCACCTGGCTGCTCTCCCTGGCCACCACGCCCCGCCTGCATTCTACAAAAGACTGTGAGGACTGCACGTCGTTGGAATCCTGTTTTTTACTGCCGACCGTTTGTGAGGGTTGAGGACTCTGTTGGTCCCCTTACTTTCTGCCACTGCTTGCGGAACCCGCTTCGCGGGTCCCGCTGCGCACCGGAGCCACAGGGGTGCCTGTACTGCAGCGTGGGTAGGTCCAGGGCTGCGAGCGTGCGGGGCAGGACTTCATTGACCAGAAGCCTCTGCTGACCGCGCCTCCCGTCACCTGGCTGCTCTCCCTGGCCACCACGCCCCGCCTGCATTCTACAAAAGACTGTGAGGACTGCACGTCGTTGGAATCCTGTTTTTTACTGCCGACCGTTTGTGAGGGTTGAGGACTCTGTTGGTCCCCTTACTTTCTGCCACTGCTTGCGGAACCCGCTTCGCGGGTCCCGCTGCGCACCGGAGCCACAGGGGTGCCTGTACTGCAGCGTGGGTAGGTCCAGGGCTGCGAGCGTGCGGGGCAGGACTTCATTGACCAGAAGCCTCTGCTGACCGCGCCTCCCGTCACCTGGCTGCTCTCCCTGGCCACCACACCCCGCCTGCATTCTACAAAAGACTGTGGGGACTGCACGTCGTTGGAATCCTGTTTTTTACTGCCGACCGTTTGTGAGGGTTGAGGACTCTGTTGGTCCCCTTACTTTCTGCCACTGCTTGCGGAACCCGCTTCGCGGGTCCCGCTGCGCACCGGAGCCACAGGGGTGCCTGTACTGCAGCGTGGGTAGATCCAGGGCTGCGAGCGTGCGGGGCAGGACTTCATTGACCAGAAGCCTCTGCTGACCGCGCCTCCCGTCACCTGGCTGCTCTCCCTGGCCACCACGCCCCGCCTGCATTCTACAAAAGACTGTGAGGACTGCACGTCGTTGGAATCCTGTTTTTTACTGCCGACCGTTTGTGAGGGTTGAGGACTCTGTTGGTCCCCTTACTTTCTGCCACTGCTTGCGGAACCCGCTTCGCGGGTCCCGCTGCGCACCGGAGCCACAGGGGTGCCTGTACTGCAGCGTGGGTAGGTCCAGGGCTGCGAGCGTGCGGGGCAGGACTTAATTGACCAGAAGCCTCTGCTGACCGCGCCTCCCGTCACCTGGCTGCTCTCCCTGGCCACCACGCCCCGCCTGCATTCTACAAAAGACTGTGAGGACTGCACGTCGTTGGAATCCTGTTTTTTACTGCCGACCGTTTGTGAGGGTTGAGGACTCTGTTGGTCCCCTTACTTTCTGCCACTGCTTGCGGAACCCGCTTCGCGGGTCCCGCTGCGCACCGGAGCCACAGGGGTGCCTGTACTGCAGCGTGGGTAGGTCCAGGGCTGCGAGCGTGCGGGGCAGGACTTCATTGACCAGAAGCCTCTGCTGACCGCGCCTCCCGTCACCTGGCTGCTCTCCCTGGCCACCACGCCCCGCCTGCATTCTACAAAAGACTGTGAGGACTGCACGTCGTTGGAATCCTGTTTTTTACTGCCGACCGTTTGTGAGGGTTGAGGACTCTGTTGGTCCCCTTACTTTCTGCCACTGCTTGCGGAACCCGCTTCGCGGGTCCCGCTGCGCACCGGAGCCACAGAGGTGCCTGTACTGCAGCGTGGGTAGGTCCAGGGCTGCGAGCGTGCGGGGCAGGACTTCATTGACCAGAAGCTTCTGCTGACCGCGCCTCCCGTCACCTGGCTGCTCTCCCTGGCCACCACGCCCCGCCTGCATTCTACAAAAGACTGTGAGGACTGCACGTCGTTGGAATCCTGTTTTTTACTGCCGACCGTTTGTGAGGGTTGAGGATTCTGTTGGTCCCCTTACTTTCTGCCACTGCTTGCGGAACCCGCTTCGCGGGTCCCGCTGCGCACCGGAGCCACAGGGGTGCCTGTACTGCAGCGTGGGTAGGTCCAGGGCTGCGAGCGTGCGGGGCAGGACTTAATTGACCAGAAGCCTCTGCTGACCGCGCCTCCCGTCACCTGGCTGCTCTCCCTGGCCACCACGCCCCGCCTGCATTCTACAAAAGACTGTGAGGACTGCACGTTGTTGGAATCCTGTTTTTTACTGCCGACCGTTTGTGAGGGTTGAGGACTCTGTTGGTCCCCTTACTTTCTGCCACTGCTTGCGGAACCCGCTTCGCGGGTCCCGCTGCGCACCGGAGCCACAGGGGTGCCTGTACTGCAGCGTGGGTAGGTCCAGGGCTGCGAGCGTGCGGGGCAGGACTTAATTGACCAGAAGCCTCTGCTGACCGCGCCTCCCGTCACCTGGCTGCTCTCCCTGGCCACCACGCCCCGCCTGCATTCTACAAAAGACTGTGAGGACTGCACGTCGTTGGAATCCTGTTTTTTACTGCCGACCGTTTGTGAGGGTTGAGGACTCTGTTGGTCCCCTTACTTTCTGCCACTGCTTGCGGAACCCGCTTCGCGGGTCCCGCTGCGCACCGGAGCCACAGGGGTGCCTGTACTGCAGCGTGGGTAGGTCCAGGGCTGCGAGCGTGCGGGGCAGGACTTAATTGACCAGAAGCCTCTGCTGACCGCGCCTCCCGTCACCTGGCTGCTCTCCCTGGCCACCACGCCCCGCCTGCATTCTACAAAAGACTGTGAGGACTGCACGTCGTTGGAATCCTGTTTTTTACTGCCGACCGTTTGTGAGGGTTGAGGACTCTGTTGGTCCCCTTACTTTCTGCCACTGCTTGCGGAACCCGCTTCGCGGGTCCCGCTGCGCACCGGAGCCACAGGGGTGCCTGTACTGCAGCGTGGGTAGGTCCAGGGCTGCGAGCGTGCGGGGCAGGACTTAATTGACCAGAAGCCTCTGCTGACCGCGCCTCCCGTCACCTGGCTGCTCTCCCTGGCCACCACGCCCCGCCTGCATTCTACAAAAGACTGTGAGGACTGCACGTCGTTGGAATCCTGTTTTTTACTGCCGACCGTTTGTGAGGGTTGATGACTCTGTTGGTCCCCTTACTTTCTGCCACTGCTTGCGGAACCCGCTTCGCGGGTCCCGCTGCGCACCGGAGCCACAGGGGTGCCTGTACTGCAGCGTGGGTAGGTCCAGGGCTGCGAGCGTGCGGGGCAGGACTTAATTGACCAGAAGCCTCTGCTGACCGCGCCTCCCGTCACCTGGCTGCTCTCCCTGGCCACCACGCCCCGTCTGCATTCTACAAAAGACTGTGAGGACTGCACGTCGTTGGAATCCTGTTTTTTACTGCCGACCGTTTGTGAGGGTTGAGGACTCTGTTGGTCCCCTTACTTTCTGCCACTGCTTGCGGAACCCGCTTCGCGGGTCCCGCTGCGCACCGGAGCCACAGGGGTGCCTGTACTGCAGCGTGGGTAGGTCCAGGGCTGCGAGCGTGCGGGGCAGGACTTAATTGACCAGAAGCCTCTGCTGACCGCGCCTCCCGTCACCTGGCTGCTCTCCCTGGCCACCACGCCCCGCCTGCATTCTACAAAAGACTGTGAGGACTGCACGTCGTTGGAATCCTGTTTTTTACTGCCGACCGTTTGTGAGGGTTGAGGACTCTGTTGGTCCCCTTACTTTCTGCCACTGCTTGCGGAACCCGCTTCGCGGGTCCCGCTGCGCACCGGAGCCACAGGGGTGCCTGTACTGCAGCGTGGGTAGGTCCAGGGCTGCGAGCGTGCGGGGCAGGACTTAATTGACCAGAAGCCTCTGCTGACCGCGCCTCCCGTCACCTGGCTGCTCTCCCTGGCCACCACGCCCCATCTGCAATCCTACGGACAACCCATTTAAGGGAGGGCCATTACCCGCTAAGCGCGAGCGTGCGGGAGCGACCGGGAGAAGCCCGGGACAAGGGCGGGACCGTCTGTGGCCGTCAGGGGCCGAAGGAGGCCGGGCTGGGCCAAGTCATTTTCATCTTGTTTTGGCGTTCTGTGTCTCTGATCACTTCATTGTATTTTCTTCTTTTTCTTTTTCTTTTTTGTTTCACTGGTAGAATATTAAGTTTGTATTATTGGGTTGTGAAAGTCCAACAGGTCAGACTTAGTTACGAGTCATTCTGCCCCCCCAGGTGTAGGCACCTCTGTTCTTGGTCCATTAGATAAATTTTTTTTAAAATCTACTAAAGAGGTAGATATGGACCTACTCTTAGCAGAGAGAAGAGCAGAGCGTCGACGATCAATTGAGCAGTTAAAGAAAATCTCACTGCCTTCACAGACCGTTTTAAATTCCACTCATGAAATGGCTGTACAAGGGTTGAGCTCTATTGAGGTCGATGCTACTGACATTAGCCAAACCCCTAGAATATTTAGGTTTCCAATTATTTCCCCGCCCTGTGTCAGTGTTATCAGCGGTGATCACTTAGTCTGCCCGCCGGTTGATCACTCTAGTTTTGTGGAAACAAATATCCCCTCTATCAATATTATTGATTTGGAACCCTGTCCTGAGTTGCCCAACTTTGCATTGGTTTGTACAGTTCCAGGCAAGTGTATACCGCCAAAGAGTATATGTAATAGTAGATCTAAGCCTGACGAGGCCAAAAGGGTTGTGCATTCCCCACCGAGGAAAAGAAGGAGGAAGGGTGGGGTAAAAAGGAAAGGTCACAGTGGCCAGCTACTTTCACCAACTCTATCCAAATTAAATACTGAGTTGGTGTTTCCATCTAATGTAGCTCCACTGTCTTCAGATATACAGGTCCCGGTAACCCCGGAGTTAGTTAGCGAAGGGGTTAATGAGGTGTCCTATGCTAACATAGAGAAGCTTATTAAATCATTTATGCTACCTGTGCTGGAGCGTGTTAGGACAATGGGTGACAAATTGGATCGCCTGCTGGCGATCATTGAGCCTACACACTCCCCTAGCTTGGACAAAGCCAAGGGTCCACTTAATAAACCTTCTGGTTCATCCCAGGGTGTAGGCAATATAACCAGTTCCATTAGCAAACAAACTAAAAGTGCAGCCAACCATGATACTGTCACTACATCAAATAAAGCTTTGGCCCTGGCTCCTAAACCCCCTACAGCGGCCAGTAGTGCCAAAGCAAATCCTAGGGCGGTAGTCAATAAACCACCTGCAAAGGGAGTAGTGCCACAGACAAGGAACGGGATGGGTAAAATCGCTAACCCCACTGGCAAAATTAACAGACCCCTTCCCCACAAGAAAAATGTAGATCTGCCCCCAGATTCTACGAATTATGTTATTGTTATGACGGGTGTGCCACCAGTTGCGGAAGGGGATAGGGAAAATAACGAAAGCTTAAAAAACAAAGTCATCTTTTGGCTGAAAACAAATAGACCCCTTCCCTCTCATCTTAATGGGGATATTGTTACAGTCAGAAGATGTCGGTGGGTAGGAGTTCGTCCCAAGGATATAGAGGGGGATATAGTAATTATTAACTTTAGGGACCATAAAGTTGTATCCCATCTCTCTGATTGGTATGTGGGAAGTAATGAGGGAGGGATCTCTACGAGGAATCTGACCTATTTTTACCCCGAAACCCTGATCAATCCATCAGATCAACCTCCTGCTAACAACAACAAAAACACCAAAAGCCTCCTCAAATGGACCAATTTTACTCCTAATTTTCATGGATTCCAATTTAATCCTGAGGCGCAGTATCGTTCTTATATTCAATCCAGCTATAATTGTCCTGTACAGACGCCGGGTTGGGCTATGATTAATACCAAGCCCAGAGGTCCACCAGTTACACTGGATCTACAACTCCCCAATAAGTCCCTGTACCCACCTGTTCCTACAACACCTGCCTTTACACAGATACAACAGCCCCCAAGTCTCTTCCCAGCACACCTCTATCCCAATAGGTTTACCCAGCCTAAAGAGCTTTGGAATATTCCTCTGAGAAATCTATATGATCCTCTATCATGGTTGTCGACTAATGATTGACCAGCACTGTCGACAAGGGTTGATGAACCTAACACTGAGTGTTTGAGGGGGGGTGATGTCCTGGGTATCCTCTCAAATGTCGCCGAAAGTCCGGAAGACCAATTTCTTCAATTTTGGGAGGGTTGTAGTGTTTATAGAGGAGAGCCAGATATACCAGCTTTGGTACCCACCCCCCCCTGTCTTCCATTGAAGTTATCAGTGTAGGCGCAAGCCCTGGGTCTACTGCCCAGGCTGGGTCATTGTGTCTGCTAATGGAAGATCAGGTTATAGATGCATCGGGCCATGTAGAATCCTCTCTTCGGTCTAATGAACCCTACCCAATTGCTGTTTCAAAAATGTGTGATCAAGAATGTGAAAAGGGCACCACCATGGGTTGTTGGAACGTTGCAGGAATTGATTCTTGTATTTGTATTCCTGATTGGGCTGATTTTATTCGACAAGGGGATGTTTGGTCGTTTCAGGAGACCTGGGCGACCCAATCAGTTTATTTTCCAGGCTTCCTGAACTTTAACAAACTAGCAGTTAGAGGCCAAAGAGGAAGGGCCATGGGAGGTCTCACTATTTGGGTTCGCCAGGTTGCAGGTGTTTCTGTTAAGGAAGTTCCTATTGACTGCCCCGATATATTGATAATTAGTATGAAAACAAATAGTGGGCTGAACATACTGTTGATCAATGTATATGCAAGAGGTATTGCGGGTGGCAGAGTGTCGACCACCCTCACTTGCTTGGATGACTTCCTGGGTGCCACTCAATAACTGGTCATGTGGTTGTCATGGGTGATTTCAATACCTGTTTTGAACCCTTAGGTAATGAGGATGGGTTATTAACCGAGGCAGAGGATCTAACCTGGGGGATTCCCCAACTCGAGCTACCCCCGATCACTAAGTGGTCCCAAGCAGCCACATTTACTAAAGGTCTCTGCCTAAACTGGGGGCTGCGTGCCCTAAATGGACGCGTAAGCTCAGACAGGATGGGTAACTACACTTTTTTTCAATGGCAGACATAGCAGTCGCATTGATTATATCCTAGTTGACATTAAAATGTGGCACTTAGTTCTGGACATGATAGTGAAGCCCTGACCAGAAAGTGACCATGAACCACTCATAGCGGAACTGAAGGACTTTAGCTTTGCAGGGCCGATCGAACGTCAGCCTTATCCTGTACAAGATGCCGTGGTACTATCAAATGACATGAGGAGGGTGCGCTGGCCAAAGGTTTCTGTTGATGTGGAAGCACGCGTAAAGATCAGAACCCTGGTATCAAACTCCTTAATGGAAATTGATAAGTGTGAAAACCAGGAAATGACGATCTCAAAAATCACAGACATTCACGCTAGCTTGTTTCTATCCCTAAAAACTCTGTTTGTTAAATTCGTTGTTAACAATGGTAGGGGGAAGGTTAAGAAACCCGCAAACTGGTTCAATGAAGCTTGTCGAGAGTCCCAGTCGTCTTTGTTTAAGGCCTTAAAATTAAAGAACCCAGCCCTAATAAAAACTAGTAGGAAGGCGTATAATGTAGCCAAACGTCGGGCTAAAGCTGCATGGGACGACGAGCGCTGGAGCTTATTAGCCGAGGCCTGTGGCTCTAGGAACCTACAACAGTTCTGGCACCTCCTTAGGTGGGGTCAGTCTCAGGATGACCGCCCAAGTCCTGCATCCATTGAACAACAGAAATGGGTGTCTTATTTTGAGGAACAATTTAGTTGTCACGGCATTACGCAAGATTCCATTAGATGGCCAATTACTATTGATACACTTGTGTTCTCGGCCAAAGAAGTAGAATCAGTCCTGAATGCCATCCCCAGGGGTAAAGCGCCCGGTCCGGACTGTATTCCGGCGGACCTTTTCCAACAAGATCAAGACTTATGGGTACCGTACCTAGTGCGTTTGATAAATGCGCTGGTTATGGGTGCCAGGGTTCCTGACTCTTGGGCAGGCGCCGAAATACTGCCTATCTTTAAGAAGGGTGATCGGTCGGTTCCTTCAAACTACCGGCCGATCAGTCTGATTGACGCAGTCCAGAAGATCATAACCCGTCTGGTTTTGTCAAGGGTCCAGGCTTGGATAGAGGAATTTAACATTCTTACTCCTCTCCAAGCTGGGTTCAGACCCCATGTGAGTACCCTGGATCAGGCGTTTCGCTTCATGCTTCTGTATTGGAAGATGGTCACCTTGGGCAAAGGCAACCTATATGCGGCCTTCGTGGACCTTCGGTCTGCGTTCGACCTTGTCCCGAGGGCTGGGCTTTGGAATTGCCTATTAGATATGGGCATGCCTCCCATTTTGGTGCGTCTTATAGCGAACCTTCACGCACAGACATTTGCATTTGTGCGATGGGGTAAACCGGGTGAGGTGACAGAGAACTTTCCAGTGGCCAAAGGTGTCAGGCAAGGTTGTGTTCTGGCACCCACCTTGTTTTCTCTATATATTAATAGAGTTACCAAGTACTACGACAACTTTCCCACGGATGCCCCAAGTTTGGCTGGCATGAGAATCCCCCTGCTCATGTTCGCTGATGATACTCTCCTGATTTCACGAACCAGACAGGGGTTGCAGAGCGCACTGTCAAGGTTCGAGAGTTTCTGCAGCGATCATGAGCTGGAGGTGAACGTCTCCAAGACCAAATTTATGGTCTTAAGGGGGCGTAAACAAATGCCAGGGTTTCCATGGGGGATACCCCCCTGGAACAAACAAAGCATTTCACCTACCTGGGTGTCACTTTCAGCGACACCTTGAGTTGGACCCACCAGATTGAGCTCATGACCATGAAACATCAACAGCTGGGCAGAGCACTGATTAAAGAACATAAAGGGTCTTTTACGAGGCCAATGTCTCCGCTTATTAAGATCTATGGTGGTAAAGTTCTTTCAGCAATCCTGTATGGTGCGGAACTATGGGGCGGTAGTAATTTGGATCCATTAAAATTTGCACAAAACAAATTCTTAAGATTGTCCACAGGTCTGCCACAGTCAACCCCAATAACCCCCCTTCTTTACGACCTAGGGTGTCATTCGGTGGTGGATCAAGCAAGACTCCGTCCTTTAACATTCTGGCGCCGTTTGTGGACAACGCCAGAACTCCATCATTATGCTGAAGCATGCCTGGAGGTTAAGAACAGCTCTGGTGCCTCAAATATTGGATGGTTTAGGGACCTTAAGACTACTTTATTAGCTTTGGGTTATGGCGATCTGTGGTCCTCGCCTGAGTCAGCCAATTTCCCCTCCAAAAAGGATCTTAAAAAATGCTATTGGGATAGGGTGACCCACAATATGTATTTGGAAACGAACCCGAGCAGTCTTACTGGACTGTTCATTGTACACAAGGACACACCCAAGTTAGAGGGGTATTGGGACACTATAACTAAACCCTTGGATCGCAAACTATTTTTCCAATTCAGATGCGGTTCACTTCCCATAGGGGAATTCACTAAAAAATGGGGAACAGAAAGGTCGGGTTTATGTCCTAATTGCCAAGGTATTGGGGAAAGCCTGAACCATTTTTTGTATGTGTGCCCTTTATACTCTGCCCCCAGAGCCAAATGGCTAAGACCAGTATGTAGGCAGCTAGGAACCAGATTGGCTGCGGAAGCAACTAGATTGCTAAAAACCAACCTGGATCCCCTTATTGTTGTGGGGGTTGCTAAATTCCTCGGGTGGGCCTGGGTGCTTCGAAGCAGGCTCATTAAAAATAATCAGATGGTGACTGCCTAGTTTCCAGTAACCTGTTGATGTATGGTTGTACACGAGTTTTGTATATTTGCACAAGAAGCTGATTAGCTTGTCAATGATTTAATACTGGTTTTAACTGTTATATGTATATTGTATTTTTTATGTCTTTTATGATGAACTAATCGAATAAAGACTTCTTGAACTTGAACTAAGATGGGAGTGTGGTAGTCGGTGAGAGATTGTGCACCTCCAGTTAACAATAGAGGATCCTAAAATAGGGCAGGCTAGCATATTGGATGGGGTTTTGGGCAGGGCACCTGAAAGAAACCTAAGTTTAGGCTTTATTTTCCTTTTCCACTCCACCGTACTTGTAGCGTTTGAATGGCTTTGCATGTCATTATTATTGAAAATTCTAGGGAAACTGTACCAGGTGTGTACTGTGTGAAACTGGTGTTGTGTTGCACGTTACAAAAGACATTGAACAAGTAGCACAATACATTTTCTAAGAGAACTAAGGGTGTGTCCTTGATAGGTGCTAATAGACTAAGATTGTACAATAATGGAACACTGCCGTGTAAACAACATTAACAGCACCTGCAAAATGTAACTTTTCTAACATTGCTTTGTAAGTACTGAAATATTAAATTAAATTAAATAGGTACGTTTAATGTTGTTTTACACAGCAGTGTTCCATTATTGTATTAGCAGAGTAGTACTTCAGTGTGAAGAATGCTCTGGAAAAGGGTCCTATAAGCAGCTCCTATTTCTCCCAATGTTTGCAAACCCAGTGGTTTTTCTTTTCTGAGCTCATTGGTGTGTTTTGGAAGAAGTGCTTAGAGGTGGTCCTCTGGTGTATGGTGGTGGTCTTGCAGTTCAGGAAGGCTAATGCTGCAGAGGGACGAGCCATGACTTGTCGTGGAGATGACTGGCATTGAATAGGACTGAAGCACTAAGCACGGCTGCCTATGGAAACTCAAGGTTACTTGAAGTAGCCAAGGCTACCCAATGACCGAGATGCGTCGAGTTTTTTCCAGCAAAGTACCGTACAGTTGTCACTCTGTAGGGCTTTGATACGTGATTAGAAATAGTTGAAGTTAGGCCCTACTTAATAGTCCTTTTATTCTTTTCTTTGTAACAGTGTGGCACACTGAATGTTCCAAGTTAGTTTGCTCGCTAACACATACTACGCTGGGTTTTTCTCCGCGTGGAAGGAGCTCTGCACTTACAGCACTATATTTGCAAGTGGTGTTCTTAAATCCCCCAACCCTCCGGTTCTAATTTCACTGCTGCATACTATGTTTGTCTTGACAAGGCATGTTATACTT
The DNA here is from genome assembly GCF_964261635.1 of Lissotriton helveticus. NCBI lineage: Eukaryota > Metazoa > Chordata > Amphibia > Caudata > Salamandridae > Lissotriton > Lissotriton helveticus. The sequence goes on from NC_136071.1 coordinate 782,211,546, forward strand.
AACTTTTTAACCTTCAAACCAATGTTACCACCATCACCCACACTACTTGTTTTTCCATTCTTTGCCATCAACCTCGGAATTAGCTAGAAACCGACTTTTTGCCCTACTTTATTCCGAAAGTGATCAGATGCTGGTAGCTCATAATCAAATACACTATTCCTTGAAAAACATTGTGCTACTCCATACCACTTCAAAAAGCTTGTTGCAGGCAGTGCATTTTCATTGTTTTCGTTTACTCCACTGGACAGTTCGTGTGTGGACTCTATTTGTGTTCAGAACCACTCGCTTCATAGAAGTGAGCCAATTCAACTGTAATTTCACACTATTGTCTATCGCCATCTCAAATTGGATACCGTTCTTTCTAAGCACTTTATTAAATGATGCTATGGCTTTGTTTATGTTATCAAGATTTACAAACTCAACTGTAAATCTTTTTTAGAAAGGCTCCACCATATTTATTTATTTATTTATTCAAAGTTTTATATAGCGCGAACAAGATCCTTACAGATATCAGAGCGCTTTACAAGGACAGGGTAGGGGCAATAGGAAATAACAGAGAGAATGGGAGCAGTATAATAGTCGCTAACATGGTAGGATAATAATAACATACATAGAACATATCAATATACAATCAGGTCAACAGTAATAATAATAACATACATAGGACATATCAATATACAATCAGGTAAACAAGTAGTATCAGGAGAGCGAATCAGTAAAACAGAGTGTATCATATATTGGTCTGTAGTAAGAGAGTAGGGTGGGAGTGTACCCATCAGGTAGAAATATAGTGCCAAAGGACAGGTGAACAGTGATACAAAGCAGTGCAGAGTCTCTGATCCAGCACCTATTAGGTTCAGGAGATCTTGGCCAGAAGGATGGTTTTCACCTCTTTCTTGAAGAGTGCAGTGGAGGAGATAAGCCTAGTTTCAGGAGGGAGCGCATTCCAGATCCTGGGAGCCATTCCTGAGAAGGAGCGCTTGTATGTTTTCTCTTTCCGAAATCTAGAAGGTTTCATGAGTAGATTTTTTGTACTTCTGTTGGCTCTAGAACCTCCTGATATAGATAACTTTTGAGCGAGGTAGTTGGGTGCATTGTGGTGCACGGCCGCGTGTGTCATAACTGCAATTTTTAGTTGTATTCTGGCTTCAAAAGGCAGCCATTTCAGAGACTTTAAGTCTGGGGTTATATGCGAATATTTTCTTGAGCCAGTAATGAGTCTCGCGGCAGCGTTCAGGGAGGCTCTTAAGGGTGCTGTTGTGGATAGTAGCAAATCTACAGGCCCTGTATAATCAACAGCCTGTTTTTGCTACACTGCAGATATAACTTGACCGGATACAGTGTTGCTTCTCTTGTTGTCCAACTCTTGCAAGTTGAAAAGCTTTTCAATGAATGTTTGATATAACTGACCTTCATAGGGCACCAAAAGTTGGTCCTTAATCTGAACTCTTTATTTTAAAATTCAAACATGTCCCATCTAGTTATCAAAGCAGATTGAATATGAAGCTGACCTACAGATTTCCAAATTGGTTGCGATTCAAAATTTGAGCTTCTCTTTTGGCTAGCCATTCAATAGATATTTTTAGCCAGTTTGAGAATGTCTTGTTTAACCTCGTTCCAAATATCTTGCATGGTAGCCTCCGTGAGTATGCATTCTTCTGTACTCTTTCCCCATGGTTCCATTTAACCGCACTTGTATTTTAGCCTCCATATACTCTCATTTCTCACCAGTCACATTTGTAACTCTAGTCTGTTCTTTTTGTGCATATTCAAGGTTACTGTTTTTACAGAAGGGGCTTAACAGCTGACCAGTTGTACATATACATAGTAGAAGGGGATTTTTAATTAGATCTAAGGAACTTGCTAGAATTTCTGTATGACAATTTAAAAAATCCATTTAAGCAGTGCAGACCATAAACGCTCATCCAGCCATGAATCTTGTTGAGGGATCCCATAATAAGACTCAGGCAGCTAAGTGTCTGACCCCTTCCTCCACCTCCGTGATAGCTGAGGTCCATCAATGCTTCAAGCCTTATCCTTAATAGGAATTAATATACCTTTTTGATTTATAAGTAAAAATAAGTTTTGTGTGCCCCCATGTTTTTTTTAGGTATTAATGATCATAGTTTCTTGCCTTTGACTATGAAGGTTGTGCGTTTGCCACTGTCCTTTGTAAACTACAGAATTTGATCGTAAAAACGTCATCAGACTGCATGGAAATACATTTTGTCATAGTCAGCCAATGAAGAATGCAAAACCAAGGAGCAAAATTGGGTCTCAATTGGAAGAAACTCACTACATCAAATCTATATCTATACTACTATTATAAAGAGAGAGCCGAAACCTTTGAGGCGGGTAAGCTCAAGAAGTACAGCACCAATCACAACACCCAATACAGCATTGGAAAGGGCAGTTGCAGCAGATGGACATAGGCTGTACATCTGCCCACCATATACATTACGAAGGTAAAAGAACCTTAGGGGTAAAGTAGTCCCTTGTGGGCGTCGGCATTGTCGGAGGGGCCTGGCCCAAAGAAAAAATGGGCGCGCCATTCACGGGGCGCGCCATTCACGCAGCATTACTGCTAACCTTCACAGTACTCGCTTTTGGGCCTAACCGTTCTGACAGGGGCGTCGCCAAACACCAATGTGCGCCGCATTCACGGAGCTTCGCATTTACAACCATGTGCGCCGCATTCACGGAGCTTCGCATTCAGGCGGCATTTCACACACTTAACGATTTCAATTTAGTCTGGGGCTCAGGCGGGGCCTCAAGGCAGTCAGCCTACCAGCGGGGAGCCGCATTCACGGTGCTTCGCATTCAGGCGGCATTTCACACACTTAACAATTTCAATTTAGTCCGGTGCTCAGGCGGGGCCTCAAGGCAGTCAGCCTATCAGTGGGGATCACACACGCGCAGCCCTCGCAAGCACGCTGCCACGTACTGCACTGTCAGAGTACACGGATTAACGTCGGACAGAACGCTCTTGGGGATTCTATAACCAACCCACTCCACAGCACCCACAAGCTGCAAGCGTTACCGCTGATGACGCACATATCACGAAGGATCATCAAAAACGTTACAGCTGAGGAGGCACATATCACGAACGATCTTCCTAACACTGCATGCACAAGCGGACAAACCAATTGCACAGAAATTACCAACTTCACAAGACAGGTAAAAGACGACGTGCAAGATCAATGTTAAACAACGCATAAAAATCCCTTATAGATGCATAACTATTGTGCCACTTCAGCCATTTAAACGTCAGCATTACCCACTTTCAAATGCTGCTATAGTTCATCCCCGGACAACGCCGGGACGGGCTGCTAGTCTTTCATAAAAGTGCTTAACTAACTCCGGTAGTAGCAAAGACCATGTTTGTTGTTCCATACAGACTGTGTTCTGGAAAAGATTTTAGGATACAAGTAGAAGCTGGCCACTTTTTATTCAACATTAATCTCTTGTCAACTAAGGCTCAGAATGCCTGTTGGTAAAGACCAAAAGTCTAAGACAATGGTTACAAAGTGCTAGGAGAACAGGGCCCAAAGATCTGGAATACTCTGCACTTGGTCATAAAGCTGAAGTATCATTTTCAGAATATTTCTTTAACACGTTTTGTTCAGTTATGTGACTGAGAATTGAAGCCCCCAGACAGAGCAACATATAGTATCAATTGACTTCAACTACGAAACCTATCCACCTTCCCTGAACCTCACATCCAAACTACTCCAAGATCAACTTGGACCCAGATCACAAGTAAAACTCTGGCTAAATCTAGCATTTGTTTACTGTGAAGGTAACCTTCACACATAATGTTATGACTTGGCCAAAAGGAGTGTTCAAAGTATACTAAATAGTATGGCTGGACTCTCATTTTTTTTCCTTTAGCCTTTTATAAATATGGTTGCACTTTTGATGTTACCATGTCAACTCGCCTTGAAGGTTTGTGGGTTTATGCAACTTTTTCACCCTAACCAAATACTTACTGTAGCTTTTGACACAGTCTGTGAACTAGATAAGTCTTTGTATCCAAACGCAGCAAGCTTTTGTATCCAAATGCAGCGCGCTTTTACCAGAGTTAAGCAGCAGTCTAAATTTGGAAATAATAGGAAGGGCTAGTGTATGTCAAAGAAAAGTGTCAGATTCTTTAGACTTCCTAACTATCTTTGAAAATTTGTCATTTTGTGATGCTAGTTTTATCTGGCTTGAAATTTATTTTAAGGTTTCTTGCTGCCAGATTCGACTTCTCCAGGTGAAGTTATTTGAAGTGTTTTTCTTCCATAAAGGAACTTAGTTTTCAAAGTATATAAAAGGGAAAATGGGATTAGAGCGTGCTTTTCCAGTGTCCAGAGCTCCTCGGGGTGTGGGAAATCAGGTTTAATTGTTTTACACTGTCCAAATGATGTGCACTGCAATGGTGCATTCCATCTTCAGCTGACTCCTGCTCAGCTAGTGTTCCCAGGTATTCAGAGATCCTGCTAGACAGTCGTGGTACAGGATCCAGGACCCCTCTATGGCCTGCTTTTTGCAGTACCATATTTCAGTCGTGTTGTTCGTGATGACCTACACCTTTTTATATATGGTTGGAATGCATTTAGGACCAGCCCAACCTAGCAGTGCCCTTGTCACAACTGTGAAGTATGGGAGGGGAAGGGAGAGTGGTTTGCTGCAGGAGAAGTTAGTTTTTGTCTGCCACCACAGAAGATCCTGAGCTGTCTCAAGAGATGTAGATGGAGTCAGAGAAGGAGCCCTCATACCTAGCCCACTGAAGCCTGAGGTTCCACTGCAGTTTCCATATACGCTATCTGGCTTTCGGGACTAGGAGGCTGCTCAGGGCTAGGAAGCATCTGAGCTGTCCTATCTGAGACCTAAGATTGTGATTGAAACATCCACATCATATCCTGAATATCCAGGGACTCACTGTGGCGGTGGAAAGGCCTTAAATGCCACCATGTGTGGGACAGTCCCAATCAAGGAAATAATATGCATAAGGCTCAGGTGGGACTCTGGTTCATTGATGCAAACCTCTAAGATGTCAGGAGTTCAGCCGTCTTCTGGAGGTGGCTCACAATGAAACATATGGCCATAGGGAAGTGCAACAAATTGGATGTGTTCCGATCCCACCATCAACCCAGACCATGCTGCTGAGACTAGAGCAAGCGTATCTGAAAATACATCGTCTGCCAGTCCATGGACACCATCAGCGTTCTGGATCCAAAAGCAGAAATAATCTGTGTCGGAGTGAGATTTTTGAATTTGTCCTTCCTCAAAAAAGCATTCTTTGGGTGGAGATACAGTATAGACATGAGGCATAGCAGAAACATGAGTGTGGGCATGTAAGAGCAAGTTAAAGTGGCTTGGTAGCTGCTGTAGAATGGGGAGGAAGTGATAGACGAGAGGTGTCCCAGCTGGTGCAAACCCCTAGGCTGCCTCCACAACTTCTTCCTAGAAAGGACATGTTCTGTTGTTGCTGCACAGGTTGGGAGGACTGGCATCTGTAAGGTATGACATAACCCCTACATTTTATACACTATTGGTGGAACTGCTTGGTGGGAGGTAGGAGTCCCATGGAGTCTTCTGTGTCTTGAGTGTCCTTAAATTGTTTGAACGTAGAATCAGCCTGGTCTCCAAACAATCTGGAGTCATCAAAGGGCATGTCCATCAAGAATGCCTGTACATCTTCTGAAAACCCAGTTGATCTCATTGAGGTGTGCCTTCTAAGCATGCAACACATGCCAATAGCTGCGCCAAAACAGTTTATTGTGTCTAAACCAGCACGCAAGACTAACTTCGCAATGTCCTGGATATCATGTATTGATTGTTTTAGCAAGTGAGGATCTGAGGTCTTCCAGCACACCTAGCAGTATCTCACCTATCCTGTCTCCTAAAGCATGGGTATATCTACCCAGATGGTGCACTTAGTTTGCGGATCATATAGCTAAAGTTGCCAAGTAGAATATAATTTTTCTGAAGTCATCAATCCGTTTTGACTCGCTATTCTGACGGTTGGTCGGAAAGGCTTTGAGAGTGACTTTACTTGTTGACATCTGTACCACCACCAGACTTTCAGGTGTAGGATGCCTGGTCAGAAACTTGGGATCACTGGGGGTGGGGAGGTGGATGGTCTGAGTCGCCTTGCAGCAGGTCAGTTGACTGGAGGGTAACCACATAGTTTATACCACGTGTCCTTGAGGACCTCGCTGAATAGCAGTAAAGACTTGCAAGATGGGACCTGGATACAAGTTCTCATTTGCCTTCATTTAAACAGTGGTCAACTGTAAATCTTGCCCTTTTCACAACTACTGCGAAAGCGGCACTTTCTTTCACAGATTGGCCAGGTGGCAAGTCCAGCTAGGTCTCTAGAGATGTATATAGCTCACTCGCATTCTGTGAATCCATGTATAGCTTGCCACCAGAATACTGAGGGAGAAGCACGTTGTTAAATCTCATCATCATTGTCCCTTTCATGGGGAACATTTTCAATATCCTAAACTTCATCCAAGTCTGATTAAAATAAGGTCTCTAGACTCTGATAGTTCTGACATTGAGGCAGAGGGTTAATCTTTTGTTGCATACTCACTGGTTGCACTTTTGTAATCTCGTATTCCAAAATTGGCACAGAGCAGGCCATCAACTGTTTAGGGCTAGAGACCAAAATCTGGTCTGGGGCTGGTGTATGCAGTGTGTGTTAAAAAAAATGACCCTCACTAGTTAAGGATTTATAACAGAATTATTTATGTTAACAATACTCGCACACGTCAAAGTTTTGAGTTGAACCAAATTCATTTATACATCTTTGCTAACACATTGCTTGACCATGGTTATCAACTTTAAAAACATGCAGACAATTGCATGTCAAGCTTTAAGCAAAGGTGAACACTTACAGAAACAAACATTAATCTCATACAATTGCACACTATATGGCCTCACTCCTTGACGGTTTGACAACCTTTTCAGTTCAATATCTGTTTTAGTATTTTAGTCAGTCTGTTCTTTTTAAGTCTCTTCTTTTGAAAATGAATAACACGTAATGTTGTCCCGTATGATTGCACCATGTCTTTAACAAGAAATAGATTGAAACATCAGTTGCCAAAATCCCAAAAATCTATTCCAAAGTGAACCACCATGGTAGCAGCTGCTCTTCAGGGCGCTGTTTATATCCAATGCCTAGATATTTCGACCTCTTTGATTGGGCTCGATTGATGTCTTGCTCAATGCAGAATATACATTAATTTGTGAGAGCACAATCATTGGGTAAATCAGTGGCATCCACCATCCAAAATTCTCATCATGGCACTTTGTGGGCTACAATGCTGAAGAACTGGTACGGAGGCAAGCATGCTACTGAGTTGGCATTGAGACTTTTCGACTGTCACTACAGCAGCTCTTCACACTAGGTAGTTGGGTGTCTAGTCGGAACCCTCACGATCTGGACTAGTCCACAAATGCACTTGACACAGGAGTACGCAAAGGAGGGGGAGACTGTGGATCCGGTGAGCCACATTGAACTAGTGACCCTGGTTAGTCTAGACTCTCTACGCTACTCGCAACATCTTGACAGTGACCAGCGTCCTTGTAGGGAGTCATCATTGGCGTTGGCACAAAAGGGAGTAGCATGTGGTGAAAGTCTGAAATAGCATCAGTAAGGGCCCTGGAATATGTCCAAGGTGTCATTTGGTGCTGAAGGAGGGCCCTTCAGGTGCAGTCCTACTAGAGCCCCTTGCAGGGCTGTGGGGTACAAAGGTGCACCATAGGAGACAGGAGCATCTGAATGATTTGCAGATTGGCCACCTTAAAGGCCGCTATTGGCAGTTGGGTTGTCAACTGCCCGAGGACGCTTGGCATGCCGGGGCCAAATGTGCACAGTACCCAATTGTAATTGAACTGTGATTCCTGGTGAGCAAACACTTGTCGGAAACAGCAGAATCCTTCCAAACTGCTAACAGAATTGTCCGTAACAAGCTCTGCTGCACAGCAAGGAAACAGCCCCTCTTTAAAAGAGCAATCTCTTTTATTGTTGTGAATATTAATTCAAATGTGTAAAAAAAAAAAAAAAAAAGATATAGATATATAGATATATTTATTATTATTATTATTATAATATTCTCCTTTTTTTAAAACATGTCAGTCAGGGCTCCCCTCCGATGAGCTATGTTTTGAGTGACAAACCTACCTGTCATCAGAGAACTCAAAGAACGTTATGCCCATAATAAAAAATTTAGTACGCTAAATGAATATCACTTTTGCAAGAAAAACCCCTCTCTAGCGGTGAAGCAGAGCATGTGGCTGACAAATCTCCGTACATCTCCTTGCGTTTGCTTTGTTCGCCCTAAGGTATGCCCAGACGAGAGTCCCTTGCTCATTTTGCCACTGGATTCAGGCTAACCTGGCTGATGAAAGGGGTTGATGCTCCGAAGCCGGTCCCTTGAAGCTTGTTTCCTGTCCAGGGAGGCCCAGGCTTGGCAGTTCGGGCTGGACTGTTCCCATGAGGCACAGGGTGGCGACTGATTTGCATATGGCTGGGTCTAAACTGGGGTGGCATGGTAAGCAAAAGAACTGGATTTAACCCAAATCTAATGACTGGGGGTACATTTTTGATTTGCTCTGCATTCCGTCCATCATCTGAGTGGCTTTTGTTGACAAATATATCAGCAGGTTGGATGGATGATTGTGGGATTGCACAGAACGAGGGTCTTCTGTATGTATTGGTTCCTGCCCGGTGTTCGTTTTCAATGGTTCTGAAAAAGGTAACATGCTGGTTTCGTCCTCTACAGCTTTAAACCTATTTCTAGGAACTTCATTCCATGCGCTGTAGAGTTGCCTCGTACTGTAGTAGTAGGTTAAATTCCAATCACCAAAAAGTCTTTTTTTGTGTTTAGGCATTCTGCTTTCATCAGTTTATTTTGCAACCTCTGAATTTGGTATTTGTGAAAGAATAACCACAAACTCAGGACCCATGACTTTACTAAGATATTGCTTGTTTTGGAAAGAGACTCTAGGGCTGCCATGCTTTTATTTTAAATCCGCAGTTGTGTTGAGTAATGTCTAATTACGTGTCGGTTCTACCCGCAATCAAGAACCTAAGTTATTCTTGTGCGAAGAATATTTATCTGATCTGCGTGTACAAGCATATTTGTAAACCATTGTTTCTTCTATATTTTTGTAAAACTGTTGACACCACTTTCTTATGTAGTTCTTTTATTGGGCAAACCGCTGGTTCTTCACAGGGGAACAATTTAAAAGCCACAAGTTATTGGAAGGATTGTAGTATAGAAGCAGTCCTTTTGAACAGTTCTGTTCACACTAAGAAGCAATTCATCATTATCACAAACGTCATGATGCGGATTGTGATAACCATGTCTAATCGACTGGATAGTACAGATTTGAATGTTGCCCTATCAGTCACAAGTCTTCCCAATATTTAAAAAGTAATGGAGCAATCGAAGATAGTTTTATTTGACTCCATACCAACTAGCATGACCTCTTGTGGAAATACCAATGTTGGTTTCTGCCAGGCCGCACTATCTAACCTGTTGCTCTTCAGAAGTTGGTTATCAACTGACGTGCCTGCTCTTCTCTGTATGACTGCTGGATTGGTATGTCTGAACCTCATACAGCCATTACCCATGATCTACTAGGAGAGATTGATTTCTATTCTTCTCTCCCCTTTGGACTTCGTGAATGGGCCGGTTAGCGATTTCCTTCCAAAAGCGATATAGAAATTACCTTTGACTGATCCTCCTTTCCATTCCACCATGCCACCCAAAACTCTAACTAATGTTGCATGGTTTATTCCAAGGATTCTTCTCCTCTCCTCTGGCATATAATCTTTACATAGAGTTGATGGATTATGTGCCGAATTATGAATTTAATTTACTCAATAGGCCAGAAACACTTCATTGTGTATGTAAATGCCTCAGTAGCAGTGTAACACTATTTCCTTCTTTAGGTTCCTGGGAGTCTTCAGCTCCAGAGAGACTGTATTCTGCCATACCAATCACATCTGGTCTCTTTGATTTGTAAGTAGATGACCCTCTTCTCACAATGTCCAGCACTAAGTTAATTAGCTTTCTTTTTCACTCTTTTATTGTGAATCCTATATTGCTCAGTGGACACAGACTGCTCAGTGCAACTATAATCTCTCTAGGTAATCAATTAAACCTCTTCATTTCTACCTCCGATTTGTGAGTAGCGTTCTGATTCGACACTTTTTGAGGTCTTGCTATAGACTGCTTGTTTCCGGTCCAGGGAAGACATGGCTTGGCAGTTTGGGCTGAACTGTTCCCATGAGGCACAGGGTCAGACTGATTTGCATATAGCCATGTCTGAACTGGGGTGGCTGAGTGAACTAAAGAATGGTGATGGATTAAACCCAGATCAGGTGACTGGGGGTGAGTGTTTGATTTGTTCAAATGCTCCGTCCATCATCCCCTTTTGTCTTGCTATAGACTGCTCCAGCTGTCTGTCGAGTATTGGTCAGAATGCTGTCTGCGACAGTCAACCCTTGCTCTTGATCAGATGGCTTTCAGGTTGATCTCCGTTCCCTCCTTTTTATTGTTGGCCTTCCTCTCTTCTGTGTTTGTCCCTTCCCTGGAGCATAGTTCTTTAAGTTTTGCTTGGCTGTGGTATAACCTCCCATTGGTGATGTAGCATGAATTCAGGAACTACTTAATTCTTTGACTTTAAGCACTCCATGTGTTTCTTTATTCCTCTGCTCCTCCAACCCCTAGAAGATGCTCTTATCTCACTCCCTGATGCTTCCTTCCCTCTCTCACTCATCCCTTCTACTCTCACACCCTGTGTAACGCACTGTGACACAAGGGCTATTGCAGTCTGTAAAGGGTTGGAAGCAAAGTCTTGGGCGAAGGGTTTCAAGATGGCGATGCAGTGCTGTGAGATGAAGAAGACGAAGATCCCCTTAAATTGCGTGTGGCTTGGGCGGCAGATGTGGCTCACATTGCCACGACGTGACTCTGAATGTAGGCAAGGGGTGGTGAACTCCAACAGCCTAAAGGTGACCGTACCACCTTTTCCCTTTGCTGTTACTGTGGGCGGCTACTCTCAAGCAGAGCCTAGCAGCATGCAACTGACGACCACCACCACCTTTCCTTGCTGCTCTGATGGGCAAAATCCACAAAAAACGTAAAGTAGCAATGTGTGAGTGCATGCTCAACCTTGAATTTCGCCTTCCCACTCTTTGTATCTCTCCTGCCGCCCTCGAGTTGCCACCCTAGAGAACATTTGGTACACTACAGACAATTAAGGAAAAGACCCAGGTGATACAGGAGCATGAAAGAGCAGAGTCCGTGAGGTGCACCGTGGCTGTATCAGTCACACCTAACCCAAGCACTTACCCATGTGCTGGTCAGAAGAGCACCTCTCCCCACTACCACTATTCCTGCCATGGAACTCAACCAGATCCAGACTTTCTGGGTTCTCAAGTATCACTGACCAGCACTGCCACTGTGAGGTGAGTGTTGGAGCCCAGACGAAACTGCAAAACAAGAAGAAGCAGCATGGACAATGGTGGAGAATCAGTGTTGCAGCGTTAAGAGCTTGTAGAAGAATGCTCAATGTGAGAACAGGCGGCTGACGCAGGGGGGCTGCAGTGTGTGGTGAAGATGCAGGTCTATGTTATAGAGACACTCTCATGCTTAAGCAGATGCATTTGAGCAGTACAGAAACCTGAAGCTTGAGAGTGATGCAGGCTTGTATGGTAGGGGATAAGCATGCTGAAGAAAGGGGATGCAGATCTGCACATGCTGGAGTAGACCTACTCAGTTGGGAAGCAGCAGAGGTGTGAAACCGAGATCTTACACGCAAAGGTGGGTGCAGGCTTTGTTAATTTGGGGATTGACATGCATGCACAATTCGACAATGCAAACTTGAAATTCAGTTGTGTACTCGTAGGGTTTGGTGATGGTGGTGTTAAACAGAAATTTGTGGCAGACCAGATTGAAGAAACTATGACTGGGGCAAGAAGTCCTTTAAAAGGAGGCTTGCGCAACTGAGAGCAGGCATGCCCAGTAGGAATGCATGCATGCTGAGTGTGTTGGTTGATGTAGAGTGGGTGTACAGTGGTTAAACCACGAATATACGCTTTAAAGTTGGGAAGCCGGGATTTGTTTGAATGTTCACACTGGAGGATGCATGTTTGGGTACTATGTTGGCGGTTCAGTAGGACTACGATCAGTAAGGGTTTTAAGTGTGTTGCATATCCGTTTATGGCAAGTGCATCAGTCCTAGAGTGCATTAACTCCCTCTCGTTTCTTGCCCTCTCCCCTGGACTGATCAATAACTCTGGCCTCGTACTCCGCCTTTCTCCACATGCACACCACGTGCTGCTGCAGTGGGTGGTGGCAGCTAGCAGCAGCTAATTGTGTTTTACCAGCCAGTGGATGGGGCCAGGAATGAGGTAACTGCTTCAGATGGCTGATTGCACTAACTGACAGTACAGCTGTGTAAGGATTGTTGGGAGTACCACTTCCTTGCCGTCAGAGCACAATCTGCGGTCAGGTAAAGGGCGGTACAGGAAATTCTGAGGTGATGTGCCCTATAGGAATGTTTTTTGTTCGTACCGTGAGCAACAAAGTAGTTCGACAGGATTAATGCAACCTCTGCAGAATTCTGCATGCAGCCCAAAGGAGCAGCCGAAGCGGTTGAAATACTGCTTGTTTCTGCTTGTTGAGGAGTGGGTGAGGGATTTGTAGCTCTTGGAAAGAGAGGGCGTGGCATTCCTCTCCAGAACAACCAAATGTGATCATAAGCCCAGGACCAGTGAAGGGAGGGGGGCAGCTGCCATTCATTTGAAGGGTTGTACTTCCTTGGCATGCTGATCGTGTTACTTGCTCAAAATTGACAAGTGAGGCCAATTAACTTTGCCAGTGCTTTTTTTTCATAATTATGAGGTATTTTAATTTTTCGTGCACTGATTATGCATACTCTCATGACAGTTATTTTATTTTTATTTTGCTGCTTGGTCAGTTATTGGTGAAAGAAGCATATGTACAATGTTTCATATGCTTATCTCCTGGTTTGTGGTTCAGACATGTTTTTTTTTTTACTTTGGTTGTATTGTATTTAAAGCGTTCACCTACCAAAAAGCATTCCATGCGAATATAATTGTTACAACCGAAAGAAAGCTGTTGGAGATTTGGACATTGATCTGGTTGAAAATTTTAACAACCTTAATTTGGCCATTTCAGTTTGCAACTGTAGTTTCTGGTATGGTCTTCCAATTTCGTGAGTCTTGCATCATCATGGCTTATATTCACAAATAAATCAAAATGTTTAATTTCTGCGTCTTTACAATTTGTTCGTGGGTGTTAATTAATTAACTATTTTCTTTTTGTTGTATTTAAAATTTTCATGCATGGACTTTTTTTTTTCTTCATGAATCGGAAAGCACTCTAATGCCTTTGAGGATTTTTGTGGTTTATGTATTTTGAATGTGGAATGAATACTCTTCTGTCTCCAGGGAATAAAAGCAGTCCTGTTCACTGAATTGAGTCATTGATGAATGGCAAATAACCCTCAAGGTCTTAACTTACTTATCCTGTCCATGGGCCGTTTCTCAATGTTCAAGTGAAATAATGGCCTCTTAATCTTGACCTATTATAGTGCCACCTTGTTGGAGTATAGGCTTTCTTAACTGAGCAGAAATTAATATTTACTTTGTGCTCCCTCACCTCCCACATTCCTGGAATCCCAACAGCTGCCAAATTAGCATAGTATATGTGGATGTATGTGCTGGTAGTTTGTCTGTTATGCAGACTCTTTACAAGCAGTTGCACCATTTTTTCCACAGTTTGTGTGAATTAACAAACTTTCTTTAGTATACAGTTTATTGGGTGGAGACACCATGACTAATATCATGGTAACGGTTTAGCTACCTGGAAACTGAGAAAGGATGGGCTTTGTGTCATCAATAATCTGCTCTTTCAGGCGATTGTGTCCCAGAACTGTTGATGATGACGGCAGAAAAGGGTTCTATTGATTTCCCTTTCATCTCAACTGAACCATTATTTCCGGCAACCCATTGGTGTCTTCATTTGTCATGCAGGGGAGAAGAAGCTTACCAGAGGCTTGATGAAATACCACTAGACACTCTGTTGCAGATGCAGAACATGTGGGGTTTTGTGATGCATTTGCTCATTGTTGCACTTTTTTGTTTTTTAAAGTTGGAATAAAAACCTTTCACTCACCTTACTGCAGATGCTAATGCTCCCATGTCGAGTTTATTATTTGGTGCACAATCTCAAAAGATATTTGGACTTTACCTCGTTTACTTTCCTTTCAAACAGCTCCTAAAAGGCATCTTCACCCAAGTAAGCTCTGTCCGAACGTTCTTCCTAACCCACATCACTCTTACTCATGTGGTGCATTATAAAATAGAAATATACATAAATGTTCTTTGTATTAATGTATTGTGACCCTTTAACTATGATAAGCACTTGCTTTTGCTTCTGCATTGAAATGGATAAAAAAACAAACTCCCACAATAGCAAAACGATCCAGCTGTTGTCAGAGTTGTATTTGTTTTAATTAAGTTCCCCCTAAGCTAAGGGATTCTTTTGACCTTTGTCCTTTTACTCCTTGAAATAAGCTAAACCTAGCAAGTAAAATGTTGTTTCAGCACATAATGGGCAGTAGCACACTGTCTTGTTGAATGAGAAAGATGTGTAGTATGTTCTGTTGCCAGTTTAACAGGACCCATGCCCCAGGATCATGAGTCGTCCATTTCAGACCTTGTTGTGGAGTGGAAGAACGGTAAGTGCTTGAGCGGTCTGTGGAAGGTTGAGTGACTTCCAGTTTAGGGGTGGAGGATTGGGTGTGATATTGAGACACTTAACACTTGCCCTGGAGGCTCCTTGATCTTTGCTGTTGATCAGTGGAGGGTGGACCTCAGCCGAAGTAATTTGGCTCTTTAGGCTGTGTGTAAACAAGCCTAAATAATTACTTATTTCTAGAGCTAAGCGCCAGAGTTTGAGTTAATAGAAACGTTGACTGTAGTTCCAGTGCATGAGGAAGGGTGTGTAGATGTTAAATAGCAGAGAGAATTGATGAAACACTTCGAGACGCCGGAGAACTGTTACCCAGCAGATTTAGGGTTTTCAGAATGGATGCCTCATTTTCTGCTGAGTAGTCACAGGTGTGATCAAATGTTCCTCTCTTTTGTAGCAGTTATTGCTTATTCTCTGCTCACGAGCATTTATGTAGGCAATAATTGTGCATGAATGACTTAACTAGTGCCGGAATTATCATGGCTGCGCTGTTGTCCCAGCCACTGTTCTGTTTGTGGGCCCTGTCCATTGAAGGCATGGAGAGTGGGGCCAGTATTATGGTATCCCCCATCATGCACAAAGTAAAATGGAAGAAGCTGAAATGTCTCTGAGGGACTTTTTCTGGGTTGTGTTCCCTAAACAGTGTGCCTTTTAGTTAAACCTTCAATCTTTTTTAAAGAAACACGGAGGTAAACTCTCTTCATTTAAGGAAACGGTTTGATTTTGAAATTGTTTTTTTTTCCTCAGAGCAGTTGTTAAGCACTCTGACGTGAGGTTTGTTTTGTGAACCATCCATCACTATTATTGAAATCAGTCAGATGATCGAACCATGGCAAATATTAAACTATAGGGCCGAATTTACATAGAGGATGATCCACGAGAAAACTGTAAATGTGCTTCCAACAATCCACAGGTTTAATCTTGGGTATTAACGTTTGTGGGTGTTCAACTGTTGCATGTGTCTCATCCTCACAAGGGTCAGAAGCACTGTCATGTGTGAGCAGATTTACTTGCATTTACCCTATGCGTGGAATACTAATTTTGAGTAAATAAACGTCAAAAGACAAAATCAATAGAGTAACGTGATTATTTCCCCTTGTAAATTCTGCAATTTCCTCATTTGGGTATGCTAGTGGCGTTCCCTTAGCCTTGTGGTTTGAGGCCTAAATATCTAGGTTTCGTAGTTGTTGCCCTGAACAGTCCCCACTGTTTTTAACTCAATTGGAAAGAGTACTTTACTTCCTGTTCTAAGGTCCTTCCACAGTAGCACCAACTTGTTTTTAAATAAACTACTTGCACGGTTCATTCACTCTGCATGATTTAGTCCGGGTGAGGATTAGGTAGCACTTTGCCTTTGTTCTGTTGGTGGGGCAAAGGCCGTCCTTTTGATCATGGTATGCCCCTGACAATCACTCCTTGGGAAGTGCCGATCGATCTCCTGGCCAATTGGCCACATATCCTTATAGGTGATGAACCAAAGTCATCAAAGCATCTTTGAAACCTAGAAACTAAAAAGAAAAGAATAAACGTGCCTAATGTAATTACACTTGAACCAGCTTTGTCTAAAAGTAGAGAAGAAAGGCTACAGTATCCTCAAATGATAAAATGTGTCATGTACATGTATTGTTTTTTTGGCAGGCAGAGTTGCCTGAAATAGACCTGGTGTATTTTTGCCCCTGAGACGTATTAGTCACACGAATGGCAATGAGTCTGATCTAAAATTGTCTAATGGATGGCGACTCTGGAGCAGCAGAGCTTCAAGGTCATAGGATGTGTGCAATTAAAAGTGCTGTGCAGTTTTTCGGCATCATTCCTTTAACAAAGGTGGTACATCTGTTCATCTGTTAAGTGTTTAAGCACAAAATGTAAATTAAACGTCTGCGTGCATGCCATCCCTCTGAGTCCAGCCTCTGTCCCCACCAGTCTGCTTGCCAAATCTTAGTTCACACCATTTTTTTTATCTAGCGGAGGCAATATGCAAGAATTCTTCCACATCATAATGTTTTCTTAATATCTATACCTTTTCTGCCTTTCTCCGGTTCATTTCTTATATATAATTCACTTGTTTTGATAAAAGAGCAGGTATTGATTTAAAAAGGTTTACTTTCTTGGTTTGTGCTTAACATTTGCAGTCTAAACCTTTTCACATGAGTTTGTCATGATTTTCTTGCAGGTATGTCATTAAAATGTTAATGGTGTTGAAGAATAGGCATCTCTGGTGTCTGATCCCTAAAGAAATAATTGAACATGAGCAGAAAGTTGAGATGTCATTAAGCTCTTGTTTGACAGCGCAGCTATCGCCAGACAGTTAACTGATCATCTCTAGAGAGGGGATTTGACTCCACCCGTATTTTGGGAGCCAGGAGTACACGTTTTGATAGGGCATAAGTTGTGTGCTTCTACAAAAAAAGCTTGCCCTCTAGAACCTGTGATCATTATGGTGTAGCTTGACAGCGTAGCGTTCTCCAGACAATTATGTGATAATCACTAGAGAGAGGTTTTGACTCCGCCCATATGTTGGGAGCCTCTGTACACACTTTGAATGAGCAGAAGTTGTGTGCTTCCACTACAAAAGTGCTTTCCCTCTAGTAGCCGTTTTTAGGTCGAGCGACCTATCTCAATGCGCATGCGCATTGAGCGGGAGCGAGATATATAGGCGCTTAAACAAAGCTTACCGAGATCGGGCGATTCCATGCAGTGCCCGTGAAAAGGAGCTCAATGCGCATGCGCATTGACATAGAAAAGCGCGTGCACAGGAAAGACAGCCATCTGCCGCCAGCAGCTTCACTTCAAAGGGATCATTTCGCGCACTCAGGCATTTCTCCTCCCTAATTTATTCACTGCCGACGGCCAGCCGTACTTTCACTTTGACGGCGCCAGGCCGTCTCTTGTTTACATTTTAGCTACAGCCCTCCCCCCACCACCGTTGTACGATCACCCCTGCCCTTTACGTTAGTGCTTGCTGCTTGCTTGTTAATGGTGGCTTAATTTTGCGAAATACTGCAGCTACAGCTTTGCTTTCCACAGAAGGTGATTTTTTCGAGGCTATATTTTGGTTTTAGCTACAGCTCTTTCGCTGTAGCAACTGCTTTGCTTTTGGCGTGTTTTACATTTCGTTTTCGCAACGGCATTTCTCAGACCGCATTCTTAGTGATCCATGCCTCTGCATCAACACATTAGCGTTGCTTCTGTGGCTAAGTTTTTATTTTCCTTTTAGCTACAACCCTCCCACATCTCCATTATACCACTGCGTTATTCATACTATATAGCAATTAAGTTCTTAAAGACTGCTGTGTGTTTGCCGCTATTATTTGTATACTTATGGACCCAGCCACCAGACTTACACAGAAGCTTGCTTTACTTTGCCATTTCGTTCGATGCATTGCTTCGGTTTCCAGCTCCCCTGCCCTTTACATTGGTGCTTGCTTATAACACCTACACACTCTGCATCACTTGGTGCGCTCAGCAAAAAAAAAAGTTAGTAATCCTATATTGTAGCAAACTATATGGACGTTTAACTGAGTTCCCTTTACAGTGTTGTACTCAATGTGCTGTTAGTGTAAGCAAACAAAACAGCCCACAGTAGTTCGTGCGCTCAGCAAACACGCCAAACAGTTAATAAGCATGTATTGTAACCAGCTATATGGACATCTAACTGCGCTCCCTATAACAGTTTTGTCATCTATATGTTCTCAGCGCAAACTTGACTAAAAATTATTTGGTGAGCCAGGTTAAGGGCCGGATTACAAACGAAAAGTTGCTATGGCACAAATGTTAAAACCATCCTCATACTCTTCCTCTTTCTTTGCCTCGGTTTTTATCTCCTCATTCTACTACCCATCCACTTACTGAACCATTCCATCCCATTAGCCAGCTAGCCAGTAAACCACCCACCCATCTATCTACCCACTCATCCATGCATGCGTCAACCCATAACTCTCTCTCTTTCATGCGTGCTCTCCTTCTTTTTTTGTCTCTTTCTCTTTGTCACACACTCTTATTCTAATTATATATCTTGTATATCTTAATTATATATTTTATATATATCTTATATCTCCCCCTGTATCTCACTATTTTCTTAAGCCTTCTCTGTGCCATGTTCAGTAAACGTTAAGGAGCTTCAATAAACAAGCATTGGCATAGCCAATAGGTCTCGCCTTTGGGACCTTATAAGTGTTTAGCCATGCAGCAGTTGATGTTGTTGCACCAAGGATATTGTGCTGCATAACTAAATACTTATAAGGTCCCAAAAGCGAGACCTATTGGCTATGCCAATGCTTGTTTTGTTTATCTAGCTACCTAAGCTTAAACTTTCAGACGCACACACATGACATTTAAATGCTATCAACATGTCTTACAGAAGTAGATAATGGAGGCTGTTTTTCTCTGGCAGAAGCACTGATGGGAGGAATGCTGTCATTCACCTACTTGCATATTGGTCATGGCTTGGCATTGCAACGACCGCTTGACCTTTTAACCTACTCCAATATTTTTCTACAGTTCTTGGCTTCTATGCAAATGCATACTATTTACTTGTAATGCTTCACATTACTATGCAACATTCCTTTAAAGCTAGACCTATTGGCATTGCCAGTGCTTGCTTTTTTGTGGCTCCACAAGCCCTGGATCTTGAACAGTTCTCACTGGTACCAACCAGAGTTGCAAACACAAGTGAATCAGATCATTCCTGCTATGTATGTTCTGTTGCCTAACCTAGGTTAATAACAATAGAAAAAGAGGGTCCCTAAAGGAATCATTTATACAATACCTTCAATATTCAATTGTGTCATATCCATGAACACTTAATTTATGACAGTCACAGGAGATTTGAATGATAACAACAGTTTATCAAAAAAGGATCAGAATTTTTTTGATGATACATCGATTTTTTGTCAATTGATTTTTTGGCAACATTAACTACCAACTATTTTATACAGTGTTGGGTGGTAGCAAGAACACCTTTCGCATTATACATGTGGTCTAAATAACCATGTTCAACAGTTCAATGCACGTCTTAAATAGATGTACAAAATCAAATTCAATGATTTTTCGCAAAAACGGTGTTAACCTAGGTTAAGGCAGTTCTGGCCTGGCACTTTGATCTAGATACCTCCGAGTTGACTATTTGAACTCGTCCTTGGATTAGTTTGTCCTGCTGGGTCACTAAGGACAAAATGCATGAGCCCTTTTTAGGTCTCGTCCTACGCAACGCGCATGCGTTGCATAGGAGGGGACCTAATGCCATCGGCGGAGCTTTTTCAGCAAAGAAGTGCACATCTTGGCGATTTACTTTCGGGAACGCGCGGCGCCATATGGTGGCGCCATATGGTCGCACGCTCCCGAAAGTAAATCGCCCAAGCCCCCTCCCCCTGCTGCCACTTTCACTGCTGCGCGGCTTTACTGCCGCGCGGCCAATGCTTGTTTATTATTATGATGGCCCGCAGAAGCCTAAAAGTGTTTTATTCATGTGCCCCTCGGTTCACGTATTCTGCAAGGAAAATACCCAATTTTAATCTAATTGAAAAGCACTAGCTGAAGTGTACGATGTTAATGATACTAAAACGCCTTGGACACATAGCGAAGTTTCTTGTGGGAATATGAGCAGGGGGTATGGCTGATTTTCATTCATGCGAACTACACGGTCACATTGCCACAATGACGATCGAAGCGCGTCCCTATTCCACCCCCTGTCCAAAGTGCTGCAGTTACTCCTTTGGGGCTCTTACCTTCAACACAAGCCTGCTTTTCATGCCCGCTGAACGCTGGGAGTTGTAGTATACGCGGTCTCATTTCTGAAATACCGATCGGAGCGCCTAGCTATTCTGCCATTCAATTACAGTGCTGCAATCCTCTTTTAGGGGGCATAGGTTAAAAAAACGCAGGCCTTCTCTTCATACTGCGTGTCCTCTCAGACCACCTGGTAGCTTCTTCAGATATACGTCGGCATCTTTGTAAACATAGTCGTACCAGAACCGAGAAGGTGGTCTCATCTGCTATCCAAAAGGAAGCCATCTGCTCTCGCACCTCTGCTGCCGGGAACCGACGAGTGAGATCTAAGACAGTCGCTCATTTCCGGGGAGAGGAAGAATAACTAGATTATTATAATACGTTAATAAAGTAAAATACTTGCCACGTACCAGGACACCATGAGAGGAAATATTTAACCAAATGTTAAAATCTGTCAAAAAAATAACGTGTTTGTAATTAACTATCTTGATCTTGAAGGGTAGCTTGGCGCAAAATACCAGATGTGTATGCTTACCCAACGCAGTAATGAATATTAATTTTATGGACCCGGAAAAGAGTGAAAGGCTGATTGGACCTGCCGCGTTTTGAACCTGTTACCACGAGGTCAAACAGAATTCTGCACTGATTCATTAGTCCACTGTTCGAACAGATAAGGCAATGTAGAACGCCTAAACTTTTCGCCATAAATTAAACAAAGTACAAGCCGGATATCGCTTGCACTGTGAAAGGCAGAACCAACTGCTTCCATCAGCTGGTCAGTTTCACCAATGCACGGCTTCCAGAGCAGTTGCAAAATGCAGTGTACCATCAGTAATAGAGCACCTGTCCCTGTCAGCACCCAGCACATCTAGTTTAAAGAGCACCGCAGAACAAACCGGGACAGTACGCCCTTACTATTATATAACCCCCATCCCTCCCGTGGTCATGACAGTCAAGGTATAAACTGAGTGAGAGGTTACCGTGCTGATGGTGGCTGTGGAAGCTACAAATACAATCTGGTAGACCACAGCACACATGTCCGTGCGTTGGGTCCTATGACAGCAGAGTACAAGCTGACCAAAGCAACACACAACTTGAGATGAACTACTGTGAGACAGAAGCACAGGGAGGTTTAGCCTTAGCCCCTCTGCAGTCGGCTGTGATCCCCTGAGATGGATGGTCTATGATGCATGGGCCACATATATGGCACTTGTGTTTAAGTTTTTTATCACACTAAAGGGGTTGTTTGGAGTAATCATCAAACACTGTACCACTCCACTGTACACTATACTCACAAAAAGGTAACTGGATGATTGAAAAATATGAGCAAAAAACTGATTTAACTCAATAGGGAATATCTATACCCCTTTTTGCTCCAAACATCGGGGACACCATTAAAGTTAACTTTGTCTCCCATGAGTTAATTTTAATTCGCCTTTCATATTTAATTTGCACTCTGCCCCTCACTCCGACTTCCATTGGATGATTGAAAATACCTCCTGCTCCTCTCCTGAGTACCAAGATGAAGTAGACGCACTATCTATGTCAGACCTAGGTCAAAACCGTATGCGGTTATATTTGTCAGTCAAAGTCCGTACACCACATCAAAAGCACTTTTAAAATCCCGAAATGCAGCACTTCTGAGATGCACAATTATCCTTCCTACATTTGTATGCTTTAAGCA
Organism: Lissotriton helveticus; assembly: GCF_964261635.1. Taxonomy (NCBI): domain Eukaryota; kingdom Metazoa; phylum Chordata; class Amphibia; order Caudata; family Salamandridae; genus Lissotriton; species Lissotriton helveticus. Next base: position 782,233,743 of record NC_136071.1, read on the forward strand.
AGACCAGTTCTCTAGAAACTCCTGTCCTAAAGTGCACACAACACAGTGTAAGTTTACTTGACTAGGGCATTACAAGCCTTCATGATTCGCTTCACATCTACCTTGGAAGGAAGAAAAGCAGTCTCACTATCTAAATTTAAACAATCAAACCTTCAGCATAAACAGATTCTTGAAAGTTGGCTTCACTGGCAGCGATTTTAAATCCCCCATCGAAGGCAAGAGGTATTCTCCATTCTGGAGCAAATGTCAGTTTGCGTCAGTCGCGGGATAAAAAGTGCTACAAAAATGTCACAAGTTTACTCAGCACAAATTTTGACAAGAAAACCTGATGCAATTTGTGTGGAAGAGCCCCACACAACTTTTCAACTCGAAATGGGCAAACCTGCTGCATTACCACATTATCCCCTATTTCAAGGTGCAAAATTCCGCAGGAAGCAATGCTGCACCCAGAAAAAAATGCACGTTGCGGTATCTATATAAGTGGGTGTGATACTGCAGAATAATGTCCAAAAACTGATCTTACAGCTCTGGTACAGCAACAAAACACGCATTGGCATAGCCAATACGTCTCGCCTTTGGGACCTTATAAGTGTTTAGCCATGCAACAGTTGATGTTGTTGAACCAAGGCTGTTGTGCTGCATAACTGAATACTTATAAGGTCCCAAAAGCGAGACCTATTTGCTATGCCAATGCTTGTTATCTTTTTGTATGTAACCTGAAGGGCGACCCGTCCGGTCTATTTGGGTTGAGGTACTGCTAACCGCCATTGAGGTTTCATATTAAATAACCGTTTTCGACATACAGTATTATTATAGAGACTTTTTAAAGACCGTCCACATTTTACAAATCTTTTAATTGGTGATGTTATTTGAAATGTCCGTGATAATGTTGTCGATTTTATGTCCTCATGTTAGATACTTTAAAAAATGTAAATTGTTTATCGTTTTACACCAGAATTCTTTGTGGTCACGGACACATCATTGTATGTCTGTAGATACGACTAATGATTCCTGGTCCAGTTCCAGTACCCTCTGTTTAATTGTTACTTTCTATTACAAACCAGCATGAATGTTGCTTAGCGTCATTTTATGAGCCATGAAGCTCATGGTGCGTCGATCTAATTTTGAGTTATCTTGGCTAGCAGGTAGATGGTTGTGACAAGCACCTGTTCTAGATCCACAATTTCTTCACAGTAATGTTGTGTTTCTGTGGATTACAGTGTAAACTCATGCATGCTTTGGTGAGCTGACTTTATTTGGAAGCAGGTTTTGCAACTGGAATGTGTTTGAGGGCGTTTATCAACTCCTATTACTCATCTCTTGCCAACCACCCTGACTCTTCTCTGCTCCAGAAACTGCATTGCCCGCAACTTCACTTCTTAGTTTTCTGGACAGCTGGTGCGCAACGAATGTGCTTACAATTAATGTTTTAAAGTTTTGGTCTGGAATTGAGGACTCTAATTTGATGCTTACTGTTTGGATATAGCTTTTCCAGGGATTTACTTTGAGGGTTTTCTCAAATATGACTGGAGCGGAAATCCCCTGTCCAAATACCTATTGTTTTTTTATGAGGTTCCCTTTTATTAGGTCTGGCTTGACAAAGCAGCTGTCGCTTGACCTTCTATGATCAACTGAAAAGGAGCTTTAAGAAGCATTGAGAGAGGGGGCTTAGCTCTGTCCAAAAGCTGTTTATCTTGAGTGTAGCATTTGATTGGGCAGAAATTAGGCCCTTCAGACAAAAGAGGGCTTGTATTGAAATCCCATTAGCTAATGAAGCGTTTCTCTTCATTTACTGTGGCTGCTGCATTCAAACGTAACGATGCAGTGAGCAAAGGGGAAACTCTACCTTACTATTATGCTGTTAGTTTAATCTCCCCGCCCCCACGCCACTGTACTGAAATGCAGTGCACTGTGGTGTTGATAATCCATGTCAGTGATGAGCTGCAGCTAGAGTGGAACTAGGTGCAGGTGGAATTCACCTGGTTTTACAATATTCTGTGCAGTGAAACACTGTGAATCACTGCTGACATGGGCATATTCTAGTGCTTGGGGAATCATTACATTGCAATGGAGGGTGCAGTGATTGGGAGCGAGTAATAGATGTCATTGGAGTAAGAGTTGCACAAAGGGTCCGCATCCATCTCCTATTGTCTCTCAGTTGCGGGTTAATCTCTCTATCTCACAAGCAGTTATCTTATGGCAGTTTAGCATCTAATCCTAAATGAGCGGGACTGTCATTTCACTATCAAATTTACCACCACAGCAGACCGCTATTCGCTCTCTTGCACGGGACGTGGTAGTGTGCGTTGTGCCACTAATAGAAAGCCAACACCCAACCCTACTTTTGTCATGCCACTGACCCTCCAGTAGCAACAATGTCCACACAAAGGCTGCAACAGCAACTTTGGTGTGCCTTTAAACCATGCCCACCCTGCCCGTACATCTGTCACTGTCATCTTCCTTTTGTTGTCCAGAAGGCAGTGACCACGGAACCCGCATCACAGAGCATTGTTGTACAAGTGAGGTCACCCATGCAGGAGTACAGTGGCCCCTGTGCCATCTGCTCCACCTCCGTGCCTTACCATACTCTTGCGCCGGCTGGTGGGCAGCTGGTGTCAAGGAGCTAGGATTCTGAACTGCCATGTAATGGATCCGAGTCACAACCTACCATGCTGGAAATTCCTATTTTCACATGCAGCAGGTGAACTGTGCACATGTAGAGAGCACGCCTTAGCTGATCTCAAAATGGAGACTGTCAAAGATAATTTTAATAGCTTGAGATGCAAAATGATTCAGACGAATCTGCTGTCTCCTCCATTCAAGCTTCTTGTTCCTGCTTCACTTTGCCCTGCCCGCTCCTTGCGTCTCCTATTGTAGAGCTTTGAAGCAGCGCAAGCCGGCTTAAGTACTTTGCAAGCCCCGACATGCTAGAATTTCTGGATTAGTTCAACCATCTCGCTTATAATCCAACTCCTCTTCTTGTCTCTTCTTCCCCTTCTTCTGTCCTTTTTCCCTAACCTTATCTTGCCTCACGTTTCTGGTTCCCTTTTCTATTGCTTCTACTCTCCTCCCTTCCTTAGCTTTCGTGTTCTCACAACCCTTTGAAGCAGCCTACTGTCTGAACAGGCGCTATACAAGCACCATTATGGCAGAACCCAATGTTTAGTTCATCTTTCACGCCCCTTCCCTCTGTTGTCCTGCCGCCCTTTCTCCTGGCTGCTCCTTCACTCCCCTGTTCTGCTGATGTGGTAGGATGCCTGAGGGACTCTTGCACAGACTGGAAACACCTGGGGGGGGGGGGCAGATTCCAAAAGCACATTGTGGAAAAACATCTGCTTTTCAGACCAGTAAAGACGAAGGAAGGAGGGCCTCGATACTGCACCAGAGCTAGAACTGGAGGGTTGGGGGAACGTTCATGCACCTCCTCAGTTGTATGGAAACCTGCCAATTCCTTGCCAAGTAGTCTGATTCTTTTTTACAGAGTTTACCATTCCTGCTGCGGTGCTGCTCGTGACAACCTGCCCCTAAAGTACAACTTGACAGCAGATGGAAACTCCTGGCTTAATCAGGCTTCCGACTTTGGTTTATTGCTCTCACTCAGTTCTACATGGCCTCCGATCTTTCCCTTGCTTGCTCGGTATTGTACCTCCCCAGCCTGTCTCTGGCCAGTTTGAATCGATTTCGTTTTTACTGTGGCCCTTGTGCTACAGTCTGTTTCATCAAATATGCTCTGTTGCACTTCCCAGAGAGCCTGTCACATGATGTACCTGATTTTGCACTTTCTGACGCATTACATACTGACTTACATGGGTGCAAACACGTACCCACCGGAGAACTCTCAAATGCACATACCACAAAGACACAGACAGACAGACAGACAGACAGACAGACAGACAGACAGACAGACAGACAGACAGACACACACACACACACCCCCCCCCCCCCCCCTTCTCCTCCTCCTCTCTTTTCATGGTAAAGGTGCCCATCTGCAACATGTCAGACCCTGAGAAGTGCATATGGAAGCTTCTTTGATTCTGTCCCGGCAGGATAGTGTCAGGTGCCAAGGCTGTCTTTGCTTAAGTCAAGTGAGGTTTTCTCTTCTGCTCACTACATCAGAATCTGTCCAATGGACAGATCTGGGTCAATGCACTACTCTGGCTGGTTGATTTGGGCACTTGCCTCTCTAACGTGCCAGCATTTGAAGGGGGCTGTAATGGTAAAATGCCTCTTATCAGTAGAGACAAGAGGCTGGCCACATTTATATGGCTATTACTCATTCAAATACCGTCTGGTAGGCAGTAACCATGTGATGGGCTGTGCCGACCTTGCAGAGTTCCACCGGGTCTTGGGCAGTTTCCTGAAAACTGCTGGTTTTTACCACCTGCAGCAGCTTTCCATGTTTAGGGTCCAGGTATCCTCTTTAATTCCATAATTGTTACTCCTTTTGTCTTTATGCTCTCACTTGGGAAACCCAATAGGTCTCGCGTTAATACGCTGCCACATTCTAATGCTGACATACAAACATGCTGTCTCGCATGGGTTTGCACATTATAGACTGATCTAACAGCTTTGTCATAGCTTGTTATATTTTGTAAGCCGTTTGCTAAGATTTTTTCTTAAGAGTGAGACCTATTTTAACGATGTTTTGCTAAAATACTATTTGTGTTTGTGAGAAAACAAACTCTGTCTTCTGCACTATTATGTCGAACATTTTAATTCACTGGCATTTCTTTACAGCACCATGTTTTGTGGATTTAAAATGCAGAAATCTCGCTGGCGTTTATGACATCAGACACACGGCTTTAGTGTGTAGAGTGTGCAGGTCAGGAACTTGCAGAAGGTATTTGTTTAAGGGGTGTTGGCTTTGCTGGATCGCTGTAACTCAGCCGAGACATGTATTTAAAAAAAAAAGTTCATACCAAGGAGTGAGTGCACTCTCAAGTCTATAGTTTAAAATATGTTTGGCAGTTCGAGGGCAAAGGTTATGATCCGAATGGCTGTGATAAGGCAGCAAACGCATCTGTTGCAAATGATTTTATTCTTGTTGAGGGCGTGATCAAGACGAAAGATTTCCACAAGCGACCAGAAACCCGGCCCCCTCCATTGGTCATTCACATGAGCTAGTCATCGAAGAAGAGGTAGCAGCACGGCTTAGATGAACATGGCAGCAATTAATCTGTCAGTAGAAAATACCTCAAATTTGGTTGAATTAACCCCCCCCCCCCTCATGCTTCCCAACTCCCTCTCTCCCGATATACTTACATTTGGTATCTTACTTGTTCGCATCACATCCTGTTCTTACAATTGTCATCCAAATGTAGTTGCATTAGCAAACAAAAAGATATCTTTCAAGTGATTAACTGAAGGGTAATTTTGTAATTCAATATTAAACGTATAGTGAGCCCCTAGAATGCATCCAATTCAGAATATTGTCTGAGTGAATGCAACACACTTAATGAAGTGATATCAGAAAGGTGCAATATGGGAAAATAAATTACAAAAAAACTATGGAAGCCTGGCAGAAGGGAAATACCCCAAAATATAAAAACAAGTACAGGCACGTATTTCAAAGGAAAGATCCCACTTCTGATGGAACCAGTGTTGTAAGGGTTTTTCCCCCTTATTTTTCCTAAAAAAAAACCTGTCTATTTTGCGGACATTCTGAGAACAGTTACTCACACGAGGGCCTGAATTCCAATTAAACCAGGACCCATGCATCTTTCAACTAGACCGTCACAGGCGCACAGCACTAGACTAGACTGGGAAACTCCTTTTCCGCAGTGAACCCTGATTCAACTTACACCTCAACGATGACTCTTTAAACTCCGTATCAGCCAAATCAGTCGGGGCGCTCAGGCTCCCCTTCAAGCCTTCCTGGATGATTAACCCCACACTTCTTACCCTTCTGTACTCCACCAGTTTCCCACTTGAAAGGTCATTGATTTCTATTCTTGCACATGTTCACAAACACCAGGTTTGCCATATTTCCTCCCCAGCTCAACAATTCTTTGCACTAGCCACATGCCCTTGTGACCCTCAGCTAAACCCGCCCTATCTGTTTAAACCCTCTGGTCTTCCAAGGGCTTCCCCCAGCTCTTGTTCAGACAAATAAAAAACTCTTCGCAGCTTTGTGTCTGTAGGAAAACTTTCTTCACGTACTCAAAGGGGCTACTATCGCTGTCTTTAACCTCATTGGATTGCTCTACTTTTTATTAGCATCAATCAGTTTGGATGTCTTTAAATACTGTTTTTGCATTCCAGAAGCCTCTCCTGAACGTTATTGCTGTAACAGTCAACCACAGGCTGTCCCCTATTTAATTGAGATGAAAGAGCTAAAATGGTTATTGATGTTTCTCCTATTTCGAATCTAAGTAAAGGACACGCTCCCCTCTTGGGCCATTTCCAGTTTACCGAGCGTAGTCTAGTTTTCTGTGGTGGTTCTAAACAAGACGCCCTCTAAATTCTAAATACACATGACATAGATTCATTTGCAGTGTTTACTGTAGTTCTGCAGCTACATTTCAATCTTATGCAGCATGTCCATACTTAAAACAGTAACTGCAGATGTAAAAGTTTTTTTGTTGTGGCCAAAGCTTCATTTTGAACTTCTGATTCGGAGCCTAAACCGTACTGTGTCGTATTTTCCCTTTGAAAATAGATACCTTTAGCATGAGTAAGAGGGAAGTGTTTAGAATGGCATGTGAGCTCCCCTGCAAGCTAAAATAACCTAACTGTGAAAGGCAATGTGTCCTGACAAGTCTGAAGTTCAGTCACTGTCAGGCGCGTGCTGCACACACAGATTGGGTTTAAGTGCAGCCTGTATGATTGTTGAAACACAGATGATTCGATCAAGACATACATTTCATTGAACACAACTTTACTGCTGCATGGTGTGCTCGTAGCTTTCTATTTTAATTCATTTTGACCCACAAACTACAGCTAAAGGAGCTGCTTGCACTTGGTTCTGCAAGCGCGGTCCACCAATAAGCCGCCATTGGTAGGATCATGAGCTAGTCTCCTCGGCGATACTTTTAGCTCTTTTTCTTAGGGGTTTTGGGGGGGGGGGGGGGTTAGGTACATGGGGCTAAGGTGACATTTTCCTTCTTGAATGCTCTTGGCCCCTATATGTTGTGGAAGATGCAGCTGATTATCTATCCTTAAAATGGTGGTGGGGTCCATGGTGAAGTGCCTGCCTCTGGCCCTCTGCCCAGTTGAGTCAGGCTCCTTTTCACAGCCTTGCTCAGGGATATCTACTTTTGCTTTGGTGTGTTCCCTTTTTCCCCACTCATTTGTCTCTGTATCTTCCCTTGCATTTACTCCGCTCCCTTCAATCGCTTCTTGTTTCCTCTCCTCTCCTCTCCGTCTTCCTCTGTCTGTTGCACCTCTGTCTCCTCTGTACTCTCTCTCTCTACTGTCATTCTTTCTCACCTGTCTCTTCCCTCTACCTTTCTCGCCTGTTCCTCTTTGTGTCTCTCATCTCTGCCTCTTTCTAATCTCTCTCATCGGTCTGTCTGTCCTCACACTCTCGCTCTCTTTCATTCTCTCTGTGTGTAAATTTCTTGTCCTTTATCATCGGTTCTGTTTTTCCACCACATCTTCTCTTAGGTTGGATTTTATTACCCACTGCTCTCTTACTTGGAGTTTCTCATGCACATTTTTCCTAAAACCTTACCTTCATGCTTTGCGACAGTGCAGTTTCACTCTCTTCCTTCGGGTCCAATTGCTACTGTTAAACTCTTTATGTGCCTGTTTGCTTTTCTTTCCTGATGTATATCCCCCTTTACCCTTTAAATCTGATGAACACTACTACTGTTATTTATTCGTATTCTCTTTGCAAAGCGTCTGATGGGCCTTCTAAGGGAGCGTTTCGAAATAAAGTTTATAAGATACGTTTTGGAAAGAGTCTGCACTCATTTGAAGTGGACAATAGTCCTTTAGAACATTCTCTCAATATTTTGTAGCATTTTGCTAAAAACACCCAGCGACCATGAAACCTCCCGAGATGACTCTGTATTGGCTTAAGCTGGGATTTCGGATGTGGCTCCTAATGCTAGGATATGACCTCGGAGCTGCTTCTAGCTAGAAGTTGTTAATTCATATTTTACAACATCATCAGTCCAAGTCCCTTCTGTGATGTGCAGAACTGCCACCTGGTCTTAACTGCACACCATCACAAATGTTAGTGTTTGGACTCTCAGATGGCAGGTTTGGTATATTTTTAGGGTTTATTTCCCACATTCCATTTTACTACTGGTTCTGCAAAATTTCATTTTGGGGCGGGGGGTTCTGTGTGCGTGTGTAAACACACACACACTCTATTAGGAGGATTTTCACCCCTTTTTTGTAAATACACATGCATAATGACACCTCAGTATCCATAAGCAAGGCAGCAGGACAGCCAAAACGAGTCTGGTGGTAATTTCGGTAGTATGCAAATACATTTGGAGCTGATCTAATATTCAATTGACTGCAGTTTCTTTACGAAGCGTACCATACAAGGGAAAGGGCAAAAGGATGTTTACGTGGAGGTTGCTGACTCCGCTTGTTGCCCTTCGATCTGGTGCGCAGCAGAAACCAGCAGCATTTTGGAAGCAACATCTGTGCCCATGGCGGAATGTAAGGCCGCCTGCTGTGAGTCAAATTGGGCCCCTAGTCCTTTAAGTCCTACTCCACTACAGGAGTACACTTTTAAAGCCCCCGAGGAACTCAGGGGAGGCTCTTGTAGACTCACAAGGTGTCGGGCAGAGACCAACATCAGGGTTCAGTCGATGACCAGTGGCTGCTGGGCAGTTGAAGGAAATGCCTCTTGTAGCTTGCATACCTGTAGCTGAAACAGCAGTTTAGCCATATCATCCTCTGAGTCCACGTCTTTGTCCTTGTACAAGAGGGACTAGGTCCAGTCCTTCAGGGCTTCACTCTGTTCACAATAGGAAGGTCAAATCCTCTTTTGTTCTCCCTCGGCTCCAGAAAGTGTTCTGAAGTGGATGCCGGGCGGTGCCACAATAACCAATGTGATCAAAATTTCCCTGGCCAACCCTACCTACTTTGGAGATTTTCAAGATGACGAGAGTCTTCGGCCAAACTTAACTAAGGCTCTGAGGGCTAGGGGTGTGTGTGTGGGTGGGGAGTATACTGTGGTAATCCTAGTGTCTTACCACATCTAAAACTAAAATCTAGTTTGCAGCAGCAACTGCACCTCTCCTCCATAAACTCCAAGACAGAAGTGTGGTAGGATAAAGCAAGGTTCATCACAACCAGACAGTGAATACACAAAAAATGTCCTGCCATCTTGTCTGTCTCCACCCTGCATCTTTTGTGCGGTTCAGAGGAGTGCTTGCTGCCCATTCAGGTTGGCCTATTCTTTGCTCCTGGAAAGCATTTGACACCTTTTTCATATCTATTCAAATGCTAATCCCTGATTGGGGGAAGTTTGAGAGCACATGTAGATTAGGCTCCCGAAACTTCAGGCGGGAAATGTGTAACTTTCTAAAAATTACTTAAAAAACAATATTTATTAAAAACCTGATTTCACCATTGAATTGGATTTCTGATAACTATTAAAAACGGCTGTTTAAATATTTTTTCAGCTAGTGCACGGAGGTTTAACACCAGCAGAAATATAGTGTCCAGCAACCAGGCGAAAAATACAGGCTGATCATGTAGAAAAGGTGTATTGCCTAAACCATTGCTCACAGCACTTTATCTCCTTTGCAATACGTCCTTAATGGCAGTTAACATTATTACATTATCTGTGTGTTTTATATCACACTTTATACATTGTTCTGCATGTACCTATAGCCTAAAAATACCCTCTGTTTAAGTCCAAGACCGGAGAATATATCCCTTCATTCTGGCAAAGAAAAGGATTTGTAAAAGTCGCACTTTCATGTTTTAATTTTTTTTGTATTGATTTTTTTTCTTCTCCCCATTTAAAGTTCTTACAAACTCTGAAATGTTCAGTTGAAGGTCATCTCAAACCCCTTACATAGGCATATTATCATTTTGATTGACTCAGGATGTGAAAACAAAATATTCTTACTTCTATAACCAGTGGCACAGTAGAATGTCCCATGAACCATATCACAATGGATTGAAACTGGGGTCTGAACCAGTATTATCCCTATCTATCCCACCCTCAATGTCAAGGGGCCTACAGAGATCAGGCTAGTCTCTGAAAACATGCGGGGGGGGGCAGTCAGTAATGCTAACGTTTCTTGGACGTTTATGATTAGCATATACTTTGATTTCTGCCTTCATACACCAGCTCATATTGGTGGCCAGGTTACTGTATTTTGGAGGAAAGAATGGCCCCACACCCGGGCTCTACACTGCCTAGTAGCCATTGGACACATCACAGAAATGTTGCAGGGTTTTAGCACCCCATACTATGAACAATGCAATCTTAGTATTGATCTTGATAGGGAGGCCCTGAACTTCACAAACATTTTTTAACCTCTTCACAGAATTCTTGTATGACTGGATACAGCCACAGATTGTGGAGGAAGGTCTTCTCAGCCCCACAACCTCTTAGGCAGAAACTATTAGCAAAAATCCCCAAACTGGCCAACTGTCTTTTTTAGCATCTTCAGTTGCAGCTACCTAAACACAGTCCTATTCAGTACTTATTTGGGTTAAATCTTGGCGTTAGCCTAGTCTTCATCCAGAATTCCCAAATTGCCCAGCCACTTGTCACACTATAATGTATCTGGGACATTGTTTGCCAGTGATTGTGACACTGACAAGATCCTTCATTCCATAATGAACGTGCCTTCGGGAGGGCATTTTTCAGCTGTATGCATCTATAATGTCGGAAAATCTTGAGAGACCTCATTACGAAGACATTCAGAAGATTTCATTCTCTTCGTGTCTCACATTTCTCACACCTTTGTTATCCCAGTTGAGTCACATCCACAAAAATCCCTTCAGGACCCTCCTATAACTCAATATGGCAATGTCTCGCTATGCCTTTTTAACCAATCCTAAGCAGCAAGTTGGCACAGTCAAAATGTAGTTAAAATTAGCTTGTATATGAATTTGAAAACTTCTATGAAGCGTTAGCTATAAAAACAATGTTGATAATCCAACTGTAAAAAAACTCTGCCAAAATGGATTTATTGACTTTTTGTGGCACACACATTGTTTTGTTGCACCTTTTATTTATAAATCCATAGGTAAGTGGTACCTCATTCTGGAGAAATCCAAGGATAATGAAGCTTGTTTATTTAACCTCTTAAGTGCTGCGCCTATACCAACGGCCGACGGCACCACTACCTCGGGAGTGCTGCCGTTGGACGTTCCAACTGCACCTGCGCAATGGAACGTTCAGCACTGGAGCTGGACGTTCCAAAGCAGCTAAGGTGTTAATGAAAGGATGGTCGGAAGTGGGGATCAGTTTTTGGTTAAACTGAAGGTCCCTTTTTAGGTCTCGCCTGAAACTGCATGCGATGTCGCTTTTGAGACCTTTTGTTAGCTTTAAAAAAAACGTACAGCCCACCCATTACTAACCATTGGTTAGCTTCATCGTCCAGCTCATGTCTTTCCTTCTCATTAGTCAGCCTGTGCCGATTTCACTTTCATGTTGACTGTTGTACCTTCCATGGAGCATAGACCAAGTACTGATTAATTGCTTTATTGGTGTGCTTCCGCTGTTCACACTTGGATTAAGCTATTTTTGTTGTTGCTTTCTCCCCTCATTGTTGCTACATCGTTCTCTCTACTTGCACCCTTTTGAAATGTTGTTGTTTGCTCCCCTCTCGTCAATGTGCTTCCCTCCCTCCCCCTGTGCTTTCCTCCATCCCCCCTCTTGTTGTTGCTTGACCTCTCGTCATTGTTGTTTGCACCCATCTGCCAGTTGTCGTTGCTTGCCCCCTCCCGCCCTCATGCTGCCTTTGTTGGGCCCTTGTCCCACGCTCCCCTCATCATTGTTACTTGTCTCCCCTCCATCCTGCTTGCCACCCCTCCATCCAGCTTCCCCCCCCCTCCATCCAGCTTCCCCCCCCCCCCCCCTCCATCCAGCTTCCCCTCCTGAAAAAGACAACAACACTGATAGTGCGGCTGTGTCATATACTTGCAGTGCCTCTGCCTCTGTCCCGTTGTTGCATGCCATCCCCCCCCCCCCCCAACACACACACACACACACACACACCAGGAAAAAGAAACCAGCTTTGGTAATGTCAGCGGTTTTATTCTTCGCATTTGTAGCCACATTGCACAGCAGCCACGTGAATAAATTACATTGGCAATGCCAACAACTCTCAAATACTAAAGACATATTGGCTTTGCCAACACTAGTTTAGTACAATTAACCCATAACACATCAACCATAATGACAAAAATTCTAACCACTGACAATTCTGGAGCATTCAAGCCCATTGTTTTTACCAACCTTGCTACTCTAAACAGAGGCCTGCGTTATGCAAATCAGAATTGACCCTACACCTCATGGAAACTGTCCATCCCAAACTACTTGGCAAACCATGTTTTGAAGTAAACCGGAGATTAAGAACTAAAACCTGTGAAATGGGCAATCAAAAGGAACCTGTCTTTTCTGTTCTTGCACTCTTGCGGAAAGGAAAATTGAGATATTTACACACACACGGTTGCATTTTAAACATTTGCTTTGAATGATATATAAATGGTGAAATTCACAAAATGTTCTCGTGTATATAGATAATGTGCATTTTTCACAATTCTCTGTATAGCTTTTCCGCTCAAAGGGTACAGTGCATTTGGCGCACATCTTGCGGCATCGCCCGCATTTACAAGGGGATGCGGCAGGTGACGTGCACCTCAGAATATCGTGCAGCGGTCCTGTCCTAGCAGAACAGTGTGTCCTGGAATGCACAGTGCTGATGAGACAGGAATGGCCCTCTGCTCCAGTGCCAGAGTGGTGAGGTTTCCATTTCAGTCCTGTGACTAAATTAGGGATGGGGATTGTAATTGGAATCATTCCCGTGCATGAGCCCTTTAAGTACTGTGTACTGCAACACAGTCTCTCTCATGACTGAGGTAGGTGAACGAGCGGCTGCCTAATTACGTTAACGACGCCAGTGCACATTAGAACAGCAAGCACGTGCCCTCTCCTGAGGCGCGTGGAGGGGAGGCCTGAATCTGTAAGCAGGGCACGAGGCTCGTGACGTGAGCCAGCCCTCCCCACCGACCCGAGTTCTGATTTAAATGTTGTAATCTCCATGCTATGAAAATACAGGTTCGAATTATGCGAGACATTATGCCTATTGCAACTGTACAACCAGATTAAAAAAAAATAATAAACTTGCCTAAGTACTGGGTAGTAAATTACACGCAGTACTACATAAATCCGAGGTCAAAGTTCTGGTGCTCTTAGCCCCTAATGTGCCTATGTTCTGTTAATTTCGCGCTCTGAGGGCGTTTCCGTTAAAAATAAATCCAGTATATCCTTTATGACGACAATATAAATGGTCTGAATTATGTGTTCAGAGACCAGCAGTTGGAGGCTGAAATCTCTGTAGTTGGTTCCGCTTCACTGAAGGGAAAATAAACAACCTTTCATAAGGTAGACTAGCATTTAAAGTACTTTTCAGTCTGTAAATATTGTTCTATTCCTCGGAAACCTTTTTGTATTTCTAAAGTAAGTGCAGCCTTCAAATCTGCACATGGACCATAAGGAAATGCTATATAATGTATTGAAAATACCTTCAGTTTTTCAAAAGTTTTGCCTCCCGGCCTTAAAAAATGAATTTGAGAAGATACCTGGCTGACACCTAATCATTTTTTGTAGCTGTAAAAATACTAGGTGCTGTGTGCTGTTTAGCAAAAATTATTATAGCATGAAGTAAAATACAATTTTAAAGTAATACACGGCAGTATAATAGTATAGTTGTGTGGTATACAGGAACATGGGTGAGTAATTCTTTTTTTGAGAAGCACTGGAATAAAACTTTTGCTTTCTTTTTCTAGTTAACGCTTTTCGGAGACTCCGCAATAAGAAATAAGGTCAATTACTTGAGTGAATTGTGTAAAAAACATTATTAAGATAATGAATTTAGAATGTAGCCTAAAGAAAGGCACCTTTTCCAATTCATTGTTGAAACACTAATTTCAGGTATGCATTTTAACAAACGTGATAAAAATGTATTTTTCTTTCAATTTCTGCAGCTGAAAATTGCCCCCATAGACTGGTGGGCTGAATCGGTATTTGTTGATTTTTAGGCCTGGCTATGTGCCGTCATTTGCAAGGCCTTCCTTTGGAGGAATGGGTGCATGGTCCATGGTTTTGCAGTGGGTCGCAAACAACATATGATACTTCAGTTTAAATGACTGATGGCCCCATTAGCGTAAGTGGCTTCTAGAAACCACACAAAACAAGCATTGGCAAAGCCAAAAGGGTTGCCTTTGGCACCTATTGGCGTTGTCAGTTGTTTTGCGCAGTTCTGTTAAGCGCTGTAACGCTGTGCAGCATTGTCAAAATTAAATGTAAAAAAAGGCACAATGGCAGCCGCGTCATTCCACTAACATGCAGATGTGTCTGAATGCTTGTGCCAGGTGAGGGAAAAAACGAGATGGAAAAGGCAAGCCATCAAATAAAAAGCAAGCAAATGGGTGACAACCAAGCCAACCAAAGACCAGCAGTGTGGAGACTTTAAGTCCACTGCAAAACCTTTAAAAGCTGACAGTATTTTTTTTTGGTGTGGAGGGAGTTAAGTTAACATGAGCAGGGTACATGAGAGAAAAGCACAAGGTGGTAATAAAATATGGGCCTTGGAGAGTTTGCCAATGTAATCCCCGCCTCCCATGAATTTAAAACAAGATGGCTTGGCCGCATGGCAGACTATTCGTGTCTGCCTGAGCTGCCACCGGGCCTTCAATATCCGAGGTTATCCGGGTATCCCCAGACCCTGAAATACTCAGGACAGGCAACGGAACAGCGGAGGACCCTGCTGAGTCTGACGGTAGTCCCGATGCGGCGATCCTGAGCCAGACGTGGGCTGAGAAAGTTGCAGAGCTTCTACAGAGTGCTGGGCGCCATCTTGGGACGGACCCGGCTGAGCTTGTTTAATATAACTGGAGTCGCGCACGAGAAAGCATTCCTGAGGCTGCGGCGACTTGTGATACAGTGAACAGGAGCGGGACGCCTCGAGAAGACTAGCGGAAGCAAGACCTCCTCTCCGGCATCACAGACGTGGCCTCCGGTGAGGTGAGGGAATGGCCGGTAAGCTGTGCGACCGAATTGCGGGGAATGGAGATGCCCTGCTCCCTCAAAGCTGGCAGCAGAAAGTGAATTGCTGGGCTCAATAAACACACACTGGAGAGTGACAACGATGGCAAGAAACGCAGTGCGAGGGAGGTGAAAACTGCAGAGAGGACCACCCCTCCTCCCCCAGGAGGCACAGTGGAGGCAATCATCATCATCCGTGCCTGCCATCAAGATGGCGGCGGTTTAGGATGACCAGTGCGGCCCATGGCAGAGGAGATTCATATTTACAGATTTTGATATTTTTTAACGCATATTGTGGATTTTTAATAGCAGCGCGTACAATTCAGTTACCGTGCAGTGATGAATGGAGACCTTTTCTATTCACTTTGTGAAATCCGTAGAAGAGAAGGGATGGCCGGCATCGGCTTCAAAATGTCGGGCTCACCGATCGCGGCACTTCCAGCCTAGGAGTACTTATATTGCCTTTACTGAGAGGCTGCTGCTTATGAGGGTAAAGGTATAGGTAAAGATGCCTGCAAGGGATTTTGTTTGGACAGTACAATTCTTTCCAATAATTCTACAGATTCAACACTAGATACTTTAATTATCTATGTCTCAATCACCAAATTGGGCAATTATTGCACCAACGAATGGATTAGAAACAAAGAGCAAACAACGGGATATCTTTTAAAAAAATATTCTTTTTATGCAAAATGTATAGGGTACATTCAACACTAGGGTTGATAGCAAATGCAAACAAATGAAAAAAGGTACACCTCAATTTCATAAGTAAAAATCCTCTCCTAATAAAATCATTAAGGTGACCAATATTTCCACTGAATGATACAGTCACTTGATGTAGATTAATACATAAGGAGTTGGATAAACTAGTCGACGTTTCGGTCTTCTGTCATGCGTATCCTTCAGACCATCTTCAGGACACGCAAATTTCGTACTGAAGGGATTGTTGCCAGAAGCTCTTTTCAGCTGCACCAAACAAATTTACTTAGAATCACTACCTGATGAATATTAGGACGAAATCTGATTTCTAAAGAGACTGAAATGAAGTCTACACTCTGAAAGTGTTGTTATTTGAAGACAACGGAGTGTAATTGGAAGCACCCACACTGGAAGTCTCTGCGACCGTGTCAAGGTTTCAATCGGTGAAATTTTGGAAGGGTCATTGTTGTAATACAGATTAATTTTGTCCTGAACATGTGCATGACAGAATACCGAAACGTAGACTAGTTTATCCACCTCCTTATGTATTAATCTACGTCAAGTGACTGTATCATTCAGTGGAAATATTGGTCACCTTTATGATTTTATTAGGAGAGGATTTTTACTTATGAAATTAAGGTGTGATTAAGATGTACCTTTTTTCATTTGTTTGCATTTGCTATCAACCCTCATGTTGAATGTACCCTATACATTTTTCATAAAAAGAAAATATATTTTTTCAAAAGATATCCCGTTGTTTGCTCTTTGTTTCTGATCCATTAGTTTGTGCAATAATTGCCCAATTTGATGATTGAGACATAGATAATTAAAGTATCTAGTGTTGAATCTGTAGAATATTTGGAAAGAATTGTACTGTCCAAACAAAATCCCTTGCAGGCATCTTTACCTATACCGTTATTTCAGCCCAAGCCTCCAAGGGTATATTTGGTTCTCCCACGCCCTTACCAAACAGCTTATGAGGGAAGCCGTTCACACCCCTCTGCTCAAGGTACACATTGTTTTTTGGTCCGCTGCTTGTCACTTACATACACGGTGTTGGGCACTGCGATACTGCCTGTCCCTAAAATGGCGGCGGTTAATTTCCCCAATCACGTCTGATCTTTTCTCGCTGCTATATGTGCTATGTGTAAGGCGGTGCACCAACTTACCAGCGTTCTGCGTTTGAGGCCCCTGCCCTGTTATAATTGTAACTTCGACTACTACAATATACAACTGCCCAGTAACTCATCAATGATCTGTACTGGCAAATGCAACCGATTACAACTGAGTGCAGACTGATCACAAGATGGCGACTTCCACATGTGGTGTTCAGTTCTTACCTGTGCGGTAGTCCCTCACAGCTCGTGCTCCATCATGCTAGTGGGAGCCCAGACAGCCAAATCAACAATTCACTTGATGCCCGTGTGTCTAATGGCCTCCTGTGTAATTAATGCCTTGCAGTAGGGAAGATCTGCAGACTTTGCAACTGTCCCTTCCACCCCTCCTCTCACCACTCCTGAGCTGGAGGATGAGGCAGACGGCGCTTCCCAGTAACTCAGTGGCTGGTGCTCTCGATGGAACTTTGACGACGCCCCCTGGACTGATACTATAATTATCTGTACTTACCGCGGTGCCCGAGCAACCTTGGCTGATACCCGGTGGAGTTGTCCTATGCAGCTATAGAGGATTTTGGCTCTGGTTCACCCCTCATCTGTCACTTACGCAGCAGGACATCGGACATTGTTTTTCTCGTCTTCCCGTTGTGTCTTCCACCTGCATTCCTTACTCCGGTTTACCATGCCCCCTCTACCTTTCACTCTCCTGAAGAAGTGTGTACGCGCTAATAACTCATATTATTGTGTAATCTCAGGATTTTGTCTCCTATGTCAATACTTGGCTATGTAATTATGTAACTTGGAACTCGCTGATTCTTATGTAAAGCGCTCTGATATCTCTGGTTCTAGCCAGCGCTATATAAAACTTTGCACATAAATAAAAAATAGAATAAGAAAATTCCAATTTGTGGGGCACAGAGATGAATTTGGAGTGTGGGCACAGTGCTGAATTTATTTACGTCTCGGATGATCATTGTTGTGAACTGCAGACAGTGGGGGCAAAGGTCAGATGTGTCCCCCAAGTGGATGGGCTTCATGGTAGCAGCAGTTTCGATGATGGTGGCAGCGGGTCACAGGTTAGGTTTCATTTTTGGGCCGTGATTGGAAGTTGGGTTGTGACTGTGACTGGGTCCAGTTGAGGGTCGAAGTTGCTGTATATTGAGGGGATTTTGTTACAGAAGATTTCTGAAAGCTTGTTGGAAAGATCTTGTGGGAGATTGATGTTACTGGATGCGGGGTGAAATCTTTGGTGAATATTTAATTCCTTGCTGCGGTTAGTGCTGGTGTTGATGCGTTCTGCAAGAGTTGTGTGCTTGGTGTTATGTAAACTGCTGGTTGTCTTAGGGCTGATTTGAAGATGTCTTTAACTGTGTTACCTGAGTGCTAGTCCTTTATCGCCCTTGAACATGAATTTGTTTTTGTGGTCCTATCACGTTTGTGGATTTACAACTTTTTTTTTCCATCACAAAGTGAAGACCTGCACACAGTCTTTTTTAGAGATAGAATACAAATGTGCCCAAAGTGGCTACAATATTTTATTTTGCTCTGAATGCGACATTTCAATTTACCACTTGCAATGCAAACTTAATCTTCTAATGCCTTTTGTTGACACATTTCTTATTTTTGAGGGTACGCTTAACTCTGTTCAGGAAAGCGGTTCTACTCCCAGCTTCCTTGTTGTTGCATTCCAAGATGTTACTTAATTATTGTATTTTCTCTGAGTTAGATGGGGGAAACACGCAGCCCAATTATTACCAAATATTTCCTCGTGGAGCCAAACCTATTTGCTTTACCTTTGTGTACGTGTGTGTGTGTGTGTGTGTGTGTGTGTGTATAGCCTCGTACATCTTTAGCGCATTATGCATGTACATACATTTCTGCACACAGACCTGGATTAGTACCCCGGTGTCAATGCGTCCTATAGAATGTAAACACACGTTGTGCATAGTATGGCACAGGATTGTGTGTTGGCTCCTGAATGGGAAGAGAAGATGTCTCCAGGCATTTCTGGAGACTTAGACATAGTAGACGTCTTAGCAGAAAAGGATAGTGTAAACTTCATTGCAGGTATTTTTTTTAGGGGCATGGAAAGTTGTTATACAAGTAAAGTTTTATGTAGTCTCCCTCATTGGTCTTCATGTAGTTTAAAGCTGTTCCTCGTTCTCCTTGATCTAAGTGTAGTTTTTCTCTTGCAAGTGTTGAGTGCCACTCAAAATTCTCTTTTGTGAATACAGTGAAAACGTGTCATCATAGTAACAATTTTGTCCAAAGATGTTTGTCTTGCTTAGCTTTTTCTTGACGGAGCACTCGAGAGGGAAAGAAGGTACGTAAAATGATGTCGTCAACCAAAATGTTGTGGGGGGCACAGAACGGGTGGCGCATCAATATCGTCCTGCTTTTCATGCAAAAGCCCAACTCGCGTAATAACCTTACCTTTCTCTAGTTGTCCTAGTTTTTGTACAAAAAGGCAATTGTGGCAACAAAAAAATCCCACCTTCAAACATCGCTAATGCTACTGGGAATAGTGTATTGGATTTAGAGTATTCCTTGTGCCCGTCTCTTTGAGCTCTAGTATTTTAAAGCAAATGCTGTTCATTTTCCTTCCCTTCAGGTTTCTTTGTTTAGGGTTTAGTGTTTTATGAGCACTTTGAATGTAGTAGATTAGTTCATAGGCACAACACGGGCAACTAAAGTACAAGAAAGACTGATGACCAGAAGGTCCGCAAATTACAAAGCATATAACAGCCTGCAAGAAGGGCAATAGCTAATGGACATTACCATATAAAGAGACAACAATAAAAAGGGATCAATGTAAAGGCTCATGCTTTCTTTAAACGTTTTCGTATACTGATGTATCTATTAGAAAATTACGTTTTGGTAACTCGTTACACCAGGAATAGCAAGTCTCCCTCAACAAGTGTAGAATAATGTAATGATGTGACAAGACTTACTTTGTAATAACGTATTTTTTAATATAGCACTTAATACGGCACGTTTGCTAGGTGCTGGAATTAACAGGCGCTACTTTTACCTGGTCTATGGTACTCCGTTTACCAACCTCAGAAGGGTAGAAGGATGCGTCTGCCTAGACACAATTTCATTTGGTGACTGCGCTATCCTGTTGTTTAAGTCAAGGGTACTTTACATTCTGAAGAGCTGTTGGCTAGAATTCCAGGCCTGGCTGATGGGGCGACAATTGACATTAGGTGCCTTCATAGATACGGTGCTCTAATCTGTTCTGAAAGACGCACGCCTTTGTTTCTTTCTCCTACCAGGACCAATCGATTCTGTACTCAAGATGTCGAAGGACATTGAGGCCCTATTTGTTTACAGTAAAATAAGCAGATGAGTAGCAGCTGCTTTTTTTCGGTGTGTTGAAACCCCAAGACCTCTTGTGTACAATGCTAAAAGTGTGCTATAGGTCTACCCCTTCACCCATTCCTTCTTTTTCTAGGTCTGGCTTGATGGGACAACTGTATGTTTCTTAGTTTTAACAATTCTTTGAAATATACATTGTAGACTTTGGCTTGGCCCAGGGGAGTATTTTTCTCTCGCCTTATGCAATTTGCTGTTTTGTGTATTCTTCTCCCTCCTCTGGAGTGCTTGCATTGTAATAATGCATTGGAGACTGTTTGACTGCACAAAAGTACTCTGGTTCTGCAGACATTGAATTCTTTCTCATAGATTCTCTATATACCGAAAACAGTAGTTTTTGTTTTGTTTCTACGCTTCAGGAGGCTTTTTAAAAAAGTTTTACTCGAAACATAAGCCAGCCCCATTGGCTTTTCCAGGGCTTATTTTATTTCGTTTCTAACCGATGTTTGCGTTCTCTATGAACTCTGCTGATTCCTAATGACTTAAAAATCAAATATTGTACGTGACAAACCAACAACTTTTCATCCGCTTTCTGTAGGGATCTGAAATATGGGAGTAAACGCCTCGAGGCAATGCAGTACATGTTCAAACAGTGCTCAGCGGCTTTGTCAGTGATATAGAGCACTAGTAGTGTTTTGCTTTAGGGCGTAGAATTGACATTTTTAGCTACTTAAAAAATGAATGAAAATTAGGGCATCTTGTTTGTATATCTTGATATTGGAAAAGACAATGTTTCAATTGCAACCTGCATTTATGTGACTAATATATCACACAACAAGTTATAAGCTATCCAGGCCTTAACAACATCTACTTTGGCTAAATCAACATTAGAACATAAGTTGCAGATAAACTTCACTCAACAGATAATACGTTTTGTTTATCATTGACTGTCACTTTGGTGCTCTTGCTGGACTGGATTTGTTCGGCAGTTGTAAAAGAAACATTTTTGTAGATATTTGTCAGTAGAAGGTGTTCTCTGAAGGATAAGGTAATAATAATAATCCACATTTGTAAAGCGCAGTCACCCGTAAGGGTTTCTTGGCGCTGGGGGCCGTCAGGCTATTGCCCAGAGTTACATGGTGCTGGGCTAATCTGCTGCCGGTGCCGGGGATCGAACCGGGATCCCCGGATTCCGGAGTCAGTCGCCCTAGCCGCGGCGCCACACCTCTTCCTTACAGTATTAAATGCTGACTGCAAGCAAGCACATGCACCCAGAACTACCTGTGAGCATGTATAGCTACAGTATGACATGCTTGAATCCAGACTTGAAGCTTAAATTGAATAAACAAATTGAGTTCAATGTCATGCTGAATTATTGAGTGAGCGCGAGTTCAGAAATGTTCTCCTAAACATTTGTACCTGATCTTCAGCCTGTACTTGGCGCTGCAGTATTTTCTGCTTGCAGGCAGGGCAGTTTTTTTCTTTTTTAATGTACATCGTTAAATAGAACTTTCATATCCAACGGAGGCATCTGTTTTACAGATGTAAGTTGCACATGTGTTATTTCTTGATTTAGACACTGAAGGCATATGGGAGATAATTATTTCAATTACACATGGATATTCACTTAGTTGCAACCATACATTTCCTCCTGACTGAAGTTGGACATCAAAACTCACAATTCTGGCTTTTAAGAAGTCAAAATCACACATCTTTGGCTTGATGTATCTAAATACAGCACACCCATGTCATGTGATTTTACTTTAGAAAAGCATAGGGTCACGATTCTGTACTGAATTTTGAATTAATTTGTGCAGGTTATTTTCTTTTCTATGTTGACCTGTTTAAAACACTCTCTCAAATTAAGTTAAGTGGTTGCTGTACAAATAATAGAAACAATTCTGTAAATAAGAACCACGAAGATCAAACGCAAAAAGGCATGTGAATCCAATTTCCATACATGATACCAAAAATATGAACAGGTTTTCTAACCCGCAGACTGTAGAAAAACAAAATTAAATTAAATAGACTGTTGTGGATTTAGGCACAACGTATAAGGAAACCCAGACAGAAAAATATTATTTTAAGGCCATGCTTTAAGTATGAATGCTAGGCAGGGTGGTCATGTAAGCTGGAAAAGCGAAAGGGGCACCAAGAAAGCTTTTCTGTAGGAACTGTAGCCTTTTAGAACTGCAGTGAAAGTTTGCAGTCCACCTGGGGCTTCTCCTACTGGTACGTCAGCTAGAAAAGAACAAAAACCTTGAGTGTCTTCCTGCATTGTGCACAATTGACTTGAAGGTGGAAAAGCAGTCTTTGTAAGTTAAACACGTTTTTTAAATCCATCTTCCTGGCAACATTAAGTATGTCTGTTTTTAAGATGAGCTAAAATAGAGACAGGCTGGACACCCCTCTAGCTTGGCCAGCACACTAGAATTCTGTTTCGAAGATCAATAAAACCATTTGTCTCCCAACAGAAAGTTGATAAGGACTCAAGCTTGGTTGTGTGCATATTAAAGTGGAGGGATAAACCAAGAATAAAATCCATGAATGTTCAGGGGACATAAGACTGAGGAAAATGCTAAGTGTGTAGCAATAGGTGAGCCTTACTTGAATAAGAGGTACTTAGGAGGTGGCAGACATTTATTTTTTGTAAATGCTTGTTCCTTAATTTGTCCAAGCCCCAAGTCGGTATCCTAGGTGTAGGACATATCCAGCCAAGAACACTTTTAGCCAAGCAATGGTTTCTTCTTTGAATGGTGGATTAGAATGCCCAACTTGTGAACATCATTTCACTAACCGGTTCTGTGTACGGCTGTACGTTAATAATACAATAGACTGGATGGACTTCTGGAGCTGTTGTCCTGTCATCACATGTGGTGTGAACTTAGTGGTCCACATCTGAGAAAAAAATCAACCTGATAGAAAAGCTGAAAACCAATCAAAGATTGGACTCCATTGCCATATGGAATGCTAAAATGGGAATTTGTACTCATTGCTTGAACTTGTCAAAGGTCACTAAGAACAATGAGTAGCCGGGGCTGTGCGGAGGGTAACAACAAGAGAAGAGTATGGAGGCAGGAACTCTGTTAGTCTGTTTTCTAATAATGATGTTATTCCTAATGTCTGGTTGTCGACAGGAGTGCTCTTTTTGGGATGTGCTGTATTTTGCAGTGTACGTTTTGAAAGGAGTGCCTGAGCATGAATAAACGTTAACACTAGGACTAGTACTTTTGGCTGCAAAGCTTTCTGTTCGTTTATTGAATAGGAAATCTGCTATCAATTAAAGTGAAGCATAAGACTGAACTGGTGCTGTGGTATCCAAACTCTGATTTTCCGTTTGTTGTTGAGGCTCCTGTATCTGAGGCTGCTTTTGTTAGTTATCTACTTCTAAGAATTACGGATATTGGACGGCTCCATACGACAGCCATTTATCATGCAAATGTAGCCCAGCTGAAGTAAATTACTCTCTATCTAACAAAGAGCTGCTTTCCAGTAGGACCCCATTTGATGAGTGACTACTACCTTTACGTTGTGTGCATTGTCGTCACCATGAGTCACATTGAGTGTGCTAGCTGCATGACCTCAGTGATAAACAGACTTTTTTGCTGATTGTCTCTTTGATAATTTACAGACCAGACAAAGTGGATACCTTGTCTCAATTATCATATCCAGGATTTTTTATTCTAGAAATGCACCCCATGATATCACTTTTTTTTTTTTTTTTTTTAGGACCTGAATGTTTAACAGGATGCGCTCAATCACCCAACATACTTGCTCAAGTTCAGAAAAGCTGTGAAACAGATGACAGTCAAAAGGCAGAAGTAGCATCTAACCGTTAAGAGTACAATGGTTTCACGTATTCGGAGCAGAAAATGTACAAAAGTGTGCCTTACTGTTGGGTCCCTGTGCCACTTTGGCTTATTATCATGGTGAAAAGAAAACAAAACTACTGATCAAGCAATATGGGAGGTAGCAGTCTTTTGACCAACAATGTACAGAGGTATGTCCAGAAATGGAAAATGTTGTGCTCCGGGCAAAACCAGCTACACTACTAGGACCACACACACACACACCATGGCTAGTATTATTGTTAGGAACTTCCACAATTGTTAGAAAAGGGTGTAACCTACTCTTTGTAGTTGTTCACCATTTGACCGTGATGGCTTATTTCTTCCAAATGAAAGGACTACAAATGGTCCCACTTTCTCGTTCATTTTTATTTTTACAACATGTTGTGCCATTGCATGAGATTCTTTAGTTATTAGTATCTGCTAGAGGAACTCAGTTTGAATGCTTTATTGGGCATAGACATCAGTTTGTAATCTACTACTTCTCAGACAGATGTACAGACTGGGAGGTTCATTGAAACGCTGTCCGTTTTCAATGTTATCTGTTAACTTGATTCAAAGGAATGCAGGACATTTCTGAATTTCACTTTTGTTATTTTCACAGTGTGTGCTTTGAGCACTGCACCGTCACTTCACAGCTATTATTTAGAACCTTCTCTGTTCACCCCAATCACTTTATTTGTGGGATCTGATTTCAAACAAGTACTTTTTTAAAAAATCTCTTTATTGCATTTTTGTGGTTCTCTTACATTAACAGCTCGCATGACCGTCCAGTAGGCAATTAATCAACTGCTTCGGATTACAAAAGGTATACATCTCCTATATGGAATTCGACAAATGATTTCATTGTGGTGCCTGGATTACCGAAGGCAATTGCCCCCTTATCGCCCGGGTCATCCCGGCATTTTACATATATACTGTGCAGACATCAAAGACAACAGCTTGGCCCAGTGTACATTACAAGATTCTTGATTATGTGAAAAGAAAAACTTCAACGTCAACCAGCGAGACCAACTTGATTCTACAGACATAATGATACACAAGTTTGTCATTCCCTCCTCCCACAGTCCGCAACTCCGACTTTCTTATTTAATCGTAGATGTCCGAGTGGCTCCCTGCACCCATACATCCGCCGTCCGTAATGCATCGATACTAGTTCCTAATGCCTTGGCAATAGTTGGGTAATCTTCGCACTCCCTAGTCTCCTGCCCTTGCCTCAGTCATGTGTGTCCTCCTCAGATGTCTGTGTCGATAGCTGGAAATCCGCTAGTATTGCGTCCCAACTTGTCTCACTGGGCATTTGCACAGCCCTGAGGTATACTCTCTTTATAGTGCTGCACTCTCCGCCTGCGCCCTCACAAGGAATGATTGTATTCAGGCCTTAATTTGAGTACATGGGGTCTTCGACCAGCGCGTAATAAGCTGCTTAGCAGTTATTAAGCCCACGTCGAGCAATCTGGCGGTGACCCTGTCTCTCTTGGGTCTGGGAAACTGACCCAGCACACACGCCTCCCATGTGTGTAATGCTGGATGTCCCGTGTAGGAGGATAATCAGGGTGTGATATCCTGCCAAAAGGTGTGTGAAGCAGGGCAATGCCATAACATAATGGGCAGATCCGCCCCAACCATCGCTCATCGGGGGCAAGTAGCGTCTGTCCGATGAAAATATCGATTCATTTTGACAGGTGTTAGGTATGCTTGGGTATGATATAAAATTGTATGAGCTGGAATTTCGCATTCCGTGGGATGTGTGTGGGTCCTGCCAAAATTGATGTCCACTCTAATCTGTCCAAGGATAATCCTAGTATTCCTCCCATTTGGCTCGTAAGCCTGTCAGTGGAGGCGTTGTGTGTGTTGGTATCGATGCAGTTAACCAGTGCACAATGTGACTGCCAGTTCCCATAACCAGGAAATACTATACTACTAAGTCTGATTGCGGTTAAGTTGACAGATCGCCCCATGCTCGTATCAGCAGGGCCAGTAACGAATCATGCCAGGTGGTAAGATCCGCCCCAGACGTAATGCCACTATGTCTGGGTGTGCCTAGAAGGGGAAGCGCAGCCGCGTATGGGATCACGTGCTCGGAGACTGTATTGATGTAGTGTTGCAAATAAAAATGGCCATTGCTGTGAATCGATGACCTTCTCCAGGTCCAGCACTAGCTATCCGGCCCAAGCCCAGGAATACAGTGCATAAGCCTGAATTTGGGAAAAACGCTGGAGTTTTAAGGAGTTACTTTATTGCCCAAGGGCCAGTTCTTTCCCTTCAAGGGGCCTCAGTACTGATGGAGCCAGTGTGCTCCCTGGGGACAGTTGATCTCCGAGCCTAGAAGGCTCCCACGTGTGGCAGTTTTGTTCCTAGGGCCAGTGAGAGCCCATGGTGCAGTTTGCTGATTCCCAACTTCCCAGCAAGTAGTGGGCAGCTGCACCGTTTAGGTTTTGCTTTCTAGGGACTTGTTCTCTGGACTCAGGAGTGAGTCGCACTCCCTCGTCCCTACCTTGGCCTTCCCCAGCTGCGTGGCACTTAGTGCCAGCTGCAGCGTTTAGGCCCCTTGCTATTGTCCCCCAGCTGCCCAGCAAGTAGTGGGCTGCTGCTACGTTTAGGTTTTTGCGCAGTGGCGCAACCTGGACCCTAATGTGTTTTTATGCATCATGTTTAAAGCTTCTGGCCTATACCTTTGAATGTGTTTTTATGCTTAGGAGGTTGGGTTTCCTAGTATAGTTATGCTAGTGAGTCCCTGGTTCCCTGCGTGATATTTGCCTAAGGTGTTTAGGATTGCGTAGGTGGTACTTACCTTTTACCAGTGGTTACTGGTTGTGTGCTACATTTGCTATTTGGTGCTACAGTTATTATATGTTCTAAGTGCTATTTCTACAAAGTATTATTTCTACCAAGTGCTTATTCCTGACAGTGGTCCATGTGGCCCTGTCCTATGTATATTAAATC
Organism: Lissotriton helveticus; assembly: GCF_964261635.1. Taxonomy (NCBI): domain Eukaryota; kingdom Metazoa; phylum Chordata; class Amphibia; order Caudata; family Salamandridae; genus Lissotriton; species Lissotriton helveticus. The sequence goes on from NC_136071.1 coordinate 782,260,862, forward strand.
CCCTGTAAATTCTGCCCGTGCCTATGGCACATTGTAAAGGGTGTGTTTATTATCTAATGTGTTTGGTATAATACTAGGCTATTTTTATATATAACCTTGTGTGGAGTTCCTTTTGTGGGGGGCCTGGGATGTTGTTGCTGGGGGTGCGTGCGCAAATACTTAACTTACATTGCCTCCAGGATTAGCCTTACTGCTCGTGTCACGTTACCTAGAGGGTGAGCAGGGGTTATCTTTGGCGTGTAACTCCCTTGCCCTGACTAGAGTGGTGGTTTCTGCCTGGCTTTGGCGCAAGCCTTAGCCAACCGGAAATCTCATTAGTAACATTACCCCAGTTGTTTACATTGCTTAGAAATCTGCAAAAGTAAATTATTTAAAAAAAACTCATTATTATACATGCTTGTCTTTTACGCTATTTCCAACTCCTTCAATCTTGATTGCCATTAATTTGTCACAGTATCCTTTACCTGTGACTTTTACATTTTGGTGTTGCCTATTTTTGAATCTTCAAGATGGTATTCTTGTGTTTGAATTGGTTCCGTTTGAGCTGTTGGTCTCCCTTTTTTCGTGTCTAGAGCATGACCGCCAACAGTCCATCTTTTTAGACTGATCCCATTGGTGGAGCATCACCGTTTTGTGACCTCTGTGTTTACAATCCTCTGTCCTCGAATCAAATTAACCCTATTGAAAACTCCACCTGTCTCCAATAAATGACATACTAAATATATTTTTCTCTGTAGAGAACTCCTTCGTCTGCCGTCCCCCCTCTATTAAACCTGTGGGTCTTCCTTTCCCGCTCGGAATGAAACTTAACCCAATCTCTCACAGTATGTGCTTCCACAGTGGAGAAACTACCTCCGAACTTAGTGTGGAAGGACCAAAGAAAGGACACCTCATTCCTTCCCGTGTATAAATGACTTCCTGGATATTCCTTCCGCTATTCTGCATTAATGAATGCAAAATGCCCATAATACTGGCAACTTTTCCGTATCCACGAGTGCACTTTTGGATTATAAATATCCACTAATCTGATTTCAAACATATGGTACGTCATGCCCCTGACGAAGTGCCTAAGAGCATTAGCGGATGACTTGCATACTACTTTTAGAGAGGCTGGTCTCAGTGGGACGAGCTGTCCTTTTGTCTTGTCTAAGGTCCCTGCGTTTAGGTGTGTAATGGCAGGAAAAATAGTGAGAAACACAACTCGGTACATTACTTTTTTTAATAATCGACATTATGCATCTGAATTTGCAAAGCGATTTTGAATACACAATATTTCTCTTGCCTACATTAAAAGCTTGAAGTTGGTTTCTTATCAAGAAGGCCCATCAACCTTTTAACAAAATATCTCAGAAGGGACAACCCACATCTTTAGTAAGCTGTGATCATCAGAAATACCAGGAAGGGACCTGCAGAGCTGCTCAAAGCGGCCAGTTAACTGAAAACCATAGACTGTGTGTCTGTCGCTCACATCTGCATCCTGTAACTTGATAATCGCACTTCACGATAACTGCACTTTAGCGGTCATCACGCACTATTAGGAATAACTTTCCACATAAGATCAACAACAGAGACCGCGCCCTTCCAACTACACACCCTACACGACATAGCACGCTGCCCATGTTGATAAGCACTGCACTGCCCCATATAGGGGGTAGTAAGGGCTATCTAAATGTTAGAATACAGTACAAGTAGCTTCAAAAGTCCTAGCACATCATTCCTGCTGACAGACTACTCCTTTCTGTTGATGAAGTTGACAGGCTTTAGAAGAGCAGCTTAACTCACATAGTTGTTGCTTTTTTATCATTGTTCTCTAGTCATAGCCAATGATTTAAACTCTTGTCATTTCCCTTCAGTCACTCCAATTCTAACCTTTATGCAGGGTGTCCTTTATTCCAACAGATGGACTAGTGCAGTGTGACAAATGTTGCTTCTCCCACCAGATTCATACCTTTAAGCACAGAATGATGTTTGATGAACAAATTTGTGATTTTGATTAAATGCATGTATATGATGGGTTCCTGAGGATTTGTGCAGATTTCAAGTTTGTTGAACTGATGCTCTTCGGCATACTTCAACTCAAACATATGTTCTTACTTTAGGTTTAAGTAAACACGTCCTGTGGTGCACAGCAGCCAGTGTGACACGAGAACTTCTCTAAAACAGAAAAAAGAGGATCATGAAAATATTTGTTTAACAGTTCTTGGAAACTTAAGCGTTTAGGCAAAAAAGACCATGCTGTTAACTGTTTTGGGCAATAAATATAATCTTTCTCTTGCTCTATGGCTTTTTCCAAACATCAAAATAATATATTATTTATTAAGAAACGAAGCTTGCTTCAACTGCCGAATGGGTTTGCACAGGCCGGAACATGGTGTCATCAGAAAATACATTTGAAGAGAAAAACACAAGTCTCCTATGCATTCTGCTGCTTTGGAGAATGTGCATTCACTGTTCCTTAACCTATGATACATTGTGAAATAGTACAGTAAACGCCGCCAGTCTGTTGCCTTTGCACAAGGGACTGAAATAGTTTATAGGATCTGTTGGCTTCCTTAAAAAAGTGTTATCCAAGAAGCCACATTCCAAATTGCATGCTCTTTCATAGCAACCCTTTTTCATCCAGCGCTTTGTTTTCTAGCTCTCTCCCTCATGTGCTTTTTACCTGTAAAAGCACAGCCTCCTTCTGGGGGTGTGGCTGAAGAGCGGAATTTAAAGGTTGTTTTTGTTTTATCTCCTGCATTCCATATGTTGCATGAAAGCACAAGTGTTGTCACAAAAAGGCTGTTATGGCTATGGCGTGAGGGCCATCTGCTCCACTTGTTCAGTTGACACCTGAGGCAGAAGGTGTACTTAGCATGACACTTTTTCTGGAGACTGGTAAATCTTCTCATTGGGCTGCCCGCAGAAGACTAAATGGCTGGGTCCTGTGGAAAGTAAGTTGGCAAGTGTTTCCCTTTACAGTCTGACACTTCCTTATTCTTTTTTTTTTTTTAATCCTAGTTTCCTGAGTGAAAGCATTTGAAAAATAAACCATGACATTTATAAAGATTGCAAATATTGAATTAAATATACAGTTTTGAAATAATGTAAGGTATGGCTTTGCCTTTCCTCCAGTATTTTGAAAAGCCAACAGCTCGGAACTCGCATTATAAAGGGGGAAATCTACTGGCTCAGCCAGTGCTTGTTGTTCATGGTAGGACACAGACACATTGGAGAGGGACACAAGATGGGTACTTGCAACTATTTATAAGTAAAAGCTTGAAACTGATCAGAATTGTGGCCAAAGATCTGACTAGTAGCCTCTGAAGTGATGCTTTGAGGCGGGTTGTTTGTAGCTTCGGACTAAAGACAATTTTAGCTGTCTCTTGCAAGCACTAATATGATCAATAATTGATAGTTACACTGTGCCATTGATTTTGTATTAAGGCTTTGGTGATGTGGTAAAGTAGTTGCACACAGCACAAATTGGTGAGCAGCAGCAACCGCTTCTTCAGTCCCACTGAAGGCTCACGGCTTCTAGCTGTGCTCTGCCAGCACTCTTCGAAGGAGGTGGCTATCCCCGAGGAATGCTCTGAGTTCTTCGCACAGTGCAAGCCAGACTTGTTGGCTTTGCCAATGCTTTATTTAAGAATGCTCTAGTTAAGCTAAAGATACAAGTGTCGGTCTATCTATCTTCAAGTGAATTAAAATCTTACTGCCAATACTTTCTGTGCAGATCAGTTATGTGTGCCTCTTGGCAATCGAACAAAAAAAGCATGAATACAAAAATGGAGCCATAGGTTCTTGTTTCTCCTCATTTTTAAATCCAATTATATTTCAGTAGTAGTAATTGGAATTCTACAAGTAAGGGTTGCATATTGGTAATTGCTCAAAAACGTTTCTTTTCTAAAAAGTGTGACACGTTTTTAAGTCACAATTTACACGCTCAGTTCTTGCATGGTTTTTGAAAAGAAAAGTTTTACAAGACCTAAAAAAGAAGCGGACTGTTATTGTTTTTTTGTTTTCTTTTTTGGTATTTTATGTCCTAGAAAATAGTTTTCATTTTTCGTTTCAGTACAACAGCTGTGTTTTTTCTGCTTTAGTGTAATCTCTACGGTCTTTACTGCTTTATCCTTATCTTGACAGTATGTCACATCTTTAAACCGTTAATACTAAAGTAGTAATTTACTCAGTGGGAAGTAATCTCGCAAGTGAAGACTGGCGTAGTTGCTCATTAATCTGTCTTGGGCAGTTCTCCCAAAACGTGCCTTTATCACAGTACTGTCAATTCGGGAGCATTTATGTGTCTGAACAGGAGTGTTGAGTTTTATATTAAAACAAAGGTACTGGCAGGCAAAGGCTGCACTGCTGACGCAACACAACGTTTTTTAGGTCTAGCCTGAGCCAATGCTCTTGCGCATTGCTCCGGCGAGATTATAGTAAGCGGAAAAGAAAAGTCTACCAAAACAGCTGCGGAGTTCATGTGATCTATGCGCGTGCACACCATCGCCAGCCACATAACACACCACCATTTGTCTGTGCCTCGGCATCAGACTTCAAAGGCTGCCGCTCTCCCGCCCCCTCATCAGACTTCAAAGGAATGCGCTCCCGCTCCCTCCCCAGCAATGCCGAGAGTTTGTTTCTGGACAAGTGAAAACCTACTGTGCTTGTTTACAGTAGCCTTGCTCCGCAAATGCTGTTGCTGTGTTGCCATCTCTCTAGGGACACAGCTTGAAGACAGTCGACTTGCTAGCTGCAATGCTACATCCGCTATGCTTTGCCTCTAGACAGGTTGATCCCTCGCAGACAGTGCGGACTCTGCCCCTCCTGATTCTGAAACTGACCAACGCATTCACCTTGTAGTCTTTTCTCTCTGTCTTATGATGTCTGCCCTGCCAACATTTACTTCGGACCCTCACACCCCCTCACACCCCATCACCCTCACTCCCCCTCACTCTGGTGTCCCCGAGTGATGTGGCGGTGTCCCCGAGTGATGTGGCGGTGTCCCCGAGTGATGTGGCGGTGTCCCTGAGTGATGTGGCGGTGTTACTGAGTGATGTGGTGTGTCAGGGTGAGAGTTTGTGGGGTTGTGAGGGTGGGTGAGGGTGGGTGAGGGAGACAGGGTGAGGGTGGTGAGGGAGACAGGGTGAGGGTGGTGAGGGTGAGTGTGTTAGGGTGAGGGTGGTGAGGGTGAGGGTGGTGAGGGTGAGGGTGGTGAGGGTGAGTGTGTTAGGGTGAGGGTGGTTAGGGTGAGGGTGTGTTAGGCTGAGGGTGTGTGAGGGGACACCACCACATCACTCGGGGACACCACCACATCACTCGGGGACACCACCACATCACTCGGGGACACCACCACATCACTCGGGGACACCACCACATCACTCGGGGACACCACCACATCACTCGGGGACACCACCACATCACTCAGCCAAACCACATCATCACTCAGCACCACAACAGCCCTGTCCTTGCTTGCTACCAACAAGCATTGCCATAGCCAATAGGACTCGCATTAGGAAAGTGTAAGCTATTGGCTTTGTGAATAACAACGCTAATAATTTATATATTTTCAAACCAACACATATTAAAAAAAATTGTCATTTACAATACCAATTGCTCACACTTTCCTAATGCAAGACCTATTGCATTGCACATGCTTTTCATGGGTTGTTGTCCCCCTTGTCAGTGTAGGCGAAGTGGAGAAGGGTTTTGTTGCTCTCCATTTTATCACCGTTGGAAACACTCGAAGGGCTGACCCTAGAAGCTTAGACGCTGAAGTCCCAGTAGTGTGGTGTTCTTGTTTCAGTTGAGACGTTTCTTCACCTGCGGCAGCTGCTCTGGCCAAGTAGAGACGTACTAAGCACTTCACAGTAGTCCGGGGTGTGCACTGTTCCTCGCGCTGCTGCACGTAGGTTACTATTAACCCATAGAATAGTGTCTGTCTTAGGGGGGTTGTTGCAAGCGCCATTGTATTGTTTGTGCATTATGCATTTACTTACAATCGGTAAATGTTGAATCCAAAAGCCTCCCTTCGGAATGGATTCAGAATGGGGCACCAAATGCAGAGCCGGCTTTAGGGCAGTGCGACTGGTGCGGCCGCACTATGCGCTGACTTGTGGAGGGGGTGCTGGGACTTGAGGGGGGCGCTGTATTTACAATATCTTATGATAGGAGAGATCAAGGGCACGTTTGCATGTGGTAGTGAGAGAATCCGAGGAGGCGGTCATGGGACATGGGGGCGCCAAAAGTGATTGTCGCACTGGGCGCCACCAACGCTAAATCAGGCCCTGACCAAATCTGACTTATTCGTATCTTTAACTTTTCGCACAGAAAGGCTGATTTCAAGCAAATCAATTTGAAGAATGCAGATATATATTTTTATGGGTTTCTGAATACGGCTGTGGGAATGTGCTGATCAGAAATGAAAAGGCCAACAATTACCAGTTCTACATACTGTTTGTTGAAAAGTAACGTTTATCGAATGCAACAAACTGAAACTAGGAAGAGACGGCCTACACGGGGCCTACTCCGCAGCTGTGGCCTTGCTACTGATACAAGCTTTATTTGCTGTGTGCCGCTCATAGTATCTTGTTCGCAGGGGAGAGGGCCGGGCCAGCCTCTTTACATAGTTTACTTAGTAAGTGTTCTCAGACCTTCTTGCTTACCAATGAAGCATTTTTATATTATAAAAAATTGGTTTTGTATGTGGCAGCCATGTTCCAACAGATTTGAAACAAAACATTAGTTTATTATGACTAGCATGCAACACGTTATAGCGTTCTATATTTTAAAAACACAGTGACGGGGAGCTAAATTAACTTTTTAAGTGGATGGTAATGTGATTCGATGTTGGTGCTTTTAGGAGGGAAATAATGTCTCCATGGAGGAGTTGTGTCTAACCTGGTACAAATTATGCTCCTGTGAGATAATATTTTATGAATAACATCATGTCACACCTGTCTTTTGTTATTACATGTGCCCCCACACTACACGTTACATAATATATTCCTTCTTCAGTGGAGTTAAGGACAAGGTAGGGATCGAGAAGTTTGTAGAAGAGAAGATGAATAAAAGATGAGTGGGAAAATTGTAATGCGGGTTGACGGATGAGCTAAAAGGATGCCAATAGTAAGCTGGTTAATGAAGGCCAGTATTTCACACCAGGGAGCCCTCACTATGATACGAGCCCCTCAACAAATTAAACCACCATGAGACAGGCAGAGGTTCAACCTGCACACTATACATTCCATTGACAGGGAAACCAAATTCTCAACACTTGAAAATGTGCAGCGTCAATGTCGACAGCACAAGGAGGATTTTCACATAAAAAAGGCTCTGAGCGAGCATTGTATAATTTGAGAAACTGTTCCGTTTTCCATTGCACAGGGAACGGTTAAGCATGTATGGTAGAAGGTTCCAGATGCCAAGCACTTTGGGGGCAAGGTGAGACATTGGCCTGAAGATGAGAGAGCAAAACCAAACTCTGTCCTTACCCTTCATTGTGTAGGTGACAGTATTCATAGCATCACTTCCGGCCACAGTATTTAACAGTCGAAGCACTAAATTAGTAACAGTGTACCCTTGTTTACTTTTCATCTGAGGCAAAGACTGTCCTATGATTGTAGCCTGTCATTAGCATAAAATGTATCATTGCACCACCTTTAGACCAAATAATATTTAAGCATTGATGTATTACTATGGCAGCAGTCCTGGAGTCCATTGGTGGCATAAGGATATGTGATGTATCCGTCAGCTTCATGCTGAGTTTTCTGTCTCTGGAAGGACACTCTGCAATAGTTACTTCCTCCTACAGCTGAAGTTCCACCTTGTCAAAATAAAATGTGCCAGAGCCTCTGTTCACCAACTCAGAGACGTGCTTGCTTAAAGACCTTCCCAAGCAGAGCAGTACATAATCAAGTGATGCCTTTCCCTCTGAATTGCAGCTTTCAAACCTTAATTGAATTGCCCTCGTGCCCCCTTCTACCAATCAAGTTTACTTTAGAAACACTTATATGATATGTCAAGAGATAGATCTTCCTATCACTTCTATTGCCGTTAGTACGGCCTGCTAGCACTGTTGTGTTCGCCTACTTTCACTTTGTGACGGGCAAAAGTCTCTTTCTGCTTGAGGAGTTACGGTTGGTGGAGTGTGATGTGGTGTATGTAGCTGAAGGCTTTTATCAGTTCCATAATCAAATGGATTGGCATGCACATTGCCCAGCTTTGAACTACCGTAGCGTGTATGATTGGACAACGACACCATCCCAACTATTTAGGCAAACATGCCAGCCCCTAAAATGCCAACTCTGTGTTAGCATAGTAGTAGCTTTAATACCAAAAGGAACATAATAAATAAAATAATTCCCCAGCATTCAGTATTTTGAAGTAGAAGCCAATTGACATTGTGTTATGTCACATACTAATACTAAAAAGAGGTTCGTATAGAATTTTATAATCTCAAAGACATGCTGTTTGTATTCTTAACATTGCCTGCTACTTCCTGTATAGGATTGTTTTGTAGACGTTCTTAGAATGTGTGATGTGGGCGCTCTTGCCTCTGGGTGGAGTGCACGACAATCCTTGCTTCTTGGATGATGTCCTGGCCTTCAATGGCTGTTTGTCCCCTGGTAATCTACATGTTACTTATTTTAGCCTCACGTCGTCTCGTTGGATTGTTTGCCGGCCTGCTCTACATAACAACCAGAAATTACTAAACATGTGTATACGGTTAGGCCACAGGAACCTTCAACCCTAGCATACTTTAAATATTCTTCCAGCTACTCAAAAATAGTACTAAATGTTGTGTGAAAATAAGCAGTTTTTTTGTTTTGTCAGCGTAAACCTTTTTCACTTCCCTTCTCCTAGGATTCTAAACCAAGGCGATGGTTTAAACGCCATCATCTGATGTTTGCCATTTATATGTCTAAATTCATTGTACATTCCGCATATCTGGTTTGTATTAGGAATACATTGTGTGAAGGTGCTTTGTAACGGTTTATTTTGCACAGATTTACTTTGCAGAGCTGATTTTCATTATTAGGCAACGTCTTATGCCTACAATGCAGTGAAACATTCGGATGTATTACTCACAGTGGTTTCAAGAGGAGTGAATTATAGAGAGCGCCTGCTGGATGTTTTTGCCATCTGTTCAATAGTTGCCGGAGGCAGCGCTTTCTCTTTTGCCTTCAGACATCTGCTGCTTGCTATTTTTTATTTCAGTTGATTTTTCTTCAGTTTCTAGTAGCTGAATGTTTTTTATGCCAGTAGGGTGATTACACTATGGTGGTATATATCTATATATGGTGGCCATATTTGATTAATATTGAAGATCTCTTTTGGTCCCCAGTGATCCATATTGAAGCCTAATATTGGTAAACTTGTGCGTTTTGGCCTCCGTTTTAACATTCACTTTTCTTGAAAGCAGATTTGTTTTTTATTGGCTGTATTACAGATTTGTACTCGTGAAGTTACAGTGCTTTGAGGTTAGCTGATCATTCAGAGGTTCAAGTTGGAGTCCTGGGACGTGAAAAATGTTTCTTATTGATACTTCTAACTGTAGATTCCTCACCTTTTGAATACTCCCAGACTCCATCCTGGTTCCAGAGATTTTTCTCAACATTGGTCCAGTGCACTAGCCGGTGGCATTGTGCAGCTCTGCACGACTCCCTCCCACTCTGAAAGTGGAGCCAGAGCCACCTATATGTACTGCCCCTGTGCGCTGATATCAGTTTATTAATTCAACGCCTTCAGATTTGTATCAGGAGCTCACTTCTTAGCTTTTTCCCTTATCTGTGATGATATTTTGGTCAAATTTAGCTTCATTGTATGAGAGAATGTCTCCATCTAAAACCACAGTGTTTAAGCATTGTAAATACTGTCACAAGTAGAGGTCTGTGACGGATCCTGACAAGATCTGTCTCTGATGTATAGGATCATCTCATGACTCCAAGGCCTGCAAGTTCTTTGCTCGCATGAATCCTAAGGAGATCCGTAACTGTGAAGCCAAGCTCTACATCGCTGAACATCAGCAGAAGGTATGTATGGGTCTTGATTCTAGTCAAGGGCGCAGACCCACTGCCACTCTCGAGGCCTTTCTCATGACCGATCCGCCACACAATCAAAGTTGTTAGGTAAAATCAAGAAAAAGAAAAGTAAGAAGTCGAAGAGGGATCCCCCATCTTGTCCCAATGCACCCCTGTTTCTGGATCCATCAGCAACGTTGTAGCAGATCGAGGCTTTCAGAGAAGCCAAGCTGCTCATATTTGGCAACATGCCGGCTCCCTGTCACATGCCTTGGGTCTCCAACTATGCGAGGAAGCCTCCACTCAGGTTACTGTCAGCCGATCCGTCCTCAACGCTGTCTGTGCCTTTTGTCTCTGCTGAGGGGGGTCTTCTCTGACTCCAGTTCCTGCACCATGGCAAGGCTAGTACCTGCTACATCAATGCTTGCCTCAAATTGAAGGAGTGGATTCTTTATCCTGGCCTGGCCATCATGCGGCCTTTTTGATCTGATTCCTGACCACCCGAACGCGAAGCAGGTTCTACCACGCTCCATTCTCCCCCGCTGGTCCACAGCTGAGACCCCCCTGCTTTCTATTTTGAGTGACAGTGGCTATCATGTCACTTATCTGAGCTTATTTCAGACCCCTCGAGCGCGGAGCAGGTTATATGAGCCCACAGTCTCCTCTGTAACCTATCAGCTGGGACTTATTGCCCCTCTCATTCCTGACATGTACCCTGCCAGGAATCTCTCTTTGGATAGATTGAACCTGCCGATTTTACCAACAGCGGCTCAATTTCGCCTAAATTATCTATTTCGATAAGTGCTGATGACTGCAGTCCCCATCAGCCCAGCCACGCTCTCCACATCACCATATGGACCCCCATTCAGGAGCCGACAACAGAAGTCTGCATTTCAACATAAGCAACCTATTGATGGTGTTGCATCTGTATGTTTGGACCGGCCTCCCTTTGACATCCATCCAGTGCTTTGCTGCTGTTAAGGCACAGCGTCTGCACATCTCGATCATCACTTCCTATTAACGCACCCATTTCGTTAATGTGCCTGTGGAATGTGTTTGGACAGATATATTGAAATCATGTTCATGTGTATTTTCTATCGAATTTAAGTAAATGCCTTTTGATACTCCTTTTTCCTGCTGTGGTTACCCTACAATGCACTGTTTATGTTAATCATATTTGTGACTTTATGCACATATAGAATTATACAGGTAGAGAACCCCCTCTTTTGAATAAATTGCGTTCTTCCCCTGTTGATCTCTAGCTTTATCCTAACCAGGGGCCCCCTCTGTTTGAGTGGTGGGGTCTTCTCTGACGCCATTTACTGCACCAGGGCCAGGCCAGTACCTGCCACATCGCCAGGCCAGTACCTGCCACATCAATGCTGGCCTCGACATTGAAGGAGTCAATCTAACCTGCAAATGCACGATAAAATTCTATTGTCAAACTATCAGAACTTGGAGTTTTCCAAGTGACCGTGTAACTTTAAAAAAAAATATTTTTTTTATTGGCATTTAGAATTGTATACACATCACATCATGACTTGTATTCATAATATATAGTATTGAACACATGACGTGCTCTGGCTTATACATAGTCCTGTTTCGTGGCCATATAAGTTCAGCTGGCGAAATCTTAAGACATTGTATAATATCACTTCATATATTGCCAACATGTTACGCCCCACATTATGGAAATAAAGAAAAAAACATCAAACCATAAACAGCCCCCCCCCTTCCTTCCCCTTTCTTCCAGGTGACTCAGATCCACTTACTATGTTTACAAGTAGCTCGGTCATAACTATGTTATTTGGGTGGCGGTGCATGTCAGCCCTGACGTCCACTTGGGTCGACTTCCTGGTTGGTGTCCCCACATTGTTTTGTTCTGTGGTCCGTCACTGTTCTTTCTGAAGATCTGTTATCATGGATGCCCAAGCTAACCGGTCTTCCTCAGCTTTGTCGTCCTTCCTCACAAATGACCATGTCACGTATAGATGCTATCACTTCGCTTGGTGTTACTGACTAGGTCAGGGCCTCAGGGCAATCATTTTGTACATCAAGTGTAGGAGAGCAGGTGGACTGTGCCATGTGTGGTCAGTAATTCAGTTCAAGATCATACGGATGTAGACTTAACACTTTTTAAAAGAGCTCGAGTGTGCAGGTTGAGTTGTCAAGTTAAATTTACCATTTTTCTCTTTGTACTTCCTTTGAGCCCCTTCCTTCCTAAGGTAGGAGAAGGTGATTTATTTCGTTGTAGTGCATTAAACTTTGTCACTTAGAGAATGTCGGGAAATTTTCCATGCTTGATTGTTAAGGCTACTTGATGTTGCTTGCAGTGTTGCTCTGGGCTCATATTTTATCCAGAATAATTATTTACTAAGGATATGCATAGATAGCTCAACATATGGTCATCAGCATTCAACCCCATCATAAATAAGAACAGATTTTTTGTTAAAGGTAAAGGCAACTAAAATGATGCCAACTGCACATTATAAGCAATTCTTACGACCTCCCCTGCCGGTCTCATCCTAATGACAAAAACCATAATCTGTATAAGCAGTGCTGGGCAAGGATTACGGTTAGTCACGTGAGGAGCAAAGGGGGAGAGGAAGCAGGAAGAATGGTGATAAATGGAGATTGAGTAAAAGACCAATAACTAATCTGTTATTAATGCACAATAAGGTAATAGTACAGCTATGCAGTATATAACTTAAACAATAGATGTATCTTACAAAGCTGATCTGCCCTACTCATTGCAGTGGAGAAGAGTCACAGAAGTTAAATAGGACTATTCAATTCAATAGAGACTTTATTTCGGTTGATTCAACCATAAGAGTACACAAGTCATAAAACACAATTAATTGAAATAAGATAAAGGCATAATCATCATGGGTAAAGTGCAAGTACAGTGATATAATACCGTTCATACAATAATTCATTGGTGGTCTAGTACATTATTACAGTACAATTCATTGATCCAGGCAATTACGTAGTCTTAAAGACAATTTTAAAAATTCAGTCGCTTGAAGAATACAGTTGGTATTCAGTAGTTGTAAGTATAACAAGGCTGGTCGTATCTGTTTAAAATGAAGTTTCTTTAAAAGAACAATCAGGTAGCGTTTTCGCGGGTATTCATAAAAACCACATAAAAACATAAAATGCAGCATATCCTGTGGAGACTTTCCGTCGCAGCCACAGGGTGCTGGGATTTTACTAAAAGAGTCTTTCTTTGGTCTGGTTAGCAGATGTTGAAACAGGTTTAACCTAAACCTTGTTAACAAGAACTTCTCGTGGGCACTCCATGTGCCAAGTAAGTAGGGCTCCATTGTTAAACAAGTTTTAACCATAACATATTTTCTTACACTTGTTTTCTGTAACTCTACCCCTTCCCTCTGGGTCCTCCTGTCCAGAAGGAATGCTCGTTTAATAAGCTCAACATCCCCCTTAACAATTCTGTTTGGGTATTCAAATAAGTCTGGGCGGCCCAGACCAACAAAGTATGCTTTCAAATATTTTAACCAGGAAATGCCCATTGCATTATCTTGGGACAGTAAATCATTTACAATCAGGTGTGTCAGCGGAATCTCTTGATTCAGCCACAGATTTAGCCAGCAGGTCAACGGGCGTAAGGAGAAGATATCGCTCAAATATTCCGCCCCCAACTCCTCGTGAACTGCAAAGTTAGACGTGCCAGCCGGGACACACAGGAGGCGCTTCATAAAGGCATTTTCTGTGATCTGGAATTGTTCGCCAGCCACATACCCCCATAATTCACTGCCGTAGACTGCAGTTGCCACTGATTTTGCATCGTAAAGTTTCATCATTGCATGGGTGGGTTTTTCCCCCAGTTTTGAGGCAAAGTTAAAAATAGAGGCATTGACCCTGGTCACATCACATCTCTTTTTGGCAAGTTGGGGTCCCCAGGTTAGTTTGGAGTCAAAGAGGACACCCAAATATGAAAATGTATTTGACAGTGGAATCACTACATTATCTAATTTAAATGTGTAATTCCTTTTTGGGCGATTACCAACTTGCATAATAAATGATTTAGAATTGTTGACCAGTAGGTCTCTGTCTGTCATAAATAATTTAAAAGCGTTAAGCAAGGCTTGGAGACCCAACTCCGTTCTGGAGATTAAAACCGCATCATCTGCATATAAAAGTACAGCAATACTTCGCCTACCGACTCTGGGGACAGTCAGCCTTTACATCCTGCAGAACGCTGTCTAATTCATTTATATAAAAATTTAAAAGAAAGGGGGCCAAGATACAGCCTTGGCGAACTCCCTTGCCTATAGAAAAATTATCAGTAGTGCACAGATCTTGGGAATACCTTACATTGGCACTAGTACTACTATGTAGATCCACCAAAAAATTAACAATCCCACTGTCTACACCCTTCTCCCTCATGGACTGCCAGAGCTTTCCTCTGTTCACACAATCAAAAGCAGAGGATAAGTCCATGAAGGCAAGATGGACAGTACCTTTTTGGGCAATGGTGTATTTATTAAGGATTAAAAAGAGATTAATGCACTGCGTTATAGTCGATCTACCACTACAGAAACCATACTGAGAAATGGACATGATGTTGTTGTCCATTACCCAATCTGAAAGTCTCTGTAGTATAATTCTCCCCACTATTTTGACCATGGAATCAATTAGGGAGATGGGCCTGTAGCAGAGTGGACTGTCCTTATCCCCCTTCTTAAAGACCGGGACGATAGAGACCCCCCAGGATGGTGGACAGCCAGCTGTGGCAGCCGCATTGATAACTGCCTCAAGAATCGGTGCCCAAAAGTTCGGGTCAGATTTATATAGGTCAGGGGGAATCCCGTCGGGTCCGGGCTCTTTCCTAGCTGTGAGCCCCTCTATCCCAACAGTAACCTCGCCTCTGTCAAACCTTATGAATCCTCCCCCGTTATCGGGGAGGGGATTCATAGTGTTATTCAGCGTACAGCAATATAGTTGCTTGAAGTGAGCTTCCCACTCCTCCTTTGTTATAACGCACTCCAGCCCATCTCCTGGGTCCTGGACCAAAAAAGGTTTCTTAACTACCGCCCAGAATCTGGAGCTATTGCTTAACGTATGGGGGTCCAGAATCTCATTCCAAGCTTCATTTCTTAGAAAATCTTTACGGGTGGCAACGATTAGTTTGTACTCTTTACGACACCCTTGGACTGTCTCCTTAATTCTAGGTCTGGCTGCCAAGGCAGTTCTTAAATTGCGCGCAGCTTTGGAACAGTCCTGGTTGAACCACCTAGGTCCCCCTCTCCTGCTCTTCTTAGCTGGTGCTGTCAACAGAAACTTTATCTGAGAGGCATTGAAATGCGGTTAGGACCTGGATTGGATCAGAGCCCTCATCAGTGCAGCTCTTAATTTCGTCACTACAAGTGTCTTTGATGTTTTTATATAAGAGATCAGGGGTACACATGGACCATTTGAGGCGGCGTCTCCCGTCCGTTGCACATACCGTACCCACACTAAAATTACAACTTTCTTTGGCCACCCAGGGTCCCCTGAGATGGACAGTGAGCGGATTGTGATCGCTGAATTCACTGGTTTCAATGACAAAGGAATCCACAAAAGCCTGCATAGGCAGAGTAAGCAATACATAATCAATAAACGTTCCTTTCCCATGGCCCTTAAAAGTTGGAATTACAAAACGCTTTTTTGGATCATGCAGAGCCACTGTCGGGGTTAGATCATGGTCATTTAACAAATCATTAAAAAGTTCTCCCTCCACAGTGTGTTCCAAGTGCAAACCCTCATACCGATCACAATGCATTTCCAACAAATTTTTCATCAGAGGGTCGCCACAGGGGTGAACGTTAAAATCACCCATGATCATTAAGTTATGTAAGCATTCCTTCATTGAAGTACTAATAAAGTCATTTAATACTTTAAGTTGGCTTGGAGCTGTGCATAAATTTGCAAAATTATAAAAATTAACCAGACCAGCTAAACAGTTTTCTCCAGCTAAGACTAGGCCTAGTATACCAGAATTACCTGTTACAACTCTGCGTATTGTACAAGACAATGTTACAGAAATAAACGTGACTAAACCCCCTTTTGGTCTACCCCTACTAGCTGCTGTTGCAGGTACATAAAAAGCCTTATACCCTTCAATAAAAAGATCGCACTCCACTAACCAAGTCTCTTGTAGACAAATGATCTGGAATTGTTTTATATACTCAATCCAGTTACCATCTGACATCTTAGTAGCCAGACCCGCGATGTTCCAACAAATGACACTATTTTTGTATGTTTTGGGCTGGGATACCTCTGTATGACCCGCCACAGGTATGGATACATTACTCTGGTCCCCGGACTCCTCGCGTCAATCACACGCCTCCAAGCCCGAGAACGCTTCATATCTATTCTGTGTTGGGACATTAAACCCATTCATACCCTTGGTCACCGCGTAGCTGTTCTGAGCATCCATATGGAAACCTTTCATACCATGACTGGCAGTATTATACATGTATGGGGCAGCTAATGCAGGTGCCTGACTTTGGGACCCTAATCTAAATCTTCGAGGTTCTTGTGGGACTTTTGCAGGTGCGTAAAAATAACCGAGTGGGCGCACACAGACACTATTAGCATCGTACACTAGCGAAGATTCTCTTAATAGGACTGTTGCGACGTGTTGGGGATGTTTAAAATTAATAACCACACAATCCCCACTCATTGTCTTACGTGATGGGCCAACCCAGTCAACCCTTTCTGTCGAAATGATCTGGTCATAGTACTGAAGAGGGAATCCACAGTTTTTGTTTAACCATGCCACTGTTTTATTTTTTAGTGATTCTTGGGACTCCCCATAAGGTAAGGTGGTATGCTCTACAAAAGGTGGCACATTAGTCAGGACTGCCACATAAGTTACGCAGTCAGGTGGAAGGCTAATATGCCTATTTTTAATTGGTGGGTTGGAGGCAGACCTGCAGCCAAGTGCTGCAGGGGGCTGTTTATTCTGTAGGGCAGCTGGTGCTACTGGAGGCTGTTTATTATGTTGAGTTACTGGTGGTGGTTTAGAGACAATATTAGCACCAGCAGTGCCTTGGCGACAAGGTTGCTGTGCATTCACAACTCTGCCTCCCTTACCCTTATCAGTATTATTGGAATTGGTAGCCAGAGCAGGAGCGGGGACCAGATGTACCGACAACAGTCCACCCAGCCGATCTACTTCAGCGGCCACAGCGTCCAATCTGTTTGCAGAGGATTAACTAGTTCTATAATTTTCTCCTCCATCTTACTCACTATAGTGCTAATCAATAACTCAAATTGCTTGGTATTTAAGATTGGACCTCCTTCATTGATGCCCTCAGAATTACCTTCACCTATAACAGAGCCATTGACATTCGACTGCCATTGACATTCGACTGGATGGTTTCTGCTCTTTTTTTGCTAGATTTTCTCTCTCCTTTAGCCTGTGTCTTTCTGCACATTCTTACTGGTCTCGGTGTTGGTGGGGCCTGAAGTATTTCTTCAGTAGAGGTGTTAGGTAAATCTAAATGCGTTTCCGCGTGGACCTGTGCCACAGCAACAAACACGCCCTCATTGCTAGGGTTTGGATTACCTTCTGTTGCTACCTCTGTTGCTTCTGTCACTAAGATAGGCATGTTTTCAGGTAATAGAGGAGGGTTACTGAGGCCTAAAGAGGCCCTACGTTCATTATTAACTTGATTCACCTTTTTGACCAGATAATTATCCATGGTGACCAACCCAGGAGTTAACTTGTCTAGTTTGGCTCTGGACATTACACAAGGGTTTACACTCAGTGAGGTTAGCAATCTGAGATATTAGTACAGACACCCAGCAGTTGCAGCACTTTATGCCAATGAATCTTATGTATTATAAGATACTTATTAAACTTGATAAAAGAAACAAAAATACAAAGTCTCGCGTGAATCTAGTGTTCATATGGCAGAGCCACGGTCCATAGCCCGTCCCGGCCTCCAATGGCCTCTGAGGGCCCGCCCTTTGCCCGGCGCCGCCCGCGCGCGTCCCGCGAGGCGGGAGACTCACCGTGGTCTTATGGAGGCAGCAGGCGCAGCGGGAGCGTCACAGGAATGCCGGGGCTGCTGGGGGATGTAGTCCCCGGTGCTCGCGTTGTTCCCCGGTGGCCGTTCCCCTCACGGCAGGACTGTAGGGCTGGCCGTTTCCTTCACGGCGCGTCGGGACTCTCGATTGCCCAGAAATGCTCCCCACTGGCCGCTCGACCCTCCGTGGTCTTATGGAGGCAGCAGGCACAGCGGGAGCGTCACAGGAATGCCGGGGCTGCTGGGGGATGTTGTCCCCGGTGCTCGCGTTGTTCCCCGGTGGCCGTTCCCCTCACGGCAGGACTGTAGGGCTGGCCGTTTCCTTCACGGCGCGTCGGGATCCTCGATTGCCCAGAAATGCTCCCCACTGGCCGCTCGACCCTCCGTGGTCTTATGGAGGCAGCAGGCACAGCGGGAGCGCCACAGGAATGCCCGGGCTGCTGGGGGATGTAGTCCCCGGTGCTCGCGTTGTTCCCCGGTGGCCGTTCCCCTCACGGCAGGACTCTAGGACTGGCCGTTTCCTTCACGGCACGTCGGGACCCTCGATTGCCCAGAAATGCTCCCCACTGGCCGCTCGACCCTCCGTGGTCTTATGGAGGCAGCAGGCGCAGCGGGAGCGTCACAGGAATGCCGGGGCTGCTGGGGGATGGAGTCCCCGGTGCTCGCGTTGTTCCCCGGTGGCCGTTTCCCTCACGGCAGGACTGTAGGGCTGGCCGTTTCCTTCACGGCACGTCGGGGACCCTCGATTGCCCAGAAATGCTCCCCACTGGCCGCTCGACCCTCTGTGGTCTTACGGAGGCAGCAGGCGCAGCGGGAGCGTCACAGGAATGCCGGGGCTGCTGGGGGATGTAGTCCCCGGTGCTCGCATTGTTCCCCGGTGGCCGTTCCCCTCACGGCAGGACTGTAGGGCTGGCCGTTTCCTCCACAGCACGTCGGGACCCTCGATTGCCCAGAAATGCTCCCCTATAGGACTAAAGCTTGCCCCCTCGTGGCTCTGGCACCACCGTATTGGTCAGAATCTTATAGATATGCAATATTTCCTGAGACACCAACACCCATAGAATACCTGAGCCAGGGAGATAGACTCCTAGTGGTAAGTATCCATGAAGGGAGCCCATATTTCAGTAAAAACTTCCATCTAATCATTAATTTGATAATTATCTGCTCTTGGAAAGTCATCCATCCCGGGCTTCTAATGAAGACATGAGTTCCTTGTTGTGTCAACTCATCTTAAGATTTGGATGCTGATAATAGTAAGAGAAGGAGTGTTAGAAGTTGCGGTAGTGTGCGAAAGCCAGTTTGGCATTGTTAAAGATGCAGTTCCTTAGTTACTGTATCTATTTTCTTAGCATAAGTTTTCACCATTGTTACGTTTACCAGGTATCTTTAATTTTTATGTAATTTAATTTTGCTGGTTATGAATGCATTTCATTTTCCTTTTCAGTGCTTATGTTTCACTATTTATTGTATCATTATCCTTGTGCTTATTTATCCTTACTCTGTACGTTTTCGATTTTATGATTATCAATAAAATCTTTCTGAACTGAAAAAAAAAAAGATGCTAAAGAGGCCTAGGAGTTCTAGAATCTAGAGACTACGTGTCATGAATAAGAGCAGCCGGAGTGGCCGTGGAGACCAGAGGGACCTCACTGGAGGTGGGTCTGGGAGTTGGTAGTAGTTCAGAAGATGGCTCCGGTAGATATGTTGCCCAATTGAAATGTCTGTCCAGTTGCTGTCTCTACTGCGTTCTCCGTTGAGAAGGACGCATGTCTAACAATAACTTATATGCAGGCAACTGAACCATCAGCCTGACGTGACAGTGAAAGAATAGATGACTTGACAAGCTTGGCATCGTAGCTCTGGGGTATGAATGTTTGACTTGTTGGGGATGCTTTGTTCCTGTACAGAATGCATACATTTATTAATGATGTTTAATATTCATTTTCTATGAAACCTTTTATTCTAATATGTATGAAATCCTAAAATATATTGATTTCTAAATCGGGTGGATTGGGAAGAGACCGACATTTTAACTGGAAAGATGTTAGTAACAAATTGCATATTTCCTTCGCTTGGGAGGAAAGTTCAGTTTGGGTCAAACATGTTTTAGTGCCTTAATATGGGCTTTCCTTTGCACCATGCACTCGAGTGCCGTGTCAGATCTGTGCACTGGGGTCCCATCTGCTGCGATTTAATCAGGGAACAAAGGAAACAAGCTGTCAGTATTACGCCATGTGCTTGTAAACACGAATCTGGGCCACAGTGCTAATAAGTACTTAATAACAAGAAGATTGCTGTTTTTCTTGCGGCTGCCAACACGTTCGCCGTTTATTAGATTTCTACCACTTGTATGTGACTCCAACAGGCTCTTCAGCGAGCATGGAATGGCAGCCATACTCTTGGCAAACGGACAACCATCAAAACTGGGCAGTGCAAAAAAAAAAAAAAAAAAACAATATACCCCCAGATTGTGTTTAAGAGTGGATAACTGGGATTTATGAAGTCGTTTTATTGATTTATCTGTTGTGGTAGTAATCAAACCCATTCCAAAATATTGTTTACCAGGTGACTCCATGTTAGCAACGATGCTTTGAGGAACTCATGGGGAACAGGTGTGGTCCAGGGCTAAGTCGAGAGCCTCGGAACCTGGCGGTCACTTCATCTCCATTTGCCTCTGATTGTAAAGAAGTCTAAAGTACCCGTGAAAAGAGGACCTCGTTACCGCTGGAACTGTACATTTGTGCCATATCAATCGTTTGTAATAAAAAAAGAATATTTTCTGCTACTTTAAGTTTGGATGCTCGTTAATGGTACCAATTACCCTAAACCATCAGAGTGCAGTAATTGGTAAAGTAAAGCTTACGACTTGACAATGTGCCCTTGGTGTCACGTGTGAACGTTATTACGTAATCCAGCAGGCTCATTTTCTGTTTGTCAACAGTTATGACCCCATGTACCCGAGGACGCGGGTTCCCTGTATCCTATCAGCCTTTTCTGTATCCTATCAGCCTTTGGAGTCTCTTAAAGTGTATGTTCACCTGATTGTCATTGTCTCGTCCGACCGGATTAGCGCTGTCTCGTCCCCCCCCACCCCCCTTGTGATTAGCGCCGTCTCGTCCCGCTCGGTTAGCGCCTCCCCCTCACGATTAGCGCAGCGCTTCTTTACAGTACATTTTCATGCACATTTGTAGAACGTTTCTACCCCTATTGGAGAGAATGCTTTGATTATATTTGTGCTGGAAGTTGCCTGTGAATGAATAGTTCTCATAGGGTCATCACCATTCGTTGTGAGATTTCAAACGCTGACTATCGTGTAATATGAATCGACACTGAAATGGAGGGGAGCATGGTGTGTGTCTGTGTGCAGGGGTGTTCTAGTGAACTGTGAGCAACATTTTACTGCATGCGCTGCCTCATCACAAACCGAATGTTATTGTAGTTTCCGCCATCTCAGCTGCTGGACCCTGTAAACGGGTTTGTTTTCGAGAACAATTGAAAGAATTGGATTTGGGTAGTGTTAGTGACCGCACAGTTAGTTCTCTGGTGACTTTTGATTGACCCGCTCTCTTCCCGTCCTCCTTACGCACATCCTCACAACAGTTTAACATGTGTCCCATACATGGTACATTTACCAGATGGCAAACCAATTAAATGTGACAGTACTTACCCGTTGTGAAATCGCGTCAGAAGCATGGCTCCTTATTCAACAAGGTCTCCCTACATACCATATTCTTTCTCTCTCGCTCTCGCGCGCTCTCGCGCGCTCTCTCGCTCTCGCTCTCTCGCTCTCGCTCTCGCTCTCTCGCGCATATGCTGTCTCAAAGAGTCTTGCTGTGTTATATCTGTGGGCTTGCTGGACGCCTGTCTCCTAGCATTGTTATACTGTATCATCGCCAGTGCTTTAAATGGGCTGGTAGTGTCCGGTACGCAGTACTGGCACTTTTTAATTTTGAGAGGGACAGAACCGGCACTTCTGAATAGAAATGTAATACTTTTAATTGGAGAGTACCAGCACTTCTCAGAAACAAGCAGGTACTCTGGTACAGAGTACCTGCACTTTTATTTTTCCATTTTAAGCACTGCGCGTCACTCTCATTTTCTTTGATGCCGATCATCATGGCATGTGGGCGTCATGCCCTCTCTTGTGTTTGGCTCTCCCATAGCGCATGGACCAAGTACATGTCTCCCTGCACTGCTCCCAGTTTGAAGAGCTATTTTTTTCTTTGTTTTCAAGCACTCCATAGAAGTACTTGTGTTTTCAGGCTGTCTCCCTTGTACACATACACAAATACCACTAAAATGAGTGCATATGTACATAAACAAAAAAACAATTGTTAAAACACGAACAGCACTTGTTTATATTGCATGATCCAGTAATATTGGAGTGCTCGCTTCGTCCTCCGTCTTTTCGTAGAGCTAACACAAGCCAATGGAATTGGAGCGCTTTAAGTGCTCACCACTTACATAACATAATGAAACATTCTGTAGTGGTCTGGCCCCATGTGTTCAGGACACATAGTAGACGTAGCCGAGTTGAGTTTCATGTAATTTATTAAGTCCTTAAGTAGAAGTTACAGTAGGCCCCAACAGGAGCAGCCAGCTAGCTGTGCAGCCCATCTTCCATCTTCTATCTTCCAACTAACAACACACACACCAGTCATCCAAACATTCCAATCATGTCACTCACGTTAACATTCTACATGGAACCCTCACACTGGCTGAGCATCTAGGGACAAGGTGAAAGGGAACATTACAGCATAACATGAGAATACTACACATTCATTATCGTAGGCAGGGAAAGCGTAAGTGATTTGCCCAGAATTACAAATTGTTCAGCAGACCCCAAGATTCAAACCTGGTTCCCCAGTTCCCTTGTTGGCAGCTCTAGACGTTATGCCACATCCTCGTTACACTTCAAAGCGCCTCAACTGTTTCTCACTATCACTTCCGCATTTGTTCAGCAACACCGAGCAAGCATTGGCAAAGCCAATAGATCTCGGCAATGCCTGAGCTATTGGCCTCATCAATGTGAATGTCTTTTAGCCATGTTTTATAGCAGCACATCTGCTGTTCAACATGGCTGAAAGTAATTGAAAAAAGCGCTATGATGCGGCCAGCACAGGCGACAGCATAGTGCTTTTTAGGTCTCGCCTGTCGATGCGCATGCGCATCGAGCAAGCGAGACTATAGGGGCTCATCGACTCTTTATCTAACTTGCAAGGAATCGTGGCGATTCCTTGCAGTGCCCGTGACTTTTAAGCTCATTGCGCATGTGCATTGAGCTTAAAAGCGCGTGCACAGCCGCCCGCATTCCTCCGACACCTTTGAAGTGAAGCTTAGCTTCACTTCAAAGGCCCGGCTTCTTCACACCCACATGCCGCTCTGCCCCGCTCCGCCCCCTCCCCTGAGTCATCCTGCCTGCCCAGACTTCTCCTCCCCCCTACTTACATCCCGCTTTCACTTGTTTTTTGTTCCGACTCGACGTTCCCCCCGCCCCCTCCCGCCACGCAATGCCGAGAGTTTGTTTGTTTTAACCAACAGCACCGAGCAGTGTCCCTTTTTTGTTTGTAAATACCTGATCTACGGCCTAACGATTTTCATGCCTACTTTTCACAAATGCTATATTTCTTTGTAGTCTTCCCGAATATAAATATATGAAAAAAGAAAAAGAATCTCATCCCTCCAATGCATGTGAACGGTGGTAGGGATCGCAGCGATGTTTCTTTCAATGTTTCCCTCGTTGGTGTTTTCAAAAGCTCGTCAGCGGTGCCTTTGTCTGATAAGCAGCTGTTAATGATCACAGAGAAAACCCAGCGATCACGTGACTGTGGCAGATCATTAAGCGGCGTTGCCTTTAGCTCCGCAGTTTAGCCTCTCATCAGTGATGCTCCGAAAACATCTTCGTACTCCACAAAACACACAGTGGGGCTTGAAGTACCACCCGTACTGTAAATAACATAAAACGTGCAAGTGTCTTTCAAGCGACGAGAACCGAAGTTAGCATTGCCACAAAGACAGCCTTCCTTAAAATGATCCAAGCCAGTCCACTACAATGCTGCCGGGTCATAGGTCACCACTATTCAAAGCCCGGTATGTATGCTAGTTTAGTACGCAGATTAAAGCTTGCGATTTGCTCGGTTGGCTGGCCCTCGGCTCCCGTTTCCCACCAGTACCGCTAACCAAAAGGCTCCCCACTGAGTCGCTCTCCTTTTTCGAGGGTCATTGTTTCTGTTACACATACCGTGAATACGTTGAAACACACAAACATGGTAGATATGTTTACTGACCACGAGCAGTTAGAAATAATTTTGCAGAGACCAAGCCTAACGCATTGTGCATGAGAATCACGTAAACTGGGCTAAGAATCAGCTGTCACGCCGAGAAAGTCATTGCAACACACAAAGAACCCTTGAAATACAGTCGCAATGAAACTGAATACAGCATGTTGGCAGGCAGAAGGGCTCATTACTCAGTGTAAAGGCTAATATTACAACCAATCAGAGTGGGCTATGACTTTTGGTAAACGTGCTCTTTCGGGACGTTTCCAGGCTCGACGTCATGGGCAGCTGTCGCTCAGGACAAGGGGCTTGAGTTGTCGGAACTGATGCAGCTCGACCGAGGGTGGCGGGGAAGGGAGGACAGTATAACTTCTCTGCCGCGGCCCCTGCACACTGCAACCAGTCCGCTCCCGGTGAGAGAGACTCGGCCTAACACGTGGCTCCAGCAATGCCCTGGATCATATCTGTTACTTCTGAATGCTTTGTTTCACTTTAAGATAACACAATTTGCCTCTACATGGACATCTGAGAAAATGTTTTTAAACATGAACTTTGGCGACCTTCAATAACAACTGCCATAAGTGAATCATATGCAGTGACATGCACCAGAGTCCAGGCGGCACCTCGGCGGCAGTAGTGTGGCGAGGATGCCATGCCCCCTGATACAAGACAGGCAAACAACACCCCTTTGACTGCTGTTCGTGTTGTAAAACAGCAATTATCTGGGTTTGGGTTAGCTCCTCAGGGCTCTGGACCCTGGTGCCACTGCCCCAGCTGTACCAATGGTAGTTACGTCCCTGATGAGCAGCACCCTTGCCCAGGCCAACATTTACTCAGGTTATGTTTCTCCACTATTTTTGTAAGCAGTAAGTTTACTTTTATTACATCTTTGACGGTATTTTAAACTTGCCTTGATTTAATCATTTCATTGATGCCCCTCCTTCTCTTGCCATTAATGTAAAATTTTGTGTGCCATCGCCCCCTGTGACATAATCATATTATGCTAATCAATTCTCGCTCCTACATATTCTCCAAGCTTGTTTTAAGAGCTTCCATTTGCTCCCAGAGACTTTGTGCGCGCGCGCCGCGCTCTCCCTCTGTTGCCACGGGCATTAAACTCACCAGGCATCCCACCCCCTCCCTCTCCATATGGCCGCTCGAGTTCACTTCGGAGTGCTCTCCCCGATAGGCTCTTCCCCACTGCCCCATTTGTCTGTGCCTCGCATCAGACTTCAAAGGCTGCCGCTCCTCCGCATGACTTCCACTGTACCCTCCCTCTTGCTTCAGGCTCCCTGACCCCACCTTGCTTCCCCCACATGCGGTTCTTGTCTTGATTCTGCCCCACCCATTGACCCCCGATAAAAGCTCCTTAATAACTACCGCACGCCCAGATATCTTTATCTGAGACAGTCCTTCTCCTGGACGACCTCATCCCCCCAACCCAGTCCCCTCCCTCCTTTACCCTGTAATCAGACCCTTTGCTATCTCTACCTCAGCTACGTAAATTGCTGCCCCTGGCGCGCTTTTTCCACCTTCTAACCCTAGTCAGCGTGTAAGTGTTTGCTATTTTGATTTACCAGCCTATCCCAGAAGGCTCGTCCCCTCCACTGAGACCCTGCCCACTGTTACCTGCTTCTTCCACCCCTACGTGCTCCCCGACAACCCCCCCCCCCCCCCCCCCAGCCAGCATTCCTATACCGCCATTCAACCTCCCGCTGTCCGGGACACAATCACCTTACAGGTCCCCCCCCTTGCTCCCGAGCATTGCGACACTCCCTCACTCATCCAAATTGGAGCCCCACACCCCTCCGCCCCGTGAAACCGCACACCCTCTGCCCGGTTAACCCAGGTCACTCCATCCATGCCACCTCTGAAGGTGACAATCTGCTCGGCAATACCTGCACCCATCACCCTCAGCCCTCCCCACATCCTCCCTTGCAATACCCCCTTCACCCCTCCCAGACAGCGCCTGCATGTCTCTCGAGTGCCCGGAGACACTGTACCCAACTGGCCTCTGAAGGATAAAGGCATTGGCATGATGACTACCCCCTCCCCCCCCTGCCGCAACGGTCCCCTCTGTCTACAGCATCGCCTCCCCATCCGTCCTGCCGCCAGACCCCTTGCTATCTCCTCCCCAGCTGTCCAACTTATTGCCCCTCCCCCACCGCACACCCAGGTGCGCCTCCGTCCCAACCCCCAATCCGTCTCCTCCATCCTAACCACGAACCTCCAGTGGCAAAACAGCAGAAATGCAGCGCTCCCCCTAACTCAGCAATGAAAACTCCTCGCTGCCTCCTCCCCAGGCTGCCTAAACATGGTGTCGTCCCCCCTTGCACCCTTCCACATGAGCCCCAGGACGATAAACCACACCTAGACCCAAACCCAACCCCACCCCCTCCAAAGACGGCAGCTCCGAACCTAAGCCTCACATCCCCCCAAACCCCACCATCCCCCCACTGTCCTGTTACACCACACCCTATGCTCCTGAACCCCATCTCAGCAGCTGCAACACCGTCCTCCTGTCCGTCTGTACTTTTTTCAAGCCCACAAAAAGATGTTAATATTTCACTTCTGTTCTTGGGTTTTCGTCTCAATAAAATACACTGAACATAATCTTCACAAAAGTTAATTACAAAAACTTACGCTAGTGCCATTATAAAATACAATAACTTTTTTTTAAGTATTAATTATAAAAAAAATAAAAGCCATTGTTATGTGTATTAACAATACATCTAAGTCATGTAAATACAACACATATTGCATTACAAATGCTATAGGTGTCACATTTGCGAAAGTTATAACTATTGGCATTGTAAATGACAAAGCTATTCATTTCGCTATTTTCAAAACCAACACATAAATAAAAAATGTGTCATGTACAATACCAATAGCTCAAACTTTCCTAATGCGAGACCTATTGCATTGGAAATGCTTGTTTGTGTTAGGAGGGGCGGGACAATAACCTCAACATGGGCAGGGTGAAGCGATTTGGAGTCAGCTCAACATCCCCGTGATTCTGGGCCCTCAGGAACTTTCAGCCATTCTGAACAGCAGATGAGCTGTTACACAGCACGGCTAAAAGACACTCACATTGACAAGGTCAATGGCTCGGTCATTGCCACGACCTATTGACTTTGCCAATGCTTGTCTTTGGACTGTCCGACAAAGGCTGCTAGACAGTAGATTTTGGTAACACTTTACATTATTTCATGTTTGTGTTTTTAAATCTTAAACCCTGACCGCTTTCTGTCAACAGATTTACTACTTTCCACAAAGGCACCATGGGCATGTTTTGGTTATTGAATATGTATGTATAGGTTTCTTTTTTCGTCAGCCATCCTACTATGGTTTCTTTATGTTGTAAGGTAATTTCAAAAGACTAAGTTGACCATTGTTAAAAAAAAAAAACTGATGGACAGCTCCCGTTGGGTCCTTCGTGTGGGGGAGATTGAGAATGACCTTGTGACAATGTTTACTCAGTTTACCTTCCTGGTATTAGGTGCATAAGAGATGCAGATTTTCAAAGGCTCTCTTCTCCCCCTCATGCTTACTAGTGCGAGGGGGTAAGCCTGCTGAAGTGTGACAAATCTGGTTCGACATGACCCAGAAAGAAGAGAGGTTGAGAAACTAATAGCGACTGTCACAGTGGGATCAGCATCATTAATAACGCCCTGGACTAAAAACAATATCGCCCTTTTAATGTCTTGGTAAGAGTGGTGTGGGCAAGAGCTTCGGAAGCTGCAAATAAAATGGGTTCTTTTAAGGAGTAAAATAATACTTTTCATTCCTGATAGATGGATTTTTGAGTGTGTTAAAAATATAAAAAGGAAAATTACATATATTTTTCAATTGTATGCCAAGATAGTTCGTTCATGTTATGTAAAAACCATACTTTATTTGCAGATGACCGCTCATAGAAAAGAGGTATATTTTTCACTTTTGAAGTCACTCTTCAGCTCAGATAGCAGCACAGCAGTGCCCTTCCTTAAAGAACGTCACTGCTGATGTCAATAACCTAGACCTATTCCAAAGTAGTGACTAGGTAAAGCTCTATGTATTTGTTACTTGTTTCCTTTTCTGTTGCAGGCTTATCATAGGGGAAAAAATAAACTAATGGGCCACTTCTCTGGCCTGGGATGTGGATATTGGAGAAGAGCAGAGTTGGAACAGGGCAGTTTAAATAGATGAGGGATTGCTATAGTAGCTTGGAAGGATGTTGATTCTATAGAGTATACGCCTCACTCGTGCTGACTGTTTTTGGCGGTTTGTTTTGCTGATGTTTACGTGGTTTATATTTATGATGGGTTTGATCACTTAAAGCACAATTTATTATCTTTGAGCATTCTGATGACTCGGTGTAATGTAGCATCACGTAGTAAACTGAACAAACATTTTTTAGATGCAGTTTTTACATCTGATGCAGAATGTTATCTTGCATTAAAATTAAAGGGTTTCATTGTTTTCTCAGATTTTTTTTTAATAATCTAAACCTATTTTAAAGCACAGCTCTGCACCCACTACACTACTCTTTCCACACACCCCCATGCACCAAACGGCTTCACCAAAAAGATCTCTGCTGAAGAGCCCCTTCGCGGGTGCCTGTTGGGCATTGCAGCGCCTGCCCCATGAGGAGCAGGTCCATATGATGAAGCATGACATCCTTCGGGGTGTGTGAGGGCACCAACTTGATAGAAGTATCCACAATAGGCCAGTGATGCTTTCAGCATCGTGGTTGTGGGCGTTGGGGTCTCTTTCCCTGCGTGAGAGCAGCTGTCCATCATTCACAGGCATAGATCTCACCCTTTCCTATTTGTCACACTAGGAATGGATGCAAGCATGTGTGTTTTGGTGCCTTGTTCTCGGTAATGGTAGGCGTTTTAATGCTAATCTTCTGTTTTGTATATTTTGCTGCTCCCCTCGCCACGTTAAACTCCCCCCTCACTCCATGCCCTGGCTGCACATTGCTGACCCTGTTAGAGGAGGAGCCGCTGTTTTTGTTTCCCTGTGAAATTGATCCAAAAAACAAGCAAGCCAGGGTTTTTATTGCCTTGCAAAGTTGATCCAAATATCAGAGTCCAGCGCAAAGCAAGAGATATGTGCTTACAGTAGACTGTTATCTGCGGTATGACATTAAAACTGATCCTATCTTCATGCCCCTAAAAGCAATAATGGCAAAAATATGGATTGATTTATGAACAATGTGTGTTAAAAATGTTAAGCAATTCATATCAGCAATTTAGTTCCTCTCCTAATTCACATTTTACTTCAGCTTGCCTTCCTCAAGAGTTTACTCATTTAATCATGTTGTGTTTCTGGGTTTTTTGTGTGCATTCTTCGAGCCCTGTCTGTTTATGAGGGGCTTTGATTGAGAGGTCCGACTCTGAAACCGAAGCAAAGTGCCTGTCAGTGGGTTGACCCCTCTGCAGATATCACAGAACAATAGTCATGTATTCCAGTTACAATTGCAATGCTGTGGGAAACGGTGTGAAGGGAGTGCACAGATGGCAAAATGGTTACAGGACAAAAGCAAAGGGATATACATTGCTAAAATTGGAGGGAGGGAGTGCAGTGTAAGTGGTGAAGTGAGGGAGATGAGAGGAAGTGCATTCGGGGAAGAGTGAAAAGAGGGTGCTGAAGAGGAAAGAGAAGTGGTTGCAGATGGAGGAGATGTGCAGAGAAAAAGGGCATACATATCTAAAAATAAAGCGTATTTAACTGAAGGCCAAAACTCCTTCCACAGGCCTCAATACTGTTGAAATTTCAGAATTTAAACATTTTCAAGGTTAATTATTTATAACAAACCCTTGTTGTTACTCCTTTATCTTAAACAGTAACAATCATTGACAAAGTCAATCTTACTGCCAGGTTTTAGGCGTAGGTCAGTTGTGTTATATATTTGGATGCAATTAAATCTTAGAGAAACCAAAATAACGGTCGGGTAGCACACTATGGGAATCGCAGAAATTTATTTTACACATTCCCTTTTAGAGTGCCCCCACAATTTTCATCCCACTTAAAGACCTGTCTTCACATATTTCTATACGACTGATTGCAGTCAGCAGCTGTGGGTCCTTCCTGAAGCCTGGTTAGAGCATTTTCTTCTAAAATTAATGCCGCATGCAGTGCAAGACACTGGGCAAGCACACACAGCTTAAGTGATCGCGTTATATAATTTGCATATTAAAGTAACTTGTACATATTAATGCAGTAAAATATAGGGCATTTTTTATGTTTAATATTGCCAGACTATACGTTCTCACTGCTTTATAAGCCTTGCTTTGTCACTATATTTGCTTTAAAATGCACTGTCTGGACCCCATGTTTTTCTATTAAGCTTGCTTGCATTGCTCACTACATAAGTCACACCAAACGTTTACTCCCCATCATTTTCAAATGTCACAAGCCGCACTGTGAGGTCAAGCTTGATTATATTCCCTTTTTTTGTGAAAAAATATCAAATTGCTAACTTTTAGCTATCTGGTCCAAAATGATGGTAGAAGGCAAAGGTTAGGGGCTTGGTTCAATCAATCAATTCAAACTTTCATGTGATGAAACCATAAAAGTACAGGATAAAAAAATATGATCCATAAGGTCCACACGAGGACATACCCTGTTTAAAAATAAAATATTTGTAAATTAAAAAAACATTTTCTTGCAGTTAACAAGATTCTACAAACACACGGATGGTACCTGATGGACAAATCATTCTAGATGATACAATAGGACCATGTGCAAGATCAAATTGTTAGTTCTAGAGGCAAGTGGAACAAAATAAAGTGCGTAATGCCAGGGTTAATATTGGAGAGCAGGCTAGTTAATCACAGCTCGCCATAAGCCTGATCGCAGATTTTAAAAAGTTAAGCATATAAAAGACAGTATTACCAGTCAACATTTGTAAAAAGATGATAGCAGGCCATACCTGCCTAAAATTGGCCTTTTTTAAAATGGGAATTAAAAAGATTTTTCGGAGGAATCATAAAGTGGGCAAAACATTATAAAATGCACCATGTCCTGTGGAGATTTTCCATTGCAGCCACAGGTTGAGAAGATTGTTTACCTATTCTGAACCCTGGGAGGGCAAGGAGGAGGTGAAAAATGTCAAATCGGAACCTACTTGATTGATAGGTGCTTGGTTGGCAGTGTTAAAACATTTTTGAGTGGTTAATTTTGTTATAAATGTTCAGAGGATCTTGCATTCTTTGGTTCCTCGTTGTGTTAAGTAGAAAACCATTCTTTAGCTATACATTTTTTTTTATTCTCAGTGTGGCAACTTTGTTAATGTTAGTTTGAATTTCATTGTACTGACCAATAAGTAGGTTAACTGGGTAAATCCTGGTGTTGCTAAAGGAACAAGGCCATTCGGGCAAGCTCAGGGTCCCATTTGATTATTACAGCATGCAGCAGAATGATAAGGCTTACTAATAATGTTCTTAGCTGGCAGTAAAGTCCCACTTTTCACAACTTTGAAGCTTGTGATGTAAGATTACTCCACTAACCAATAAAAATGCGACTTCCTGTGCATTTTCTGTTGCAGTGTGGGTTTTCTCAAGATACTTGCTATATTACACTGCCAATATACCAGACACGAGCACATAGTTCACTATAACTTTTTGTAAAGTAAGCCATAAAAAGTCATTTTTTAAACCCCTGCTGCTTCCATCACACATGTTACACTAACATTTATGGAAATTCTAGGGTGACTTATGAATGAGATGGCTGAGCTTTACTCTAGTTTCATCCCTCATCATGGGCTAACTATATGTAACTTGACTGGCAGCAATAGCCCTCTAAAAAGTCCAGTAATGCAATCATAAAATTAAACTTTCAGATTGTGCAGCGTAGAGCACAGCACATGTATATTGCAGGGTAAGGTCTTTGAGTAGCCTTTTCATGGTCTTCCTGAAAAAGGCATTCCTACTGTAGAGGGGCAAGGGAAACTGGTTCTACAAGTTTGTGATTGATAGAACAGTTCCAGAAAACATTCATAAAGGATTTAAACGGTCATAGCATAGTAGGAAATCTTGGATTGGTAGAATGCAGTGAGTGAAGGCTGACATACATTTGTGCCATATGGACTTGAACATAAAGAATAGTGGATTCTGTCTGAGGCTTGCTTGACACAATTGACAATTGATTTAAAAAAAAATGTATTCAGGGATCATGCATTCTGAAATTATAAAATGCTGGTGCATGCCTTTGTTCACACATCTCTACAACTCTGTTCCATAATCTTCAGAAGGCACATTACAGATATCTGCTATACTACACTAATTCTATCCCCCTAGCTTATCTACCAGTGGGTGGTAATCCACAGGAAAACAGCTGTTAAGGCGCAAAGAGCCTGGGAGAAGCTTGAAGAGCATGCAGTCAAACATCTTCTAGGACCAGCATGAGGAGACTGCAGACAGGGATGTAGGGAGCTGCCAAGGTAATTCTTAATATACGTTCTTGCACAGGTCCTGCCAGCTTTAGGTGAGTGAGGGGAATAAAGAAATTACTGGACTGAAAAAAGGATCCTTGGCTGCTCTACAGCGCTCTCCAGCTATACCATCAAACCCTCACAATAGCTTAACTTAACTAAGAAATCAAAAAATGGAGTGCAGTGCCAAACTCTTTTTCTAAATTATTTTGTTTGATGCCTCAAACCAATTATTTTCAAATTTCTTGATAAAGAAATTAAGATTTCAATTTTGTTTTTAGTTTGTCACTATATTCTTCATTATATTTCCCTCCTTGTTCTTGTCAATTTTTATGTGACTGGTTCTTCTGTTCAAAATTTCCAGTAGACCTACAGTGGCAGTTGAGTCAGGACTTTGGGATTAGGTAAATTGTCATTTCATGATTTGTTGGAACTTTCCACCAACTCCCTATCTAGACGTTGGGAGTTCTGAAGCTGATGAGCACAGAGCTCTGGTCAGTGCATTACAGAAAGGTCTTCTCACTTAGACAGGAACGTGAAATTATCCGTTTTGTAGAATACAGACATATAACTAAAAAAGGTAACCTTAATGATCCATGTGTCACTGTGAGTGGCAAGGTAAAGCAGTGAGATCTAGCATTGTTTGCACTTCTCTGTGGACATGCAGCCAGGGTAAACTTAGGTGTGGTTTGTGTCACTGTGTCAATAGGTAGGTAGTGCCACAAAGATACTCCAGTATTTCAGGCATTCTGGGAATGTTTTATGTTCATCTGTGTTCAGAAAATATTTGAACTCATTGTTTTTTCTAACAAAGGTTATATCATTTGTGTAACTATGAGAGGTTTTCAGATCATGTTTACACAACAGAGCTTACTTCCAGTGAAAAGTGTACCGCTTTTTTACCTCTATGGAAGTAGGCATGTTATCAAGTGCTTCGTTTTTTTGGTTACGGGCCCAGAAGACCCTTCACGCCCCGTATAACCCCATCATTTGTCTGGGTGCCATACTTTTTGTCTCTGCGAATCAAGCAATTGTACCATGTTGGAATATCTAGAAAATTAAACCACAGCTCTCTGTAAGGTCCGTTATAAAACACATTCTGAGCAGCCGCGGCATGTGCCGTTAAGGGCGGTGGGGCCCGGTTGGGGGAGGGGATTTCTACAAATGATGACGAGGGAAAATTAATTATTTATTTAATTTCCCCCTCATATTTGTCTGTCGAATTCCCTCCCCAATCCGGCCCCACCCCTCTTAACTGCACGGGCTGCAGCTGATTCTGAGTATGTACACTCATTTTTCCCTTCACTCTCTGAGTGAGCCCTGGTGCCTCACACACACTCACTAGACATTTTATGCTAGAAGCATAACATTTCCGCTTCCATCCTTGGCAGGGCTGTCCCTGGTAATCGTTCTGCAGTATCCTGGATAGCAACTTAGTAAACCTTGAGGGAACACCTGATCAAACACATGATCTTGTGTTCCGTTGTGGGAATGTTTATCTTTAAAGTCTCTCTCAAGTCCGCTTAGATTTCAGATTGTGTCTGTACTCCCTAACTAGGAAGTGTAAGGTGCCTACAATGTTTGTAGGGCAGTACTGGTAGGAAGGAACTAACTCGGCCTGCAGTCCAGTCTTAGGGTTGCCTCTAGTCCGGTCCTCCTTCTCAGGCTGGTGGTCCTGGAATTCCAGGGTTCCTCCCTTGAGGATGTGATCGGGTCCTTGCAACCCCTAGGCGGCTTAATAAGACCATTCAGGAATTCCTCCCTTGCAGCACCTGCGGGTGCTGCTATGTGACCAGCTCTTTATTCCATTGGCTTTAAAGACTAGAATGTTTTATTCATACTCTTCCTTGCACGCAGTCAGCCAGTCCGACCAGAGTCGTTCAAAAAGGTATTAGTTTCTCAGTTCATGCAACATTTCACCCTCCTGGAGGAGGTATCGTGTTAACTTCTTCCTCTGCCCCCTAACACCTTGTTTGCCTCCTGTCCGGCCAAAAAGGCAGCTTCTGTAGTCAAACTTCCTCTTGTGAACTGTCACATGGCTGTTCGGACAGTTACCTTACACAAATGCTGTGACTTTAACACAAGCGTAAACTCATCCTAACACTTCATAGAGGAGGCAGTTTGATACCTTGCTTAACAATATCTGGATTGTATTTAGTCTGTCGTCCATGTAAAAGGTAAAGTATTTCATGGTAAACCTCAAAAGGCCCTTCCATTACTGGTTTAGCTGTCCCCGAGCCGAGTGTACACTGCATTGATCTCTAGTGTCGTACTGGTTAAACCCAGATGTCTGAAGTCGATGCATTATTTTAAGGTGTTATCTTCATCAAAGAATTAATTTATTTTGAAGTTCGGATTCTATGTAGACTATATTCTTTATTAATAATTAACTACATAAATTATTTGGAGTAGAAGTGTCTGTGCTAATGATAAATAATTTCTGGAACAAGACGCTTATTTTATATTCATTGTCTAATTCTCAACTTGTTCAGAATACTGCTACCTTGTGACCATGGCCAACGTTTTCAGATCCAAATCACAGAACTTGTTCGGAGCAAATTTCCCTCTAGGGATACCCATAGACATCTGTTCTTCATCTTCAGTTCTTTTCTTTCATACCTTTTGACAAGACTTGGAACACGCTGTTCTGCACTACTTGTTATTTTTAGATCCTGCTTCAGTGATCCTGAGGACTAATAAGCCAGAACATTTTCTTAGGAGTATGCATGAGGCCAGGTAAGGCCATCAGCTATTCACTGCAATTGCCAAAAGAAACTTCAGTATTCCTTATGTGGCGTTGGGTGCATCTTTGCACATCTGATGTTCTACTAAAAAGGCCACGAGGACCATTGATGTGTTCGATGCATTTTTACTCCTATGTTTGCAGTATCTGATGGAGACTTCTAGCCGCAGAGTCCTTACCTTAGAATTATCCCCAGGCATCAGACTTGATGCAGATTTTTTTCCGTGAGCAGTACCCCTGCGCGCAGGTAGGTAGCTCCGATCAGCTCCATGTGGCATTGTCGGCATCGTCCGCTCCGGAAGTAATGTGCGCAGTGTCTATATAGGCCTCACACTAGCGCGCTGACGTCGGTTCTTTTCTCTCTGCACAAATCCGGAGAAAGCTACCCCTTCGTTAATTTGAAAGATTGGTATTGGCATATGGATGAATAACATAAGTTCAGAGGCCTAAGACCTAGACATTGATCGGAGCATGAAGATCCAAGCCGATAGTGTTGGCTTTTGGGTGTCCTACCCACCGAGGCCCCCCCCCCCACCACCACCTCCTCCTCCTCCGTCAGACTGCATGGTTCCTTTGGAGTAACGTGAGATGTTATTTTTAGGGAAAGCCTTAACAAAACTTACCCCACAGTTATGAATGGGCCTGGGGTTTGTTACATTTAACATGGATAGTATCTTTTACATTGACCACTGAGTGTTTCTAACTAATTGCTTAAATCTTTTTAAGTGACGAGATTACGATAAAACATTGTCCTAACTGCCTTTCCCAGCTTTCTTACAAATACTGTTCTGGCAACCTCCTCTCCTCCACTGATAACCTAGTAAACCGTTGCTCTTTTTTAATTATTTAGTTTCAATTCTCAGCGTTTACAGAAATCCCAACATCTTCAAAGATTGTTGCGAAATCCAGAGGTTTAAAGTCGCCTCTGGCTGTGTTAGTGCGAGGGAGTGAAGGTAGAACTCAGCGGTGCAAACTAGACGCCATATTGCTTGCTTACTCAATGGTTTATGAACAAGGTTAGAAGTTCAGTTGCTTGATAGAGTCTGGGTGAGTTTCTTTATAGCAGACGCCTCCAGGTGGGGTGTTCCTTACTCTGGGTCACTGAGCTGTGAATTGGCACCTGCCTTCCGAGCAGCTCTAGTGAGGTAATGTGGTGTAACTTTTGCTTAGTTGAGCTAGGAGATGTGCTGAGTCAGAAGGTATATTGCTGAAGCATTCTTTCGCGTGGATTCCTTTTCCGAGTGAGGAAGAGCGGCTCCAAATGAGAATGAGAACACTGACGTTTGGGCAGGATCGTGTCCAAGGATTTCTTTCTCGCTATGCTAGTCTTGCTACACTGTTTAGCCCCACTTCAAATGGGAAAAGCGAATGTCTTCAATTTTGGGTAAACTCTTAATTTGCAAATATGTTATGCACAAGTTTTTTTCCAAAATGTTTGGTGTTTTCCAATTTCACTGGTAAATGCATCTGGACCGGGTCTGGTGGCTTGAAGCATTAATGTATTCACGTAAGAACCCTGTTGTTGACCTCGTGGCAGCAGGCTCAAACCCCGGCGGGTCTAGTCAGTCTTTCATCCTTCCCCGCTTGATAAATGAGTACTATTGAGTTGGGTGACAATAGACACCTGTTATTCAGCGCCAAGATGCCACAGGGTGGGAACGTGCGCTTTTCAAATACACAGGTTGTATTTTGTTTTAAACCCTGAGGTTTGTTTGCTATTTGTATACTTTCTTTTTCATCTCTAAGAGGAATCTAGCGTTCTGTCATCCCACTGTCTCAGTCCTTTGTCTCTTTTGAAAACGCTAGCTACACCTTTGACATTTGTAACCTGCTCTTCATAATTAGCACATTTAAGAAGCCAACATTAAACTTTATTTGCCTTTTTAAATCGAAGTGGTACAACTAAGAAATGCTGTCAAAATTGCTACTTTGAATTAAACCACATATAATGTAATTCATTTGGATGTTTTCAAAAGAATACTTAAGATTTGATGTTTTACTGATCTGCCGTTCTCCAGATAAGTCAGCACGTTTTTAGTTAAATAGACTGTTTGACATTTTTCCAGTGGCTAGATTGGCCCTCAAATCTTTGGAATTTCCTAAGTGAGCAAGTTGTTTGACCTCTGAGTTTAGTTTATTGGATCCTGAAGGAGGCAGTTTAGGCCACTGTTGTAGCCACTTTCACATATAGATTTGCAACCAGCATTACAGGTTGGGGATTGGTTAGGAACTCCTACTCACCATAGACATAGGTGCTAAAAGACTTTGTTTTTAAGACGAGAAGAACAAATGTCGCTACAGCGTTCCCAAATTACCTGGCATGTCGTCCTCTTCTCTGACAGGAAGAACACATTTTGATACAGGACAGTTCTTTCTAGCCAGACATGACACCTGAGATTTCTTGGGAGCTAAAACAGTTATTCTGTCATTTGCCTCGTCGTCTTATGTTGTAAAAATTAAAAGATGTCTATTTTAGGGAGCTTAACACTGGTTATGTTAGAGGCAAGAAATCTTACAAATTAAGATTTGTAATTCCCCTTTTTTTGTCGAGCCGGTCAGACAGCAAAGGTGTCCAGTTGGAAAAGAGCTAATGTGAACGTACCCATTAACTAACAGTGGGACTTCAGTCCGTCCATTGCTTACAATTGGTTGGCTTTATTGTCTGGCTCATTTGCTTGCTTCTTTTTATGGTTTTTCTTGGCCACATGCTTTTGTCCCTCCCCTGGAGCGTAGCCTCAGTACCATCTCTTGACTTCCTCTGCTCACTTTTACAGAACTACTTTTTTCTTTTTGTTTAAGCACTCCATGAGTGTGTGTGTTTTCCAGCTCTTCTTCGTGTGCTTTTCCCCATGCCAAATACCCACCTCCTATGATCAGTGTTGCTGTCTCCCTTGTGTAACAACAAGCTCTGTGTGCTTCTCCTACCAAGCTCTCCTTGTGCTCGGTGTTTTTTCACTCGTGTTCTACTCCCTTGTTGCTCAGTCTTGTGCTACTTTTTCTCTCCTCTGCCCCACTCCATGTTGCTTCTCCCTTCTGCTCTTATGTTGCCCGCACCCCAGCAGTCTTGTTTTTTTTTTTTTGGAGAGGTGGGGTCGTGGGGGGGGGGGGGGAGGGGGAACGGGGGAGGGCGTGGGAGTGGACTAGGGAGCAAATTGCTCCTTCACTCCGCCTTAAAAATGCTTTTGTGCTACTTCTATTTCATTCAAATTATTTGTATTTACAAATGGCTCTGAGATCGTTAATCATTTTAAAAAAAATTAAATGGCGCGTGCATAATTTCTGGGCATGTGCAGGCGTAATGACCCATGCATACGCACACTTCACAAATGCGTATGCCTACAAAGTGATGTGGCCGCATCATCAAATTTTTTTCTATTTGGCATATTTCATGGTATCCGCATGAAGAAATCAGAAGTCATGCCAGTCAACATCCCAAATGCTTCAGCAGTCACTGTGGATGGAGAATAGATGAGCATGACTGAAGAGTTCCCCTACCTAGGCTGTACTATCCGACATGCTGGAGGGCAGGCAGTGACATCAGCATCCTGAAGGCATTCCCGGCCTTGTTCAGTCTGATCTTGAAAAATGTGTGGTCATCTCGGTGCAGAAGCACAACTAAAACGAGACTTGACCAAAGCTGTGTTCTGTCCACACTCTTGTATGGATCAGAATGCTGGCTGATGATGAATACCGACATCACCAAACTGTCAGCCTTCCATACCAGTATCCTGAAAAGAATCTAACACATTTTCTGGCTGTGGACCTTTTCCAACCAGGAACTACTCCCCTAATGCAAGCCGGTGCATGGACAACACCATTATGAGAAGATGGAGAAGGATAGGATACACTATCAGAAGAGAACAAGACTCCATCACAATCACAGCTCTCCACTGGACCTTAGAAGGCAAACAGAAGCGTGGCAGGCCAACGAACATCCTGAGGTGAACTGTGGAAACAGAAGTGAAGGTAAACAGAAGTGAAGGTTGTTGGTTGCTGCCCTACATGCCAGTCGGCATAACAGGCAATAGTAACAGTCACAGCATCTTGCTAATGCTATACAGCATTACCGAAAGGCATTGGCGAAGCTAATAGGTCCCAAAAATGGAACTATTGGCTTTGTCAAGGCTTGTTAATATCAAATTACGACCTACTTTAAAGAACTTTGCTTAAGGGTTCTGAATTTCTGACTATTGTGATTACCAACTTCTTCATAATGTAGTCCATTGTAGATTTCTGGTAGCCTCCCATGCATTACATATTCATGCAGCCTTTCAAGCAGGTGCAAATGTCGTTTTTTGTTTGGGGGGGGGGGGGGTGGTGGGGTGTTAGGGGTGATTGGAACGGTGGCAAG
The DNA here is from genome assembly GCF_964261635.1 of Lissotriton helveticus. NCBI lineage: Eukaryota > Metazoa > Chordata > Amphibia > Caudata > Salamandridae > Lissotriton > Lissotriton helveticus. Next base: position 782,300,690 of record NC_136071.1, read on the forward strand.
GCCCAGGAGATGGGTTTTTTTTTTTTACTTTTTTTTTTTTTTTTTTGTACCATGAAATATTTTTGGTTTTTTTTGTGCTAGGATGTGGCCCTGTCTTTATTTTTGTGCCAGACGTGCCTTTTTTTTTGTGCTTTGCGTATTCACATTTTCTGTGCCACCATCTGTTCTTACTAACTTTCTTACATATTTTTTCAGCACACAATACTAACACTTTAGTTTGCAACCGCTTAATGTAATGATTGTTTGCCTTACCTGAGCGCACACATTTCCTGTTTTACTAGTTGAGTTATTGTTATTTTTTGGTGATCCCTAACTGCATCGTTTGAATTCATCTACTTGATGTTGAACAGAAATAAGAATAAACATTTTAAAAAGATAATAAATACATCGACTTCTATCTGAATGGCATTTGGTAGAAGATCTTTCCCAGAAGTATTCCGTATCTGTAAAACGCTAATCATCTTGGTTTCGTCGATTCTATTTAACATCATACTTAGGACAACATCGTGACTGTTTTAATAGAATTAAACAGTGATTTGCGTTTACGTGCCGAATATTTCGACTTTAATTGTATCCATAAGCGGCCCTCCTGTTTCTGTGGAATAGAGTGGGACTGACATCTAGTGGTTACCTTTTGCATAGAAAAAGTGGGTCTAGAATACACAACCAGTAATCTTATTAAGTGATTAGTGCAGGAGTGTTTTCACTGTGCTCAAAGGTAAAAGCAGGGATGTTGATTGTGGGTGACACAGGAAGACTGGAATAATAGCTTATAAACAAAACCCTGGCGTAAATGTAGAGTATCAATGTTACTTAAGTATTTACAAGGGAAACGAGAGATTAATCAACTCAAATACAAAACGAAACAAAAATAACCGTAGAAAGGGGCACTGTGAAGTTAGAATATGAACTTGGATTACACCTTTAAGTAAACTTGTAATTTTAGTTTTCATACAGGGAGCATGCAGAAGTACTATTCATGTTGGTTATATGCCTATATCTGTCACAAACTCATTTAATTTTGTGTATTTCTTTTTATTTTATATAAAAAAATTCTTAGAGGTTAAAACAACTTTCTAAATACATTTGCTCTTTCTTGGACATACTTTGCGTACATAGTGCCATGCAGCCCCTTTTCACCCAGTGCGTACCAGTGTTCGGACAAAATCAGTTCAACTCTAGCTCTGTAAGCCATGGTATATCCACCATTTCCTCCGTATGGCCTCAAATTTACCTGGGCAGCCCCTTGCAATGTATATTGTTTTCTCCATTTTGCCACACCAGCCCATGTCCTTAAGCCAAGCGGCGAATGAATGACTCAGCCGTTAGAGAATTCCATAGTCTAGCGACATCTCTTTTGGCCATTGCTGTTCCCAGCCCCTCTAATGTGTTATGCCCCTTGGGCCCTCTGTTGTATTTCTTAAAGTCTATACAGTTAACATCTCCTGGTACTCTGCTGTTTGGACCAGAAAAACTTTAGAGCTACAAAAAAGTAGGCACTTAATGATTTTCTCAAATGTGCCAGCAAAGATTCTAACCTAATACACGTTCGCAAAGTGTTCTGTTGCCAAACTCCCATATTTAAAAAGCCTGCCTTTCATGGTGTAAACGTTTAAAGACAGTAGGGAGAGACATGTTATTTGTAGATCTGAGAATACATTGTCTTTTGAGGTATAGAAATCGTATTCAGCAAATAGAAGGCGTGGATTTACAAATAGATTTATGAACAAGTTACGTGTGCTTGAACGTAGCTGCTTCCAACGAGTTAGCAGTGCAAATGTCTCACAACTTCAACACTGTCGCTGAATAATAAACAGTAGGAGTTAAATGGTAAATATGAAACCGTTAGAAAGTGAGCAGCTTTGTAATATTCTCAATGGAAGTAGTTGAAAAATGGAGACCCAATTTTACTCTGGATCAGAGGTCTGAATAAACTAGTTACACGATTATAGGGGAGTGATCGAAGGTTCCAGCTATTGAATTTAGATCATTTATTCACTGTGAGAACATGCTTTTTGGTTTTCTTTAGTAATCTCCGGGAGTACATTTAGCCACAATCTTAGATCAAAATAATACCTGCCTCCTCATCCTTCTTGATCTCTCTTCAGCATTTGACACAGTGAAACATGAGAACTTACTCGAACTCCTAAAGACAAGAATGGGCTTCTCTGGGACTGTGCTTTGCTGGTTCACTTCCTTTCTACACAACAGGTCTCAAAAATTCAAGAGCAAAAACCTGATGTCTTCACCAGTACCGGTATCGTTAGGTGTCCCTCAAGGATCCTGCCTATCCCCTACTTTGGAAAAACCAAGCACTATCACAGGGCTCGAGGGATGTTTAGAGACCAAGCCTAAGTATTATCCCCCATTGGAACTAAACTAATAAACAACAAACTTAGGGGTCTATTTTAGAAATCCAATAGTGATTCTATATTTTTGTACCCATGTCAATTGTACATCAGGACAAACACAGTTGATCTACCAGACCATATCACCAAAAGTGAAGCACCAGTAAGCGTAAGTCACCCCTAGTTAAGGATTCCCATCAAAAGTCTTGTATGGATCAATATTCTCATTTGGTAATCCTTATCGGGTATTGTATCTCTTGATCATTGAGACCAGCATACCCTGATAGCCAGTTCGGGGTAGCGACCCACAATCACTCGGTACTACCACATGATGTTGATATGATGGGAAAGTGCAGTGCAAAACCAATAAGTGGTGATTAAAAAAGGATAGGGAACTTAACAAAAACCGATTTTAATAGGAGTTATCCCCTACTTTGTTCAACCTAGTTATGGAACCTCTCACTACCCTGCTACAAGCATCTAATGTACACTTTCACATGTACGCCGATGACACTCAAATATATCTCAAGTTACAATCCCCCAAAGACATCCTGAGTCTGAATTCAACGATCAGAAGCACCCAATCTTGGCTGGCCGATAACCACCTCAAACTCAACGCTATGAAGACTGAGTTCCTCCTTATCTCACCTCCCACGAAAATATCTTCCGCACAAACATGGCTTAAGCACCTAACAGCACTCAATGTCCAACCGACCATCGTGGACTCCGCAAAATCCTTTGGCATAACACTTGACACCAACCTCAACATGCAGCAGCATATCAGCAAGGCTACTAAGGGGGCGAACTTCCAAATAAATACCTTGAGGAAACTGAAACCCTTCCTCCCAGCAAAAGACTTCCAAACAGCAGTACAGGCACTAGTCATCCCTCGCATAGACTACGGCAGCGTGGCCCTCTGCGGCCTCCCCCTTACGACAACTGCACCCCTCAGAGCGTCACTAAATGCGGCAGCAACTCTCATCACTGGATCAAAAAAACATTCGTATATCTCCCCTGACTTCAAAGCCTTGAACTGGCTGCCCCTTGAAGCCAGAATACAGCTGAAAATTGCCTGCATGACGCACAAGGCTATACACCTGAAATCACCCAGCTACCTCACTCATAAGTTGACAATTTCCGGCGGGTCCAGAACTACCAGGAGCACAAACAATCTTCTGCTGAAACCGCGAAGATTCCGGAAGGAAAAAACTTACAAACGCTCCTTCTCTGGTATGGCGCCCAGGATCTGGAACGCACTTCCTCCTCAAACGAGGCTCATCTCCTCCTCCCTTCTTTTTAAGAAAGAAGTCAAAAATATCCTTATGGCTAAATACACTTGAACAATTCGTTTGATTGACATTGCGTCGAACAGTATTACCAGTATTTTATTATGATATAGCCTTTATATTCCTATGCACGTGTGTTTTGACTTTTATTTCTGTATTATTTACATCGTTCTGATGACCTACGCTCCAACTATGCCATGCTACCTCATACCTGTACTATACGTAATATTTTTGCTATGTACATGAACTTGATGATCTACCTCCCTACTATGCCCTCTTGTTCCCCTACCCCCCACTTGCCTGTGTAAAGCGCTCTGTTCTCTGCAAAGATCTTGTTCGCGCTATATAAAACTTTCAAAATAAAATAAATAAATAAAATCCCTTCTGGATATATTTTTGTAAAAAATCTGATTATTTCCACATCAGTAGTCCTGCAGGATTGTGTGGGTTTCCATATAAATATGAGATGGAATTGTGAGCAGTCCTTATTTGAACCTGATTAGATTTGGTGAAGTAATTGGACCTTCCATTGGAATTCTTGAGTGAGGTAGTACATGTGTCATGCTATAACATCGTTGATACCGAGTCCTGTGCCAGGCAAGCTGTCACCAATTTTAACATGACCAGTGCAGGTGTGTCGATGTGTTTTTTTGTGAAAACCGGAGTGGCGTGCACAGAGGTTGGAGTGCATAAACGTATGGAAACTGATACTAAGTGCAAAGTATGGGGGGGGGGGCAGGGTCACTGAATGTGGGGCCAGAGAAGTGGCCAAAAAGAACACCATGATCTGTAACTATTTTGTCAGTATTAAATATAAAATGTAACACACACCTTATATGAAAAGTGAATGCAAGTTAAAGTAATCAGTGGGAAATGCACTCTTATACCTTATGGACCTCAGTTGGTTATAGTGATCACTGCAGATGTCTATTTTTGACAGTCCCAGAACTAAATCCTGGTTGGCGTAGTGATGAATAGTGACATATGTATTTATAGTGCTGGGGGTCCCAGGTTGCAACTGAGAGCACTGTTAATATGCAAGTCCTATTTTGAAATCCTTACCCAACTTATTTATAGGATGGGATGTTGAAAAATGTGCAAATGAATTTAAGGTATAAGATAAAAGAAGTTGCTTTAAAAAATCTATATAATATATATAGTTAATAATATGCAATAAGACTACCTAGTGCAAACCTTTTTTGTAAGTCTAACACCCATATATTACCACTTCCAAAATACATCTTTGTCACTACAAAGCTTCAAATGACTCCCACTAATTAAAGCAACATACTAGCTCCCAAGCAGCCTTTAGATTAGCTGTTTATCAACTGCATGCATTAACATTTCTTTAGGGTAATGGGCGCCCTGGTGTGAAGGCTTGTTAATTCTTTCCCTGGGTGCCTTTTCCTTGGCTTCGGAGTAAAGGAGACCTTTCAACCAGAGGCATCCACAGGTTGGCATTAACCGTCCAGGGACGGTTGTTTTTTTAACAAAAAGTATGGGAACTGTGTCTGCTAAATAAAAAAAGATTAGGAATGTCCTTCCCATTGGATCCTGCCCACTTCAACCACATGGTGTTCATCAAGAAAGGGGGGTTGGATATCTGGGTTTACCTTGTGGCCACAAGGATTTTCAGAAGGTCGACCTCCACTTGCTTTAAGAAGTGTTGTTACATGCCCACTGTCTGTACATCTGGAGTTGCTCTTTAATTTAAGATTCTTATTTTCTTATCTAGACTAATCTTTTAAATGAAGCAGTAGAATACGAACACCCTGCGGTATCTGCCTTGAAATAAAAACCCCTGAGCTAGACAGGGCGGGTCCAATCAGGCCAGTTTAGCAAAGCAATATCAATTGCATCTCCTAAGGATAAGGTAGCTATAGAAGGATAAAGATAACTAAGGTCAATAGAGCACGAAGAGTCTGCGAGCGAGAGGAAAGGCTGTACCAGGTTTTGCTACCAGTGTGCAAATGCTCTAGGTGATCAGGATATTCAGGCGTTTGTGACAGGATTACTTGGCAGCAAGATTGCCATTGCTTTTGTCAGGTTGCGATTGGAGAGGTTTGACTTTTGTGGGTATAGGTCCAGTGTAGACCAATTCTGCCTGGAGAAATCCTGGTAATGAAGTCTGTTGAATATGGTATTATATGCACTACTCAAGAAGCAAAGTAAATCCATGATTTGGTGTGAAAGATCTTTCCTTGTCTTAATTTAAAGTGGGGCAGGGACTGCATGCTAGAGTGCCTGCAGGATTTTTATGGACATCTATTTGCTGTTCATTGGAAATGTGTGCAAATCCACAGATCGTCAAAGAAAAGGGCTTATCTTTGTGTTAGTCTCAATTTGTGTGGTCCAGCAAAAGAGATATTCAGTAGTTTCATGTCATTTCTGAGAGCTAGAAAGTCTTTTTGTCGAAAAACATTCCCTTTTGCAAAGTATTGTCAAATTCCTATCCTGGTGTTTTTCCAAACCGATCTAACTCTTAGTATGTTTAAGTATTCTTTCTGCATGTTGGTATCTAAGGGGTCTGAAAATTATTGGTCTTAGTGATTTGGATGATGGAAAAGATCTTGTTGGAACTCAATGAGCTCTTTCTGTTTGAAATAGTATGCCAAAAGTTATTGCTAATGGTTGTAGGATGCATTATTCTAGAAAGTAAGCATAGAAGTCATCAACTCTGGCCTTACTGCACAGCTGGAGAAAAATGTGCACATTTCCCCTCCAGTTTTTTTTTCTTTCAAGGTCCATTATTTCTCTTGAGAGCGTGATCATTTACTTTGAAGAGATATCCACTTGTTTCTTAAGTTTTACGTTTTCATTCTCCAGTCTTCTTATTCCTGATTCTGCTTTACCTATCCCAGAGGAGAGATGTATACAATTTTTCTTAAAACCATAATTGCTGCCAGTAATATAGGTCTGTGTTAGTTTTAGTGCTCTGCATAAGTCATGGAGGGCAGCCAAGCATTGTAATAGTAAGTCCATGCTTGTGTTGGTGGTAACATCTTGCTTATTCTTGATAGGAGAGTCCATTGTGAGTGGGTCTTGTTTTAGTAGCCTGAGGGCTGTTTTGTATTGCCTTCAGGTCTTTCTGTTTGTGTACTTTTTTGTCCACCATCGTAGAGCTTGATGCAGTTTTGTTTATTCTTTAGGAAATAATAGGAGTCTATTAAAAGTTTATGAATTTGAGCCACGAGTAACTTTGAAGAACTGGTTAGAAGGAGCCCAAATTGAGAAGGCTTGAGTGACAAGGCTGTCACATTGATGTGTCACTATTGAGTTGTAATTATTGATTCAAAAGTCAATACAGAAGTACTTCAGGACTCTAATCCTTTTGTCTTCTGGTCTATAAATACGATCTCCAATAAGTCAACACAGCAGATCTGTTCTGCTGACATATTTGACTTTGTCACGTTTGGTGGCATTGGACTGCTGAATGTACTTATTTAACAAGATCTTGGCCAAGAACAGTAGCTTAACATTGCAGAATCAGACACCAATTAGCATAGCACCATGACAAATAAGTAAAATCGGATGATGTTGTATGCGTTCAACCTGGGTTAAATCATTAATCCTCCAGTCCTATCCCTTGCTTAGAAGACTCTAAATCGAATTAATTTGGGCTATGTTGGGATATGATTCGGCCACAGGATCCTTCTACAATTATTAAGGTCCGGTTGAAAAGACCTCTCCTCGAAGAATCTTCAACCAATGCCTTGAGTATAGGTATCTTGTTTATTTGTATACAAATTTGCCGCTAATGATGCTAATGTGTACACATCCTGCATTGTTCTTTTCTAAACTTCATCAGTACCTGCAAACCTGAGGTCCATCATCAATCAAAATAAGTGTTTACCAAGGCACATATACAGTTGAACGATTTGGTTTTGGAAAGCTCTTATGGACTAAGATTTGGTCGATGGATCCTTGTGCTATTATTAAGGTCAGTTTAAAAAGACCTCCGCTAAATGCTGTGAGTATAGGTATCTTGTTTATTTGTTTACAAATGTGCCACTTACAGCAGAGTTTGGGCCACGGGTGCCCAGTGAGGACACAGCAAGCGCACAAGAAACATCCCCAAAAGATTGCCTGTCCTATATTGGCTTTATGGGGCTGTAACTCTACATTAAGAGTATGTGAGAGTAGAGCATATACGTGATCTGCAGTTTTAGCCCTCTCACTTTCCTTAGCAGGATTAAATTCTGTGCAGTACTACCTCGCCACCCGCCCCCTGAAACTTTCCGGGGTTCAGATGTCTGTACCGAGTCCTAGCAGGCCTCCATTTTGAATGGAGACCTAGTGCATGTGTAACACACTGAACATTTCCCAGTCTAAATCAGCCTCACTTTTGATGTAACTTAGTCCCAGGGCATTTCATGCACGCAGCCTGGAAATTGCTTTTATTATAGAGGGCTTAAATCCATAGAAATAATCCGCAGGTCTCTCTATCGGCCTGAGCTGAGAACTCCTACCAGACATCTTCCATGGGCTCAGATCACACTTGCAAGATATGCATTTTTTAAATGTATGGACATTGGTTTTCTACAGTCGGTTTTCAATGCAGTCACACTTAAAGAATCGGGTTCTATCCCTTCATCATTCCAAGTTAAGGTTACTTTTGCAGATTTAGATATTTGTACCTTAACGTATTGTGCCATTTCTTCACTGAATAAAACTTAATTTCAGATGCATATTTTGAAAACAATAGTTATACTCTTTGATTCTAAGCAAAACACATTGTATGCATCCTATTTGGGAACTCTAAACCCTGTATTTAAATAAAGGAAAATAGCTTGCTTGGTATCTTAAAATATTTCTCTAAATATGACATATTTACAGACTGCTTTTACTTTAAAGCCCTTTAAGAATTAGTAAAGAAATGTGATAAAGACTTAACAGTTTAGAGAAGTAAATAGGATTGAGCAATACTGAGCCAGATCTACAGTCTTTCCTTTAAGAAAGGACATGTGAGGACTTTGCTGCAACATTTACCAGTTGTTTCTCCTTTACTGCGCAAAAATGTTGGTGATGTTGCCGCCTCAGAAATGCATCACGGACTCCTTCCATTCTTAGAGTGACAGACTGGTGGCTTGATTTCATATGATCTGCATGCCCCCCCCCGTGGATGGCGTGGGCCTACCTTGATTTTGTACCTTTTTTTTTTTTAGACATGTATGTAATTCACACATTTCCACATCCCAGCTTGCAGAAGTTGTCATTATAACAAGGTACGTCTGTGCCATCGACCTTATTACCACCACTCCCCTTGAACAGAACATAGAGTAACATTTAATGTGATATACATCTTGGTATGACCCCCACAAGGTGTGTATGACTAGGGAAAACACATGATCCCTTCCTCCCCTCTGAATCAAAGATTGATAAAAGAGCCTACAGCTTAATTCCCAGCTCTTTTCCCCTTGTCATTGCTTTACAGGCTTTTAGAATTATAGTCTGTCTTTTTAATTAGTTTATTATTTAGTCATCTGGTCAAGGGATTGGTCTGCAATACTTATCTTCAGGGCAAAGTCCTGATGTCAGTAAATCATTTTCAGTTTGAGACTTGAATTGGTTTCTAGGACTTTCCTATTTTCTATAGTGGTCAATAACTCAAGTGTTAACCCATCTTTCATGAAAGGGTGCCAGTTCCTAGTTCTATGCCATTGACGTTACATATTTTTGGTCTTGTTCACTTTCTGTGCTGTATGTTCCGTCACACACTTTCCGTGCAATGTCTTTATCCTAGGTCTTCCTTAGGCCAGGTAGATGCATTAATCAACAGTATCATTTTCTAACATTGATCCATTTGGACTTATCCACAAATAAACAATCTATACACTGACCTTTTCTGGTTACGTGTTTGCTGTGGTTGTCCCCAGCCTCTTTCTCATGTTGGTCATCTGGTAAAAGAACACAGATTCCATTAAAAACAAAGCATGCAAGTGCAGCTAAACTATACTCTAATTTGTTTTTCTTAGACGGTGTTTCTTTTTATTTAACAAGTACTTCTGAGAGCATTGTAGAAGGACTGGCACCTACTTTTAGCAAGTTGAGTCTTCTAATAAATTACCATTCACACTGTTGTATTGCTAATAATTTGAAGTTTGGTCTTACGAATCTTCAATCGTTATAGCGGGAGGGGTGCAATACAAGTTTATGCAAAGACTGGAAATCTTCCAGCAGGGTGCTTGTTGTGCGAAATTGACATATCTCTCAACTTTAGGAGCACATGGTGTTTATCATGTTCCTATTTATGTTATTGTCTCAAGCATTCACATACGTATGTAAATAGGCGGAAAAGCCTGACTATACATTTTTTTGCTAATTTTTAAGTGTTATTTTGTTTTTAGTGTTACTGAAAATAGCATTTGCACAGTCTTCTTAAAACCTAATGTAGTTTATTTCTGTCCCTTTTCATGTAGAGTACAACCCCACCAGCACCTAAGCGACCGGATTCACCAGTGTATGCCAATTTACAAGACTTAAAAATCTCCCAGTCCACTCTCCCCCCTGCGCCGAATGGTTCACCAATTCAAGTATTCGGAGAATGGGAAACGCACAAAGATAATACCGGACGAGCGTATTACTACAACAGAAAAACACAGGAAAGAACGTGGAAACCTCCACGATGTACCCGTGATTCGGTTGCGTACAAAGGAGATTCTCAGATCCCAGGCGACAATGAGGTACTGGCCTTTTAAAATGTATTTATTTTCTGTTAATCATTTTTACTGTAATTAATACATAATGACCATTTTTTTCTAGATAATTTGTCAGAATTCTAAGGCTAAAGGGGAGGATTACTTCAGCTGCTTCAATCTAACATGCAGTCTATGTGCCCTACATCTGGCCCCGTTTACCATCTTGCAGTATATGTCTTTTATAACCCTTTATACATTAAGATTGTGACTGGCCCATTTTTACCTATTGAAAGAGTTTTATTATCCCTAAACCAACTTTTAAAGAGATTCTACAACAGGTATGTCTAAAAATGGCAAAAGGAGAACAGGAAAATAATAGAAAAAGAATAAAACCAAAGCTAAATACAGTGAACACACCTTTACTAAGAGCAGATAGTCTCACCCAACCCACTTTTCCTGCATGGCATATAAAAACCCCGCAGGAGTTTATCACCTAGTGGTCCGATTTGTCCAAAAGTCTCCCCAAACTTCCTTGAATTGATTCTAGTCATTCAGCTGTTAGATAATCTGCTCATATGATGCCACACAGTGCATCTCCTGTAGCCAAGTCTCAGCCGTCAGACATTTATCTAAATTCCACAAACTTAATATGCAGGTTTTGGCCATTTTGATTGCCTTTGCAAGCCTTTGTCGGATGATTTTATAGTATGGAGAATCATCATGTAGGAGCGCTGCCCTAATATTTAGCGAATTGGCCATTTTTAGACGTGTAATTATGCTCCATACCTCTTGTCAATATCTGTGCAGTGATGAGCATTCCCATATTATATGCACTATGTTGCATTCTACAAAAGGGAATCTCTAACGTCTTGTATTGTTACAAAGACCTGTTGCTCCCAGTCTCTTAGAGGATGTGTGTAGACTATGAAGAAGACTAATAACTGAACTTCAGTGAGGCTTTTCATAAGATTTTATCATGTGACTGAAATATGTCAAGGTAGTCCTCCTGTCCATAATCCAGTCCAGGACCCCTGCAGCTCCTTCACCATAGGTCTCAAGAGCATGAGATCTGTTATTATTTTATAGATTCTGGAGACTGCCTCTTTAAATGTGCCCCAGTTAGTAAGATATTTTAGAATCTGGGAGTCTTGGAGGGTTATAGGGCAGAGACACAAAGGTTTCTCATGCACTCCTTCTGGTGCCAATAGGTCCAAAACTGTGCTGGAATGAGACTGAAATCTTATTGCAATTCAGCATATGTTTTAAGTCTGTCCCCACTTATTATATGGTCTATTTTGAAGATCCCTTTTTGACTCCTTATCTGGCCAACATTGGTTCCCTACTTTTTTACCTGTTGCCTCATAGCTAGGCACCTCTGTGTATTTTACTATTTATTTTTATTCTTTTATGTGCTTTAATTGATGCTTTTGCTGTTGCGTGCAGAATCGTATTAGTCTTTTCATACTTTAGGAAGTCCTGAGTGTATGCCAATCGTAAACTAGCATTTTACTTAGTATAACATTTACAATTTTGACCTATTTCGGTGATTCAAGGGGAGCTTATAACACCGAGCCGATTGAAAGGATAGCCTGCTAGACTGTAATCTGAGACCTCCACGTTCCGTGGATGTGTGTAGTTTAGGTAATTTAAGTGTAGGTTTTTTTGTCTTGCCGCAGAAATGTTTAAAACAACTTATTTATTGTATTTATCATGTTTGCGGGAACTCGGAGTGGTATCTTAGCAAAGACATAATTCATCCACAGCAGCATACAATTAATTTTTATTGTTTGGACCTTACCCAACAAGAAGAAACAAGAGGCCACCTGCTTATGTAGCTTTGGATCTTGTTTTATAACAGATTTAAGTTCTCCTTCATTACATTCTCTAGCACCCTCCTTAGATAGATCTCTAGGTATTTCAGATTGGTCTCTTTTCATCTAAGTTGGGAATGTCCTAGTCATGCCACAGGTGTAACTCGTGTCATTGGTAGTGCCTTGCACTTGTCCCATTTGACATGCTAACCGGAAAAGACTGATAAGTCTGAGAAGTTTTATGAGGACAGTAATTCTGTTCTTCAGGTGTGACAAAGTCATCAAGATATAATCTTTTTTATAAAAGTGCTTTGTGCTCCCCACCCGAAGTTAGCATACCTTTAATATCTTTACTGTGCTGAATCGCTGCTGCTCTTTTTATATCCAATAAGAGATATAAAACACACCACTACAGCGGGAGGGCTTGACCACTTGACTGAAACAAAGCGGTCTTGGATTCCCACACATTTCAGCACTCTGAATAAATATGCCCACTCAACCCCATTGAATGCATTCTGCGTGTCAAATGAGGTTTCTATCTTCTGGTTCTTATTTTGTACTTGCCGTAGCAGATGAACTACGAACCTCAAGTGAGCTGCAGAGTGGTGTGGGACAAGCCCTACCTGATCTGGGTGATTTAAAGGCAGTAGGGCTTGCTTTAAACGATTTGCTAGCACTTGAGAAAATCTTAAACATGCATTAATCAGTGAGATCTGTAACTCCCGCATTACAGCTGATCCTCATCCGGCTTTAGAATAGAGAGGTTTTTGCAGTATTAAATTCATGAAAGGGTTGTGTGCTTTGTGTAATGTCTGCACATAACTGATGTAGAAGAGGGACAATTGTTTCCTTATTAAACTCCAAGCGGAATCCTTCTAATCTTGGCTCTTTGCCCATGGTCATAGTGTCAATTGCCAGCTCTGTTTCCTTCTGTGTAATCTGAGCTTCTAGTGATTGATTTAGCTTAGAGGATAGTGTCTTCATTTGGAGAGGGGCAACGGTTCTTCTTGTGCCTCGGATGTTCTACTATCAGACATATATAATGAGTTGTAAAGTTCTCTAAAAGTTGTTGGAAATGGGGATACAGTGACGCACTCTAGAAATCCTGTTTTTTATTGCTGGGCTCTTATGTATCGCTTCTTGATGTAACAGCTGAAGGACTAAAAGGTGGCTCACTTTCTCTCATAGTGGTGCTGGTGCAGGTTGAATTGAGCTTTTTTTGCGTGGGTTCAGCTCGTACTTCGCATGGGAAGGCATCTTAATGGGGTTCAGGAGTGAACTGTATTCTATTTGTTCAGGCCATTTCTACTCCTTTCAAGTAGACCCTGCTGTGTGTTAATCTTTTTTTTTCTTCTCAAAGTAGCACCCCACATTACTTCCCCTCTCAAGGAGTCTTTCTATGCCAACCATAGATTTGTGGGGGGGTTACTGTGCCTTTGCTTTCCTCTGGTGGGTGTGTAGGAAAGCCTTCAGGGGTCTACCTGAATGCAGCTTACAGTGGAACATGTTCAGCTTTCAGTACCCCGTGGGTGCTTTTTGCAACTGTAAGTCAGTGCGAATATGGATTGTGTCTTGGTGTGACACGCTAAATGGTTTAATGGAGGGTTGCCTGGCCCTAGACAGCCAAACAAATGTTTACAGGTAAGAGTCTATATGAGTACATATCCTATGCATGCACGATGTGAGTGTAGTTACTCACAGCTGGGTGCTCAATATACTATATGTAAGTTAGTGTAAAGCCTTCCGTAAAATCTTTTAATAGGTTCTTTAGCGTGGTTTGTTTTTCGATCTGATTTGTCTAGAACACAGTTCTCCAACGAGTAGCTTGTGAGCTACTGATAGCTCCCCAGCTGCCTGTACACAGCACAGTACTTTCCTATATGCAGCCCTGTCCACTAAATTTAAAGCTTGTGCTTTGGTTGATTGCTATGTACATCCGAGAATTGAAAAGTGTTTACATGACAGAACATTTTTTATTTTCAGAACCCATATACTGATGTTTGGAGAAAAATGGTTGAATTTCCAAAATATATTTAAAGCTGCTATATGAATGAAAAATCAAGTGGCGAGGGGGACAAACTCATTTACTGATATTATGATCTTGGTGCCGTGGGCAGTGCTGCTAGGATTGTCATGTGTTGCCCATATAGAGGCATTCCAAATGAATAAAACCATTTTACATGGCTGCTTATGTCCCTGCGTCTGTATGGAAATGATTTTCCTTCCTATTTGGATGTCCATAACCTTACTGATACAGAGAAAACATTTACCAGGAAAACCGTAGTAGGTGTTTGCTGAGGCTAGGACCCTCATTGGTGTTTGGTTTTGGGCTTCGCCTTATGGTGTTGGGTCCTGGGCACAGGGCTCCTTTGTTTCCATACTTCCCTTGAGTTGTGGACATCATTGTTACACAGTGCAACTATTAGTCCACATACTTGCTGTACTCTTGCTGCAACAGTGATTCACAATCTTGGGCCACACACTATTCACAAGCTATTCTTTGTATTGTATTTGTGAAACACCTGAGATTAGAGTGCTCTTGCTGCCTGTCCATCCATCTCCTTCTATCAGTCCTTCTGTAGGTGCAGAAGCTCACCATGTGGATTTTGTTGTCTAGATAGCTGGGTGCCAACACTTGCGTGCAGTATTTATTTTATTTATTTATTTTATATTTTAGGAGTTTTATATAGCGCTAGCTGGACCCAAGGGTATCCGAGCGCTTCACGCCAAGTAAATTATGTGCAAATAGGCAGTACAGAGTATATATAGTACAACATGGGGATCGAGCCAGGTCTAGGGCGAACAAAGGCGCAGTCGCACGGAGGAGCATGGAGGGTGCAGGTCAAACTAGACTTGCCTCCAAAAAGTTTTTGTTCACGCAGGATGAGTGTCCACAAAGTTTTCTAGATCAAAGTCCGTGTCACCAGTCAAAAATAAAAGTTAGATGGAGTGCCGGCTAGGGTGCATCCTTGGCTCCTATCAGTTCACTCGAGAGCGGTCGAGGAAGAGGACTTTCAGCAGATTTTTGAATTGTGGACATGAGGGGATCATTCTGATGTGGAGGGGTGGGGGCGGAGTTCCAGATTTTGGGGGATTTCCGGCAAACTATTTTGCGTTTTTTTTTGTGCGTGCGAGTTTTCAGTGGGATGAGTAGCAGAGTGTTGGAGCTCCTGAGGTTCCTGGACTGGCCGGCCCTTTTGAGTTTGGCAGCCAGGTATTCCGGTTTGCCTGTGTGCAGGGCTTTGTGGGTGAGGCAGTCTGTTCTGAATTTGGCTTGCAACTCAATTGGGAGCAGTAGAGATTTCCTATCTCAACTGGGGTGGATGGCTGGCTCCAGGCTGTGTGAGTCTGGCAAATTGATTTCTCTGACTGGATTAGTACCCACATATATGACAATTGTTACTCTCAGCCCTGCTTTTATTTATGTTTTATCTTACTCCGCCTATGTTGTGTTTACTAGTAAGAGGAGGCAGTGCGATTTACGTATTAAGTGGGGGAGGGAAGCCTTAGGTTTTGATTTCTCTTCTACTTTTCCTTGTCTTTACATTTTTTCTTGTTGCCTATGAATTTTCTTTATTTTAGATTGCAACTTTTGACTTGAGTTCAATCTCTCCTCCCAAACATGTTTTAAGACCTGGAACAATTGTTTTCAAATATGAGCAAAGTAAATTTTATAGTTATCCCAGTGCAATCAGTCATTCCTTACACTGTCTTCTTCACACTCCCCATCTCCATTGTTTTCAACAGGATAGAAGGACATTAACACAAGACCTAAAGGCAATTCTGCCTTCTCTCAGAGTTACTTCAAGGATCTTGCAGCTATCCCACACAAAAAAAAATCTTTCCTCTGAAATGCCAAGCAATAATCCTGTTGCTTCTGCAGCATGTGTGGTAATAATTTCTATAAATTCTTACACTACTGAAGCCTCACTACATCTTACTTTTGACCATAATTCTTTACTTAATCAGCATTAATATCATTTTGGCTATCCACTCTCAAACAGCTCCCTCTGACAAGTTTCTTGGTTTAACATGCAACAAATTCCCACTTTTGCACAAAGGGCTAATTGACGCGTCAAACAAAGTCTTTAGGAGTGGCCTAGCAGGCTTTATATTGAAATCAAAATAAACAGAAACATTGCTATCTGCTGCATACCGAATTCCTAAATAGAACAAGCCAACCCCATTTAATACTTGTCACACCAATCTGCCTCAGTATGAAGATTGCTCACAAACATATTATATTTACCTGAAACCGTCTCCATTCTAAAATTGGTAGAGAAACAAAAAGGAAAGCATGTGAAGGAGCCACACAAATACAGTGATGATCTAGAAGCAGATGGGGGAACCAAACTATTTTAATTTCTAAATTCATGCTCCACAAAGCCACTCAATCAGGATTGCCTGGCCTACATCTAACATCTTTGATCTAACAATGTAGGAGCTAATAGAAATATCTGTATTTCAGTTGTGACAATCTGGGTTGCCTAATCTCTCTTCTCAAAGTCCGAATCCCCTGTTATATCATCTACTTTGAAGGAAAATCGAAAAACTGTCAGTAACAGAACAAGAGGAACAAAGGCAGCACACAGCACACAATTCCAAGAAGTCTTTCCTTTCTTTGAGGCTTCATATATCAATTTAACAACTGAAGTGGAACAACACATGGGGAGGACAAAGAGGACTGGGAAAATGGGTATAAGAACCATCATAAGATTACCAACAAGGGCTGAATTCAGTTCAAAACCTTTATTCTGTTGTCCAATCATAAAAGTTCAATGTGCTGAAGTAAAATCACCGAAAAAAAGTGTAATTGCCAATCATAAATAGGTTAGAAATGGTTAAGAACTAAAGCAGTTAAAAATGATTAAAACATCTAGTCCGTTTAAATTCAGGTTACTATTCCCTGCTTAGATTAAAACACATTTGACAAATTCAGTGCATTATTCAGATACAGAGCATTTTTCAAAAAGAATCCACGGCAGTTATGACAGCAGGTTCAGCGAACTAATACAAAAACTGGTCTGTAGTGATAATAGCCCCTCGATCTAAGTATGGGTAACAAGTGTTTTCGCCTATAGAAATAAAAAGGCTTACAGAATAAAATAAGATGTTCTAAGAGTTGTGGCCAACTCCCATCACAGCGGCGTGTCAGGATCGTGATGTTCAGGTGCAAAGCACTGCATATACCGAACAGCTTCCAGGTGTAACTTAATTAGGAAAGATGCCTCCCACTGGCTTTTAACTAGTGAGAGATAAGGGTCAAGGCCAGCAGTAGTTTTGACAATCATACTGGCACTCAAAATTGGCTTACCCTGTGCAGAATTCCTCCTTTGCATTATAACCCCCTTAAAAACATCTCTGTGATCTTTATTTTATCATTTGTTGTTATCAGCTGGGGGGCATGGTACTATTCTGAGCACCCAGTGACTGAGCATGATTTTTGATGTAAGCCAGCCATGAGATTTTATAACCATATTCACAGTTCAGACAGTCTTGGGTCACGGTCCTACTTAAAACTGTGTTTCCCACTCCACACTGTGATCCATAGGAGCAATTTTATGTAGTCTTCAACGTACCCCAAGTTAAGCACTTCATGTACAAAAAGTCTAGGGCTTGCAGGGCCCACTGCAAGCAATTTCCTACAGAAGCGATTCTCCTCCCTTCGTAATCTCAGACTATTTCGATACTCTCAGATTGCGCTACCATTGGTAAGAACTGGAAGACGTTTTATTCTATATATTTGCAACAGTGGACCTATTGGTTTGCTGCCGATCCTGGAGGAGAACCTAAAAAGAGCACCACATGCTTGATTGAAACACTGACTTCCTTTGGCCAGGTAATGCCTAAATAGGAAAATGAGCTCACAACTGAGATAATCTTCCCTTTGAAAGTTGATGGTCTGGCTTTTGGAAAGCTGCTTCCACAAACCATATAATGGATTTTGGCGATGTTAGTATCAAGATCAATCTCGTCCATAAACTTAATAAACAGGTCCACTAAGCCCCTAAGACCATTCGAGGCATGAGAGAGCAATACTGCATCTTCAGCATATAACAGGAGGAACAAAAGATTACTTAACTTTGGGCATGTCTTTCCCGTTAATTGCCAAAATGTTGTTCAGCCAGTTTATATATAGCAAGAATAAGAGGGGTGCCAGGACACAGCTCTGTCTGACGCCTTGGGATAGGTTAAAGGAATCTGTGCATTCCCTTTCCTGACCATAGCTAGCAGAAGCAGTAATATCAATGTGGAGTGCTTGTATAAAATCAGTTAATGCCTTGGGCATTCCTAGATCGATCAAAAACTTCCACCTGTTGACCCGGTCAAAAGCATTACTCCGGTCCATAAACGCTAAATATATTGTCCTTTTTTGTGCCCCAACGTATTTCCTTATCAGCAGGTCTAAGAATGTTAAGATGGGCCCAGTCATCTATTCTATCAGAATTATTCTTCCCACCACTTTAATTGTAGAGCTTAATAGGGAGATGGGCCTGTAGCAACAGGGGTCCTGTCTGTTTGATTGCTTAAAGACAGGTACAACGGTAGCTTCTCTCAAAGACCTAGGAATACCCTCTATTGCGGCTGCCTTTAAAACATTAGTTAAGAGGAGCCTAGAAGAGGGTGTTACCCGTACAGAGTTATAAAGGGACCCCATCGGATCCGGGAGCCTTGTTGGAAGGAATTGCCTGGATCGGGTGGGTTACTTCCTCCTACTCAAAAATAAAACCTAATTGGAGCTGTTCCGCTCTTTCGTATTGACCCCCTGCTCCTGAAGAATAGATTGTTTTAAAATGTGTGACCCCTTGTACAGGCATTACATTTGTGCCCAAGTCTTCAGATAAACTAGGGGACCACTGTTTCCCCTTGACCATCTCCCAAAAACCTTTGGCATCACCCGAGTTCCAGGTGTGTATCAGTCGGTCCCAGGCTTCCTCTTTCTGAACTTGCTTCCTGTCCTTAATAGCCCCCTGTACAGTTATCTAGCTATTGAGATATCCCTTTGATTTCTAGGCTGGATATTTAACACCTCTCTTAGTCGCTAGTTAGCGGCACTACATTTGTCATCGAACCAGCCAGTTTTTGTAGTTCTCTTAGTACCACAAAGACCATACATAATCTGCTTAGCAGAATGGCTTAAGGACCGAAAGGCCTGCAGAACACCTTTTCGTGGGCTTTGGATGTAAGCAAGGGGTCAAAAATCAGACTCAAGCTTACTTTAATGAGAGAATTAAACAAAACAAAAATAGAGATAGAACACCATTTAATTCTCTGGTCTTTGTCTTTGGTGTTCGAATTGGTTAAACCAGGATTAATTTTACAATTTGCACCTGCTGATATTAAGATGTTCACTACAATAGCGTTGTGGTCACTGAAACAGGTGTCCAATGCACCCCCTGTCTGTACCGTTTGTCCTATGGACCTCACGATAAATCAATAACTGACTCCCTCAACCCCCAAATGTTGGTTTTTGGTCAAATGGTTGCCCCACGATGTTCCCATCATTGAAGAGGTCATTATGGCCAAGAGCATTGATTAACTTCTTTCATTCACTGCAGATGGGTAAAAAAAAAGCATCACCTTGCCTTAAGGGATCTAGCTAGATCAAGAGAATTCTGACCTAGCTTGGCGGTAAAATCCCCTCTCAGAACCACGTTAAAACATATATGTTTGTAGAGGTATCTAGTCTCTAGAATGGACAGCACATGAAAAAGACTCCCAATCTGGCAACCAGTGTTATTCACTAAATTATAAAAGGTTATCAGAAAAAAGGTAAAATTACTGGACACCACTATCCACAGTACCTCAATCCCCCTATGTGTTAAAGGTATGGGGATAACCCAAATAGGCGTAGTTATTTGAACCATGACAACTAACCCACCTTGTGCTCTCTGCCCTGTAATTGCGTTAGCAGGTACGCAAAAACATTCAAACCCATCCACAAAAATAAGGTCCTTCGCCCGAGTTTCCTCTAACATTATCACGTCATATTGTGTTACAAGGTTAATCAACTCCAGGTCCAGTAGCTTAGATCTGATACCCGCTATGTTCCAGATAAAGAGTTTTAATAGGGGATGCTGAGTTAGGCATTAGATAAGGATTCTTGTTCGAGCAGGGACTGCTCTTGACACATTTGTTTTAGAGGGCGATCAGCAAGTCAATCGTTCTTCAGACTGGTCAGTGGAATAAATCTGTGGTGGATGGGGATCGAAGGTTTCTCTACTTCTCTTAAGGGTACTGTAGGATCAGCTATGGGTTTGGATTGCACATGCCTATAAAAATAAAAACAAGTGTCACAATGTTTATGCCCTCCTCCAATGAGGGCTTCAGTGTCACAATGTTTACGCCCTCCTCCAATGAGGGCTGCCTATTAAAGGTTTTAAACAATCACCTTGATATTTCAGGATATTCACAGTTCGTCACCACACAATTCTCCCCCAGATGTTTTCTAGGAAGGCCAACCCATCCAACTCTCCTGATAAACCGAATATCATTAAAATCCCTAATAAAGTTAGTGTTTTTCCTCAGCCAGTGGCAGACTTTGTTTTTCAACTGGGGAGTGGTTTCCTCAGTGTTTGGGTTTAATGCTGGAACCCTTGTCATTATGGCAACGTACAGACAACAAGCAGGTGGAAGTTTAGAGTGGGCATATTATTAGGGACCTCGTCAATACCCCTTGTTCCTTCTACATGATCCCTGCTTCTCCCTGCTACTCCCATTTTCACACCCCTCACTCAGTATTGTTGTCGTTCCATTGCTGATGGGAATATGGAAACGTGCATTGATATTAGCAGCAATTGAGGAATAAGCGGGTGGTGGGGATCAGTGCTTTTGTGCAAATGTTCCTGTTCTTCTATATTTCTCTTTCCCATGTCAGTTTGCTGGGTTTTATTGGCAGGAGGATTACCTTTAATTGCACCAGAGTTCTTTACTAATGAATGAACAGTCATCTTAAAGTTTTTCAATTTGTCCCCCAAAGGGGCAATGCACTGGCCCATAACTGGTTTGAATTTCTCCAAAATAATATCCCAGTTAAGTGATGCTACACCCCTCCTCCTTGGACCCAGGTAAGTTCTGTTTTCTCATGTTATGTGTAGGAGGTCTTGTGGCTGCAAAGCGTTTGTTGTACCATTTTCCTTTTTGCAGCAGGAGCATTATAGCTGTCATTAAGGACATCAGATCCAATGATCTCATTAGAGGGTTTATTGGCATTCTCCTTTCTACATGCAGTTTTCGCTTGCCCATGGTTCTGCTATTATTTTACTGGGGGATTGGGCTTATGTATTGACAGGGTTAATTAAAACAGGGCACCAAATCAAAAAGTCCTTTCCCTGAAGCCCAGTATCCCAGAGTTCGTGATAGAATTGCTGCACAGCCTCCAAGAGAAAAACGAAGGGCGATGGCCCAGCCCCCTCCAGGCGCAGGAAGGGACTTGCCTTGGTCTGGGCGCGACCTGCGTGCGTCCAGTGCAGCTGGAGCCCGCAATGCGCTATCAAGGGCTGTTAAGGTGGTTTGTCCTTCTCCTTCCTCGTGCGGATTCTGGTGGCTCCAGGCGCAATGTTGACTGGGATACACAGTCCCTTGCTTCTGGCCTGCTTGGCGGTGCTCACCAGGCAACAGGAGCCCGCAACATGCTATTAGGCACTGTAAGAGGTTGTATCCTTCTCCTCCTCCCTTGAAGGGACGCTGGCGCCTCTTGGCACAATGGTGACTGGGACACAGAGTCCCTTGCTGCAAAACGTCTAGCCTGGTTGGCAGTGCTACCCCAGAAAGAGTCAAGAAAACTCAAATGTATTAGCTAACTTGCTGGAGCCACCTCCCATTAGCGCACCTATTTTCTCCAGCTGAACTGAAGCCACTCGCTACGAATGTGTATCAATTTAAACATTTTCAACCCTTTTGTAATAGTTCTACTCCTAATATAGAGGATCTAATGCATGTTCGCACCAATACACTTGCTTTCATTATATATTTCCAGATAAATATTCACCTCTCATGAGATCAAAAATTATATACATTCTTCACCAAGCATCCTCACCTCTGAGGACATCCAGTAAGTGAGATTCCTGCCAGGTCCAATATTTAATGTCTCAAGAGTTCAATTCCTCTCACTCACTGTATTCTCACTAATATTTGACAAGTATTCGCAAAGCCAATAGGTCTCGCCCATGGGTGAGCTATTGGCTTTGGCAATCAGGTGTTGGTTGCTAACCAGGGGATAGGGGACTGGCGGGTGTAGATAACCTGAGGATTTTAAAAAGGGCTTTCAAGCGACAAGCGCTAGGTGCTTCCTAGTGCTTTTTAGGTTGAGATTGCTGTGACTTGGAGGAAGAGGGAAGAAAGGGAGTACAAGAGAGACAAATGGAACTGGCAAAGAAAGAAAACTCAAAACACTGCACATGATTATGCAGGATGATTTACCTCACAAATGTAGTATATGTGACCATAAACAAGAAATGCCTCCGATCTGTCACTCACCTTTATCACACCTACGTCTGTGTTGGGGAATACAAGCCAATGAGGGCTTGAGCCTTGGCTCGAGTCCAACTTCTAGCTTGGCGTGAAAACTTCCTTGATGGAGGAAGAAGTCCAGTCAATTAGGTCATTTTTATAAAAAGTGCTACTAAAAATGTTTGAGGATTAACAAAGTTTACCAAGACGCACCTTTCCAAATAAAAGTCGCTATTTTTATGAATTAATGCATGCCTCTTTGTATATATATTTTGTTTTAAAATATTTCTGCTGCTTGTTTTAACTGTGGCGAAGTCCATACGAAACAAGCGGCTTGGCAGTACTCCACAAATATGGCTTTACCTCCCTGGCCTGAGACGAAAAATGTTAGTGTTACTAAATTTGTAGAGTACCGAGCGTCCACTGCACCGGCTTCACAGACATCTGAGCGCCTCTGAATGAAATAATATTCCAATGGAAAGAAAGCATTGGAGTGTGGTACCTGAAAAAATAAATTGCTAAAAACAACCCACTCTGACAGCAGCGTTGTGCAAAGACACATTGAGAAGAAACGGGGACAATAGTGCAGGTGGGAGGGGAGAAGAAACCAGAACGGGGAGGTGGATGGGTTAAAAAACAAAAAAAGAGGTGAGTGTGAGACCTGAGAGAACAAAAGGGGAGGGGTGTGGATAAGTTAAGTAAGTTTACAACTAGGATGGGTCACCTTAGGAAACAATACACATTTGACTATAAATACGCTGGCTGCAGAACACAAAACATTTCCCACAACTAGTCTATTAGATACAGTAATGAGTTGAAGACAAACTAATACATAGTAATAAAAGGGAATCGGTGTGTTAATTAAATCATAGCTGCCAAGATTTCAATTGCCATATGTGACATTTTTATAAATTCAGTGAAATTATGAGTGACATTTCAACGACTATGAGTGACACTTTCTCGCGAGCAAAAATCATGCACTGAAGACGAGGGAAACTTGTAAATATCAGAAATTACAGCCATTTGAGCAACAAAAAACTCCACGAACCTCCTGAAACTGCTGCAGAGCACCAGAAATGAAGCACATTAACCCTAGTGCTCCCTCCTGTAACCTGACTGTACTGTAAATGGGAACACATTCCAAAAAGACGATATATGGAAGGTCGTAGAATCCTCTCTACTGGAGTCTCATTTTCTGACTGCTTTACGTGAAGACAGTGTACTGTCAAGTCAATGTATGCGCATGCACTGCATTCAAATGCCCTTGCAGATTGCGAACGTGTAAACAGGAAGACGTGCACACAGACCTGTGCACACTTTATAGAAATAATTGTCATTATGACCACTTTGGTCTTGCTCCTTACAAATAATCTTTACAGTCTTTGCGAACACGTACAACCATAGCAGACCCTGCCCTAGCCGTTTTTTAAGCATACATGTAAACAATTGCAAATACAAACGTCAGTACACATTATGTACTCATTTTTATAAACAAAGGCACCAGCTGTAAGTCAAAGCCCTTGCACATACTACTCACATTCCTGTACATATATGGAAATGCAACGGCAGAAGGCTCTTGCTCGTTGTAAGCACATACACATGTAAATAGGTGCACATCCTGTAACAATTTGATTATAAACGTCCTGTACTCTGGTTTATAAGACTGCTCTGGCACATTCCAGACAGATACTGTGTAAGAAACATCATCACATGGTGTATACAAACATTCTTGGAAGTGCATGAACCTGCTGCATCATCCCAACTCCCATCACACGTGCATATTGTGTACATGATCCTGTAGCGTGAACTGTGAGACTCAGTGCCGCCGATTGTTCCACAAATTAGCTTTTTAGTGTATTGCTGAAGCGGCCCGACTGAGTAGGTGACGCGGGCCTTGGGAGTGCAGCCTGTGAACTGAAATAGGGGAGGCTGCCTCCGGAGGAGGGTGCATGGGAGGCCCTGTGCACCAGTAGGCCCCTGAGCCCAGATCACAAAAGGGTTTGCCACACCAAGGCAGGACTAGAGACCTGGGGACTAGAATTTAACACCCTCGCCGCAACTGATTGGGCTTCCTGTTCCCCCTCACTGACACTACAGTCCAATATGCCGATTACACTGAGGGGGGGTCATCTCATCTGTCCTCAATACAGCTAAAAAAGCTTTTTAGCGGCAGGGTGATCAGCTAGCTCTTGCAGGTCGTCGGTGTCTGGACTAGAGTCTCATTTTCTGTTTTACATGAACCATGTAAAAAAGAAATCACACTCCATTCCAGACACCGACGACTTGCAGGCAGTGGATGGCGCTAACAATCAAATTTGTGGAGTGGATTAACACTCTGCTGCACTGTCTCACATTGACATTGTCACTTACTTGTGAGGTGAGGATACAGAACAGCCCTGTGGCCTGCAGATTACTGTGAATTCAAATCTTGCAGATGAACCGGGCTCACAAGGATGACGAGAAACAGCAGCCCTGCGTGCAGCTTTTAACTACGTGTGTTGAAATTACCAGTGCGTGCGCTGGCGGCACTGTGTGACAACAATCAATTACCGCACTTACACTAAATAAGTGGCAGAAGGCTGCTTGGCGTCAGCGTGGCCGGCCGAAGTAAAGTACTTACTTGAACTTCGCAGTACTTCCGACTGTTGTGTCTCTGTCTGCGTCCCGGTCGTCCAGCGGCCCGGCCGCAGCAGTGAGCCGCTCGGGGACCAGCGGCCGGCCGCAAAGCACACACTGACACACTGCATGCAGTGTCTGTCTCGGACTTAGGCCAGACTAACAGGCTGCCTGCGATCATGCCACCAGCTGCCTCTCATGAATGCAGCGGCTGCGGCCAACAAGTGAGTGAGTCTGTCACTGCCTGTGGCCCATCGATGCTGGCGGCCAGTTAAGCCTTCAGCCGGGTATTTTCGCCGGCAGACAGCATCGCACCAGGACTCGACTCTCTAAGGTTGAGTCCCCCGCCGTTTCTGTCAAATCGCCACTTCCTCTTGCGGACGTGACGACTCGTCACGGGGTCACAATATCCGGATAACCCACCCCCACGGTGCCACAGCCAGTAGTAGCCACCACTGCTGAGGGCATGACCCGCCCACGGGTCTGAATCAGCAGTATCAGTCAGTAACTGACAGCCGCGACTTGGGCAGGATGCAGCGCCAGCTGGGCGGAAGATTTATAACATTGTAGCAGTCTCAGCCAGAGCTGAGCCGACGAACATCTTTAATAGTTAACTGTTTGTTAACTGAGCCAAAGCTGCTGGCAAGTTTGCAGGGAGCAGAAGAGCCGGCGCACAGGTGCACAGAGGCCCCGGCAGTGCGCACGTCAGAGTGGCATTAAAATGTGTGACATTGCATTTCAGTGCGGTGATGCGGATCACCGCACTGAAATGCGTGAGTGTCACACCTGTTGCGTGACGCTTGGCAGGACTGTTAAATATACCAGGTTTAACCCGAAAAAACCATAGTAATAGGCAGACAGGGTTAGTTTCTGTCCAGACTTTTTTAAATAGTTTCTTTTATGAGAGCGAGGGTTACTTATGGATCTCGTTTAAAAATGAAGTTGCTTAAAATAAGTAATTTTCTGTCGCCCTCAGTTTAGATGTGGACTAAAGTAGAGTATGTAGAATTGCCTGTATGGTATCTGGTAAAGTTAGTAATGTTCTGTGGTGGGGGTAAAAATCTGCTGGAGGGAGGAATGTTCTTGATGTTTTGGAGGGTGTTTGGGGTGTCAGTGATTTTCTGGAGGCAATAGAAATCTTTTGGCAGCTTCAGGAAGGATGCTGTACTTGAGGAATTGAAGGCTGGGGGATGATAGGAATGCACCGGCATCCGAAACTGTAATAACGTGTCTGAACATACCCCCCCTCTCTTGAGGGCTACTCCTGCATCTTTGGCCTCTGTCCCTCCGAATGTCCTTCGGCATCTGTGTGAGAGGTTAGACTATATTCAGAAAAGGGGACTTGGGGTTGCTGTCTACACAACCACCCAACCTTTCATCCATTATTTCGGTCTGTGGTTATACTGTACCCTTCGTAATCACCTCATTGACAACACAGTGGTGCATGTGAATGACCAAAGTATAAAACCTTGTGACTTAGTACACTATACTTAAGACCTGCTTCATATAAAGAATATTGCAAAAAGGACAGATGATGGACGGAATGCTGAATTAATCCGACATTCACCCCCAGTCACAGATCTGGGTTAAAGCCATCGTTTCTTTTTGCACCCCATTCCAATTTAGACCCAGCCCTATGCAAATCAGTCTTGACCCTGTTCCGCATGGGAATAGTCCAGCCCAAACTGGCAGGCCAGGTCCTCCCTAGACCAGAAACCAGCATCCTGGGACCGGTTTCATGGTAACACCCCTCATCAGCCAGGCTAGCTTGAATCTGGCGCCGTAGCGAGCACGGGACCCACGTCTGGGCATACCCTTCCCAGTTAGGGCGACGATTGCAAAAAGAACAGATGATAAAACTGAATGCTGAATTAATCAAACATTCACCCCCAGTCACAGATCTAGCTTAAAACCATTGGTTTTTGCACGCCACACCATTCCAGTTTAAACCCAGCTATCTGCAAATCAGCCTTGATCTGCCAGGCCAGGTCCTACCTAAACCAGCATCCTGGGACTGGGAGAAATGTTGTTGACTCATGAGCTGAGGCACACTGCATTGCCTTTTCTGGACGGTAGTGCCAGGAGCAGAACCTCTTTTTGAAGTGGGGGTAACACTACAAACTTCACCCCAGTGAAGGGCTCCTCAACTTCCCACAGAAATTCACAGTGTGGGTCAACGGGGAAGAAGAACTAGTGAAATTATGATGGCTGGAGATGACATAGAGATTAAAAGATTCAGTGGCTGCTGGGGGGAGTGAGGGCTGTGGAATATTATTATTTTTTTTTAACTCTTTATTCGTGACTGCATCAGATTACAGTTATACATTATTATCCACTTACAGTCTTTTCTCGTTTTGTCCCGTTAAACCTCAATTAGCTGTCATGGTATCCCGCTCAGGTCCTAAGCAAATCAAAGCGTCTGTGAGTATTACATATTACATCAGCATTTGTACAGCGTTAATATCATATAATCCACTCATAACCAAACCCCATCCCCCCAAAATCCCACCCCTCCCCGTACGTCTCCTGGCTTCTCCATCTGTTGGGCTCTGTGACCATCGGCACAAAGGCCCGGGAAGTAAAAACGCTTAAAGAAATGTGTTCTCAGTCTGCTGACTAACCTGTGTACCTCTTGGACAAGGTCTCCTTTCGCATTTCCACCAAACTCTGCCTATCATACTCGGTTATGAGGTATCCGCCTGTGAGGGCGTCACGTCTATTTCCTCTATCTCCAGCAGCATCCGCTCCCAGTCCTGCACGATTGGGTGTTTTCGTAGCCCTTTCTCCTCTTCTCTACGCAGATCTACACCTTCTGCCCTGCCCCATTTCAGCAAATCAGATCGCCACGTCTCTACAGCTGGGGGTCCGGCCGACTTCCACCTCATAGTTATGACTCTAACTGCCAACAACAATGCCAAGTCCAAGAGCTTCAGCTGGGCTTTATGCTTCTTGGATCGTTTCCTGTGCCCTATCAGACAAGGCAGCGCCTCTTCTGGTACCTGTATGGCTGTAACAGTGTGTAGTATATGGTGGACCTTCCCCCAATAGGTGCGCAGGCGAGGACATGACCACATCATGTGGAGAAGGCCGGCCTCCTCTGTCTGACATCGGGGGCAACAGTGGGAAGAAGTAGGGAACATCCTATGGAGCCTTTGGGGTGTAAGATGTGCCCTATGCAGCACCATAGCCTGTATAAATTTGAATTTGACATTCCTGGACACCCTTCTGGGATGTTCAAGGCCAATTTTCCAGGCCCTGTCTGTCATAGCCTCTCCTGTGTCTAGGGCCCAGGTGTCTCTGAGTGTGGTAAGGGGTAGAGCAGCGTGTTCCCTAATCCCAGCGTACAGCCATCGCACTAAGTGTCCCCCTGTCCCCATGTAATGGCGGAGGTGCACCAGTTCATGTTGCTCCGGTTTACTGTGCTGTGTGGCCCTTGTATGCCGAACAGTGCGTCACCATGGCGTGTAGGAAGTACAATCGCGGGGGGGGGTCCCTGTCGACTGTACGAAAGAAGCGTGGTCCAGCAATGTGTTGTTTCCAAACAGGTCGCCCACTCTGTCAACTCCCGCCTCCGTCCAAGATTGTAGCCTACATTGTGTCAGGCGCCCCTGCGGCGTTGGAAACCCTAACAGGGGAATATTATCTGCTTAAGGTGTTAATCCCGACGTGTACGCCAGTGCCTTACGCCAACACATTAGGGCGGTAGGTAGAAGAGGATGGCAGCCCCGAGGGATCCTGGCCTAGGGTAATAGGAGGGAGTGCAACTCCCCGCGCGCCAACTGGTCCTGTGTGACGTCATTTCGTGGAGGTTCCAACCCGCCACCCAGCGTGATAGCCATTGTAATTGACTTGCGTACTAGTAACCACGCAGATCTGGTACTCCAAGTCCTCCCTGTCTGGTGCTCAATTGTAGTTTCTTAAGACTTATCCTCCGCCGCCAAGAGCCCCAAATGAGGGTAATCCGGATCATATTTAGTGTAGTAAATATGTGTTGTGGGAGGAGAACCGGCAGATTTACAAAATAATACAATATACGGGAGAGCATGACCATTTTAGAGACTGCTATCCTACCCATGACGGACAGTGGTAAGGACGTCCAAAAGTTTACACTACTACGGAGGCTGTTAATGGCCCTCCAGACATTGCCTTCGATCTGGTCTTCCGGTCGTCTTTAAACGTTAATGCCCAAGTACTTGAATGTAGTCTGTGCTATTGGGATCTGGCAGTCACCGAATTGTATGTGGGAGGGTCGCTGCCCTTCACGGAAGTAAAAGCCCACCGATTTCGTCGGGTTGATAGCCAGGCCTGACACGGTCTTAAAACGGTCAAAGATGGTTGCCAAGGCAGAGTGGTTCCCATCCAGGTCTTGGAAGTACAGTAAGATATCTTCGGCGTAGATCGATATCAGGTTATGTGTCCCCCCCCAATGGAGATGCCTATCCTGTCCATCCGGGCTCGGAGGGCTATCGCTAGGGGCTCCAGTGTCAAAACAAACAACAGAGGCGATAGTGGGCAACCCTGCCGGGTGCCTCTGTGGATATCGTAACTATTTGAGATGTGCCTACCAGTTCGCGCTCTGGCCGTCGGGCTCGTATACAGTAATCAAATCCATTTTATTAAGGAGTCGGGGAAGCTGAACCGCCATAGGACCTCGAACATAAATGTCCATGACAGAGAGTCAAAGGCCTGTCGGAGATCCAATGTGACACAGCCGGCCTGAGGTAGGTCCAGCGGCGTGGCAGAAATGAGGGCGTGGAGCCTCCTTGTGTTTTGGGAAGTACTCCTCCCCGGAAGAAACCCACATTGATCCGGATGTATTAGGGCAGGGAGGTGGGTCTGTATTCGTAGGGCTATGGCTTTACTAAGTATTTGATACTCTGTGGGGAGCTTTGAGAGGGGCCTATAATTAGTCAGGTCAAGGGCGTCCCTGCCAGGTTTTGGTATGGATATAACTGAGGCTTGCATTGATGAGGCAGGTAGGTGACCGACCTCGTAGGATGTCTTATAAATATTCTCCAAGATGGGTACTAGAGTTGTAGAGTACGTTTGATAAAATTCTACTGGTAGCCCGTCCATGCCGGGAGTTTTACCTCGATTAAGGGAACGGATGGCTATTCAGATTTCCTGCCTGCTCATCTCAGGTCAGGACTGAGAAGGGTAAGTCTCTCAGAAATTCTAACATCTCATCCCTGTCCTCCGTGGGGGGAGGAGCATATAGTAGTCTCAGGTGGACTCTAAATGCATCATTAATGGCCGACTGTGTGGACAGCACCTCCCCCGCCCCATTTCTAATTTGTGTAATTACTGGGACTTCTGGACTATCCCGTACCAGTCTAGCCTATAGAGCTCCCGATCTGTCTGATTCCGCCTGCTGGCATCTTAAATATTCTTTGTGATCAATAACTCGTAATGTTTCCAGGAACTCTGCATGCTCTACATTGCATGTTTGCAATTCCTCTCTGCGCCTAGGGTCTACGCCCACCGCCGTCTCCAAGTCTTTCAAGCGGTCTTCAACCTCGCAAAGTTTCCTGTGAATTTCCTGCCTAGCACCCACCAGCTGACCTACGGCAGCTCCTCTCATCACAACCTTCATAGCATCCCATACCGTTAAATTCGAAGTCGCAGAGTCCCAGTTCTCTCGAAAGTAATTGTCTAATGTTTCCGATAGGGATGCGCGGAAGGGACCGTCCTCCAGTAGTAATGGGTTAAGCCTCAAGGGGGGCACCGGGGACGGCACCCTCCCCCACTGCAGATCGAGTGTCAGCGGTCTGTGATCAGAGAAGGTTTTAGCTAAATATTCAGAGGAAGCACATTTGAACAGCAAAGAGCTGGTACACAAGAATCTGTCTAATCGAGTATGTAGGGCATGTACCGAGATATAATAAGAGTATTCTCTGTGTGTCGGATGCAGGGTTCGCCACACGTCTGTCAGTCCCCATCCCTGGAGCCAGGTCCCGAAAGATTCCGTCAGTCTGTGTATACCAGTCGTCTGAAGGGGGGGATGCGACCTATCCAAATCAACATCTAAGACCAAGTTCCAGTCTCCTACCAGGATCCAGGGGATGTCCACCCAGTCAGTCAAAGCCCAGCCTACTTTTGCAAGGAATGTATCTTGGGCAAAGTTCGGGGCATAAATGCTGCCCAGAACCAGTAGTGTGCCGTCCAGTGTACCTTTCACCAGTATATATCTCCCCTGGTCGTCCACCTTCCTCTCTATTTCCACAAAGGGAGTACCGTGTCGCACCTATATGGTAGCCCCCTAGAAAAAGCAGAGTATGACGTAGAGAATACAGTTCCCCTCCATTTCCTCCTCAGTGTGTGTGCCTCGGACAGTGTTAAGTGGGATTCCTGCAGGAACACTATTTGCGCACGGTGACGGAGTAAAAATGCATGTATACTATGTCTCTTCTGTATGGCGCCAAGTCCCCGTACGTTCCAGGTAGCCAGCCTGTACTTCCCTATTGTGCTGTGGAATATTGTTGATATGTATTCCTGCTTTTATCAGACGCCTGCCACTCAAAACGCATGACCCAAATACGTCTGATTCAGTGCGTTTTGTTAAAGAAGAAAAAAACAATAATCTGAGAACTTGACCCAAAGCAAACGAAAAAAATAGTGCAACAAACTAACAGAAATTCACACAAGAAAAATAATACATATACCTGTGCCAGTGGCCATGGGCCGAAACGCACCGAAAAGAGGGACAAATGTGGACAGTTAACCACAGAAATTAAATGAACTGCGAAAGGCACATAAATGAACAAATTAAAAGTGATGGGTGTGCTGAAAGCCCACATAGGAGATACAGAATGTCTCATAGAGAAAGTGCACGCGCTGCCTAGGTGAGATCTAAAAATGAGGACCTCCGTTTAGCTAAGTGCGACTTTGGTAGATTTCTCCCAGAGATCAGTCGTAACATTTGGAGGATTCAAACTTCCATAAGATAGCCTGCCTCCTCAGTGTAACTCCTGCATGATATCCATACTGGATACTCTAAAATAACAGTAGATCCTGCAGGTAGAGCGAATAGTAGGATGTCCTCTGTGTTAAACTTTCTCATTCAAATCAAATGAAAATGTTAAAGCGTGGACTTGGCTAGTACGCCCACTCAATTCAACTAAGTCTACAAGAACGCTGTTCCCTATATTTAGTAAAAACCTCTCCATTTTATAATGGAATATCGCTGGTATTTTTTCTGTCCCCCTAAAAAAAGCATTTGTGTTTGCCCAAAGTTTGTTTCCAATTTCTTTTTATCTCAGATCAGAGGTCTTAAAACCCTTTTGCTGTGAGCCCTTCTAAGGAAAATGTTTTGAAGTCAGACTTGTTCCAAAACATTATGGCAAGTACTTGAGGGAGTTGGAGGGGCAGGAATGAGTACAGGGGGGCAGGGCACATGAGATAATTTCAGATGAACCTTTTTTGCGTTGCTCTTAATCCACACTAAATGTGAGACCTCTAGAAGAGCAAAATGAATCAAATAAAAACAAATTGATTTAAAAAAATAAGCATTGCTTCTCATGATTGGGGTGTTGAGTCCTTTGAACTCCTGGGCCCAAATGCAACGCCACCTTCTGTGCTAGTGGTAGCTCCGGCACTGAGTAACAGGCTATTCCTCGGTCTTTCTCCAGTTCCCCACCATGCCTGGCCATCACTCTGATCTTGAAATGGCCTATCTTTCTCACTCAGAAAAAATGAGCTCCCAATCATTGCCTCACTCTCTGCAGTAAGAGTGCACTCACTTGTAATGCTAGCAAGTAGCAGCATGAGCCACCAGGCCCTTTAATTAAAAGAAAGATAGTCATAATTGTGATGCAGTGAGCACCTCTGGCCCATGGGCACCAGTGCTGCTGCGCGTACTTCACTACTGATAGCTACTTCTTTATGAAGCACGCTACCTCTGTTTGCTACAAACATGGGCTCCCATCTCTCCCTATTCCACTTTCTGCCATCGATCTGAGGCCTAAATTAATGTTTCTCTTCCCAGCAACGACACAAATGTAGGGGAGAATTGAAGGACAGGCTTAAAGCAACACTGGCACAATAGGTGTACACTGGGACCTATAAACAAAAAATTTATCTCTGCACCCTGTTGCTTGATCTGTGTTCCCTATGCAACAATGGTGACCTGGGCTCTAGTGCTAAAAAGGAAAATGGGCTCCCGCTCTTCATTTTCGTAGTAACAAAATAATAATTGTTTTTTGGAGGCTGCTCACACACCTGGTCCCAGTGCCATAGAACTTGCTGCACTAATTGTAGTGGTGATCTTTTTTTTTTCTGTATAAAAAAAAACCTCACATTTCACCATCTTCCCCAGGGGCATGTCTCCAAGGAAGCGGTCTGTCCATTTGTAGATTAAAACAAGCATTTGCAATGCAATAGGTCTCGCAATTGCGGGATTATGAGCTATTGGCATTGTAAATGGCAATGCATTTTATTTATGTGTTTGAAAAATCTGCTATAATAAAAGGCATTGTCCTTTATAATACAAATAGGTCGATGTTTCGAAAATGCAAGACCTAATGCATTGCAAATGCTTGTTGTTTACAAGCACCCCATGCCGCACTTTCACATGAATAGAGGCCATGCCCCTTTCTTTAGGCCGAGCGTGTCTAACAAAAGGCCCGTGGGCGCTATTAAAGTGAAAGCGCGGGCGCTTTTACCAAAAAAGAATGTTTGTCAATTTGCCAAACAAATGTTTTTTCAAAAAGTTTTTTTTACAGTGTTAGAACTGGGGGTCTCTAGTTGGCAGGGGTAGGTACCACTGTCCAAATAGGGACCCTTGCTTCTAGTCAGGGTAATGAGGAAACCCTCTGAGATAACCCCTGCTCACCCTCTAGGTAGCTTGGCACGAGCAGTCTAGGCTAACCAGAGGCAATGTGTAAAGTATTTGTACCAACACTCACAGTAACGCAGTGAAAACACCACAAACTGACTCCACAACAGTTTAGAAAAATAAATGTATTTAATCTAAACTACACAAGACCAAAACGACAAAAATCCAACATACACAGTTCAAGAATATGGTTTCAAAAGAGTTCTTAAGGTTTGCGATAAAGTTCTTCAGGTTGTGATAAAATAAACCACAGATGCGTGAAAAGTTCACAGTTGCTTCACGTTTACTCACAGTACCTTTTAGTTGCAACAAAGTTCCAAAAGCAGAAGCTGGTGCGGTGGAAAACAAGCGATGCGTTGCTCCTGAGACCCTGGGGAGGCGTTTGCGACAGCCCCGCTGCAGCAGCGGGCGTGTTGTGACGAATCCGGTCTGTATGGGGAGGAAGGCCAAAGGCACGATGCGACGATCTCTGGAGTTGCGACGATCTCCGGGGCGATGATGCGCGGACCAGCGGTGATCTCTCTCGCAGCTCCTCGACACAATGGTTTCTGCGACGACACTCGCAGCGACGTGATGCGGTCCGCAAGCAAGCGGTGCGGCGATCTCACCCAGCGACGACCGGCTCTGCGAGGACACTCGCAGCGATGTTGGACTTTCCCGCACCGGTCTGGTGCGTCCCGCAAACGAAGGATGCAACGGCTCTGGCAGTGGCAACAGGCGCTGCGACTATCTCGGCCTTCGTAGCGGCGGGAATTTCCTCGCACTGTCGGGGATGCGCTCCGCAGCGAGCGAATCGATAACTTTTCAATTGCAAAAGTCTCTCAAGCTTAGTTTTAAGCTTCCCAGCACAGGTACAACTTCCAGAGGCCCCACAACTGGATCAAGCACTCTGAAAAGGACAGAACTCTCTCAGCAGAGTTCAGGGAAGCTGGAAGGTGAAGTCCTTTTGTTCCTGGGACTTCAGAACAGGGAGCCAGCTCTTCTCAGGTCCTTGGAGATTCCTTCAAGACCGGGGACACAGCATAACAGCAAAGTCCTTTCCCTCTCATTGGCAGCAAAGCAACAGGTCAGTCCAGCAGAGCAACAGCAGGACAGTCTTCCTTCTTCAGATTCAGCTTTCTCCTTGACAGAGGTTCCTTCTTGATTACAGGATGATCTAATTTTCTATTGTCATGGGTCCTGTACTTATACCCCTAAAAGTCTTTGTTCTCTTTGTGCAAGTGGGCCCTGAGCCTGGTCTGAACCAGTTCTGGGTGTTGCTTGAGCACTTTGTTTGCCTGGCTTCTTCTTTCCTTTCAGAGTGAGGGGCAGGGTCGTCGGCCGCCCAGCAGGAGGTGGAGCCAGCACTGTGGAAGGCAGGCAGGCACAGCCCTATTCAGGCCCAGGTGCCAACTCCTCCCACCACTCAGGTTGCAAATGCAGTCATTCAGCCTAGGGCTGACTCAGCCAGCCTCCTGGGGAATCCCCAGCCCCTGTCACTCTCAA
The DNA here is from genome assembly GCF_964261635.1 of Lissotriton helveticus. NCBI lineage: Eukaryota > Metazoa > Chordata > Amphibia > Caudata > Salamandridae > Lissotriton > Lissotriton helveticus. Next base: position 782,336,159 of record NC_136071.1, read on the forward strand.
ACCAGGCAGTCAATACACAAACAGGCCAAGGCACACAGAAGGGTCAGACAAGAGAACAGCAACTTTCTAAAAGTGCTGTTCTCAAACACAGGATTTAAAAACAACCTTTCCTAAAAGATGTGTTATTAAATTCTGAGTTCAGGGATACTAGACTCTTATGTCCTATCTTGTTCCTATGGGAAGAAATGCTGGTAGCCATTGTAGCCAGCATCCCCCATGTTAATCTATGGAGCAAGATAACCTTGCACCTTACGGGATTACACAATGCCGAAACAATGTCGAAACAACCCTGACAACCCCAGCAACCTCCCAACGCAAATGAAAAGGGGGGGGGGGGGGGTCATGAGGGATCGACAACCATAAATTGGAAGTCGAGGGTTAGGTCAAGCTTGTGGAAACAGCGACCATAGTCAAAAGGCGAAATATATCGTTAATGTACAACACAATAAATCCAAGAAAACATCAGCAAGGCATAATAAGATATTGCAAGAAGATAATTCACAATGATGGTAGCTAAGAAGTTAGAGTGTACTTATCTGTTGTGAGCCGCATTTAAAAGAGGCAGCTCTACTCCTGCTCATGGCTTATATTGATGGCGTGATGTCCTCTAGTTCTTTGTTATTCCTTTGTGATGTAAGCAGCTGTTGTGAGTTGGCATTAAAGGATTAATGCATAATGTAGCCTCCTTGTCTTGTAATGAGATTTTAATGTTTCAGCTTTAACTTTAAAATTGTGAAGCTAATCTTCTATATCAACAGGATTTAAAGCTAAGTATCTTATATAGTGCTTCTGATGTAAGATCATTCAATCACAGTTGATATTTTCTTCGAAGGAAAGTCCCATGGGTTATCAATGAGCAGCCAACCACCATAGGTTAGCCAAATCACTGATGTACTCATTCAAAACATGTCTTTAGAAAGATAATCTATTAACTTAATGATTGACTCTCACAGAGCACAGTAACAGCTACTTTACAAGGCCAAAACTCTAGCAGTTTTTGTTGAAAAGGTAGACATGTTGCTTACTTTTCTATGTTTTATTGCTTCCTAAGGTTTGCTGTTTATCAGCCGGAGCAGTAATGGTGGTTTGGGCTGATGCATGTTTCTTTTCCACAGTTTTTCTGCGACTTCATGGAATCTTGGTGTGAATCCATTCTTAAGAAAATTAGGTTTTGCTCTGCAGCTTTTTAATTTCTCATTTTCGATGTTATGGTGATTTTGTTTTTGCAGATTGTCTCGGAACATTGTTCATGGACTCTTTTTCTCTAGCAAATAACTGCATGATTTTGCAGAGAAAGGAAAAATCCTGGACTACTTAGGACATGCAAACCCTCTCCTCTCCAACTCTCTGATTCACTTCGCTTTTCACTTTTTAGGTCGAGCTGACGTTAGCATTCATGCGAAGCATGAATGCTGTCAGCTCGACAACTAATGTGATCCGTTTTTAGGAGAGTGGACACCAAAGTGTTACGAGCGTTTTCAGTGCCGGATTTCACCTCGGGAGCGCGCAGCATTGTCTGCAGTGGCAGTGTCAGTTTCGCTTTTTTATTACTTTCGTTTTTCCCGAGGCTGGCTGAGGCTGGCTTGGAATGAACAGGCTTGCCCCCGCGCATGCGCAGAGTAACTCACAGCCCTTGTTTATATTTGTTTTAGTTCCGTGATGCTCCGATCTTTGCCCCTTCCGAGTGGAGCTTCCGAGTGGAGCTTCCGAGTGGAGCTTCCGAGTGGAGCTTCCGAGTGGAGCTTCAGAGTGGAGCTTCAGAGTGCAGAGTGGAGCTTCAGAGTGGAGCTTCAGAGTGCAGAGTGGAGCTTCAGAGTGGAGCTTCAGAGTGGAGCTTCAGAGTGGAGCTTCAGAGTGCAGAGTGGAGCTTCAGAGTGGAGCTTCAGAGTGGAGCTTCAGAGTGGAGCTTCAGAGTGGAGCTTCAGAGTGGAGCTTCAGAGTGCAGAGTGGAGCTTCAGAGTGGAGCTTCAGAGTGGAGCTTCAGAGTGGAGCTTCAGAGTGGAGCTTCAGAGTGGAGCTTCAGAGTGGAGCTTCAGAGTGGAGCTTCAGAGTGCAGAGTGGAGCTTCAGAGTGCAGAGTGGAGCTTCAGAGTGGAGCTTCAGAGTGGAGCTTCAGAGTGGAGCTTCAGAGTGGAGCTTCAGAGTGGAGCTTCAGAGTGGAGCTTCAGAGTGGAGCTTCAGAGTGGAGCTTCAGAGTGGAGCTTCAGAGTGGAGCTTCAGAGTGGAGCTTCAGAGTGCAGAGTGGAGCTTCAGAGTGCAGAGTGGAGCTTCAGAGTGCAGAGTGGAGCTTCAGAGTGGAGCTTCAGAGTGGAGCTTCAGAGTGGAGCTTCAGAGTGGAGCTTCAGAGTGGAGCTTCAGAGTGCAGAGTGGAGCTTCAGAGTGCAGAGTGGAGCTTCAGAGTGCAGAGTGGAGCTTCAGAGTGGAGCTTCAGAGTGGAGCTTCAGAGTGGAGCTTCAGAGTGGAGCTTCAGAGTGGAGCTTCAGAGTGGAGCTTCAGAGTGGAGCTTCAGAGTGGAGCTTCAGAGTGGAGCTTCAGAGTGCAGAGTGGAGCTTCAGAGTGGAGCTTCAGAGTGGAGCTTCAGAGTGGAGCTTCAGAGTGGAGCTTCAGAGTGGAGCTTCGGAGTGCAGAGTGCAGATTCGGAGTGGAGCTTCAGAGTGGAGTGGAGCTTCAGAGTGGAGCTTCAGAGTGGAGCTTCAGAGTGGAGAGTGGAGATTCAGAGTGGAGATTCAGAGTGGAGAGTGGAGCTTCAGAGTGGAGCTTCAGAGTGGAGCTTCAGAGTGGAGCTTCAGAGTGGAGCTTCAGAGTGGAGCTTCAGAGTGGAGCTTCAGAGTGGAGCTTCAGAGTGGAGCTTCAGAGTGGAGTGGAGCTTCGGAGTGGAGCTTCGGAGTGGAGCTGAGCTTCAGAGTGGAGCTTCAGAGTGCAGAGTGGAGCTTCAGAGTGGAGCTTCAGAGTGCAGAGTGGAGCTTCAGAGTGGAGCTTCAGAGTGCAGAGTGGAGCTTCAGAGTGGAGCTTCAGAGTGGAGCTTCAGAGTGGAGCTTCAGAGTGGAGCTTCAGAGTGGAGCTTCAGAGTGGAGCTTCAGAGTGGAGCTTCAGAGTGGAGCTTCAGAGTGGAGCTTCAGAGTGGAGCTTCAGAGCGGAGCTTCAGAGTGCAGAGTGGAGCTTCAGAGTGGAGCTTCAGAGTGGAGCTTCAGAGTGGAGCTTCAGAGTGGAGCTTCAGAGTGGAGCTTCAGAGTGGAGCTTCAGAGTGGAGCTTCAGAGTGGAGCTTCAGAGTGGAGCTTCAGAGTGGAGCTTCAGAGTGGAGTGGAGCTTCAGAGTGGAGCTTCAGAGTGGAGTGGAGCTTCAGAGTGGAGCTTCAGAGTGCAGAGTGGAGCTTCAGAGTGGAGCTTCAGAGTGCAGAGTGGAGCTTCAGAGTGGAGCTTCAGAGTGCAGAGTGGAGCTTCAGAGTGGAGCTTCAGAGTGCAGAGTGGAGCTTCAGAGTGGAGCTTCAGAGTGCAGAGTGGAGCTTCAGAGTGGAGCTTCAGAGTGCAGAGTGGAGCTTCAGAGTGGAGCTTCAGAGTGCAGAGTGGAGCTTCAGAGTGGAGCTTCAGAGTGGAGCTTCAGAGTGGAGCTTCAGAGTGGAGCTTCAGAGTGGAGCTTCAGAGTGGAGCTTCAGAGTGGAGCTTCAGAGTGCAGAGTGGAGCTTCAGAGTGGAGCTTCAGAGTGCAGATTCAGAGTGCAGAGTGCAGATTCGGAGTGGAGCTTCAGAGTGGAGCTTCAGAGTGCAGATTCAGAGTGCAGAGTGCAGATTCGGAGTGGAGCTTCAGAGTGGAGTGGAGCTTCAGAGTGGAGTGGAGCTTCAGAGTGGAGCTTCAGAGTGGAGCTTCAGAGTGGAGCTTCAGAGTGGAGAGTGGAGATTCAGAGTGGAGATTCAGAGTGGAGAGTGGAGCTTCAGAGTGGAGCTTCAGAGTGGAGCTTCAGAGTGGAGCTTCAGAGTGGAGCTTCAGAGTGGAGCTTCAGAGTGGAGCTTCAGAGTGCAGATTCAGAGTGCAGATTCAGAGTGCAGATTCGGAGTGGAGCTTCGGAGTGGAGCTGAGCTTCAGAGTGGAGCTTCAGAGTGCAGAGTGGAGCACTCTACAGCACCCCGCACTCTACAGCGCCCCGCGCTCTACAGCGCCCCACGCACTACAGCGCCCCGCAGCGCCCTGCACTCTACAGCGCCCCGGGCTCGACAGCGCCCCGCGCTCTACAACGCCCCGTGCTCTACAGCGCCCCACACTCTACAGCGCCCCGCACTCTACAGCGCCCCGCACTCTACAGCGCCCCGCACTCTACAGCGCCCCGCATTCTACAGCGCCCCGCATTCTACAGCGCCCCGCACTCGACAGCGCTCTACAGCGCCCCGCACTCTACAGCGCCCCGCACTCTACAGCGCCCCGCACTCTACAGCGCCCCGCACTCTACAGCGCTCCGCACTCTACACCGCGCTCTACAGCGCACTGCACTCTACAGCGCCCGCACCGCAGCCTACAGCGCACCACAGCGCCCCATACTCTACAGCGCCCCGCACTCTACAGGGCAACGCGCTCTTCAGCGCTACACACTCTACAGCGCAACGCACTCTACAGCACTCTACAGCGCCCCGCACTCTACATCGCCCTGCACTCTACAGCGCCCTGCAGCGCCCCGCATTCTACAGCGCCCCGCACTCTACAGCGCCCCGCACTCTACAGCGCCCCGCACTCTACAGCGCCCCGCACTCTACAGCGCACCGCACTCTACAGCGCCCCGCACTCTACAGCGCCCCGCACTCTACAGCGCCCCGCAGCGCCCTGCACTCTACAGCGCCCCGGGCTCGACAGCGCCCCGCACTCTACAGCGCCCCGCAGCGCCCCGCACTCTACAGCGCCCCGCACTCTACAGCGCCCCGCACTCTACAGCGCCCCGCACTCTACAGCGCCCCGCACTCTACAGCGCCTCGCACTCGACAGCGCCCCGCATTCTACAGCGCCCCGCACTCGACAGCGCTCTACAGCGCCCCGCACTCTACAGCGCCCCGCACTCTACAGCGCCCCGCACTCTACAGCGCCCCGCACTCTACAGCGCTCCGCACTCTACAGCGCTCCGCACTCTACACCGTGCTCTACAGCGCACTGCACTCTACAGCGCCCGCAGCGCACTCTACAGCGCACCGCAGCGCCCCATACTCTACAGCGCCCCGCACTCTACAGCGCAACGCGCTCTACAGCGCAACGCGCTCTACAGCGCAATGCACTCTACAGCACTCTACAGCGCCCCGCACTCTACAGCGCCCCACGCTCTGCAGCGCCCTGCACTCTACAGCGCCCCACAGCGCCCGCACTCTACAGCGCCCCGCACTCTACAGCGCACCGCACTCTACAGCGCACCGCACTCTACAGCGCACTCTACAGCGCACCGCACTCTACAGCGCACTCTACAGCGCCCCGCACTCTACAGCGCCCCGCACTCTACAGCGCCCCGCACTCTACAGCGCCCCACACTCTACAGCGCCCCACACTCTACAGCGCCCCACACTCTACAGCGCCCCGCACTCTACAGCGCCCCGCACTCTACAGCGCCCCGCACTCTACAGCGCCCCGCACTCTACAGCGCCCGCACTCTACAGCGCCCCGCACTCTACAGCGCCACGCACTCTACAGCGCCCCGCACTCTACAGCGCCCCGCACTCTACAGCGCCCCGCACTCCACAGCGCCACGCACTGCGCCCCGCACTCTACAGCGCCCCGCACTCTACAGCGCCCGCACTCTACAGCGCCCCGCATTCTACAGCGCCACGCACTCCACAGCGCCACGCAGCGCCCTGCACTCTACAGCGCCCCGCAGCGCCCTGCACTCTACAGCGCCCCGCAGCGCCCTGCACTCTACAGCGCCCCGCACTCTACAGCGCCCCGCACTCTACAGCGCCCCGCACTCTACAGCGCCCCGCAGCTCACCGCACTCTACAGCGCACCGCAGCGCCCCATACTCTACAGCGCCCCGCACTCTACAGCGCCCTGCGCTCTACAGCGCACACACTCTACAGCGCACCACGCTCTCAGCGCCCCGCAGCGCCATGCACTCTACAGCGCCCCGCGCTCTACAGCGCCCCGCAGCGCCCCGCACTCTACAGCGCCACGCACTCTACAGCGCCCCGCACTCTACAGCGCCCCGCACTCTACAGCGCCCCGCACTCTACAGCGCACTCTACAGCGCCCTGCACTCTACAGCGCCCCGCACTCTACAGCGCCCCGCAGTGCCCCGCACTCTACAGCGCCCCGCACTCTACAGCGCACCGCAGCGTCCCGCACTCTACAGTGCAACGCAGCGCCCCGCACTCTACAGCGCCCCGCACTCTACAGCGCCCCGCGCGCAGAAACTTTTACAAATAATAGAAATCCCACCATCGACAGTAGTCAATTTATCCACGAAAGTATTGACAAGGGATGAGGAATCTGTCCTCAATCTAGGTTTAAAATGTGTTCCCAGTCAGCAAACATACAAGGCAGCTCCAATAATATCCTATTGGCGAGCTAGTCCTGACAATAGTGAAGAACGAAATTAGCAGTATTTCACTATCATGACATGTAATACATACCTACACATGTCCCACCTTTAACATACACTGCACCCTGCCCCTGGGAGTGTCTTGGGCCTACCTTAGGGGTGTCCAACATGTAGTAAAAGGGAGGCTTAGGGCCTGGCAAGAGACTGCACTTGCCAGGTCGACTTGGCAGTTTAAAACTGTACTCAAAGGCACTGCAATGGTAGGCTGGAGACACGTTTACAGGGGTGCTTATATGGTTGGCACAATCACTGCTGCAGGCGCACTAGATGCATTTGATTTACAGGCCTTGGGCACACACAGTGCACTTTACTAGGGACTTACCAGTAAATCAAATATGCAAATTATGGAGAACCCAGCAGAATTAAAAATGACAGAGGTAGCATTTGCACTTGAGCACTGATTAGCAGTGGTAAAGTGTACGGAGTACATAAAACAGCAAAAAAGAAGTCCAGCATAACATCAAAAATACAGGTGGTAGAGCAAAAAGACAGAGGAAAACACGTCAAGGATGCCAGGTCTTGCAACTGCTTAGAGATCTTTGAGTGATGACAGGTCACATTGCCTCTCTCTCATCGTCTCATGACCCCAAAAGACAGAGGTCAGTCGCAGGTGTCTAGGGATAATTGGTGCACCTGAGCCCACTACAAGAGAGCGCTTCGATCCACGAGAATCCACTGCAATAATCAATCTAAATTACACCGCGCTGTGTTTGTTTACACTTCCTCTCTCGGGTGGGTTCTTTTCAGATGTGATCCCATTTGTAGCTCAGCAGACAGCAGCTTACCCTGACAGAGCAAGAGAAGGATGATCCGCACTCTGCTGCTTTTGGTCCAGCTCTCTCATTTATGTGTATTTTGTTGCCTGCGAGTGTTGTTTTTGTTATCACAGGAGAGGGGCTTGGCCTGATTCTACTCCCCACTACGAGCAAGGAGCCACGTGAATATCACCTGTGTATGTCCATTACGAAGTGATGCTAGAACACGTTTTATTTTAAAAATGGATTAGGCCCCAGAAGGTGTTCAAACAATTTCGAGGCATGGTGCTCATCTTCTCAGCATGAGAAGGATGAAATGCTGAGCCGAACTTGCTTTGATTCCAAACTAGTGGCCATTAGGTTGCAGTTGCATCATTGTAACAGGTGCATCAACCAACTGAGCTAGCTTGAAAAATTCCGGAGTGCAAACATACTAGATTAATAATGTAAGGTTCCTTTTGTAACACCTGCTTAGGACAGCTGCTAATCACCAAACATCTGATGCAGAGACACGCATTTTTTCCTTGACTGAAGCAACTATAACGATGATGCATATGTCATAAGTACATAGAAAGCTCACGAAAGTAAGCATGTGATGCTGAACATTTAAAAACATGATGGAATAACAATCTAGTATTTTAGCTATTCATCTTAACAAGACCAATGCATTGAACACCGTTACGTTGGCTGATAAAAGCGCATTTTATTTACAGTAGTCTAAAAGAGCAAAACTGCAGGAAAATGACCACTATACAAAATAAAAATAGCACTACTCTGCGCGCCGCCACTCCCGTGCACCATTTTAATTATGAAGACCCGGCCCGGCTCCAGTGCGTACCACTACCAACTATTTAATTAATTTTAAAAAGGCTCAGGCCAGGCCGGTAGGGCGTGCGCACCACGGCACCATAATTAATGTTTATAGGCCGGGGCCCGTTACCATCCGTCCCTGGCGTGCGTTGCGCACTGTAACTATTATAATATAGGCTTGCCTGCTTGCTTGCTTCAGCAGCAGCCGAGGGCAAATGGAGCAGGCGAGGAAGCAACAGGGGTTGGGGGGCTGGTTGAGTGCAAGGGCGAACCCAATATGGAGGGAAGCGGCACACAGGCAAGAACAGAGAGCAACACTGAGTGCGGCCCCGGGAGCAAAGAAGTACAGAAGCGAGAAAGCATGTTCTATAGGAGGGACAAACACGAGTGACAAGTTGGGACATAAATAAGAAGCAGGCAAATGCGCGACAGGAAAGCAACTAATTAGTGCACGCAGCAGGCCTGGAGGCAGGCAGCCAGCAGCAGCCCTGCCCCGCCGGTCGGTGACGGAGACGGAGTGACAGACTCTGAGTGACTTACTTTGGTCTTCGGACTCGGATTCGGAAATCGGACAGGGCAGCTCAGCGTGGGCGGGCCTGGCCGCCTGGCTGCTTTGTCTTGGACTTGGAAGGCAGTTAAGTTCGTAGTTTTCGTTGTTCTTCTCTTGTCTTCTTCTTTGGCTATGCGCGCCGCCTGCCGCGCCCCATATGCCACGCACAGGGGCTTACTGCTTATTGGCCCGCATGATGTTGTGCGTGCCCTGGGGCTGCCTGGCATTGCTCACCACCACTCAGCAGCAGCCAGCCCTGCTGCCCACGCCCCCCACGCACGCGGCACGCGCATACGCGGCGGCGGAAGTGCGGAACGGAAAGTGAAAGAAAAGGATAAAGGCCTGTCCCGCGTCCCGCCGCCATTTCATAGAATCAGGCGGGCTTAGACTAAGATAACAAAAAGTGCCTTACACACTGTGTAAGGCACGGTTTGTTATCATTGTCACTTTTGCCTCATGTAATGTAACGTTTGCCTTTGTATTTTGTTCACTAGTAATGTTCTCATGTATCAGTTCTGTTTCTATTGTGAATTCGCTCTGACACCTTCGGGTGAAGTCCGCACATCCCTTCTTACTCGGCTTGCTTAGCTGGCAGAATGGTGTTGCAGCGTTGGCTAGGAGTTTATTATAGTTGAACTTTTTTCTTTCAGTCAAACAATAAAGTAACATTCATACAACCTAAATTCAGGATGCTGCCTCCCTGCCAATGTTTTAGTCATCTCTCTTTTTAAAGTCGGGAACATTCTGTTAAAACAGCTGTTTAGGATGTAAGGTATTACTTCTCACGAAACACACTGATTTTTGATAATGTCCTGAATGCAGCAAGGACCGTCTGAATCAATGTAAAGAATTGCAGTGTTCCTAATGTTCTATATGCGATTTGCCTTCAACTAGTAATTACCATTGGATCATTGTGTGCTGTCTCACTCTTAATGCCTGTTTAAAAAGAGTGCTCTTTATGCTGGACCCAAGTATGTTGCTATTTAAACAACACCAGCGATCAATGCACGCTTCCACCACACGCACACAGAACCAGACGTCGGTGCACGCTTTCACCAGGCGCACACACACACCACCAACCGTCAGTGCACACTTTCACCAGGCACACCCCATCAGCCGTCAATGCACGCTTTCACCGGGCACACACGCCACTAGCTGGCAGTGCACACTTCCACCAGGCACACACACCATTAGCCATCAGTGCACATTTTCTACAAGCACACACACACCACCAGCCATCAGTGCACGCATCAATGGTTAGCACATCCACAATTAACTATTGTAGCAATCGCAGTATGGCGCACTTTACTTCTAAACATGTCAGTGCACGCTTTTCCACCATGCACACACACCATCAGCCATCAGTGCACACTTTCAACAGGCACACACACACCACTAGCCATCAGTACATGGTTTCATCAGGCATACCCACCACCGGCCGTCAGTACACACTTTCAACAGGCACAGACACCATAAGTCATCAGTGCACGCTTTCACCAGGCACAAACACCACCAGCCGTCAGTGCACGCTTTCACCGAGCACAAACACAAACAGCCGCCAGTGCACCCTTTCACCAGGCACAAACACCAACAGCCGTCAGTGCACGCTTTCACCGGGCACAAACACCACCAGCCACCAGTGCACCCTTTCACCAGGCACAAACACCACCAGCCGTCAGTGCACACTTTCACCAGGCACAGACGCCATAAGTTGTTCGTGCACGCTTTCACCGGGCACAAACACCACCATCCGTCAGTGCACGCTTTCACCGGGCACAAACACCACCAGCCAATACAGAGTTTGGAAAAGAATTCATGCAACACATTGTCATATACAATGCCAATAACTCAAACTTGAATGCTGCGAGACCTATTGCATTGCAAATGCTTGTTTCACAGTAGCTGTTGCAGTCAAGTTATCAATAGCTGCTTTCCCTCTGTGCTGCTCTGAGTTACACGAACATATTATGGTCCAGTTTTGTGAAAAATGTAATCCAAAATGAGGATTTATGGATCACTTATCTGAAGGCTTTTCTTTGATTTGCTGTCATATTTTTAACTTGGGAGTTCTGGCGCAAGCTCTTGATGGGTAATGTTAGCATTAAACCTGCAACACGATAGTTTTTTTTTGCACCAGCACAATCAGCAGGGCTTTTATTATCTTAGTGGATATTAAGCTAAATTTGAGATTGAAAGTTGGAATATCGGTCTGTTGAGGCCACTATTTGCCCTTTCGAACATTGGTTCTTTTGTATTAGTCGGAGAGGCCACAACTTATTTCTGTGAACTGAAGACACATTGTTTGGTTGAAAGTCTGTTCATGATTTGAGCAGAATAAAAGGATGCTGAACTAGACCAGTGACACAATAGCATTTTTATTTTTTATTTATAAAGTTTTTATTGATAACAAAAAAGTAGAGAATTTTAATTCTTGTAACGTGTACAAAATATACACCATATCACAATTAGAATTGCTGTCTTAGTGCCACTTATTAATGATGTACACAAGAATACCCGGTATCCCACTTTTCGATATAACGGTAATCACACTAAATATTTTTGTTGGTTAGGCTATCATTTTCAGCCTTTTACTTTTTAATTTTTTCAAAAATTTCACATAGAAAAACTCATTAATTCACAGAGCCACATACAATTTCTACAACCTAAACAAAAATTCAAACAATTACATACATTACAACAAAAATGAATTAAACATCAAACATATACAGTGTACATCAATTGTTAGATAGCTTCAAATTTCAATGTGCAAGTACCACTCAACATCTTGATTCACAAAACAAAAGTACCTATGATCTGCCTATTTGTAAGGTACTAAAAACAACCCAATTTGTTGTGAATGTTAATATACACTTTTTCTTGAATCAATATACAGAATTTGATTTTTTTGCACTTCCATATGTCAGAGCCTGCCGACGCGTTTCCAGCACCGCATAACCTCTTCACGGGCTTTCATCAGGGCTTCTTACTAATGATAAACTTGATGATCTATGAAGCAAATGAAATTCCAATTAACTACTCTGTACACACCTCCTTATCCTTCTCAGCTATCACCCGTGTTTTTAAAAAAATCCTACCTTTTTGAAGCGTCTTAATCTATTGGACTTTCTGGGCAGATTACCATTTCCGCGGCAACCTGAAAATTAAAAAATCCTACAATGACTTCTCAAATCCATCATGCAGAGAGTGAATCCGTTAACTGTCGACTGCCAGGTATTGCCTACCTTAAATAACAGCTTGTTGCAACCAGCGGTAAACTTCTACGTTATTTCTATAACCAATGGGGGCGCTGTAAAAACACAAACCAAACCACATATTTGTGGGTCTATTCCCAAAAAGGCTTCTTTTTTTCATAAACCCCAATGCTGTAGGAAATGTCCTACCTTAGCTTGTTAACTCAAAATTCATGGACCCCACTGCCGTCTTCCTGCGGTCGGTCCTAGTTTAGATGGAAATATTGGGCATAGAAATTAATCTTTACTCCTATTCGTTTGTTGATATCATCCCAATTAAGCACCTGGCGTGCCCTCACCTTTGGATAGTGTGAGATGATCCTCGCGCCTCTCCCCGTACTTTTATTCCGCTGTGCGCATTTATTGTTTTGCTTCCCCGTGATTCTTCAATGCCGTTCTGTAATATAACGGTGCCATAATCAACAAGTTGCTCACGTCCGTAAAGATTAATTTCTATGCCCAATATTTCCATCTAAACTAGGACCGACCGCAGGAAGGCGGCAGTGGGGTCCATGAATTTTGAGTTAACTAGCTAAGGTAGGACATTACCTACAGCATTGGGGTTTATGAAAAAAAGAAGCCTTTTTGGGAATAGACCCACAAATATGTGGTTTGGTTTGTGTTTTTACAGCGCCCCCCCATTGGTTATAGAAATAACGTAGAAGTTTACCGCTGGTTGCAACAAGCTGTTATTTAAGGTAGGCTATACCTGGCAGTCGACAGTTAACGGATTCACTCTCTGCATGATGGATTTGAGAAGTCATTGTAGGATTTTTTAATTTTCAGGTTGCCGCGGAAATGGTAATCTGCCCAGAAAGTCCAATAGATTAAGACGCTTCAAAAAGGTAGGATTTTTTTAAAAACACGGGTGATAGCTGAGAAGGATAAGGAGGTGTGTACAGAGTAGTTAATTGGAATTTCATTTGCTTCATAGATCATCAAGTTTATCATTAGTAAGAAGCCCTGATGAAAGCCCGTGAAGAGGTTATACGGTGCTGGAAACGCGTCGGCAGGCTCTGACATATGGAAGTGCAGAAAAATCAAATTCTGTATATTGATTCAAGAAAAAGTGTATATTAACATTCACAACAAATTGGGTTGTTTTTAGTACCTTACAAATAGGCAGATCATAGGTACTTTTGTTTTGTTAATCAAGATGTTTAGTGGTACTTGCACATTGAAATTTGAAGCTATCTAACAATTGATGTACACTGTATATGTTTGATGTTTAATTCATTTTTGTTGTAATGTATGTAATTGTTTGAATTTTTGTTTAGGTTGTAGAAATTGTATGTGGCTCTGTGAATTAATGAGTTTTTCTATGTGAAATTTTTGAAAAAATTAAAAAGTAAAAGGCTGATGATGATAGCCTAACCAACAAAAGAATTTAGTGTAGTTACCGTTATATCGAAAAGTGGGATACCGGGTATTCTTGTGTATATTGTATCTTGGGCCCTACCTGGTTCCCGTCAATGGGCCAAACCCCTTTTGTGGTTCAACTTATTAATGATGGGCATAGCAACATGCTGTGCGCAAAGAGATGGATAACAATAACATTTAGTAAGGGTGATTAGTGTGGAATTGAGCATAACAGTGAGGCTCTAGTATATTGCAATATAAAGAATGATTCACCCTATGGCATGCTGACTCTCATACCTTTCAATAGAGCCTTGTTCTCCTATCAGCATGGCCAATCAGAAATCCAGGTTACTGCATCATAGTACATAGAACTCCCATATCTATTTGAACACTGAGTGATTTGTCCACTTCCTTCCAAATTTGTTGAAAGGGGCTTTTTTCTTCCCTCATATCCTTGATTTCTTAAGGATACATCTAATGACCGAGTCCTCGCCTTTAGAATATACCCAAGTGACCAGGCTTTAACTGGGAAAAAAATGTCAGCAGTGCACTCAAGTGCTGGTATATGTCACCGTGTAACTCTATGCTGGCACCATGCCACTGCAGAAGTGATGGACCAGTACCGCATAAAAGTGCCACCTCTGCGCACTGACAGAAGTTAGTTTCTTCCTGCAAGCTCAACTCGTATCTAGAGTGTCACTTCCAACTCTGTTGGCCTTTCAATAGTTTGGAAATTCTACCAAGACGGTGAGCTAGGGAACTATGTCCCGCCCTGAAGTTGACCGGCTATAAGCCATCCAAAGAGGACCACAAGCACATGTTAGTCATGGACCCCCCACAGGTTGTACCTTTGGTACCTGGGCTCCAGTCACAATTCGGTCATGTGACCAATGCGCCTTAATTCACCCGAAGGCAATTCAAAACCTACTGGCTTCTCTCAAATGTCCATGTCCCCCAGTAGAAGACGTTAGTTACCTTCAATAATGCTCGTTCTGGTTTACTCCTCACTGCCCTCCCACCTCCCTGTTCTGTGGACTGGTTTCTAATTCACACTTAAAAAGGTCTCATGTTCGAGATCATCACACCGTGATCAAAAATTGTTTTACGCTCTTTGTCTGAGGATGCAGAAAGGTCAAAGACAAGAAACTGACATCCGCGCACTGTAGATCCAGTGTGGCACCTGTGGGTTACTCTGAAGATTAGGAATCAGCGGGTGGAGTATCTATAAGAAAGGGTGCTACCGAATACTATCTACCTTTGCCTGTCTAAATGAAAATCATTATGCTGAGCAGGGATGAAGGTCAGTGTATAAGTGTGTCTCAAACCTCTTTGTTATCCAGAATACTAAGGTACTGCTGATCAGCTGTGCTTTCCGTTAGGCTAATGGAACACAGTGGTTGTAAAGCTAGGAGTAAGAAGAGTCCTCGCAGCAAATCACTGTTGCCAGTTGTGTATGTTAGTGTTTGACCTCCATATGCTTTTTTCACATATACCTCCATTACGTACTCCCGTCCATGCCCATACATGCTTATCTGCTAAAGTAAAAATGTTAAACACCAGATATGCGGTCTATGAGAGGGCATAACTGAAGTTACTGCTTTCACCCTGCTATGTGTTGCAAGTGCATACGTCATCCAGAAACAATAGTTTTATGATGCACACAAATGTATTGCTTGACAGAAACCTGCATTTCTCACGAGCTTCCTGGAAGTCTCCTAGTTATCAAACTTGCATTCATTGATTGTTCAACTTGTATTGTGCGATCTTTGATCTGTAGTCTAGAGATTTTTCTTTTTCTTCTTCTTAACCTTTTCATACTCTGATCTTCATATGTTTCTGACTACTTATAGCACCTTTCATCAGAAGAGAACTGCCACATCACTTGTGACAGCCATTCAGATAGTCAGTATGGTTCTCCTCCAAAGGGTTGGTCTGAAGAGTTGGATCAACATGGCCAAACCTTATATATCAGTGAACATACTAATGAAAAGGTACTTTCTCCTTTCTTTTCAGCACTATTATTTCATGGAATCTTGCATCTGTGTGAGAATATTGAATGTTAGATTGAACTGTACGTTTGCAAATTAAAACCCTTTGCTCTACTAACTCTGTTTTGTAGTAAAGCTATTTTGTGTTGACTGATTTATCGCATGACTTTGTTGTTGATTTTTATTCACAGTGTACACAGCATGACTTTATGGACAAAGTTTCAAGTGCATTACGTTGACTGTGTATGAAAACCAATGTAAATATTACATGACATTGCAGATTAACTGAACACTTTCTCAGTCTCTTCGCAAATGTTTAATTGTGCAGATTATTTCATAATCTGTCAAGGAACAAAGCGAATGTGTTTTGTGAACAAACAAAACAACAGTAAATTTGCTGTTTTGATACATGAACATTTCGAAAATGGCATTGAGGCTCCAATGAAAACCTAGCAGGATAGTGGCAGATAGTTGTTTTTTTATAAAACCCATCCAGAGCATTCTGTAAACTGCTAGATTCCCTGAGCAGCTGGTCAAAGATCAAGCAGGAGCTGCCTTATCCAAACCCTTAAATCCTTTATCACAACCATGTGTGGGGCTTCCCATGAGGTCAGGCGGCCCTGCACCCCAGAGTCTGTGTATGATCTACTCAAGCGCCAAAAGTACTCCTAAAATCTGATGCTGATTTTGTTTTAACTTTAACATGTGGCCAACAACAGACTTCCGTTAAAGAAGTAGTTAGGCCTCCTGTTATAAACTGCATGAATGCCAGAGATCTCCAACCTTTACATCGGGAGAGCCCTGCGCCACATCAGGGTGACTTAAATAATTTTAATGATGATGCTAACCTGTTTAAAGCCAATATCAGTCTATCCGCAGAGGCGACCCACTCACTATGTTGTGGTACTGGGTAATGTACCTTAACTGTAATTCAGGTGGAAATTTCACACAATTTAAAAAAAAAAAACGATGCATTGGCTGGGGTGGGGGTTCATACAACTCTGGGGTTGCACTCCGCTGCTTGGATCAACATGGTCCGGCGAGTGCACTGGATTGAAAGTGGACCACATTTCTTTGGGGGGGGGGGGGGACTGTGTGATCATTAACTATTCTAGGGCTGACATGGCATTACGTGTTCTTGACTCTGTCAACCTGCTTTTAAAATCATCTGTTTGTGCTTTGATATTAGGGTACTTCTACAGCCCGTAGCCCCACGTAACTTTGGCCCAGTGTCTTCCCTGCATCCCGGGAGTCAGACATGGGGCAAGTGGTCCCTTTCACGCTGGACTCTTCAAACAAATGTTTGCCTCTTGGATCCCTGGACTTATGCGATTGACTGACTCAGTGTAACTCTAACTCAAATCCCCCACAATTCTAAATATTTCTTTTGGGGATGCTAGCACTCATTTGATAATAAATATGTTTAAACTGATTAGTTGGAATATAGTTGGTCTTGGTACTAAGCTTATTGATCCAGGCTGGGTGAAATATGTAAAACAGTTTGGGGTAATATGCCTTTAAGAGACGTGGGCCATATCTAGTTGCCATTTGGAGAGTTTTAAGTCTTGTTCCATTCCAGCTATGGGATCTCAAAAGGGAAAGGCGATGGGCGACTTGATTGTTTTTATTTATCTATCAGTTAAAGATACTGTGGAGGTTCTTGATACCAGCTCCCCTAACTTGCAAGCTTTGTTATTGTTTTTTGCTGGAGCTCAACTACTATACATTTGAATTATTTTAAAGCTAAGATCTCCTTGCAGGACTTTAGTAATATACATATTTTTGATTTATTTCGTGGTTCTCTGAAGGGCTCTAGCTGGGTGGGCACTGATGTTATATTGGTGGGTGATTTTTATTGCCATCTGTGGGAGGATCCTCGTATTCTGCCTTACAAACCTTGTCATTGTTTTCCACCAGAGGGCCTGCATTTTGATCGTAGTCCTCAAGGGAACTTGTTGAATTTGATTCTTAGCAAGAGTAACATGGTCTTCACCTTGGACTAAATTGTATACTCTACTAGAGGTGAGGTGGGCCCGACCTTTACAGTTAGGGGGTGCGCCACATTCATGGACTTCATTTTTTGTCTTGCCTGTCATTTTTTCTCAAATTCTAATGGTTGACATAGATTACAACCGCCGTAGTGATCATAACCCTAATTGTATTTCCCTTAGATGGTGCTAGACATCAAAACAGAAATCTTGAAGGCCTAGAGGAGCTCAGAAACTTACCATTCAGGGAAAATGGCTATGATTGTCACAGATCTCTCCCGATCATCTTATTCTTTGCCTTTTTACCAAATGCTTGCAGGAGCTTGTCATCTGTTTTAGTGGGTCGCTGGGTCCTCGTAAGATCCTAGATGCATTCTCCCACATTCAGTGTAGTTGCAGAATCCTTTACTTGTTCTGCTGGCACTAGAGTTCCTACAGTCCTAAAATGGTGTGATAATAGCTGTGCACTTGCTTTAAGAGCGCTTAAATGTGTCCTTGTGGTCTCTTAGAGAGATGCTATTTTGGTGTCTCAAAGGCACCGTACTTATAAATCTGAGGTAAAGCGGTACAAACATTAGATTAGGGACACAACATGGGAGAATTTGCTTGACTCAGGATGGCTAAGAAATAGCGCCAAAATCTGGGGCATCATTATTCTTCCTTTTTTGCGCAAGTTGATGCCCCTGCTCTAGTGCATCATATTGCAGTAGATATGGCGATTTCAAACATTAGCGAGGTATATAATGCGGGATCAGACCTAATGAGCAATGTGGCAGGTAAGCCGCTAGTAGGGTTCTGCCATCTTGTATTTACTATGGAAGAAGTTCAGAAGGGTATTCTGGGTCTGCCCATAAATAAAGCGTCGGGTGCCGATGGAATTCCCGCTGATTTATATTGTAGTAATGTGCATACTTGGGCCCCCATTTTGACCAGTGTTTTGAATGCTGCTGTTAAGGAAGGTTCTCCTATTTCATGGGCTTCTGCTGTTATAATACCAGTTTTCCAGAAGGGGAATAGGGATAGTCAGTCTTATTACAGACCAATCTCCCTTCTTGATTCTGTAGTCAAGGTTTTGGGGAGTGTCCTATTGGATAGACTACTGCAGTGCTCGGAGGAGCTCAATATTCTTGATGACCTCCAATGCGGTTTTAGACCGGGAAGATCAACTGTTGATCAATGTTGAAACTACTATTTGATTTTGAATAAGTATACAGTGGTCCTTAAGGGCTCAATCCAGTTGGCCTTCATGAACTTAACCTCAGGTTTTGACCAGGTTAATCGTGATAAACTTTGGAGGATTATTCTGGATATGGGGGTCGATCGGAATATAGTTTATTTTCTAAGGGACCTTCATGATAATACCAAGGATGCAGTTCCAATCCCCTTTGCACAGAGAGCCTTAAAATTATGCAGGGTGTTAGGCAAGGGTGCATTATGGCTCCTTTTTTATTTACATTATGGCTCCTTTTTTATTTACATTATATATAAATAAACTTGCGCAAGTTCAGTGGAGGAGGAAACAGATTGTCCACAGGTAAATGGATGGCCTCTACCCATTCTGCTTTATGCAGACTATGCCGTTTTAATAGCAAAAACGGCACTGGGACTGCAAGCACTTAGAAATGCATGTGTGGGATTCATAGATGAGCTGGATCTTAGCACGAAGATCAGTAAGTCGCATGTTATAGTAGTCGGTCCAAGAAACACAAAAACACTAATATTTAATATAGGGTCTCGTGCTCTCATGCAGGTTAAAGCCTTCCCGTATTTGGTTTGATTTGATTTTAAATTTGTAGAGTTCAACCAACGAATGCCCATAGGTGTCTTGGCACTAGCATCCACAAGGACAGTTTTGCAGAGGAAACCTAATTTAGAATAACTACAGGAATGAGGAGAATATATATATTTTTTTTAATGCTTTCTAAAAATTAACCGATTAGGTTGGCATCTCAAGTGCCATGGCATTTGGTTCCATATCCGGGAAGTGGAGTGGACCAGACTTCTGCCTCCCCAGTGGCTTTGTTGATTTTATGGACCAACATCATTTTAGAAGCAGATGACCCCAGACACCATCTAGGGGAGTACCAGGAGAATTGTTTCTTAGGGTATTCTGGACCTATGGGTTAGAGAGGTGTATGTGCAGTACAGACCGCTTTAAAAGCCACCCTCTTTTTGATGAAGAGCCAATGTAGCCCCACCATTGGCTTGGAGGCAGATTCAAATTTCTTTATTTTTTTTATTTTTATTTTTTTAAGCAGGCATAAAGCAGCATGCTTCAGCCTTGCTGCATGCCCAAATATAGGGCATTGTAGTAGTCCAACCCCCATAGTACCAGGGATACATTGACTGTTTTCTCAAGGTCATACAAGCAGTAAGGCAGAATTGTCTTCAATATTTTTACTAGATAAAAACAGGAGGAAATGAACATGTTAGTCTGGCCAGAGAAAGTGAGTTTCAAATCAAAGATGACTCCCAGATTTTTCACTTTGGAGCTCGGTGTGTGCAAAGGGCCAAGAGTCGAAGGCCATCAGGATGTATTCCAAGAAGACGTGTCATCTGAGTTCAGTTTAAGACACCGGTTGTTCATCCAGTCAACAATGGCTCTCATGCAGTTATTAAAGCAAAGAGATCCGTCCTCTACGCTGCTGGTAATCAACACTACTATTTGCGTGTCATCTGTGTAAGAGATTGTAGAAAAAACGAAAGATCTAAGTGGTTCAGTAAGTGGAGCCACGTAAAAATTTAACAATGTGGGACTTAGCGAAGACCCCTGTGGAACCCCGCAGAGTAATGGAAAGGGTTTCCAGTTGAAATCGCCTAAGGAGACTGATTGCACTCCATTTCTAAGAAAAGAGCATAGAAAATTGAGAGCTAGGTCTCCAATACCCATCTCCTCTAGGCGCAATTTCAGGATCTTGTGGCCTACTGTGCCTAAAGCTGCGGATAGGTCCAGAAGGACCCCCGCATTCCTTCCACCATTATCCATGTGTCACAGATCTCCTCTGTGGCTACCACCAGTGCAGATTCAGTACTTTATGCTTTCCGGAAGCCAAATTGTGCTCCATCCAAAGTCTCATTTTGTTCCAGGAATGCAGCACACTATTCAGGTGCCTCTCTAAGATTTTAGCTGACAGAGGGAGCCGGGAAGTAGAACAGTAATTTTTATTTTCCTTTGGGAATGGTGATGCTTTATTGAGCAGCAGGTGAATAGATGCTTTTTTCCACTTTGAGGGGAAGCATCTTTCATTGATGATATTATACAATAGTATAGTAAGGGAATGCTACTGTAACTGCTATCTCTTGTAGGACTTTGTCAGCGCATGGATCTGATGGGGACTTGTTGAGCTTTATCAAATTGATCAGTTTCTCTATCGTGAGGTTGCAAAGTGCCGCATGTATAATGTTGATGGAGGCAACTCCTGGATGTGGAGCATCATTGCTTTTGGCAACATTAAAATCCTTGTAAATTGCTTTGACTTAAAAATGTTTAAAGTATGCTAGGTTAACCCAAAAATTTTGAGTAGGTATTAAGGTTTTAGCAGTAGGCAGACAAGAAAACATTTGAACTGTTTTGAAAAGTTCTCAAAAGGAATTACTTTTCGATTGGATTTTGTCTGTAAAGTTTTTAGTTTTTTCCGCTTTGATCTCTACTTTGTGTTCCAAAAAGAGAAGCTTATATTTTATCTTTTCTGCTAAGGAGTAATTGCTCCTCCATACTTTCTCCTGTCTTTGGCAGTTTCTTTTTAGTTTCCTAAGCTTGGGTAAACACCAATGAGCTGTTGGGCGTGTTCTATGGTTTTTTGACCACTCTGAAAGGGGGCCAGTTTATTTGCAGCCTCATTGATCCAGTTGGAAAACCTAGCCGTCCCCCCGTTGAAGTCGACAGTTAATATATATTGAGAGGAGTCTAAAGCCTTAGACCGTTCTTTCCTGTCAACTTTACTCCAGGTCCGAAAAGATTTGACTTGTTCCATATTGGTCACTAACGATTTTCTGTATAGTGAGGATGCTAAACCTTACAACCATATGATCAGAAGAATTGACTGGAAGAATGTCCTCAAACTGTAAGTCCGAATGATTAGAGAAAATTGCATCAGGAATATGATCCGCGATATGGGTAGGAGATTTCACCAATGGTTTTAAGTTAACGTTGCACAAATGATCTATTTGGCACTTTGGGTTCTTTATTGGCCACATCATCCGGATGACAATTAAAATCCCCTAATGTAGTATAGTTGGGGTATTGTATATGTGTCTCCGAGAAATCATACGCAAGGAATTTTTTCTAGGGGCAGGTTGTTGGTAAATCAATATGCCATAAAACGTGGCATTATGGTTCAATTTGCATTTAAACAAGAGCACTTAACATCATATTATTGTGAAAGGTTCGCAAATGATTTCAGGACTACCCCTGTAAATTATTGCAAGTCCACCTCTCCGTTTTCCCTCTTAATCCAGCCTTAAGATAACATAGCTTTGAGGTAGTCCAGGTGCTAAGTACAGGTTGGAGAACTTGTCTGTCTAGGTTTCCATTAGAAAATGTGATTTTTGGGGCATATGAGTCCAGATAATCAAAAAGCTTGAGTTTGTGTTTTATGGACTATTGTGTGTTCAGTAATATACAGTTCAACTAAGTATTCAAAGAGAGCATAGGAGTGGAAGCACTCCCTTCCCGATGGGGTCCACCTAGTGCTAGTTCAAGAGAGTAGGACTAGTGGTTGTAAGGGCAGACATCATTATTATGAGTCAGATTAAAAGTATTGCACATGAATTTGGCCAGTATTCCTAGTGCAAGCCGCAGTCCGGCTGCAGACAGGCTTGCATTTGGCACGCTAGCATTGCGAATGTGCTCTGCAGTTGAATTTCAAGGCCGGCTTCGGGCATTGCCGAGGTGTGTCTAAGGACTGAAGCGCGACTCAGCGCTAGATATTTAACATGATTGGGCAAAGAAACAAATTCAAACCGGGGTCCAGCAACCCCTAGCACCTGGTTCAGGCTCTCCTGAGCAAGGTGAAATACTGGGAACAAAAGTCAAATTAAAATAATCGTGAGGAAAGAAAAAACCAAAAAATTTAAGTAAGTCAGGAAGGTGTTTTATTTTATGCTAATCTATGATTGACAAAGCTGACAACTGAAAAGTTGTCTCTCTAATGTTGCGGTTTGGAAATTTGCCTTTAGACTGGGGAGGAATCCAGTTAGTGCTTTATTTGATTTATTTTTACTGAGTTTTATATAGCTCGGACTTGACCCGAAGGTATCCGGTATCAGAGGACTTTACATGAGCACCAGTTGCGTTACACAAGGACACATTCATTTTGTTAGGCACGTTTTTGTTAGGCAAGCTTACAGAGTTAAAACTGTTTCTACAGCACATATGGGTCTGACATCTGGGGTTATGCTAACCATGACCCCCTTCAGGTAGTTAAAAACAAGTGTTTACGATGTTTGCTCTGTGTTCCTCAAAGTACCCCTTCTAGTATAGTGCATGAAAAATTGGGACACCCTTGCCCTTCCTCCCCTGTTATGTTGGGTTAATTTGTGGTCTAAAGGAGCACAACAGAATAGGGAGATATTGCAAGATTGCGTACCCTTGATTTTGCATGGCAAATTCTCTGGCTCAAATATATAGAAGGGGAGTTTTATAATCTAGGTAGAGTGGAATCTTTTACTCCTCCCGATAAAATTGTACGGTCAGATGGTGGTTCGGTAAAGTATAATTTTCTATGGCATAAAACGTTAGCAAGAGAATCTGAGGCTCTTCAGAAGGTCACGGGCGCTATTATTTATTGTTGAAAGCTAACCTATTTATAGAGATCTACCATATAGTGGTAACCTCAAACCAAGCACGATTTCTGTCAACTAGATTTAGGCTGAACTCGTCCCAGCTATTGGCCTTTCCTCGGGTGGCATACATTTTTAACCCTAGCTTGCTGCAGGATACCATACATTTTACGTTTTTTTATAAATACTATGGGGTCCTGAGGAAGGCCTATTTTAATTCCCCTTCTTCATGAAAGTGGTTTTAAACGGGCACAGCCAGCTCTTTTATTTTTGCAATTGCTCTCTGTAGATATCAATTTTCATGTTGCCAGTTTTTTAAAAGTGGCTGTGGGATCAAGGGATTCAATGAGGGATTGATTCTGTTGTATTTTATTGTATGAACCGTTGGCTATCTGAGGTATTTTATTGTTTTTAATCATTGAATGATTTTATTCTTTTTATGTGTTTGCTATGATGCATGCTTTTATGCTTTTTCCTTTATAACTCAATAAAGCTTTCTTGATGATGGTGACAGATTGACAAGTGGTAGGCCAATAATGCAGTAAAAGAGACCACCTATCCCGGGCCCATGTTACTGTAATATGCATGGTTCACCTCCACCATCTGCCTGTTCGATGTGACACCCTTCAGGTTATCACTTTGCCTCCAGTTGGTTCGCCTCCTAACCCGTTTGTCAGTGAGAAATGGATGCTTTGATCGTCTCTCTGATATAGTATGCCTAGCTCATCTCCTCAATTCGCCATATGAGCCTGCACCCCTAAGATACTGAGTCCAGATCTAGATGCCAGCTTCACAACATACACAAATCCATATTTCTTCTTAAATGTAGGTGCAGAGTTTTTCTCATCTCTTTCTGTATCATCCAGTCAGATGCACGGATGGCCTGTCCCGAAACGTGTAGTTTCCAGTGAGATCTTGGAACCCAAGTCTGCCATGTTTGGCAGCTGGCCACCCCTCCTGTTCTCGATTATGATGTTTGGATTGCATGACCGATGTGTTATTGTGGTGGACTGGGAATACAGAAATGACTCTAAAAGGTGCTGTTGGGAACTGATATGGTACTAATAACGAAGTTGGTTATTTGGACATACATGGGATTTAAAGGAGGTAACGGAGGGATTCAGATAGCTTGTCCTTGTAGGTTATGGCTTGTGCAATCCTGAATTCCAGAAATATCTCTCACACAGATGTTAAACTAGCCAATATGTGAGCTGTGTGCCAAGTTAATTGGCTAGTTGCAAGGCTGTCTCGTACCACGCCATCGTCCTGTAACCGCCTCAAGCATAACTGAATAAATAACGGCACCCATGGTGAGAAGTCCGAGGCTTTGCAGGACATCCCAACATTTATTTCTATTTTCCACTCACACTTGTGCCCTTGCTTGACATATTTGATTTGCCTCTGGTGACATGGCTTTGGGGTGGGGTTGGTGAGAGGAGCGCATGGCCCATAATGGTAACCTCCTTTTCCTCCGAGGGAATGAGATTACACATCTCTGGGCTGCCTAGTGTTCGGCCACCAAATAGAGGCAGGTATAGCTGCTTCTTCACTCTTTGTCCTCTTTCGCTCTCTGTCTATTGTGTTAGGTGTTTGAAGACAGTTGTCTGAACTGTTAGAAAGCCATTCCAACAAGTAACACCAGAGTATGTGTACCGAGGACCCAGACCGAGGTGGACGCAGTTGATTGCTTCTGCTTTGAATCACACACTTGCCTCCCCAACACACACACACACCTTCTTCAGGACTTGTGAAACAACAGCAAAAATGTCACTGGCCAAATTGTTCACGCTATTTGTGTGAATTAACGTGCTGCTTTTTTCTACAATTGATTTTCACACTTCGGTTGCTTTCCCTACGTAAATCTGTCCATATTTTGCATTTCATTAAGTAACGTGGAAACAAAGATTGACAGAAAAAGAAATCCTAAATCCGTATCTGTTTCCCAGCCTAAGAGTGGAGTACGCTCATTAATTCAAATAATACTGAACAATTTGCAATTAAACAGGAATATGTTCTTTTGTATTTTTATAAAAGGTCTACTTTCTAAATTATTCCCCATACTGCAATGCCTTTAATATCCTTTCCTCCTCAAATAACAGCCTAGGAGAGTTGAAAGGGGCTCCTTTTAAATTTCACTTTACTTTATCTTAAAGTTCCCTTATGTCCAGAACTTATGAATTACAAAAACAAACCTGGTCTCTTTTTTTTTTAAATTCTGGACAGCTCTTCGTAACATCTGTCTGGCAGTCTTATTTTTTTTTTTTTTTACTTTTGTTCGTTTCCGGCCTTTATAGCTTCTCCACAAATCCGTTCTTTATACTTTCTTCGAGATGAGCAAATATCTTCCATCAGGTACGATGCTTCTAACACTAACACATTAATTAAGTGTAAATCCTTTATAGTAACTCTTTAATGACTGTTTAACAAGCATTTCCGATTAATAGGTATATGAATGGTATCGAAGACTTCGGCCTTATTAGTGTAAACTCAATCCAATCGCTCTTTGTATGTTCATGATTCACGTCAATCCCACAAAGGGATTTGTATCGCTCAGCCATATGAGACCTATTAGCATTCCCTTTTGTACAGCATTCAACCCATTGGTAGCCTGAAAAAATGGCAAATAACCTTTACATAATTTCCATGTTATAGCATTACAGATGGCTGTATGGGCTCGAGGATTTCGAACAGCATCACATTTATCTGTTCTGAATATCCCAACCTATTCACAGCTAGTAGTGCTGTGTCATTCATTTCCTTTTTCGATCAGTGACAATAGCAATTAGTTTACAGAGTCTTGGAACTAACTTATCCCAGAAGGATGTATTTTGTCATCCTTGCATAGCACACGTGTTACAGGGTAATCAAGGTGAAACTCCTCAGCCATGTTTTTGTTTTCAATATATCATTTTTTTTCGAATTTTTATTCCCTAAACCACTCCTTCTCAATTCGATAAAGATGCCAGATCTTGTAATACGGTCTCAGTCTAAAATATATTGAGACATTTAAAAAAATATCACTACGTCTGGAAAAGGCCACAACGTAAGAACTTTATGGAGTAATGTTCAATATTACTGTAGTTCCCTTTAAGTCTGCCTGTGAGGAAGTTACGACCTGTTTAGCAAAACTAACCACATTCTTTGAATAACTGTGGCGTGTTTGAATCTGTTTATGCCTGAACACTTGCCCCAAGCTCGGGCATAACGCAGGCCCCAGAAGCCCCCAGCCTGTGGGCCAACCCTTTAATGGACCCCAAAATCTTCAGGCACCCCCCGAGCCCAAGATCAATAAATATCTCTTAAATGTGGGAGACTCAGGTACCGCCTCCGCACCTTCTGCCGTGGGCTGCATCATTTTGCGTTATGCCACTGCCCAAGCTTCCACTTTACTGAGAAAATAGAATTATTAAAATGCAAATTTTCAATTGCTGATCAACGATATAAGCAGTTAGATTTAGAATCAATCATTTTTATTACATGGTATCAGGTCAAAAACACAGCTCATCTGCCTACATCCACTGGCTGGCAGAGCGTTGCAGTATGGTCAAAACACAGCGTATAGGCCTACAGCCCGGATGGCGACCCCGCATAGAAGAGTTTCAATCCATAGTGTTCATGGCAAACGATCACTAAGATACCATTTTTATGGAAATAAAAAAGGCACAAGAAAACAAACAAACACCCACCCCTTCCACCCCCAAACCCCCCCCCCCCTTCCCACCTCCTCTACATCAGTCTCTTCCCTCCCGCCCAAACCTCCCATGGCCATCAGCTACCTCGCAAAGTAGTTCACACTATGGTTGTGGCCCCAACTGGTTCCAGTGGAATAAGGTGTAGTATTTGTAGGTATTTTGGACAGGTGACCTCCCTCAGCTCCTTGGAGAGGAGCTGCAGGAATGGTCCCCATAGCTTCACGTACTCCGCTCCCTTCCCATCCATACTAAGCGAAAGGCGCTCCATTGCTAGGATATGCCAAAGTCTCCGGATCCAGTCACGAGCATTAGGGGCATCCGAGGAGCCCCACTGTGCTAAAAGGACCCGTCGCGCCGCAAGCAATGCTAACGCAATCTGTCTACCCCTCAGCGAGCGCAATAGGAAGAATTTGGGGTGGGGGAGTCCCAGCAGTGTGTGCTCAGGGGTCCGGGGCAGTGTAATTTGGAACGCTTCATCAATGTCATCAAGAACCTCAGTCCAATATCGCACCAGTTTCGGGCAATGCCATAACCGGTGTACCAGGCTGCCAGGAAGGGCACACCCCCGCCAGCAGAGCCGATGAATTTAGGCCCAGATCTCTGTACTGGGGTGAATGTATGACATTGGTCTGCATTTTGTCCATCAATTGTTTTTTTTTTGTTGTATTTGTCACCCCGAGTGGGACGGGTATGCTCAGACGTGAGTCCCGTGCTCTCCATGCCACTGGAATCGAGCTATCCTGGCTGATTAGGGCTGAAAGCCCGAAACCGTTCCTAGG